>NC_137697.1:53838699-54478699 GCF_964034855.1 Anser brachyrhynchus | reverse complement strand
TCACGCTACAAGCCTAAGACTGAAAAACTGTACTCTCCAGGACTGGTCTGGAAGAGGATTGTCCTCTCCATCCATTCTCCACCACCTTTATTTATTTCTGCCTACCCCACTCCAGGAGTCCTGGCCGCAAGAGCACATTGACATTTTAGCTCAGGAATCCCTGTGAGCATCACAGACAGATTTGGGATCCCAAGAGACATTTGGGATTCACACACCAGCTGACTCTGTCCCCTTTCTGTATAGCTCTGGTTCAACATAGAGACACCAACACACGAGAAAAGTGCATAGATAGTTGTTAAGCTGGTAATGACAAAGGACATTAATTTGTTTGATTCCTGTGGGTTTAAAGAAAAGGGTATAATGGAGATCAGCTACTTCTGAGTTCCAAAGACTGAACCCCTTATCTGAAAATCCATTTCCAAAGGAAATTCCATGTTAATGAGATAAAAAGATGTACTTGTGGAAAAGTAAAATAAGTTTATGGTCTTTTTCAAGTCATGGTTTTCTTGCCTTTTCTCAAATTATGAAGTATAACTACAACAGAGTGTTAGCATTCATATGAAAAAAAGAATAGATGAGGCCAGTACTGATTTTGCAAGATCACTCACTTTTATTAAATGGTTTTGAATGAATAAATAAATCAAAAAAATTGTCCTGTGAATAGGAGGCCAGTCAGAAGCTCTTTCCTCCACTGCAATTTGTAATAACATTTTCACTGTGAGACATTCTTTTATTGACCAACAATCACATTTTTTTCATGCTGTTTCAGTATTATGTAACTATTTCTTGTTCTATCACTTGATTTGGTCCCACATGGATCAAATAAAATCTGTTTATCTGAAGTTTATTTAGAATGCACTTAATAAGATGCTTAATCTCAGTAAGATTTTGCAGTTGCAGTCCTTATTTAGAAATGCACAACACTTCTTATGAGTTAATTATTTTATGTATTATTTGAAGAAATTCTGTTAAAATGTGGATTGAAAAATTAATATTTATTTCATTTTCAGTGACTTATACCATTTTTTTTAATTTAATTAAAACACACTGGGATAAAATATCAATCCTCCTAAATTGAGAGCCACCCAGTTATCAAGTAGCATACATTCTTTGCTTCTAGTGCCAGCAGAAGATTAAAATGATAAAAACGCAGGCTATTAAGACATAAGGTAACTTTGGTAACTTAAAGCCAACCTCAATATTTTTATCCACTCTCCTCAAGAAGGAAAAAAAAACACATTTCCAATTAAGATCATGATTCCAAATGCAATTAATATTTTAAAATTTTCTACATGCAAGTAAACAAAAATATAGATACTTTATATAAATACATAACAAATCATCTTTTTCCACACTGAACATAATATACTTCAGTGGGGCTACTTATACTAGTGGAGATCTACGAAATTAAACTCTAAATGCAGAAATGAAAGACTTGGAATCCAATACTGTAGGAAACATGATTTTGTTTCTATTCTTCAGCCCTTTGTTTATGACAGCAAGAGCAGATTAATTTGAATTATGTCTCACATTCATATGCGTTTATATATGCTAATTCATCACTACATAGAAAAGGCCTGAAGTGCATTAACACAAGATGTTATCATTTCAGACACTGCTTTATTTATTTTGAGAATCAAAAAGACAGATAATAAAATATCACTACTGATCTCATCTATGATTGAACCAGGTATTTACTAAACAACAATTTTTAAATATTTCCATGTATAAAATATAGCTGTAAAGAAAATTATGTACAATGATGTATTAGGCTATGATTTTGAATTTACTTATAATCCGTGATCAATTTGCATCACACAACTTACGATATTTCATTGAAATACTTATTTTAATAAGAAAGTTAAAATAATTTGTGCAGAAAAAAACACAGAACTTGAAATTCATTGGAAGAAACTTAAAAAAGGGTCATAGTAAGTAACAATTTTTTCTGTCTTTTCTTTCATGTTCTTATAATCTAACACACAAAACAAATCAAACATACTAAAATGCATTTTTGCTGAATGTTTCATCCTGGAATTTTTTGAAAGGATTTTTAATTTCAGCTCTGTTAACACTGGTTATTGTTCTTTCTTCATAATAGTTGTGTATCACAATATAAATGCCACTAAATGCCACTCAGTTCCAAAAATTAATTTTTGAAATCTGAAAGTAAAATGCTTTGCAGAGCCGATTACAGAATTCATTTGCTAGAACAAAAGAAGAGATTGTAACATATGAAGATTACTGTAACATACTATTTTCCATATTTAGTCACTTTCACTGCAGGAAAATTTACTGTGGTGCACTCCAGGATTCACAATTCCCTACAGTGGACTGCGCACCTACATATACAGGCAGCATGCTCACTTGGCAGCAGGATGTAAGATCAGACCTGCCAGCAACCAGCACTGGGTTTTTGGCCCAGTGCCCTAAGGAAATGAAGGGTGAAGTAAGTATATAACGTACGTGCCTCTATGTCCATGCTTGCCTTTTCCTGAACCGCCACAAACAAAATCCAGTTCCCCTGTTGAAGGTGAATTGTTGATCAATTCCAACCAAGTCCCACAGAGAAGTCTCAGAGATGCTAACTTCTTATGAGGTTTCTGAGACCTGTTTTCTGAGGACCACTTGGTGAAAACAGATGCACTGTGAGCTCATCCTTGTTTTTAGATACCAGGGGCTCAACCTGAGCTCAGCCCACAAATACAAATCCATAGGAAACCATGCTTCATTGGTAGTACTGCTTACAAAATAAATTGCTTCCTAAAGCCAATATACTGTAACATAGAAATATTAAATGGAAGAGGAAACCATAATGACTAAACTAATAATTTGACTTTTCTTCTCAACATCTTTAAAATGATGCATGAAAGACTGGTATTCTATTCATCTCTCATATCTCATATTCTATTCGTCTCATAAAATCTCAGCTTGCAGAAGACTCATATCTAATTTTAAATAACTTGGCTATTTTAGCTCTGGATAAACAATGGATCTGTGATAAGATAAACAGGAATAGATCCCCTCTATCCTAAACTAATTTCAATATTCATTTTATTGTTATTAATATTAGCCCACAACTTTTACTCCTCTAGTGTTCACATAAGTAGCAAAATGCAGGTAAAAGGGTCTATTCTTTCTCCTAAACATCTTCCTGAGCCAAAAAAAAAAAAAAAAAGTGCAGGTATATACAATGAAACTCAATAATAACATCAGTATAACTAATGGTGCTGTACAAACCCATCGCCTGTGATAAATTCCCACCACCCAGAACAGGGCTGCACTGTGTCATGAGACCCACTTTGCATCATGTCCCATAGGATTGTGGCTTACACTTACTGGCATGAGGTAGTTGATCAAATTTGATAAAAGCCAATCAGATTTAATTTTGAAAGTTTGGTCTGAATATGGATCTCAATTATCTTAAAGAAAATAGCATCTTTCTATGAAGAAAGACAAATAAATTTCAAATGAAGGTAACTGAGACAGTTTAAAGATAATTGCCATAAAAGTTTATTTTTCACTAATCCAGAGATGTAATAAATTTTTTTCAATAGAGATGATCACCATCAGACTTTGCCAAAAATGGAACTCCCATTTTGAGAACTTTTTATGTATAGGTAGCTTCATGGTTTATAAAAGTATGATTTTGTCTGGATGGATGTAAATACACAGAGTGCTTGGAAAATAGAATATTAATAACTAGTAATTGTAAGCTATATATCACTACTGTGTATGAAAGATGAGTCATTACATGTGAAAATCACCACATGCAAATTAAAGAATTCTGGGTGATTATCACGCCGTCTATAATTCCTGATGCAATATATTAACATAGGCAATGTTTGAATCATAACAATGAGCTTCACATTTGTTTTCTTTGAATAACCAACATATGTATATGAACAGCTGACTTTTTTTTTTGAGGTGATATTTAACAGCAGGAAGAGTCAGCAAGACCTTTGCCTTGCAGCAAGCATGACAGAGATGAAATTGCTAGCGTAACAGACCCATGCATGAAGTCAGAGGTTACTGGCATACGGCACGTTTTGTTGCCGGCTCTAGCCAACATGTTTGAGAATTCCAGCTCACTTCTCACAATCCAGTTTCCAAGTCTGGAAACAGATTTTTTTGCTAGGGTTTTCATCCACATTTTCAATAATTCTGATCACTTACTGTGTAGAGATCACGTTTTAAACAAGAAAGTAAATAAGTAAGGACAGTTTTTACAAGGCTATTTTTACAAGGCTACGCTATTTGCAGTGTTTTGCATCATTCTAATATAAAAAAAAATACCAAAAAATATTAGAATTGGACGGATTACACAGGTGTGCATTATATTATATGTACTAACAGGACAATTTCCTTTTCTGTCCTAAAAACAGAGTATGTCTAATTAACATTTTTGTTTGATTTCAAGATTCACTGACCAATTTTATCTCGTTTTGCTTTCAATCTCACACACTACCACACTATCTTCTCTAGCAATGACATTTAGGTTATCATCTTTGTATCTTTCCACCTTTGCAGACATTACATTTCTTTCATGTTCTTTGAGAATAAAAAAGCCATTATCTTCCTTTTATTGATTTTTTTTTAAATAATCATGTAAGAAAGATTTCATCTAAGAAGGATTTTTCATATCTAGTAATATATTTTCATACATTCAGGTGCACTCAAACTTGGAAGACCATATAAAACATAAGTAATTAAGGTTTTATTATTTATTTTATTAATAAGGGAGTAGTTCTGAAGTTGTTTATATCTCTTCAGTATTTCTGCTGTCTACTGACATGGAACAGATTTTTTACCAGAATAAGATGAAGTTTTAGGGCAGATTGGAACTGGATAGCTTAAATATTTTAAACCATAAGGGTTAGCATGTACTTCTTCAATTAAAAAGAAAAGAAACCAAAACCAAAACCAAACAAAACCCTCTCCAAACTCCAAACTGAACATGCTGAAAAGTCACCATGAAGACAAGTTGCAGAAATCTGAAAAAGGGAGATAGTTCAAAGGTTATACAGGTCTTTTAAGTACCTCAAGTACTTTTTCCTAGTTTAAGGGGCTAAGTACCTCTAGTCTCCAGTTTTATACAAGGAGTATCAACTCTTAAGGGCAAGGACCTCAGGAACCTTGTCAATTTACTTTTAAACAATGCCCTGTACAGTGTGTTCCCCAGTTTGTTGCCAGAAATTTTACAGAATCACAGAATGGCTGAGGAGCCTCTAGAGATCATTCTACTCCAACCCTCCTGCCAAGCAAGGTCACCCAGAGCACATGGATTGCATCCAGGCAGGTTTTGAATATCTCTAGAGAGGGAGACTCCACAATCCCTCTGGGCAACCTGTCCCAGTGCTCTGTCACCCTCATAGTACAGACGTGCTTTCTCATATTCAGATGGAACTTCCTGGGTTTCAGTTTGTGCCCGTCACCTCTTGTCCTATTGCTGGGTACCACCAAAAAGAGTCTGGCTCCATCTTCCTGACAACCACCCCTCAGATATTTATACATACTGATAAGATCCCCTCTCAGCCTTCTCTTCTCCAGGCTAACAGTCCCTCAAGGTGCTGTGACAAATAGTGTGTTAATACCAGCATTAACAATTGGTCTCCTGAAGATTAACACGATTGTGAGTAATAGTATCAAGATATCCCAAGTACTGAAGGTATGCAGTATGCACACAGTAACAAATTCAATAAATTGTTTCAATAAACAAAGATAAGTGCCTTTGAACATACCATATATCTTTATTTTGGTATTATACTGTGACAAATACAAATACTTAGTCCCCAAATCCAGCCATCAACTGAGGATACTGTAGAAGTAACAGAAAATTTGTAATCCGTTATGCTCTTAGAAGCAAAAGACATGGGCAGAGATGGCCGTCGGCTCAGTCTTCAGGAGTCCTACACTGCACATGGGACATGCATGACTACATGGCATACACAACATAAGTAACAGTGCCTTGTGTTCTGGCAGTAGTACAACCTCTTACTACTGAAGGCCTTGTGTTCTGGCACTAGTACAACCTCTTACTACTGAAGGCTTTTGAGCATTTCTTCCAAAGTATTTTAAAATTATGTTAATTAAAAAAAAATCAAATAGAAAAGCAAAGCGTCTAGCTGCAACATTTTGTGAACTAATAAAGCCTGGTTTCTAAAGGAGTTGTGTTGTTGCTGATTGAGTTTTTAATTGTGTTATGCTAAGGCTGCAGAGAAAAACCTCTATTTTTTGTTTTGGTTTGTTTTTATGTATCAGAGATCTCACACAGGAAATAAAACGTGTCAAGATCTGAAGAATTCAACTGAAAATGGAAACCTTACTGAGGATGAGGCACACTGATGTCTAATACAGCCTTCATTCTTATAGTTTGGGCATTCACAGTGGCTTATTCTTGCCTGGGTCTTCTGACATCAAATAAGAATTGACATGTGACATTTTGGACTTTTTGCACAGAGGACGCTACTAGTGTTTCTCTCTTTTACCTAAAAGTCTGTTTTCAAAAAATTAATTGGAACTTAATATGTTTGAGACTTAGTTGAAATTAGCAAATTTTTTTTAATACGTATGTAGAAGAGGAGCGGAAACAGACACAAATCCATATTCAAACACAGAAGTGATAAGGAACATTGTAAACCCAAATACTCAACAGTTAGACAAAACAAGAACTGAGGTTAGTTGCTGACCTTAACTTTATCCTTCATGCCTCCTTGTGGTGACGACAGATTTAGGCATGCGATCCCAACAATGCCCTGCCACAGTGAATGTGCAGAATAGATTGCTTGTCAATGCATGAAAATCTGTTCACTATTTCTTGTTAACCCCCAAATGTATTATGTGTTATTCTTACATACCATATGCTTTTATGCTTATCATTTAGGGATACCATAAGGAATTAAGACCTGAAGGTAGGTCCGTAACTATAATGTGAACTAGATAGCATTGTAGTATTATCACAATTTTATACACAGGGAACTGGGATGAGGATTAAAGCCAAGAAACAGCTGGAGAGTCAAAACTGACAAATAATGTTGAAATGCCTGACAATAGAAGGTTTCAGCAAACTTCATGTGAGCATCCTGACTTCACCTACTCATCCTAAACAAAGCAGGTCAATACAATACACACAGAGAGGAGCCTGACTGGAGACCTCACTTGCACGGCATCACACAAGAACTCTCTGGCAGGGGCATGCAGCAATTCAGTTCTCTGGCAGAGCATTCAGCTGTCTTAGCAGGACACTACACTTCACTCTGCAGTCTCCAATCTATACAATATATATTTTCCAACTTCTTCAATAAAAGGCAGAGACAACAATCTTATTGCAGTTCCTGTGTATCCTCAGAAAACAATGCATCCTTTTCAATAGAGAGAAAAAAGAATATGCAATTACATATTTAAAATTTATTGTGTAATGTACACAAAATAACCAGGCAACTAACAATTCATAATTTTCCTTACCAGGGATAACTTGATCTTAATAAGTACTTACAATCTTGATATTAAATATCTTGGAATAATAGCAAATAATAGCATGGTTTGTGTTGGAAGGGACCTTCAAGACCATTTAGTTTCAACCTCACTGCCTCCCACCAGACCAGGTTGCTCAAAGTCCTGCCCAACCTGGTCTTGTACACTTACAGGGATGGGGCATCCACAGCTTCTCTGGGCAGCCTGCTCCAGTGCCTCATCACCCACATAGTAAAGTTCTTCCTAATGTCTAATACATTTTAATCTTTCAGTTTAAAGACATTACCCCTTGTCCTATCACTACACCCCCTGACAAAGAGTCCCTCTCCTGCTGTCCTGTAGATCCCCTTTAGGTACTGGAAGGCAGCAATGAGGTCTTCCCGGATCCTCCTCTTCTCCAGACTGAAGAACCCCAACTACCTCAGCCTCTTCTCATAGGAGAAGTGCTCCAGCCCTCTGATCGTATTCGTGGCCCTCCTCTGGACTCTCTCTAACAGGTCCATGTCCTTCTTGTGCTGGGTGCCCCAGAGCTGAACACAGGGCTCAAGGGGGGTCTCACGAGAGCAGAGTAGAGGGGGACAATCACCTCCTTCACCCTGCTGGCCATGCTGCTTTTGGTGCAGCCCAGGATTTCTGGGCTGCAAGCGCACATTGCTGGCTTATGTTAAGCAGCCCCAACAGCACCCCTCAACACACCCAGGTCCTTCTCCTCAGGGCTTCTCTCAATCCATTCTCCACCCAGCCTGTATTTGTGCTTGGGATTGCCCTGGCCCAGGTGCAGGGCGTTGCACTTGGCCTTGTTGAACCTCATGAGGTTCTCACAGGCCCACCTCTCAGGCCTGTCCAGGTCCCTCTGGATGGCATCCCTTCCCTCTAGCATGATGGCTGCACCACCCATCTTGGTGCCATCAGCAAGCTTACTGAGGGTGCACTATATCCCACTGTACACATCTCCAACAAAGATGTTAAACAGCACCGGTCCCAACACTGATCCCTGAGGAGCACCACTTTTACTGGTCTCCACTTGGACATCAAGTTATTGACTGTTACTCTTGGAGTGCAACCATCCAGCCAATTCATTAACCAGTGAGTGGTCTATCCATCAGAGCCGTATCTCTCCAACTTAGAGACAAGGCTCTCATGTGGGAGTGTCGAATGCTTTGCACAAATATCTTTCTTAAGTTACAGTTTTCTTATGATTTACAAAACTATAAACGTAAAAAATCCTCAAATATCATCAAAGAGACTCATATAAATGTGTAATGCTCTGTTTCTTCTTCTTGAGACATAACATGACACAAAATCTCTGGATTCCAGGGGAGTACCCTCTATTGAGCATGCACGCCTTTTTCCCAGTCCCCCCTCCTTCCTGTTACCGGCTCACATTGGCTCCTGATTCTCGCCTCCCATCATTTTCTGTCCTGTTCTCCTCCAGACCTGGAAAATCTCCCTCCCCTTTTCCAGTTCCTTCAAACTGTTGCCTTCTATTTCGTAGCTATAATCCTTCTCCTTTGTTTTGATTTTACCCTCTTCTTTACATTTCCAGTATCCATCTTCTACTCTGCTTCCCTCATTTGTTTGCATGCCTTCTTGCTTAACTTCCCATTTTAATTTCTTTGCTCCTTCCTCTTCAGTCCAGATAATTTCCTTCCTTCCAGCTTGCCAGGATCCAAAATGCTGGGTGGAGGAGAGTGCACTGTATGGGAAAGATTTTCTTGTCTGATTCCTGCCACTGAGCAAATGGTTGGTTACTTTCCAGCTGCCTTTAGCATCTGAGAGCCCCTGAAGCCTTGTGACACAAAATGTTCCCTCTTTGAAGACAATTTATATTGAAGAGCTGGGAAGGGATACAGAATACCCACGACAGGCCAAATAGTCCATTATTTTAGCTGCCAATAAGTCTTGTCTGAATAGACACAAACAGTTTTTTTCAAGTTTATAATTTAACCATATGTAGATGAATTTGTACAGGGAGAGCAGTTATACCAGTATGACCCTGCCTTCAAACTTCACATCATTTCAAAGACATGACAGCTACTCAGTGAAATTGTTTTAGTAATGGCTAACATAGTAAGGAATGGTTAACATAGTAAACAAATTATTTTACTAATGGTTAACACATACAAAGAACCTAATTTAATTCTTTTAGACCGCTGAACTAAAGGGGGAATCTTATCAATGTGTATAAATACCTGAGGGGTGGATGCAAAGAGGATGGATCCAGGCTCTTTTCAGTGGTGCCCAGTGCCAGGACAAGAGGCAAGGAGCACAAACTGGAACACAGGAGGTTCCTTCTGAACATAAGGAAACACTTCCTTAGTTTGCAGCTGGCTGAGCAGTGGAGCGTTGCCTAGAGAGGTTGTGGAGATCTCCTCCTTGGAGGTCCTCAAAAGCACCCTGGACGTGGTCTTGGGCAACCTGCTTTGGGTGACCCTGCTTCAGCTGGAGGGTTAGACCAGATGTCCTCCAGAGGTCCCTTCCAACCTCAACCATTCTGTAACTCTGTGAGAACTGCTTGAAGAAAAATGTTTTAGAAGGTAAACCTGAAATATGCATCTCCTCTGAAGAAATTCATTGCAAAGTTTTGGGCAAATTGTAATAAAATGAAAACAGTTATGTACTGGAAGAGTGCCAAAGGCATTGTTATGGACTATACTACACTTATCACCTATGACTCGGGAAACTATTTAAAATAAATTATTATTGATAGTATTAAATATTATGTAGAAAACTATATTTACTATGAATCTACCACATTTTTCTTAATCATCCTTAAGAAAACACTTTATTTTTTATGGAATATAAGGCTTAATAAGTTACACTTGCAATTTAGGAATTTAAGAATGAAAACCATTTTCTTGAAGGAAACTACCAACGGTGCTTTACCTTCTCTAAATCTCATTTGAAAGCATTACCAAGTGTTGAATTTTCTAAAACGAGTAACTGCAGCTTAAAGCTATTAGTGTGCAATGCAACAGCAGCCTGCTTAGGAGATGAATGAGACTATCCTATTGATAAGGTCACAATCGATCTGAAGCAGACTTTTTAAAATTAGTAAAATGTTGCAGCACTTTAGAAAGTGTCACCAACAGCCCTTCTCCATGAAAAATGCTCCAACCTGTAGGAAAACTGTAATTTATTAAACAAAAAAATTACCTCAGAGTGATAGAGTATCACCTGTGCCTTATTTCTTTCAAACCCATCCTTTCAATTGAAAGTGAGCATATTTTTCTGGAGATAATATTCAGATCTGTACTCCTA
This sequence comes from Anser brachyrhynchus, assembly GCF_964034855.1. Classification (NCBI taxonomy): domain Eukaryota; kingdom Metazoa; phylum Chordata; class Aves; order Anseriformes; family Anatidae; genus Anser; species Anser brachyrhynchus. The sequence goes on along the minus strand of NC_137697.1, from coordinate 54,467,965 downwards.
AGTTCCCTCTCCACCTACTCCTATGAAGACACTGTTCAGGAGTCATACGAACTGCTTGAAAGTCAACATTCACACCAGTGAATCTTCGATATATTTGTTTCAAATACATTGAGAACAATGATATTCCAAAAAATAAAAGCAATAGCAGCCAACTTTAATTTCATCAGAATAAAAACGTATATAGGAATGCTTAGAAGGCATATACTTCCAACGACTTCCAGTCTTTCACCGCATGGGATGGAGAGGTGAAAATGAAAAGGACATGATCTCATGGAACTTAAAACAACAACAACAAAAAGTGGATGCTCATCCTCTGTGACTTTCAAATAAAGGCTGCTCCAATGAGCTGCAAAGCACCCTTATCCTCCATTGTATTTCATTGTGCTCAGACCCTGGTAGGATCTGAAGTGTTGAGAGCAATATGGTAATGATGTTCACATAGACACTGTGAAAAACTGGATCATTTAAGAAAGAAAAAAGCATAAAGGAGTGGAACACTTCAGTCTTTTAATGCAAATCGAGCTAACTTTTTTTCATAGACCTTAGAAAGAATTTTTCCCAAACACCATAGCTCCAGTTAAGCTGGTGCTTTTCAAGTTTCCTTTAAGAATATGTTTTTGAACACCAAAGAAGGATGAAAATGCCAATGACCAAGGTCATACAAGGACACAGTTTCTGATTGAACTCAGCCACTAACAGTGAATAAACTACTTTGACACATTAGACGTAAAAGCTGTGGTGTGAGGCATGTATTCAGTAACAATAAAGTATTAACTATTTACTATATTTGAAATAGACTCTTATTAATCCTGAGACTTTTCATTTCTCCTTTTAAGTTATTTAACAACTAATCTTAACTCAGTTAGTAACAGATGCTTAACTGTTGCCAGTGTCATCTCAGGAAAAGCTGAGAGATGAGCCAAAATAAAAACTGTTTATGCAAAAGAGGAATAATTCAACAGAAAATAAAACAGAGCCGGACAAGTACCTTGCTTAAAAGCTGATATTGGAATTACTGTTTTCATGATACCCGATGCCTGGATAAGTAACAGTTCTAACTTTCAGCAATGACAAAACTCATCCACACAGCTGGGGGGGGAGGGTGGGGAGGGAGGCCATGTCCACACAGTTTTATATGTATGTTTAGAGTATATTTTTATCTAAAAGCTAGAAGAATTTAAGACACTAGGTATAAGGTCAGATTGCACTGCTATTGGTAGAAATGAATGCAGTAAAACTAAGACTGTAATTTTGAACCATTTTCCTGTTAGTGCAATGTAACAACACGGGTAAATTAATAAAACACAATAAAAAAGTCATGAAATGGTAATTTCAGTAACACTACCATTTACACAGCTACAGTGCATGCTTTAAATATTTTGCTAAGTACTTTCAAAAGAGTAAGCAGTGACATATTTACTTTTTATTATAAACATAAAATGCATATGCAACAGAAAAGTATGACAAAAATACTTGAATAAGCAACAGGACCATGCTAACATTACAGTACAGCACTTACTTTCTAATGTCACAACTTTTCAGAAAAATGCTACAGTTTGACTGCTGACAGCTTGGGGTTAGAATGCGTCTTCATTTATGAACAATTTCTTTCCTTTTCATCTTCCCTGTAAAACAAGCAATCCTAGTTCTTTCTAGATGCAGGATATATTGGCCTATTGGTCTAGCCTGGTTATAAAATTATGTACTTTGGGCACTGAAATTATCACATTTCAATAGCACAGTAGCCTTTTACTTCAGAACAATAAAAAAGAACAACTCAAGAACACTTCACATACAAGTATGTATTTTGGATGCAATTTCTATGCAATTCATTCTAGCAAATTCTCTGTTGGGTCTCTTCTCACAGTCAAGAAGCAATGTAACTGGGTCTTCAAAGTGACATGACAATTGCTAAAGCAACATAGGTTTCTCAAAGTCAATTTAAAATCTTTGAAGTACAAGTTCCATTACAATTAACTTGGAAAGAGAAAAGATCATCCTAATGACATATAAAATGCAGGGGGGCTCTGCAGCACGCAGGGAGGAAAGCAACACCAGCCAGGACACTGTGACTACAAAAGCAGCAAGGTTTTACAGAGTCAACCCTCAGAATTTGGTTGGGAAATCTGCACAGTGACCACATTATTCATCCCACCACCCACCACCAACCCATCACGTCTTGGTAATCTGGGTGAATTCTGACTTACACAAGTACTTTTGCTCCGTCAGAGAAATCTCAATAAGACTGTGAGCTACTTCTGGTGGGATTTCATACAGAGTTCTTCAAGGATGCATGATGTCAGACTTACATCTCAGTAAGACACACAGGATGCACAGTGTCTATATGTCTATCTAGACATATCTCTGCTGTATGCCACTTTCACCAGGCTGAGAAGTCTCTGCTTCCTCAAAATATCCCTCACTGGATGAAAGCAAGTTGTCTAAGCACATGGAGGAGGAACATGCAAGACTCTTGAGGACACAGAATAAATCTCATTAGGAAAACCGTGCATTTGCACCTTGCCTAGAGGGATCACGGTTTATGAATATTTGACATAGTTCAACTACTGACAAATGAAAGCTTTTCTGAAACTGTATGAACTGTATGGTTCATGAATTGTCACTGTTATCTCAACTTTTTGTGCCTTTACAAATGTACATGATGTTAATAAAAGGTCGTAAATTAAGTCTGCTGAATAATTGTTGCAGCAGTTTTAAACAAATAATACAAATTAAATAATTGTAAAAGTCAGGAAAAGGCTGCAAAATTTCCTAAAAGATATTAAAAGTAAACCATTCTGTCTAATTAACAGAAATGCATAGCACAGATAAAGCCTCTGAAGACAAGGCTTTCTTCAGGCATCAAAATCTCTCTTTAAAGGCTATGCACCAGTAAACAAAGTAACAAAAAAAAAAAAAGAAAGAAAAAAAAAAGAAGGGGGATGGGGGGAGAAGGAGTGGTTAGCTGCAGTTTTTCTTTATTTTCTTGCACCTAAATGACAGAATATCTACATAATTGTTTATCACATAGTGTGGGATTGCTTTGCTCCTTATCTGTTCATTCCTGAAAGCCTAGTAACCTGACCTGAAAGACCTCAATTTACATAAAAAGAAGGCACTACTGTTTTTACACAGGTACCCCAGTCTCAACTGTGCAGACAAAAGTTTTAAAACTCATAATCTCTTCTTAGGTGGATTTCGTCGGGGATGACTGCCTAATTGGGGGAAACACATGAAAGCACCTCACAATCCAATTAGCACTTCAGTGCAATTAAATAGCTTTGCTATTCTGTAGAGACATGGCTTTGATCTTGCACTGAAAAGTGTCCTTACTTAAAGCTGCTGTTTTGATTTTTTTTCTCACTAATTAGTGCTAATTGTAAAGCCATTCCTGACATGCTATAAACAGAGTATTTTGCTGTATTTGACACAATGACCTTAAATCAGTGTTCTCTTTTGTCTATATTGTATGGGTTTGTTATTGGCCTAGCTGCTTTGCTGCTTATTAAATACACAGTATGTAAAACATGTTAAAGTCAGATGAAACAAATTGCCCGGGCTTAAGAGCTTGTGTGGATACCTTCATCAGTGTTTTTAAAACTTTGATTCCAAAGAAATAGATGAGAGAACATAATATTAGATTACAATTGTGTTAGACTGCTCATTCAGATTTCTTTTCTTTTTTTCATCCTGAACAGGAAAAGATTAATTCTGGATTATGTCCATTTTTTTTTAATGTCCAGATTTTTTTTCAGTCTGCATCCATAAGACGCAGGCTGAATAATTAATTGAAGAAATCATTCTTGTTCCAGTTGTATTGGCCACTCTTTTCTCTAAGCTACACTTCTTTTACCTGAGAATTTACTAGCTGCCCCCATTTACAAAATGTTGTTTATGTCAGCTCTGCCATAAGCTTTCCTGAAGGTATATGTTCTTTATGTCTTGGGTTATACTCTTAAAATCTTAAAAATAGGTTTGGCATTAACACCACAGTAGCAGAGAGAGAGTGGCAGTGAGAATCAGTTGCAAGGAATATTGAATTTTAAAATGCTCCATAAGATAAAAATTTATTTCATGAAGGGAATAAACTGAATGTTGTACACTAAAACAGCTACAAAACTGTATGGTTTGTATATAGCAATGCCCTTTCATAGTAGGTATCATAGAACAGCAGAACCACAGAATGGCTCGGGTTGGAAGGGACCTCAAAGATCATCCAACTCCAACCCCCCTGCCACTGGCAGGGATGCCACCCACTAGATCAGGTTGGCCAAGGCACCATCCGGCCTGGCCTTGAACACCTCCAGGGATGGGGCATCCACAACTCATACTAATGTGCATTTTGATCTCATGCTTAATCCCAATAACACAAGAATACAAACTATTTTAGGCACTAATAATTCATTTTATAAGAAAAATGTCCTATTAATATTTCTCATTTTAAGAAATCTCTTTACAGACATAAAACCTTTCAAAAAACATTAAATTTTTGAATGCCAACTGCAGAAAAAGAAATATATTGAAGAATTAAGATACCTATAGACTCAGAAAGGCCCCTCTGCTTATATTATAGCTGTAATGTTTAGATTACAGGATTCATAAGATATAATTATTTCTAACTAGAAACTAGCCACACTTTCAGGCAAACAAATCACCTTTCAGAAAATACAGTGTCAGCCATCCTAAGAACATTTGGGAATGTCAGTGATTTTGGCTGGGATTTTTGTTTGCATTAAGTTGTCAGAAAAGCATTGGTTATTTGTGCTGCTTCTTCTTTTCCTTGTCCCTATTAATTCCATAGATCAAGAAATCACCAACACACAGAAACAAAAGCTTCAAAGTCCTCAGTCACCTTTGTCAAATCAAGAATTTGAAAGAAAACTCACATTCTCAGTTAATAACTCCTACCTACAGACAACATTTAACCTTTTGTCCTCATTTCTTTCTAGTTGGATCGGATTTATTTTGTATAAAATGCATACACACTTGCAGTGTTTATAGTTAGTTTTGAAAAACAGTGATACATCATTAGAAGTGAGTGAGAAATTTAACTTTTGAGTAATATCGAGCAGAAGTTTCCCCTTCTCTGCTTTTAATACAAATATATGAGGAATAATCAGCCAAAAAGAAAAAAAAAAAGAGAAAAGAAAAAGGAATAGCATAAAACAAATTTCATACTTATTTTCTTTTATCCCAGTCATCCTAGTAAATAAAAAATACTCTATTTGTATTTTCTGGGTTTGGAGTTGGAAAAAATATCAGTCCATTCACCCATACATACGCAGATTGTGTGTAAAAAGAAAGTGGACCCCAACAGCCGTTCCATTACCCTTCTCATTTCTATACTTTACAACAGATACTTTGGCCCATATTTTTATTGTCCCCGAGACAAACTTCATGCTGCTGTGTGATATTCTACTGAGCTTTCCAGTTTTTTTGAATCCAAACTTGCACCAACAATTCAAGAGTTGAGCTGAGTCCAAAATGGCTGAATCTAGCTTGTCACTTTGAGATGGCAGTGAGCTGCACTCAGCTTTGTGCCACTGGAACAGAACCAGAGGTGGACACATCTCAAAGCAACTCAGGTATCTTTAATGCTTTTCCCATTAAATAATTCTATGTGGACTAAAAAAGTTAGCTTTTCAGTAACATAGGCAGTTTTACAAACCTAAGGCAATTGAATTGATCTTTTAGTGATCTGCTTTCAGGGCTGGAAAAAATATGGTATCTGCTAGATTTAAAAAAAAAATATTTATGTAATCTCGGAAGCATGTATTCTATTTACAAACTTTGAACTAGCTACTAAACAATCAGCTAAACATTTACCCTTGAAAAAAAAAAAAAGCAGATCATATTAAGGCCTAATCCTGCACTTTCTGACGTCAATGGGACTCTTACCATTGGCCTCACTGGGAAAAGAAGAGGGCCATTAAAATATAATTTTACTTTTAGTCAGTTTTAATTATACAATGATGGCATGATTCATTCAATTGTTCAATTCATAACATTTTAGCATTTATAAACATGATTAAAACAGCTTTGAAATAATAATTAAATTTTAGGGGCATCTTTTAAAATAGCATTTTCCTATTAACTCTAGTAGCAGGCATTAGAAATAAACCTAAATGGCACATGTTCAGTTTGGAAGCAAAAGGTGCGTCACTGCTAATGACATTGATATGTTGTATCATATGTTGTTCTACAAAATCAAATGCTTTGATAGAATACTGATTAGGCTGTCAGATTTTCCTCTGCTATAGTAGCAGTGCATTCCATCCCACTACTTGTTTTTCTTTTTCCTTTTTCCTTTTCCCTTGCCTTGCCTTGCCTTCCCCTCCTTCCCTTTATTTTTTTGTAACAAACTCATAAATGGTTGATAGCAAGACTAAGGCCAAGTTCTAGCATTAGAAATTCCTTGCGCAGAAGAAGTATGCTGTCTCCTTTTCCAGTGTTCCTACCCATTCAAAGCATCCACAGCACATAATCCTTGATGATTATGGCACAGCACAGGAAGATGAAGTCCCTACTGGGACCTACTGAGGGGTCATGTGAAGGAATGGTTAAATCGGCTAAAAAGCCAATTTTGTCACAGAATTGATAGGTACTAATGGAAGATCAGAACTAATTGACCAAATATTGTGAAATGTTTCCTGCTGCTAACAGCTGCATCTGGTAGAATATTAATTTCATCATAGTATCTGTATCCTAGAAGACAATAGGAAAGTCACAGACTGCCCAGCAGCGATAATATGATGCACATACCACATGATGGCCGGAAACAAACAAACAAACAAAAAACAGTCAGCTGGGTTATAAAGCCTTTGTATAGCCTCTTCCTGTTTTGCACCATAACTTTCCAAAATGTTGTAAAAACTTCAATTTAAGTCCCCCAAACCAGATCTGTCTGGATGCTGAGTAGGATAAAACCCAGAGTGCAGTTTGCCACTTGTTCCGGTTTCCAAAACTGATGATCAGCTAAGCTTACAGCCCCATAAGGAATCCAGTATGTAGTGCAAAGATGCGGCTTTTGTATGTGAAAGTAACCATCTGTGCAAACCAGTCCTACCCAGATCCTAACCAAATCCTACCTACGTTGACAGTGCATTCAAACAAATCTAAGATGCAAAATCCTCTTTTTTCCCTCATATCATGCACAGGAAGAATGAAGTACGCACAGTGAGGCAGCCAGCCCAGCCTGTGAGGGATGAGAATGGTGCAGGAGGAAGGGACATGCAGTATCACCTCTTTCCATCAGCCATTGGTAACGGCGTGAGCACTCCCTGAACACTGAACAGTGTGTTTTCACAAACATTTCAAGGTAAAACACAGGAGGTTGTTTATTATCTCTTTATTTCAAAAGCAGAAGAAAAATAGGTGAAAAGTGATTTGCGGAATTTCAATATGCATGCAGGGAAGGAAAGAAAAGTTCCTAGACAAACATCTGATTATTTATTTTTGTCAGGAAGAAAAGAGAAACTAAGGGAAAGATTAGCATCTATTATTAAGTTCTGATGTCCTGGCAAGCGCAGCACTGCTTCACAACTAAAGGCTGGACATGCTTCAAGAGCACGTAAATACACTTCCAGGTTTTACCTCACAATTTCTTAATGAAAAACAACTTCATAGATAAACATAAATGCTGTTTAAACTGTGCTATGGGCAACTTTTGAATAACTAAGAAATGTTCTGCATTACCTTATCAATATTCACAATAGAAAAATATGATGGAAACATGAAGGAATAAAGAAGCTCTCAGCTTTCCTCATATGGGAATTATATTTACTCAAAACCAACAGAAAATCTTCTAGAAGGCAAATAAGAGTGTAAGATCTGTTTTGCCATGGTTGAAGTTTTAACTATTTGGTATTCATTCATGTTTTAGTACCTGTGATAATAAGTAGGCAGTGAACTGTGAATGCTGCCCTAGCTGCAGATGAAAGAATTTCAGCATGTTTAGACTGTTAGCATGAAACATGTTTTGGTAAGTCTTTTAATTTTCTGACGCATTCCATGCATTCACATTACTTTTATTTAAACAATAGCACCAAAAATGAAATGCTGCTTTTGCACATTTAAGTTGTATTCCTAATTTCTAGGCAAATGTTGCCTGATATAAATCACATACATGCCATTAAAAATTGAGAAAATATGACACTTGCTGTGTTCTAGAAAAAAATAAAAAATAAAAAATAACCTAGTCAGTATATTCTTGGTAAGTCATATACTTGTTTAATGAACTTCTGGTGATACAGAATACAGCCTTGATTAACCAAAGAAAGAATGACTATGCAAATAGGCTTGTCCCACACCTTTACGTCACTCATAGTTGCATGTACGCCTGGCTACTAAGCTGCAAATACCTGAACCTCTTCCAAGGAGCAAGGAGCCTTGTCTTCAACAGGGTTGGAAGATCTTTCGACACCTTTGACTGCCAACCTGTTGACACGTCTTGGCCACACTTTGTACGTCTAAAGCCACATCGTAGAAACCTGATCCTCAGTACTTTCAATCCACATTATGCTAAAGGATGGTAAAAGCTTTATGCTGCTCTACCCCCTCCAACTTTCCAAAGCTTTCAAACAAAGCACGAGCCAGTACTGCTTTGTCAAAGACCTGCCCTAATTTAAAAGCTATTACTTCATATATCTGACATCCTTTGTGAGACTCTGTAGCATGTCACAATAAAACACTTTCATGAGACCCAGCACCCTCAGTCTGTCACACTTTATGTATTACTCACCGTAACCTCAAAAATACTTACGTGATTATACACCTACAAACAAATATATATAACTCTTCCTTCCGTATCACAGAACCTTCCACCCTCAGCATCCCCAGATGGGATGCTGTCTCCTTCTGCATGCCAACACGGTACAGCACTCCTTTTGAACCTCAGGAAGAGCACTTCCACCTTGTTCCACACCACCATGCTCCATTGCTCTCCTTTTCCTCCTCATATGGCCGAGGCACAGCAGTCTGTGCTGATCGATCTGTGATCTATAAAGTCATAGAATCACAGAATCACAGAATATCCTGAGTTGGAAGGGACCCATAAGGATCATCAAGTCCAACTCCTGGCACCGCACAGGTCTGCCCAAAAGTTTAGACCATGTGACTAAGTGCACAGTCCAATCGCTTCTTAAATTCAGACAGGCTCGGTGCAGTGACTGCTTCACTGGGGAGCCTGTTCCAGTGTGCAACCACCCTCTTGGGAGCCTCCTCCTGATGTCCAGCCTAAACTTCCCCTGCCTCAGCTTCACACCGATCCCACGGGTCCTGTCACTGGTGATAACAGAGAATAGGTCACCTGCCTCTCCACTCCCTCTCGCGAGGAAGTTGTAGACTGCGATGAGGTCCCCCCTCAGCCTCCTCTTCTCCAGGCTGAACAGGCCCAGTGACCTCAGCTGCTCCTCATACGTCTTACCCTCTAGGCCTTTCACCATCTTCGTCGCCCTCCTCTGGACACTCTCCAACAGTTTAATGTCCTTTTTGTACTGTGGTGCCCAGAACTGCACACAGTACTCGAGGTGAGGCCGCACCAGCGCAGAGTAGAGCGGGATAATCACTTCCCTCGACCGACTAGCAATGCCGTGCTTGATGCACCCCAGGGTACGATTGGCCCTCCTGGCTGCCAGGGCACACTGCTGGCTCATATTCAACTTGCTGTCAACCACAACCCCCAGATCCCTCTCTGCAGGGCTGCTCTCCAGCGTCTCATCACCCAGTCTGTACGTATAGCCAGGGTTGCCCTTCCCAGGTGCAGGACCCGGCACTTGCTTTTGTTAAACCTCATGTGGTTGGTGATCGCCCAGCTCTCCAATCTGTCCAGATCTCTCTGCAAGACCTTTCCACCCTCATCCGAGTCCACAACTCCTCCAAGTTTAAAGTTTAGTGTCGTCGGCAAATTTGCTCAGAACACCTTTTAGTCCTACATCCAAATCATTTATAAAAACATTGAAGAGGACTGGCCCTAAAATGGAGCCTTGAGGGACCCCAATAGTGACCATCCGCCAGCCAGATGTGGCCCCATTTACCACAATCCTTTGAGCCCTGCCTGTCAGCCAATTGCTCACCCATCGTATGATGGTTTTGTTTAGCTGTATGCTGGACATTTTGTCCACTAGGATCCTATGGGAAACCGTGTCAAAAGCATTGCTGAAGTCCAAAAAGATCACATCGGCGGTTTCCCTTGATCGACTAGATGGGTGATCTTATCATAAAAGGAAATCAAATTTGTTAGGCAGGACCTACCCCTCATGAACCCATGCTGGCTGGGACCAATGACTGACTGCATTGTCCCCCAGATGCGCTTCAATAACTTCAAGGATCATCCTAACCATAATTTTACCAGGCACTGACGTGAGACTGACAGGCCTGTAGTTGCTAGGGTCTTCTTTCTTACCCTTCTTGAAAATTGGCACAACATTTGCCAGCTTCCAGTCCAATGGGACCTCTCCAGATTCCCAAGATCGTTGAAAAATAATTGAGAGAGGTCCCGCAATGACGTCTGCCAGCTCTTTAAGCACCCTGGGATGAATCCCATCCAGACCCATGGACTTGTATGGATCCAGGTGGAGCAGCAAATCCTGCACACATTCAGGGTCGGTTGGGAGTTTGTCATTCCCACCATCTTGGTCCTCCAGCTCAGGGCACCCTGGGTCCCGAAGCCCATCATCAGCGTTGAAGACAGAGGTGAAGAAGGCATTAAACGTCTCTGCTTTGACTATGTCATTGGGTGTGAGGAGACCTTCCCCATCAAGTAGCGGACCTATGTTTTCTTTGGTTCTCCTTCTCCTGTTCACATATCTAGAAAAACCTTTTCTATTGTCTCCCACAGACATGGCTAGCTTCAACTCTAGTTGGGCTTTGGCCACACGAATTTTCTCCCTACAAACACAAACAGCATCCCTATATTCCTTCATCGTCGCCTGACCCTCCTTCCAGCAGCCGTACACTTTCTTTTTTCGACTTAGCTCCAGTAGAAGATCCCTGGTCAGCCAGGCCAGCCTTCTGCCCCACTTGCCTGACTTCCGATATTTGGAATCTCCTGATCTTGAGCTTTTAGGAGGCAGTGCTTAAAGATTGACCAGCACTGATGGACACCAATGCCTTCAAAAGCAGTTTCCCAGGGGACCTTGCTGACTAATTCCCTGAGCAGCCTGAAGTCTGCTTTTCCCACATCCAGGGCTGAAGTTTTGGTGGCTGTTTTCCTTCTGTCACCATAAATTCTAAACTCAACCACTTCATGGTCACTATGACCGAGATGGCCACCAATTGCCACGTCTCCCACAAGACCCTCTCTGTTCTCCAGCAACAGACCTAGGAGGGCGCCTTTCCTAGTTGGCTCACTTAGCACCTGCACCAAGAAGTTATTATCTAGGTGCTTTATGAACCTCCTGGACTTGTAAGTCCTCTTACCTAGGTCCATTGGCTTTCATAAACACAAGTACTGTTGTAGATTGTTATATCTTAGATTGCCATATCTTTATTTTGTTGCATTGACCTATTTCATATTTGCAGAAAGAGCCTGAGAATAGTTCAACAAGAAATTTGTTCTTCCCTTCCCTTTCATCTAGACAGGTTCACTCTCTGCTCTACTCCCAAACCTGTGTCACTGTGCTCATTACAAGATTTGATTCAGCTTGTCTTTCTGTCACCATTTCATTATAGCCAGAGATTAATTCTTCCACACCAGCTCAGAGTCTTCCTGTCTTTTCTCTTGTTCCTTACAGCAGTTCTTTTGACTGCTGTTAGGTGTAGGGCCTCTGCATGTGAGAGGCTCTACTCACTCACAGAGGGGCAATTAATTCAAATGACTTCTCCTGGGAACAGATTCCAGAGAGCCATTACCTTGGAAATCCTACCCAGAGAAGGATCATTAAGAGCTCTACCATGAACTACCAGCTCTTCCTAGCTCTCTCTAGCAACTGGGAGTTGTCCAAGTATGCCATACGACCATGAGTGGAAAGAAGATTTCACAATGATGAATTCTCATCCCATACCCATTATAAGTATTGGGATCCCTGTGAGCTGGCACAGGATACTGTCCAATTGATTCAGAAGCATTTGAGATTGAATGTCCATGAAGACCATTCCCTCTTTAAACAGCTCCCGCCACATCTATTCATAGGCACGGCTGGGCAAACCTTACTGTTCAACCCTTGCAGCTGAAAGGCTGACCTGCTTCCAAAAGAATGACTGTGAGTCAGTGTATTGTTGGGGCACAAGCTGGGAACTATTTGTTACATTGCCCAGCCTCTCCTCTCACCATTCCCAAGAAGACTATCTAGTCTTAGGGTTCTCATTCTATTGGTTTGATTGCTCCTTAGTTCATCCCTGTCTTTGTCATTTCAACCTTGCTCTCTGTCAAACCCAGGTTCCCCTTCTTCCATCTTCCAGGTCATATTCTTTGAACCTTTTCCTGTTCCTTTTCCCTTCCCTTCAGCATACTTTTGGCTTCTCAGCTTTTGAAACTGAGCTTTCTTTGTCTTGATATGAAGTTGTCAGCAGAAGCATTATTGCCGGCAAAGAAGAGACAGATGCTCTACTTTCAGTTAGTGTCCTGTCCTAGCTCAATCCACAGATGCAGTAAGCAGGGAAAACAAGATGAATACTGCCTCCCTGACTAGTTCTGTTCAGATTCATGGTCTGGTCAGCTCAAGGAGCAGCAGGGACTGAAGCCTAATACTGATAAGGCTGCAGATGTTTCACTGTTGCAAATTCTACAAGCTTGCATGAACTGCAATGCTCCAAAGATTTATAGCTTGGATTAAATGACTGGTTGTTCCATAGGAGGACAGTCTCTCATATAAAGATCATGCTCTTCCAAATGTCATGCCCCTCTTCCAAAGTCTGCAGGTACCACAGCATTTCAAGCCAAAAGGTCTATAAAAGATTTAACATGGGAAGAGCAACATTTTCTTCTTGTACTGTTCTGCAGAATAATTAACCACTTTGACCGACACAAACGGGTTAGTCTGAGATGAATGCTAAACATGGCAAAATTTCAACGCTCGAGCTAATGCTTGGCAAAATGTTACATGAAGCAATTGTTTTATGAATGCTGAGATATTGTAGTGAGAGAGAACACCATCAATACCCCCACTTATAAAGAAACATCTGTTTTTTTCTAAGTGTAAAAAAAATTAATGAACAACATGATAATGACAATCAATCTTTAGTTTAGTTTTTATTTTTACTTTTATTTTTTTAATTCTATTGTTTTGTGTAGATCAAAGTGTAAATGTTGGCCTTGTACTATCTCACAACAGGGTCTTAGTTCATGATGGGGACTTGTTGGAAGTAACTTAAAACTGAACCAAAATAATAAGGATTAATGCCTGCTGTACTCAAACTTCCTTTTGGGTATGAATTGCAAAGAAATGCATTATCTGAAGCTTCTCTTTCAGATTCAAAATACTCACTGTTAATAAAACTTCAAGGCCTGATACCAGGTTCATTTATTTTCCCATGACAAGTGCCAGAAAGAATATTATGGGAGACTACACATTTCAGATCTTAGATATCTTTCTTGCTGCTGGCTTTTCCTTTTTAAACAACAGAAGCTTAACTGAGCAGTTCCTTAAAAAAAACGTGAAGAATGAAAATGAAATGTAATACAAAGCAATACTGTTGCATCTTTTGATGGTTGACTGTGGACCACATAAAGAATACACTATCCATTTTGTAGATAATTCTCACCCTCTTTGATACTCAAACTCATGTAAGACATCAACATTTAGAGAAAAAAGAAAGTAATGATGTGGTTAGTGCACAAATTTGTGTGGATTTCCTTCAATACATAACAACTGCAGAATCATTGCTTACAATGTTTTCATTTTAGCATCAGGTAAGAGGGCAAGAAAGCAAGTCTGTGCAGAGTCTGCAATGACTGGTGTAGCATAAAGCTGTGCTGTAGTGTGACACATTCTCTACAGCTTGTTTGGCAAGCAAGCAAAAGGGAGACATTTTTCAGGTATCCGCTTTTTTAGTTTGAAGGTTTTGCATGATATGGAATATATACTAGCACTCATACATCCTTTTAAATTTTACATATTTCTGAATTACAGTCTTCTTAAAGCAGAATATGATGACAACAGTAAATTGTGTGTCATTCGATATCTATGTGAGAGACAGTAATGCAAAGATCTCACAGAAAATGTACCATTAGTTAAACAGCAATCTTGTCCTCTATTTGTATGCTGAATATTTCTACAACTACAAATTCTGAAATTACTAGGTTCCACCCCTCTCAGATTATTCCAAATTTTTAGCCAACTGATGGACCCTGAAGAAAACATTTCTATAAGCTGATCTTAATTACCATATGTACCGATTATAATGTCATTCAGAAATAGACCACAATCCATCTTCCTATCATATTTAATGGATTTCTAGAAAACAGCCTAGAAGTACAGAACAGCTGATGAATTGCACCAATGACTTGAACAGCCTTTCCAGTTAAGGTGCTGTCATATTTCCGTTATAAAATACTTTCACTTCCTACCTACATGAGGCATAAATGATTAGATGTCTAATCTGTGAATGTTAGCGTTTAAATAGTAAGCATGTACATATACAGCATCTAGTTTACTATGAGATTTAGTAACAAGCAGTATCCATATTAGAAGGATGAATTAAAAAAAAAAAAAAAAAGAAAAAACAAAACCACAAACAACCACAAACGAACAACTGCAAGTTCCTGACCTAATCATTAAAGTTGTCCGCCACAATTTCTCATACAAGTGCGTATTTTTCAAGAACTACCTTCATCTATGATGTTGATATTCTTCAGACTAACCAAACATCCTCCCGGTTGCATAACAGATTTTCTGCATGTTTTTGATATAAGGAGATCAGTGCATGCAAATACAGGACTGAAATTAAGCTGTACTGAGGTTCCACACCTAAAGGGAAAATCTGCAGAAAACACTGTATGCCTAAGTAGAATCATTGCAATTCCAATTATTGCTAAGCCGTCTAACAAGTTTATAACATTTTGGGACACAGGCATCTCCCAAAATTACTGGGACTGTATATATCTACCTCAGTTGTAAGCATACTTATGGGAAAGTTTACAAAAAAATCCAATAATTTATAACATTGACTTTTAGTGAGAAAGATTCAAAAATGGAGACAAATTGAAATAATCCAAGCAAAAGCCCTGCCGCTATAACTTTCTATCTATGACTTAGCCTCAGGATACATACTTCAGAATTTGTCTTGAATTCTGTACTTTATATATTACGGGTTTAAATTGACTGAGCTTTCTGTATCTGAAACTCAAATATTGGTTATTACACAACAAAATTAATTAGACAACAAAAAGGTTTTGTTAACATTTCTGGCTCACTTGGCCCACTTAGTACATATCTCCTGCAAAATAGGTTACATATACAGCAGTTATAATCATATGAAAATGTTGCATCTTCATTAAAACCAGAGTTAATTCTGTAGAGCACAAGCTGCTGGAAAAAAAATAATACTAGGATGTTAATATATTAAAAAATTAAAGTAATATGTCTACTCAAGTTTCACTCCAAATCCATTCCAGATTGTTCTGCAACAGAAATAGTCCCAGTCAAAACAGATAAATGGTAAACACAGGTAAATTAATTTTAGATATTGTGTGAGATATTAAAGATCATACAACTAATGTTAGCTTTTTCTGAGATAATAAATAACAGTTTATGATGAGCTATAACTTGTTTCTTCCCGCATCTCCCTTCCTCCTCCATCCTAGAAGCATAATCAACCATGGAACTAGAACAAATTAACTTTATTACGGAACCAGAATGAATTAACATGAGTAATACTATAACAAACTATATCATTATGCCAGACATACAAATCAATTCCTTCTCAGGTAGTTTTTCAAATGCCAGGTTTCTTTTTAACCGCAAGGACAACTTCAAATCAAAATTGTCAGCAAGGAAATGACAAAAAACAAAAACAAAAAAACACTGCACCCCAGTTTCACATGAAACTACTTCTATCCGTTTGAAACACATTTATCACAAATTCTTGCATCAGAATAAGGATGACTAAAAAACTTCAGTGGCCAAACTGATCGAAAAAAAAGATGCCTCAGTCTTGTGATCTAATTCCTGGTTTTGAAAGAATCCTACACACTTTTATAGCTGACATGTGAGGATGTTTAGAGATGATGAGCTATTTGGTTTTGGCATCAGGCTGTTCTGGTGTGCTGTCAGGTGTCCCAAAAGAAACAAAAAATCCTGTATAATAGATGGTGTACCTATTCTTGGGTTACCCTGGAGAACAGTTAGACTCCTCTGAAGTTCTGTCATTCCTTGGTATGTTAGAGACTGTCTTAGAAAGCCATCTCAATTTGGCCTCTGGAGCTTGTTCTCCCTTTACATTATAAACTATATGTTAATGTGGCAAAGAGCTTAACGTACTATTTTTTTATCTACATAATATAATCTTTCCAGGTTTTGATGTTTTAAATTTTTGTTTCACTTCCAAAAAGTAGACTGAGAGCAATGTTAAAGTGCAGTTATTTCTGCAGCTTTTAAGGTATAAAAAGCTAAATATCACGTGCTAATATCACCTGTGCATACTGCAGTCATATTTTCATGAAGGACCACCTGAGCAAAATTAACTGCTACTATGCTCAGCCTCATAAAGTATGGACTGCCTGTATTATTACACTGACTACAATAGTATTGGCAGTACATATAAAGTTAATGATAGAAGACAGACAAATATATTAATTGCAATATAAAACTACTTGCAAGACTTAAAGATTTACTTACAAAATTACAAGAAGCAACTTGCATATTTACTCCCACAGAAGGAACAACAAGGATGCTCACTACAACGTCTACATATGTTTTAAAAATAGTTAGCTCTTTTATTTTTCTTGCAGTCTTGAGAAATCCGCTTAACTTGTTTCCAGCATAGGCTGGATGAAGCAAACCCTTCTGCATCTCCTAAGTTTCTCATTTTCCGTGACTTGTTATGAGAGAGTTGACTAGACGTTTTCCCACTTTCTTTTCTCACAGATGAATTCTTTAGATAGATGCCTTTTGCACTCTCAAGTCCCAAGAAAACCGTACTGAAAGTTTGCTGGTGCCAAGCATCTAACTTCTGTGAAGTTAACCTGTGTATGGTACTGCACTGACACGCTGCTTATTTAAGCCTCTGTCTTGCTTCTCAGCTCTTTTAGTAATTTCTCTTAATCTTTCCCCCAGCAAGAAACCAAATCACAAGCAATATTCAGAAGAATAATTTAGATAGTTCCCAGTATATCCTACAGAAAAAAAATAGAAAATATTGCTCCTATGGAGGAATACAATTACAAGTAGAGACATAAATAGATTTTGTTTGTCTTCAAGTGACACACTAACAGAATTTAAAGAATAAACAACCAGTGGGATGTGTTGGTTGCCTTGCTTAAGCATGACAAATACAGGTAAAAAAGTGCATGGAATTTTAGCCAACATAAGAAACTGTGGGTAGAGGTATGTAAGCTTTAGCATGCTACAGGAAGACAGCCCTGGGGGGACTCTGCACAAAGTGTACCTGTTTGTATGTGTAAGAGTGAGAAGGATTACCTAGTCCCTACATGTTTTTATTCTAAAAATGCTGCTAGACATCTTCTGGAAAGGATGGTGTCATCCCGACAATTTTGCATTGCTGTATTCCAGTTATTATTACCATGTTAACATTTCTGTATATAATTGATATATATATTTACAGAGAATATTTGGTAAGTTCTGCATTGAAAACTGCCACTTGCTGAAAATAACACCTCCACTTCAAAAATATAACCTGCCATATATCAAAAACAATATTCACTGAAAAAAAAATCATGGTATTAATCTGATGTGTCCACTATTGAGTTCTAGGCATCTATGCACAGGCTTTTATGTTTTGAACTTTGCTTATTAACTCTTCTAGGTTCCTTGTACCTCAGATTATATCATTATTTGAAAACATGCAAGTCAGTAATGGCTCTAGTACACAAAACTGACCTGAAAAGTAAATGTTTCTAGTACTCACCCTCTGCTTGGATTGCATTTTATAACAGCAACATTCATACATTAAAAAAAAAAAAAAAACAAAACACGTCTCAGGAAGACAGAGTATTTCGAGGTGAGAACACAACCTCTTCACACACATTTACTAAAATGCCATAAAAATCAAACAAGATCAATAGATTAATAAGTGTCAGTCACACTTGACCAGTTAGTAAGATTCCTGTATGTAGCAAATACATGCATTATCATCAGATAACAGTTAAACTTCCATATATCCTTCCATAGCCATCTCTATTCACAGCAGCCCATATTTCAACATTTTCCTGAACAGGGATATTCTCCAGCACTGTGCCTGCAGTAAACAGAAGTAGGACTGTCAATGCTGTTTTGTGAACACGGGGCATGGAGACATCTAGCCTTAATTTTTTAACTGCTGAATATCATGAATACAGCTTGTTTTCTTCAATACCAGATAAATTGATGCTTCAGTATAGAACATTCATTTGTAATAAAAGTTTCCTACAATACTAGAAATTGGTCTTTTCCCTTGTTAATTCAATGAACACTTTATACTTGTCTAAATTGTAAGGCAGAAATCTGCTCAAGAATCACTGCATGTCTGGAAAACTGTTCCATTTGTGGAAGTATCCCATCACAATTACCAGACTGCTTATTTGATAAAATCATCATTCTCTTTTTCAATTTAATACATCTGTATCCCCTGGAGACTATGAGATAAAAAAGTGATGATCAAAACACTGCTGACCAGTTATGTTACAATTCCGTTTTCAAGCTTTGCTTAGGTAAAGCCTGAAAGGGGCTTTGGCTTTACCCTAGTAAGTGCTGTGATGGATGTCTGGGGGAAAAATAAAAGACTATCAATAACAAAATATATAATTTTCAACAGGTAGGTTTCATACTTGATAGCTGTTTTATTTTATTTCTTCTCTTCCAGTTTTCATGCAGCTTCCTAAGATTTGCTTATTTGCTTGTTAGTGAGGCTTTTTAGTATTCAAGAATACGGAACAGAAATATTGCTTTAAAAATACTATGATTTCAACTTATTGCAAAACCTCACTCATTGTACGTGAGTTAAGAGATGGTATTAAACCATACTGCTACATATGAAGTAGGTCAGAGTGTTGCCTTGCAGATGGTTCATGATACAGTGTTGGTTGAGATAGCACTAGAGTTCTGGTTTACCTATATACAAAAGTTATAGCAAAATAATTCAGGGTATGAATTTAGTAATTTTACTTTCTGCTTCTCTAATTCCTTGACTAGACAGCTATCCTGCAACTCAAAGTATGTGTAGTCAGTCTTGCAGTCTTGTCCCACATGCAGACAACCTAAAGCATTTGAAGCTCCTTGACTTGGAAAGTACTAGTAATAACAGAGGACATATACTTCACATACGTTCTGTTATGCAAGCTACAAATGATATAAATACCCCTAACTATCACATTTCAATTCTTTTCTTTTTTCTTTTTCCCTAAGAGGAAGTAGAATAAACGGAAAAGTGACAGCAGTCAATTTTGGAATTTGTCTTTCCTCCAGGTAACAGGACTGGGGAGACAGTTAAAAAGCAGAGAAGTAGGGTAGACTACATCTTAAAGAATTTATCTTTTTTTTTTTTTCAATCCTGTCATATATTTTATACTACCTCTTCCCTCCCCACTCTGCCTTCCTCTAAACCCCTCTTCTTTCTTCAAAACTTTTCTCTCAGTTACTGACTTTATTTCCACACAATGCTCAATTCATTCTGTCTCTGACCTATTCTGATATACAAAGCCAATAATTACATTCAGTAGAGAGAGCAAATTGTACCTTATTTTTTTCACTAATACCTTAAGTAGACAGTTATTATGCATCTCAAAACATGCGTAATTTGTCCTTCCTACTGGAGAGACTAAAAGAGAAATCCACAAATGGCATTACCCACATGAAGACAGGATGAGCAGATGCTAAGCATGTAGCACTAGTGGGCAGGAACGAACCATCTGACTAACAAATACACACTGCATGAAGGGAAGCAGCAGAGCAAAATGTTCTACCTGGCACAGAACTATGAAATCATGGCAGGCAGGCAGTGGATTTTTATGTCAAGGCACAAGGACTTCACAAGTGTGCTATCACTGAAAGAAGATATAAAGACCTGAAAATGAAAAATTGTCAGGGTTCTTCCAATCCCAGCACTTAATGCAGCCTTATCTTTCAAGTGGAAAAATATGTTCTAATATTGTTCTAATATTATAGATTATATATATATACAATATATATATACACAATATATATATATATACAATATATATTATTGTTCTATTATTGTTCTAATATTATAACATGTTCATATGTTCTAATGCTTGCTTACTTCGCTGGATTAGAGGAATTTGATAAGCCCCAAATAATTCTAGTCATCTACGATATCCAAAAGTGAAACTTCAGGAAGCCAATTTCTACAAAACAGAGAAAATAAATGCTTCTCTCTGCTGTTTGTATTTTCCAATCCTATCCTGGTAAGTTCTCTCTGACTAATGCATTTGCAAAGCTTCTTACATTAAGTTATGTCCATTTTTCCTTCTGAAATGGTCAGTGTGTAATTTGTAGTCTAAAGCAGGCATGCATTTTGTGCATAATTTTTCCCATTTATTTGCTGCCAGAAGCTTGAAGCTTATGTGTGCCTACAGGACAGAAGAGATGCCTCCTGGACCTTGACAGCCAGCTAATTATTTCCCAGATTTCTTTCAATAGAGATTTTTCTAATATTCTACATCTTCCTATACTAAATTTTTCTTTGTTCATGAATCAAACTAGGAAGAAGCTTTTGGTTCCCTATTTAAACTATTAAAGTAACAGATCAGTTTGTGAGCTTTCTCATTCACATCACTTTTGCATTCATTTTTTATTTTTGATCTTCATTTTCCCTTTAAAATGTCACTCTGAGTACTTATAGTTTATAAGATCAATCCATACTTTCATAATTACATAACACATATGTTTCATAATTACATAACACATAAGGATATTATGTATCCCTACCACAAATGTAGTTATTTTTCCCACCTAACTTAGTTTTATGTAATTTTAGCCTATCCTTTTTTCAGTAAGAACAAGGAACTGGTGCCAAAGATTCTAGACAGAGCAACAAATATTTTATCAATCAATATTGCTCCGCTGGAGCTCAGATGCTACTTGGATAGACAGAAGTGTTTTAAAATGCCTGTTAGCTAATCCTACTTTTAAACTGACAGATTTAGAAATATCAACCCTGATACTCAAAAGAAGCTCACAAAATAGATTTCAAATGCTAGATGACAATATTTCTGAAATCTGTTTAAATATTGTATGTCCAAGAGTTTTTGCCAAACCCATAAATTCTTTATCTGATTTTAATCATATTACTGATATTCTAATTCAGAAGTCCACATGTAAATATTTTAAATAGAACTATACATCTTTTTTTTTTCCTATTGCTTTTTGCAGACAGAAACAAAACACAACCATGGACGCATTCTCACCCTAGTATAACAGCTAAAATATTGGAGTATTTGCTTTGCATGCCTCTACACTAAGACATAAGATGGAAAACAGGCTCTTGAAAAAGTTAAATGTATGTACTAAGTATTAGAAGCAGAAATTAGATATAAGCATGCACCCAGAAAGAACAACTTAAAAAAATATACCTCATCACAAAGAAGCCATTTTTGAACTAGGGATTCACTTGCTTCATGAATTAAATTGAAACCAAGGGCATAAGGCATAGCTGATGAACAAGGGATTTAAATCTATACAAGCTTAGAAAAATTTCTGCAGGTAACAGTGGCAAATTAGAGAAACTGTAATTTCAAAACAAAACAAGACAACACAAAAACCATGGAGAGGCAGTAGAAATGTTTGCTCTACATACCTACTGCATAAAAACACGTGATAAACCTGATGTTTGCAATGCCACTATAAACAGAAAATAGAGATGGACATCTGTTGTAACTTCCAGTTTATCTTTATAAAGACTTCTCCACATCGAGTCTCAGAAAGCTACTGAGCAGGCCCAAGGTGGAGAAGTAGCTGAAGAGTTTATGAATGTAAATGTAAATAAGAGTGTAACCTAGTAACTCAAAAAAGTGCCTGATTCTACGAATTTGTAACTCCAATACCCTACCACTGTGTGGCAATTTTCCTCCTGTCAGTATTTGTACCACATGGTCTACAATATTCTATTTTTTAAAAATTCCAACATCTCTCTCTCTCTCTCTCTCTTTTAATATGGAAATATTCTGCTATTACACAGAGCTTTAAAAAACAAATGAATGAACAATGCATCAGACAGCAAGACATTCCATGGTGTTAGAACATAGATCTAATTCTCTGCAACTTTTCTTCTAAAACTTCAGAAACACCTGTCTCATAAAGCATATGATCTAAAGAGAAACTTCTGAATATATAATATATATAAGCATAATTGTTCCAAATTTATACAGTTTTCTAGTTTTTAGGCTTTAATCTTAATGGATATAAGACATTTAAATGTGTAATTCTGAGAGGATTTATTGAAAGCACTCTTACATGCTCCCTTTCCAGCAGCAACAGAGCAGCTGAACAGGGCAGGAGTTTAGCATTCAGTACAGCGAACGAGAAGGATAAAGGCACATACCTGTTTGTGTATTCTTTCAACCAAGTAAAGGAGCATGGGTGTTCCTCACACCTCATCACAGATATTCTGCTTACCCCTTCTTCTCCATTCTTGCAATTCTTCCTACTCCTGAGATCAAATTATCTGTGCTTTAATGCACAACTGCTTTCCAGTCTGGCTACTCCTTATTCCTGAATTACTTTTCTTGAAAATCTCAACTCAGAGTTCTCCAAGTCACAGACCACATTCTGGCTGAAGGTGCTAGCTAACTCCATGTTGAACTGCTGGAGCTACCAACTCCTTGGACTGCTCTTCTCCTCTGTTACTACCAAGGGACATCAGCAGCTACTGGCAGCTTCTGAGCAAGCTTGCTGTCTTGCCTGGCCCTCCAGTGAAAATGTGGTTTGGCTTTTAACTTTGGAGAAGATCAAAACTACCTATGTTGCGCTCATGAATATGTTAGGAAAGTGAAGAAAGAACAGGTCTATGTAGGAGGGCACCCACAGTCACATTCTGTATACTTTCTGTATACACTTTGACTGAAATCCAGCAACACACAGCCAGAATTTGAAATGGTCACAGTTAACACTTATTTCCACCCCAAAACGTGGAATGTAACAATGAAGGTTGATATCTCCAGAACAGATCAAGCATGCATCAAGCTCGTCAAAGGAGTTGAAAGTTACCATACTCTCATTGTATACAATGTAGCAGAATTTGAAAATATTTTACGCATCAGCTAAAACTTTGAAAAACAAACAGGATCTTATTATTTTTTTTTGTTCCAGAACAGCTCAAGGTTCCAGCTGACAGCAAAAACACAAGGATTTTTTCTCTAAATCTTGGCTGCACATGTCACTTGCCATGACTGAATGGCTTTATTTTGAATTCTTTTATTTCAATTCATCTAAAGCTGCTTTTATTCCCTATGTGATATCATCAGATGTTCATGATTTAAATTCTGTGTCAGCAAAAAAACCAACAAGGCTTTCCATCTTTCACAAATCTGATGTGCACCAACTCTCATTCAACAAAAGACCTGTCAGTGGCTCCATTATCAAGTACAGTAATAAGCTTAACTTTCTGTGTGCACTTCTAAGCCACTTCCCATAGGAACTACACAAATGCGTCTTTGTTAAATCTTGATTCAAGATTATGGACTTTTTATCTGCAAACTGTGAGGGGCTTCAAAATCTCTACTACTGGAATCTTTGGTAATCAGGTGAGTGACAATACACAAAGTTGCAAATATAGTAGAAATTCATGAGCATCTTATAAAAGGAACAGAGCACAGATGTGTGGATTGGAAATTTCATCCATGTTCAAAGCTATGTGTATATATAATATTAAAAAAATACAGGATCTTGCATGCCATCTTTAACAATGCATCTTCCCACATGAACCACATAATTAAATCTCCATGAACTGGGGAACTGTTTACTTGTGTGATGGATTGTATCATTAGTTCCACAGCTTTCAGAATTATCATTTTATTTTGTTTTACTCTATTCCATTTTGTTTTATTCCATTCTATTCTATTCCATTCTATTCTATTTTTAATTTTTAAATACCAAAGTGCAGTTAGTTAGATAAATTCAATGAGATTCAGGCACTCTATACATTTGAATTATGTTTTGTGCTTGCACATTTCCATTTCTCAAAATTGTTTACAATTCAAGTATTGTTACATTGGCACCAGTAGCAATATTTACAATTGCATGAATAGAGGTAAATATTAGAGGGTGCACCTAATTTATACAGTCCATTTCTATTCCATTAGAGACCTTCCTCCTCCTACAATCAAATTAAACGGTATTATGCATTAGCAGAGAGTAATCAAATTGTACTTTATTTTACCAGAAATACTACATAGTTAGCCTTGTAATTTTGCTTAAAAACACATGAAGAATGCATGTGAAGAAATTCACTGATAATGTACTTTATTTATAAAATGTTCAACCACATTATAAATAAGTCAAAAAAGTCAAAAGTTATTTGAAAGTACTATTTAGTCTTCTTCCTTTTCCCTTAAAGACATCCTTGTAAGATGTGTGCTAAAGGCATTATTTTCATCTGTGATTATATAAGGAAGAAATACAAAGAGTGTTCATTCAAGATATTTTTTCTGTCCGCATGTTTATATATTCACGTGCAGTCACGATTAAATGCATGCAAGTGCACACACAGCTGTTAGCAAACCCCTTCACATAAGATCACAAAAAGGATTTTGTGTGACTACAAAGTCAGGGCATCTTTTAGCCTCTTTTGCAAAACCTGTGCAAAACTAACTGGCCATAAATCATAAGCTTGAAGAGAATACGGATTGCAGGGGGAGTAGAGACCTCTGTGAGTTAGGTCTCCTCTAGTTTGCAGGCTGTTCCTTTAGCCTGCAAGCTTAGTTTCAAGGTGTACTTGTATATTTATTGATCAAAGGACAAATGAGATTTTTTTTTTTTATTTCCTCAGTAATAATATTTGATCAGAATGGTTTCTTAATTCTCTTTTAATTATCTGACAAGAACACAGTACGATAGAGAAAACAAGTTCTGTTTACATAAAAATTGTTGAACCATGTCTAGGAAAAATAAAGAACTGATCTGTCTTTCTGACCTGTTTTTCTTCTTTCCTGGTACATACAAAATAACCACCCTGCCCTAATCAAAACAGCTCCATGTGGGCCCAGAAAGAAAGAACAAAGTCTTCTGTAGAGTCATTCCATTACAGAGGCTCGTACTCCTCACATGTGCAAGTGACACCAAGGTCAAAAAACCCGCACCAGCTATCATTGATGAAAGGGATTTAAGCAAAATGTACAAATCAAAGAAACGGGAGTGCAACCCAAAATGTGCTACTGTGCTTAGTTTTTCCTTTTAGGAAAAAAAGGTTAGTTTCAAATAACTTTCTATAGTCAGCAGTTCTGGGTTCCCATATGCGACCAACCTGGAGGTTTTCAAGAAATGGCCAGACAGAGCTACAGCAGACCTGTAACAGCCCCACCCGGGGTACAAGGCTGACTCATGTAGGTCTCTTCCCAGCAACGTTTCTAAGTTTTTTTGATTGAGTTATAAAAATAAGTTTGACTAATATTCATGTTAAATCTCTAATGCAGGAAGATCTGGAAGATCTGGATGTTTGACAAATTCTTATAACCCATAAATGAGCTGATGAACAACTTCTGAATTCATTCCTGACATTTTTGTCTCCTTGCTGCTTGTTAAATTTGTGGAGAGTGATGTTTTAAATAGCAAGCAGTGATTTTAGGATGCCTTTTTTTGTGAGTCAGTGGCCAACCTAAGATATCTGCCAGATACTTAAATTAGGAAAATCCCATTTAAGTTGTATTAAATCAGGTGCTTGAAAAGCAAGATACACAAAACTAATTAGTTACTTATGAAAACACAGGTAAGGGAATGTGAACTTCTAGCATTGTTGACGAATTGATACTTAATACCACTTGAATTGGTAAAACAAAAATGAGTTACAGTATTTTTAAACATAAATTTGACACGATTATTATTGCTGATGTAGACCTACACTTTTCTTCAAGAAACATACATGCTTCCACACTTGAAGCAGAGACATACTGCTAATATATCTTCATATTAGAATTATTTACGCAAAAGTTCTGTAACACTTTCAGTGCTTTCACATTTTGGCAGTACAGAAAATTTCTTCTGCATTTCAGAACTACTACCAGAACTACTGAGTTTGTAAGTTCCTAAAAGGTAGTTTAGTTGCGTTATGTACCATATAAACTCTATTTAAAAAGTTAAAAAACAAACCAAATCAAACCAAAATGAAACAAATAGGAAAAAAATACTGATCTGGAAGAAAAATAGTAAGTATTAATATATACAGATTTCTGAAAAGTTTTAGAAGTTTGTTATACTGAATCACTATGTCTAACAGCTGATGTTCAAATGTTCCCAGTGTTTGCTTTTCTTTTTTTTTGGTGTCTGAACAAGTTGACATCACAGAAGTTATGTCATTTATCAGTCACAAAATATATATAAAAATGAATAGGAGAATCCAAATTGCACATTTAAAAAAATAATTTATATTAAATTTGTTTTCTTACATTGCTCAAGAATTTCCTTTATCTATCTTTTTGTCTTTCTCTTTGTATTAGCAACCCTCTAACTATATACTTATGGACAGACTTTGTTAAGCTTCTGTATTAAGCATTTTATAATTAGAAGTAATACAGTTCAGTACATACAGCTAAAAAATAGGCGCAATGGCACCTAGTCAGAGGACTGCGTCTAAAGCAGTCTTCTTGTCTCAGTCTTTTGGAAAGGTACTTGACATTTCAAACACTAAAATAATCCCACTTGACTTATCAGGAATTAAAATACATAAATTAGAAACTACTTTGAGACTTTTATTTTATTTTTTTTAATACAAAACTCTTATAATCTTAGAAATAGAACAAACTAAAATTTTTATAATAATCTATTAATTTTTGAAAGCACAAAGATTACTCACTTTTCAGGTTATTTATGAAGTGAGTCATGCTGATGTCCCTACATCAGTAACAGAACACTTTCCATATTATTTTGCATTGTGGTGTGGAAAGAGGCAGTTTACAAACACAACATAAACTTTTTATATACATCATTATGTGGAGAAAAATCAAATACTTTTTCATAGAAAAACTAACACTGAATCACCATAATTAAAAGAATGCAGAACTGAAGTACCACTCATTCCACTTCATTACTTAACATAAAATATATTTTGGATTCATCCTCTGTTCTTAGGCAAGTTGATTAAAATCCATGTTAATAATTTTTTTACTGTTTTTGCTGTTCACTCATAATTACATGTTTGAAACGAATATGAATAAAAAATGATACAATCCCTACACATTGGTATTCAAATATTGGGACAAAGATGCAATACTTAGACATAACAGATCTTTTCATGTACAGATAGAATAAGACCTCATATTAAGCCACAAGGCAGAGATGCAATAGATTTAGAAATTGTTTTCACATTCTCCTTTTCATTCTTAGAAACATTTAACCATTGAACTGTTTTCATTAAACATTTTCTTTAGTTAAAAAACAAGGTTGTAAGCCAATATTTATGATATTGCTGTGATATTAGGCATTTAGTTTTGTTTCTATTTTAGTGAAGTATACCAATATCATAACCAGTAATTTTGTTTCAGGCATTTAAATAAAAATTAAATACATTTCTAGGTATTCAATCTATTAATGAAATTCTTGAGACTATTGAAAGGATTAATGAACAGAAACTTTTCTGTCTTAAATTTGAGCATTTATAATAATTGTAATATTAGCATTCCCATAAAGTATTTGATAAAAAATTTTAAGATGTTTAGGGTATGGTCAAAATGAGCATTCCCTTCAATAATCTGAGTATTACTGGTATTCAACAACTAGCCAAGAGAAGTTTAAAAACAGAATATGGAAAGGCAATCCTAACACCACAAAATTACATTTTTAAAAACACAGTTTTGGTAATTTTGTTGAAACAACAATATTACTTGCTATGAATTGTAAACAACTGTTATCATAATTAAGCACTTTGAAATTAAATCTCCCTTACAGATGCTGCTTGAAGAAAATAATCACTTATTTAGGCAACACTGAAGTAACACTGTAATTTTAAAATATAATTTGTTAAAATATATTTGACAGTGCATTAAGAAGGGGATCATAAAACTGGCTCCTACAATTTAGAAGAAATAAAGTGAAACTGCAAACGAGCACAGAAACTTTAAAATACAGTGCAACTTACTACTTGCATGATTACGTATATAAACCGGACTTTTGTATTGTATGTGATTAAATGTAAAAAGACTCAGTTAAATATTTTTTCCTTTCATTGAGTTCTGTTTTCTCTCACTTACAAAGGATACAAATGTTTTTTCTGAACTTAGCCTTATGAAAGGTACCCTTACATATTCCCCACTGGGGGAATTAGGTTTTACAGAAACAATTTTAAAGCAGCTAACAATTATTATTATTATTGAAGTACATTGGTATTGCTATTCTATAAATTAAGTGGTCTACGGGCAAATTTTATATGAATTCAAAAGTTCAATGAATTAAATATAAAACTAGATTACGGCAAGGGTTAATGCAAATAATTATTGGTGTTTACCAGAAAATATTACATGTTTTAAAAATTTAAATTAAATTATATTCTAACCAAGAAAGAAATAGAATCCTATTAAATACAAGTTTCACAGTTGTTTTTCTCAAGTCAATCTACCACTGTCTGCAAATCAAATATTCTGTTGGAAATGGTATTGTCCATTGCAGTGTGAAATTAAAAGATACTGTTTGAAATGAAAGATTAGACAAAAACACAAAATGACAATACATATCTTTAGTAGTTTGAGGGGTTAACAAAATATAAAAAAAATAAAAAATAAAAAAAATTATAAGGACCCCCAGTGATCATAACCATAATTACATGGCTTAAATGTAACAAATTTGTTTGCACTTTAAATCGGTCTTGAGTTGCAAATAAATTCTTAGATATAATAACTTCAACAAATATTTTTGCTGTGTGGTAGCTCACTAAAGATGCACCTGGAGGATCCATACAAGGATTCAATACAAGAAATAAAGCTTTACATTATTTTTTAAAGGTCATATAAAACAGGAAGCACAAGTATCACGAGAGAACAGAAGCTAGATCCTGGGTCAAATGAAAGTTCAATATTATAATATAGTTTTCTAACACAGTAAATATAGTAAATGAATAAAACAAGAGCCTAAAAATGTATTTCTTGAAACATACGCTGAGGTTTTGGCCATTTTAATTCTTGCTATATCAGAAAAAAATTTTGTGTGCTGGTTCACAGAAATTTTTTCAAAGATTAACTGAAGCACCTCTAAAGATAAAATAGCTCAAAATTAACGTTTCTATTATGATGGATAAACGACTGCCAAGTTTGTCACCAAGGAATCAAAATAACACCCCAAAACCCTGTTAAAATTTCCCACAGAAGAAATTAAATGAAAAACAGCAGTACCTGTGCATCTCCCTACAAGACAAACAAAACGCAAAGAACAACACAACTCCGCTTTCCACATTTAGAACAACCACCTGGGAACAAACTGTGTATAAATCATAGGCTTCTGCTCTGTGCATCCTGATGACTCGAAAGTGTATCTATATTCAGCTTCCTCCAACTGGCTATTATGCTATGTTATTTTTAAGGGTTACAGGTTAAGGGGTACAATCTAACATCTAGAATGACAAAAAATAGTTGGGAAGTTTCTCTCATCTCATTGCTTGAAGAGAAAAACCTTTATTATCTACTGAAGGACAAAGGATTTGCAACTATCTGTTATTTGAGAAATATGCTGTTGCTGTAATTCATCTCACTGTAAGGGTCGTGAAGATGCACAGTAGTATCCCAAATCAACTTCTAAAGAAAACTGCATTGAATTTTCATGACATTGGGGATATTCTTAAAACTTATGCAAAAAATGTTTTTTCACAGTTATGAATCACATACTGTGCTAAAACTTTATTCAAGGTTTTTTTGTTTGTTTTTGTTTTTTTCCCTTCAGTGATTACTTTTGACAAAATTCTTATTTGGCCTCTTTTTAATAATTACTCCTATTGAAAATTCCAGACAAGTTACTAATGTCATCTATTCACTTCACTCTTTACAGAACTAAAGATGTCTTCTGATAGATCCTAATCCTCAAATACATGAGTATACTTCTATCTTTTTTCCCAATAACTCTCCTCTTAGTTTCAATGTTAACAAGAACCCTTATGTACAAAAAAATTATGCATGATTGCATACATGAAAAACTAGTCCTACCTACAGTTTAATTTACAACAATATAAAAAACTCCAGGAATGTAAAAAATGAAAACATACAAGCTGAAAAATGTCATTACAAAAGCTGTATATTCTGTATTTTTTTCTCCTAGTTAGAAAGAAATGCACAGAGGTTTTGAAACACAAGAAAAGACTCCAGATCTTCACTCTGTACTCAACATGAACTGTAATGCCCTAAATAGATGAAGAGATAGTTAAGTTATATTGCAGATTGTTGCTTTGTTAAATTCCATAACACTGCCAACTCCTATTGCTAGAATAAGCTTTCACTGATCCTTACAATTACTAGAGTTTTGATAAAAGTAAGAAGTACTTGCTCCAGAATGCTGAAAGAATATAAAACCAAACAAAAACACTTTACTACTTGTTAGAGATTATGTCAAAGGAAGGAAGTAATGTTAATACTTTCAACAGGGTACAAATCCCTTATCCTCCACTTACTCTTTAATTCCTACAGATTACTACAAGTAAAGTTGCAGCCCAGCCACAGAAAAGGAACTCATAAAAAAGAACCTCAAAATCTGGCATTTAGCATTAAAAATCCTGCCAATTTACTTCAATGAGTTCAGGTTTGTGAACACGTAAGTAACTGAATAAATCTATACATCTATAATACATCTCTCTCTGTATTTTTTTCATATATAAAAATAAGAATATAATTAGCTAATAAATAGTGAATAGACATAATGTTATAGAGACAGAAACACACATATATAGAAAATATAAATAAATACTAATGATGAAAACAGAGGCCCTAATCCTGGGAAGATTATCTGCACACTTACCTACAGGCATGAACATAGTCCTCAGTGTGATTACTGTTTGCATGCATTGTGCCATTAAAGGACTACAAGACAGAAGAAATTGCATAGGATAGGAAAATATAACAAGGGAGAAATCAGTTCTGAGAAAAAAAATAATCAAGGGAAACCTGGAACTCAATATAGCAGTAATTCAGAATAATTTTGAAAGACAAAATGAAAGCTATATTATTTAAATGATTAAGAAAGAGATTGCAAACAAGAAATGTGTAAAGAGGAACTCTTTTTTAACACAAAAGGGAATTTACTATGTTCCATTTTGTTTATCCATATGTTTTGGGTTTACACCACAAATACTGTATTTCCTTTTTGAGTAACACTGTACAAACTAGATGGTATTTTAAAAATAGAATGAAATTCATAAAGACAAAAATTCAAAATTAGGAAAAGTATAGTTTTAGCAAGATCAACCATTAGTGAGAATTGCTAATCTAAGTGAGAAGCAGAAATGAAATAATCTTTAGTGAGAATACTCAGTATGCTTAGTCTTTATGATTGACATGACAAATGTTAAATATTGAAAGAAAACTCGAGACATGGGATTTATCTGTATTATTCGTAGGAAGACCCGATCATCTGATAATTGAAATATTCTATTTTAACATAGATAGCATACATAGCCTATAATATTAAAAATCAGAGTTTAACAGCATCTTGAAAAACTATTTTAACATTTAAAACTATTTTAACATGATTTAAGCTGTATCTCACTTCTCAGAAAAGAATCCAGTTATTAAAAAAAGTACAACTTCCAAAAATATTTTATCTTGTGGCAATTGGACTTGACTCAGCATAAACACTTATTCCTCCAGATATCTGTTTTTAACAGCTATGTCCAATTAATAAAATTTTAAATAAAAATGATATAATTCAATTATAGTTTCTGAAACTCCTTTTTTTGCTTTAGCAAATGCTTTCATAGAAGAGAAACATTAAAAAAAAATCATACGTCCTCAGGTAGAATAAATGTATCAGTAAATGATGAAAAGAGGCAATATGAGACAAGAATACTCACAGTTGTAGAAAACAAAAAGTCTAGATGTTTAGTGAACTCTTTTTCAATATTCAGAGTCTTAAAGTTATCTGTAAGATAATACTGCTAGTTTCAGGTCTTTGTGCCAAGCATTTCATTTGAAAAGCTCTGTGCTTAATAACTAGAAATAAAGAATTTTAAGTTAGGCAAAATCCAGAATTACTATGTAGTGGAAATTGTTCAAGAAAACTATAAAGAAACTGTCATCTTCTGCAGGTTACATGACAGCAATCATTATGAGATAAATATATTCCCTAAACTGTTTTAACTTTACTTCTATTAATAAGAGTTTGGATATTTATTTTTTTTCAGAAACTTCTTAACTGATTTCTCACCCTACAGGCTGATTTACTGATTTACAGACGCTTCTATCCAAATTCAAATTTGAAAAGGTTGTTTTTGTTTGTCTGTTTGTTTGTTTCTCTTTCCCTTTAGTGGAAGCCTGTGTTTTAAACCTTGCTTGAAATGATTTTCTGCATATACAGACAAAAAAAAAAGTGTGACTATTTTTGTAACACTGAGGCAAAACATTTGAGACTTTTGTTTTTTCTTTACCAGTAAGAATGCAGTTTTTTTTGCTTTGTTTTTTAGTGAAAAAAAAAAAAAACTTTTTTCTTAGTAAACTTATCCTTAGATATTTTTGCAAGAACAGGTCCTTAAAATATCTAGTCCTGTTTCATAGGCCAGTTTCTTTTCATCTTTGAATACAAAATCTTAGTTTTGTGTTTCAGAGTGCATAGCACTATGCACCCTCACCCAACTTTATAAATAATAATTTACTTAAAACAAATTCCCAACACTAAGGATATCAATAAACCCAGAATTAGAGCACAAAATTGAAAAGACAGTTACACAATTCTGTGTGTGATTGCTGCCCTAGCTCACTGCTATATGTCTCCACATCAGCCTAATTCATTTGACACATAGTCTCCCCACAGCTGAGAAATCCTAGCTTTCTTACTAGTTCTTAGGAAAAGCTTAAATACAAAACCCCCTATGTTTAAGTAATGTTATGGTTGTGACACAAATCAACAAAAGGCAGGAAATTCAAAGATAACAATGACACTCCATGCTTAATTCATGATTGTTTAACAAAAGGGCAAAATGATATGAGGAACTAATGTCAGCTTTGAGTTCACTCTGTCTGTGTTCTTGGGCAAACAGGTGTTTATCTCGGAGATTATATTAATTCAGACCCCCCTGTCAATCTATGTAAATGCTAGTGATTATTTAGCATTTAACAATATACTGGATATAAAGAAACCTTTAAACTTCAACATCCTAGCATGTTACATTCGAACAAAAATCATTAATTAAATTCAATTTTTAGAAAATGATGCTAGACAATCATAAATAAAAATATCATCCTACAAAGTTTTCAGAACTCAACAAAACATACTCGAACCTTTTGTAATGTAGTGCTAAACAGTGCAATACTTTTTTTTTTTTTTTACTGAGGTTAGTAACTCTTAGCATCTACTCATACTTCACTTCCTCTTTAAATACTCTTCTGTCTTTTTGAATAACATAACAAAATGTTTTTCAGGGTAGCAACATGTCCAAGAAAGTAATGCTTCCTATAGTTACATTATCAAGACATAGAAGTCTTTAATTAAACCTGCTAGGTTCCAAAATAAAATTTTGTATTTTTATATATTTTTAAATACTAATTGCATATAAACAGGTCTGGTAATTTTGCTTACTACTTTATTGTAGAAATTATAATAATAAAGAATGAAATTAATACAACAGTGAAAATTGCATTTCATAGTTTTCCTTAAGAGTATGCAAAATTACCTCACACATACGTATGTATGCCATTAATTGCAAGACAAAATTTACAGTTTTTGCTATAACTTTTTTTTCTGTAATTATTTTATTTTCTAGTATCTTAAATGAGTTTAAATTTTCTTATAAATTAGGAATATTACTTTTTTTTTTTCTTTGTCCAGTTGAACTCCTAAGTGATCATGTCACAACACCAAAATACCTGGGTAACCACTGTAGAATCACCCGTGAAACAATTTCAAAGAGAGCTTTGGAAATTCCCCATCAAGCTGCATGGAATCTGGCTACCAGCCCTAGGTACGTTTTAAAAATTCAGTGAAAATATGTAGTAACAATTTAAAGTTAGTGTCAAGATTTTAATTTCCAAAGCAAGTACCTCAGGAGTATCAGGCCCTTCAAACAAAAAAAAGCACAGTTACATATGCCTCTATTCTCCCACTCAGTCATGGCCTCAAATTGGACACTATATACATACTTCCTGGTGGAGCCTGAACTGTGAAGTTACAAGTCTTTGTAAAAGACTTAAGTCTTTGTAAGGAGCCCACCTAAATGATCCCATAAATAGCCAGGCATATGCTTCTGAGCTGATTTCCTCTACTTGCCACAAAGGTGTAGAGGACATGAGGGCTTGGAAAGCCTCCGAGGAAGAGAATGGCTCCTCCTTTCCCTTTGTAGAAGGGAGGCAACTGCTTTGATAAATGAAGTTCAACAATAAACGGAACCCACAGCACTGTAACTATTTCAACAGCATCACAAACAACTGCAAGGAAGTCTTCCACTGAAATACCATGGAATAATTGGAAAAGGAAGAAGGGAAATGGGTGAAGGTGGCTCTACACTGCAACAAACTGTAAACCAAATTTTCACTTGCTATCACAATTTAATCTAAGGCAGAGTTTTGACTTCCTCACAAAGCACAAATCATAAATGCTATCTTGATATAGAGTCCATTTCATGTTCTCAGATATCATGAGCAGAGGAACATAATTGTGAGACTGGCCTGCTGAAATTAATAATGATAATTAGTCTTAATAACTGTATCAAAAATCAGTTAGTATCACAACTACTTGGCTGGATTTCTTACTGATCCTCATTAAAATAATCTGATTTTTAAGTGAATAGTAAAACCTAATATTAACACTACTGACTTTTTTTTTTATTTTTTCCAAAATCCCAGTAACTGAAAGCAATAATGTTGAGAGACTACAGAATCCAACACATTAGTGACAGGTGAGTATTAGTCCATAAAAGTCAACAGAAGCTCAGTATGCATGACCAGGGTTGCCAAGACTCTCATATATCATTCTGTGAAACGCAACTTACACTTTTCATCTGGTCCTGGACACTTCATT
Organism: Anser brachyrhynchus; assembly: GCF_964034855.1. Classification (NCBI taxonomy): domain Eukaryota; kingdom Metazoa; phylum Chordata; class Aves; order Anseriformes; family Anatidae; genus Anser; species Anser brachyrhynchus. The sequence continues at coordinate 54,432,503 of NC_137697.1, read as the reverse complement.
TCCCATCTCTCCATTTTTCCATACGACTTTCCCTATCCTCAGTTTCTTTTCATCAGTTTGTCAGTGTGTGTTTCCCTACTTTGGGAAAAATCCTATTTTCCTCTCAATAACTGCAGCCAATGAAAGGTGAAATCAGTCTGAGAAATTATTGACCCTCAAAATGTGGATTCCATTATTTCCATTACAATACTCTATATGGGTGTCCACGTCAGCAGGGACAGCGAACAGAGCTAGTAGAACAAATACACAAAGGACAGTCTCACTTCCAACAGAGGTCCTGTACCTCTGACCCTGTAACAGTGAAAAGAAGTATCTGTACTCTCTGTCACTTTGTGTTCTACAGATAATTCCCCTCCCTGAAATTCCAGCAGATTTTTCCCATTCACACAATCACAAACTCACCTTGACAAAGTGATAGCAAGGCAAGAAAACCTGCATTTTCAACCTTGACAAGATCTATTCTGCACATGGAAGTATGAACTGTAGATCAGAGAAAATGGTGCTTCTGGCCCACGCTCCCTCACATTCAAATACCAAGGACATGAGGTGCTGTATTGAGCTTACATGGCAGGCTGTCATAGCAGAGGGACTGCAGGGGTAGCCTCTGTGAGCAGAGCCCAGCAGCTGCCCCTTGTCAGATCAGAGTCAGCTCCAGCTGCTCCAAAAGGGACCTGCTGCTGGCCAGAACTGAGCCAGGGAGCAATGGTGGGTGGGCCTCTGGGAGAGCAGAGTTAAGGAAGGGGAAAAATACTGCTGTGCCACAGCAGCTGGGAGAGCGAGGATTGAGAATCAGGCCTACAGCCCCCCAGGTGAGTGCAGCAGGAGGGCAGGAGGTGCTCCAGGGAGGCAGCAGCAGTTCTCCTGCGGCCTGTGGAGAGGCCCCTCGTGGAGCAGGCTGTCCCCCTGCAGCCCATGGGTCCCACATGGAGCAGATCTCCACGCTGCAGCCCCCCCGTGGAGGAGCCCCCGGTGGAGTAGGTGGATGTGGCCTGGAGGAGGCTGCGGCCCCCTGAGAGCCGCTGCAGGAGCAGGCCCCGGGTCGGAGCTGCAGCCCGTGGAGAGGAACCCACGCAGGAGCAGGGGGTCTGGGGGGAGCTGCCGCCCACCCGTGGGGGACCCGTGCTGAAGCAGTTTGCTCCTGGGGGATGGATGGACCCCGTGGTACGGAGCCATGTGGGAGCAGTTCTTGAAGAGCTGCAGCCTGTGGGCAGCCCCCGCAGGCTCAGTTCGGGAAGGATGGCATCCCGTGGGAGGGACCCCACCTGGAGCAGGGGCACAGAGTGACCATGATGGAGCGGTGGAGATGAAGCATCAGGGACTGACTGCAGCCCCCATTCCCTGTTCCCCTGCGCTGCTTCGGGGGAGGACATCGAAGAGATGTTTGTAGATTGCTCTTAGTTTCTCATTGATTGTTAGTAATAGGTAATAAATTTCATTAATCTCCCTGTGGTGAGTCTGTTTTGCCTGTGACGATAACGGTTGAGAGACCTCCATATCCTTATCTCAACCCTTGAACTCTTTCCCTCATATTTTCTCCCCCATTTTCTTTGAGGAGGAGGAGCGAGAGAGCAGTTGTGGTGGAGTTCAGCTGCCCAGCTGGCAAAACCACTACAAGTGTGCTGAATTCTGCAGAGCAGCCTGCCTTTGAATGCACCCATTCTAACACCAGTATAGTGCAAAATCTGAAGGGGAAATAAAGGAATGAATTTGTGACCACTGGAAAGGTAATTTGTCAGTTTGACACAGTAATTCTTTATAAAAGGTATGTGGCAAAAAGTTAAAATAAAAAAGAGTGAATGAGAAACAATCAGAAAACTCATGACAAACATCTCTAAGATACAAAAGTTGGTAAATCCTACCAAAATTTTGGCATCTAAGTGGGAGTTAGATATTTGAGAATATGTGCTCATTACAGAAAGAAAGGCCTCTGCTGAGGTCAGTATGTTATTTGAAAAAACAAAACAAAACAAAAGAAAACACAGCAGCATCTTTAAGCATACCTAAGCACTAACAGGTTTTCCTATATTAAATACAAACTCTATTTTTTTTTTTTTAAAGGGATCATCATATTCATTCAGCATATATGGCTTGCAATAGGCAACAAATCCACATTCATACAGATGCTAGGGTATACTTTCACAGCATCTAGAAATGCACATACACTTTTGGATTTTCTCTCAAATGTTTTTCTGGTCTCAGGACAATTGAAAGAGCACAATACTCAGTCTGCCCAGTAACTGCCAATTCTGATAAGCAATACTTTACAGCATACACATATAGTGACTTTCATATCTCATAACACAGAAAGGGTTGTTAGGCATTGGAATAGGCTGCCCAGGGAAGTGGTTGAGTCACCATCCCTGGAGGTCTTTAAAAGACATTTAAATTTAGAGCTTGGTGATATGGTTTAGTGGAGGACTTGTTAGTGTTAGGTCAGAGGTTGGACTAGATGATCTTGGAGGTCTCTTCCAACCCAGATGATTCTGTGTGATTCTGTGTGATATTAGAAGCACGTCAAACATTTTTCATACAGTTCCTATTTTTACGGGTAAAGGTTTTGAAAATGTGTACCTACCTATGCATTTCCAACAGTTTCACATGAGTCCCTACACAATGCTAATAGAGTTTAATCTTCACAAAAACAAAGATACAGGTATATTACATACCACAGTCAGTGATCTTACACGATACTAAATACAGTTCCTTCAGGTTCCGTCCTTCTTTGGCAATCACCTCCACACATCTGAAAGACACATACAGTGAAACCACAGTTAAAGGACAACAGATAATTATTAAATAGGAAGTACTCAATCCACAACTCTAATGTGGTGCACCTCAATTGCTTTGTTTTGTAAATTATTCCATACAATTCACTGAAAATGCATATGACAGCATGAATGCTCATTAATGACTAGTACACTGGAGAACTGTATAATTTTACTCATTATTTACTACATTATTTCATAATGCTTTTATACCAATATTCCCATAAGATACAAGTTTTTCGACTGTGAGTTACTCGAAATATATAAGCACAAATCCTTTGGAAAATAAGAAATATGTTAACTTGCATTTCTGTATTACAGTGTAACTTTGGAAAGTTTATTTTGCAAGATTTGAGCTTTAAGAGTTTTCTTCTAGATAAGACCTATAAATGTATTGTAATGCAGAAAAATGACAAGAAAATGCTATTTTAAATTAATGTTTGCATTTCTCCAGTGATTATAGCAGAAGTCAGCATTCATCAGGTCATGAAATGCCACCAGTGTTCCAGTGTATACAAGCTATAGGGGAGGTTTAGGTTGGACGTTAGGAAGAATTTCTTCATGGAGAGGGTGGTCAAGCATAAGAATAGGATGTCCAGGGAAGTGGTAGAGTCCTCATCCCTGCAAATATTTAAGTGATATGTACGTGTCAATGAAGAACATTGTTTAGTGATGGGATTCAGTAGGTCAGGTTGATGGTTGGACCGTGGTGATACTGAAGGTCTTTTCCAACCTAGACGATTCTATGATTCTACAGTAGCTTGTATAGATGAGAAGACAGCTCATTTGTTTGCCTTGCTACAACTATGATGCGTTTGTAATGAAGCACAAAAGTTTTTGTGTTAATCCCATTCTTTCAGTTCTTGCAAGCAAGAAATTAATAACAAAATTAAAATTAAAGTTAAGGTGCTTGTTATTTACTTCTGACCAAGTCTATATTAACATGTTATTTACAACTGCATTGTTGAAAGCACATCACTCAAAACACCAGTTCATAAAATATATTTTCAGTCCCATTAATATAAAATGCACCAATTCATTACATCAGGCAAGGTGCCTATTGTGATATTCTCTGCATAGAAACATTTTAAAAAGTGGTTTTCATAGGCTAAATTGTAAGAATTTTTTCTGATTCTGTTTATCTGTTATCTGATTTTGCTATACTGTTTAATTTTCAGATTGATTACATAATCATCTATTCTGGCTCTTAAATCAACCCTCCTACTATACGCAAAATCAAATTACTTGCCATTTGGGGAAGGAAAAAAAAAAAAAAAGGGCTCTTGCTGAATTTGTCCTAACTTTTTGGAAAATACACCTACATCCTCAGGGACCTTTTTTCTCCACTGCTACCACTAAACTATCTACCTATCTGATTTTACTGTTCATGCTGCCAATTTTAGATTTTGAAAGTAATCACCTAATGTTTATAGCTTACAAAATACAATAAATTAATCATAACCCTTCACATCTATTTGTCCTTTATCTTCTTCTTCCTTTCAAAATCTAGAATTGAAAATAACTACTACTAATAAAATATCACGCTACTAAAAGAGTTCTTTAATTGTGGTTTCTTTCCCATTATTGTAAACTTTCAGAAGACCTTTGAAAATTTTTGAGCATAGTATTTAGAAGATTTTGGCAATGCTTGTTCTTGGAAAACAGATTTTCATAGGTTATGAAAGGCAAGTACGACAATTGTTTTCCTTTAAAAGTTACACCAAGACTGTGCTTTTTAATATAAACTACAAAGCACATAGAAAACCTCTCCATCATTTTGAAAGAGATGCTCATCTTTGTTTTCTGGCTAATAGTGACCAACTTGGCCATGAGAATGTTTTTTTATTATTTATTCCAGAAAATAGTTCTTTATAATGTTATAATGAGATTTTATTGCTGATATTAGCAATATAAATTAATGTATAATTATATCCTTTAATCCGTTCAGATATTGCCAGCTCTAAGTTTTTTTTTTTTTAAATGGCTTGAGTGATTTGAATCCTCTTCTTAGTTTCATCTTGAAGTCTAAATGAAATACTGCTTATTTCCTCCTAACCGGAGAAAACACAAACACACACACACGCAAACAAAAACAAAAACAAAAACAAACAACTTCACAATCTTCAGCTAATTTCATTATGCAGAAAAAGAAAAAAAAAATATATAGCTTTGACTGCCTCATTTCTTTTCATTTTTTTGAAAACAGTAAAACTGCCTAACATCTAAAAGAATGAGGTAATGACACATCTAGTTTAGAGAAGAAAAATGTTTAATATAGCTGACATACCGAATTTATAAATTTCTTTATGCACCTTCAATAACCTGCATAAATCAAACTAATTTCAGTTTTAATTTCTATTATCCCTTCTATGGATTATCCACATGTAAATTAATTTACACATTAAATTAACTTAGAGACAGAAGAAACACTTTATATGCCTCTGTTGCAGAAAGGGCCAGACAATACGTAATTGTTAGTAACAACTGATTTCTTTGCAACATAAAGAAAAATAAGAGTAGTTGTATATTTATTACTTTAATCTTTTAATCTTTGTTAAACATGACAGAAAAGAAAAAGGGTAAAAGAACAAAATGATATTAACCTTTTCCAGAAAGCAAGGATCAAGTCATGATAACTTTGTTGTTATAATCCATCAAAATTATATCAGGTTATTGTCATATCTATCTTTTGAAGTCTTCATATTTACTATTTTTCTGAATTAGGCAAATCTAGGGTGGCGTGTGTGTGTGCTTTTAAAAAGTACTAATTTTAAAAGTATTAATTCTTTTAAAGTATGTCTGTTATACCAATTTTAAGGTCCTAAACCAAAATAAAATTCAGTGTAAAGAACAAGACTAATCTTAAACACATCAGCAAAACCCTGGTAAATATGAGAAGCAAAGTTATTATTTACAACAAATAATATGTTTTAAATAATTTTATGTCATATTTAGCAAACGACAAAAGTGAGCAAAAATAGAGCCTAAAAATCTTGGGTACTAACTCCTATCTGCCAGGGAGCTAACATGACATAGTAACAGCAACTGTGTGCCAAGGCAGAGAGAAGACCTTTTTCAACCTCCAAACCCAAGGTGACTGTACAGATATTTGTCAGATCACCATATCAGTTTTAATAAAGAAATATGTGAAACATCAAGAAGTAACAAAAGTTACAGGGACACAGGTATTTCTCTTATTTTTTCCTCCAGATTTATTAAAATGCAAACATTCTTACAGGAAGAAAAGTAATTTTTACACTCAAAATAAATTACCAACAATACTCAAAGGGTTCATAAGCCAAGGGCTAAAGAAATAAGACTAAAATTTGAGCTTGGAAAATATATAAGCCTGCATATGGGCTGACCAAAATGAAAATATCTTTCTTTCTTTTAAAATCAGTATTATTTAGAACCACATAAGACATGAAAACATCAGAGCAGCGATTATGAAATATATATTTTATGAAGGAATTGCTGACTCCTTTAACCTGAAAATATTATCTAAGAAATTTTTATGCCAAGCTTTCCCTAGATCCACACAATATTTATGAAAGCTCTTCTCAGATAGACCGATGTGCCATTCAGTTTTATTGCATTTGATTCCAAAAGTAAGAAATTAATATCACACACTATGAAATTTCCAGAGCAAGAAAAAGTGAAAGAGCAGAATATAATTTCATCGAAAAAAAAGCCAATCAAACAGTATTTCAAAGACAAAGAATAAACTAACATACCTACCTAAGGCTAACACAAACTAGAGCTACAAGCTTACAGATGTTTGTGGACAACTACAGCTTACACGCCACTATGATGTTGAACACATCAACATGCCAGCCTCCCAAAGTTCAAGTCACATTCATAAACTAAGAAACCTAAGATATCCGCTTACTATAATAATTTCTAAAAATGTCTTCCTATTCCAAAAATGAAAAAAATTTCAGCAAGAAAAAGGTTTTACTACAATGTTGCTAAGATTACAGCACTTTATTTAAGGAAAAAAAATATCTCAATATGGGTTAGTGAAACTGTGGAAATTTACTTGCATTTATTGCTCTGCCCATTTGGTCCGTATACATGACCGGGTAGACAATTTTTTTTTTTTGAATGTATAAAAAATAACTGGCATAAAGCTTCTCTGTAAACAAATCTCTTCTTCAAAAGTAACTAAACTGCATGGTTGAGAAATAGATAAGGCTACTGATAACTTCAAATTTAGACCTATAATCTTGGTGGTTCCCACATATAAATCTGTGCAATGAATTCACAAGTCAAGGTTTCTGATGTTCCTTGCAATGCACAATGTAAGAGCCTACAAATAACGGGAAAATAAGATGAATTTGAAAATGAATCATTCAAAAAAGTATTTTTCTTCTCTATACCAATTAATTCTTACATTCTTTGACTTGCTTAAGTTTAATGGATTAAACTACAAAACTACACAAGCTTCCACGTATAAGAAAAGATTCAAAAGATCCTTGAATTATGGAAAATAATTGTCTTTTCCATATACATACACGGTTTTTATGTTTTCGGTTGGATTCTAAAAAACACTGGAAAATCATATTTGTGACAACTGAAAGGAACTAATGAGAAAATATGACTACAGCATTCATGATATAAGTGGTCCTGGGAGACCTTGTTACAGTTTGAGATGCTTTTCATCCCTGAGTGAAGCTAATTGGAGTTACCATACACTGGTCAAGAGATCACAATTGATGAAAGTGTAAAAAAGAAAACAAAATGAAAAGTACCATTGGAGACATATTAACACACTCCATTGCTAAGATTAAAAATGAACATCAGACTGTTTATATGGCTTCTTTGCATTTGCTTGGCATAATTTGTCTCTAAGCAGAAAAATGAACACTTCATCGCTCTTTAAAATATAACCAAGACCACCACTGGCAACAAGAAGAAATCTAGGAAAGAACAAGAACACTGAAATATATAATGGCAAAATAGAGACCTTTCAGTAAGAAAAGATCTTCTAACAAGTTAGTATTTTAGAGGTTAAATTCAGACAGAGATGAGTAGCTGCATATGAAATAATATTCATACTCATTGGTTTTGATGACTTGGAAGGCAATAATGCTATATAATAACCAAATCTCTCCTATAACAAAACAAAACCTCTTAGCACAGAAAGCATGTACAGAATTTTAAGAAATGGATGTAATCTTAGGCCTTCTGCACTCAGAAAGAATAATGGGAATGAAAATAGTGAATAATATATATAGAACTATACAGAACTATGTAGATAACTGAGTATATATATATAGAACTAATATATAACCAAGAATGCATAGAACTAGTATATAACCAAGAGTTCTATAAAGCCTAATAACCCTCATAAAAATAAATGATAACTTTACATGCCTATAGATACCTATTCTTGGTTTGGGATTCTCTTATATTGTTTATCTTATTTACATTAGGAACAACAGATCTCTTTCAAAACAAATATTTTCTAATACTTTGCACTAATGAAAGGTATGATTTTTACTTTTCTTTCAATTATCCTGGCACAAAATTTTTACGGCCAGTTTAACATTCCAACCACATTCAAGTTATGTATTTTTAAAGTATTTTTAATTTGAACATCAAGAACTGCATCTATAAGAAACAATATTAATCACAGAGACAACAAAACAGGCTAAGACTTTCAATCAAAAGCACAAATGGAATTTGAAAAGCAGTTTTCATCTAGAACCAATATGCAAAGTGTCAGTTACACAAGTTAACAGCAATTATCTTAGGGCAATCATGGAGTTCTGATTAGCAGGGCAGTATTCTTTAGAAAATCAATGTAATTTAAAATTAGGTTCACCAAATAGTTTTGCTACTTAGAGCTCAGGAAAAAAGATTTTTTTTCACACTGGAACTCACAAACTACAGAAGTAAAGTAAGACAAGTCCCACAGCGTCTGCTTGTGCTCTGAGCTAGTAAGATGTAAGCAAGTTGCAAGCAGAGAGTTATGCAGATAAATTAATCAGCTATTATGCCCTGTCTTTCAGCAATAAATATCTATTTTCAAATATTTATTAGTAGTCTTATCTAAAATTAAATACCTTTATAATTCCTGTTATTGTCTGTATGTAAATCCAGCAACCGATTAGGCTGAGAAAGGAGAGATTTAGCAAATTGTTTAATTCCTCTATCTGGCATTTACATGTAGTAGTATTTCAGGTGGCCTTTGGTTCCTTTCTGACCTGGAGGTACTAGATATCATAATGGATTCAATACAAATTAACAGCTATAACAATAATTTTATTCTAAAACCCATGTGAATCTGATTTTCCATACCTAAGCATGCCAAAGTTCACAGGATATATCTCTGGCACAATCTCTGAGTTTTCAGATATGATGTTTTTAATGGTATCTCTTATTTTTGAAGAATTTAAAAATATTTTGGAATTCAGATTTCAGATTAAAAGACCCAGTTGATACAGCACTTCAAATAGTTTCTTAAATCCATTATAACTTGTTCACTGTCGTAAAACAAAACAAGTTAACCAGAAACAAGACAATGCATATTTCTTAGCAAGCAATATGTATGATAATTATTATACAAAGTATACATTATAGTATTATACTGTATAATAAATATCATACAAACAAATAATGAATTCCTTTTTCAAATGTTTCAGTTTTGCCTTATTACCGTAATTCTCATCCAAAATAACAAATACAAATGACACAAGGGAGTAAAAAGGCACAGTTGTGCCATTTCTTGCAAGCAAGAACAGGGTAGCCTTACTTCTTCCTGACCTTTTAAAGATTATGTTTACTTACTTTAGGCCTAGATTGGTCCTGGAGTTACAGTGGCCTCAGTTTTGTGATATTTTATTTTATTTTATTTTTTTAAAGTAACCTTGGGCCATCTCATTAAGGTATAGTATATAGAATAAGAGTATTCATAATTTGTTTTTAATGTATGTAAAATAGCGTTCTTTTCTCAAAGAAACCTTCCAAGTTTAATAGTAAAAATATGATATGGGAACTGTACTTTTGTGTTCCAACTTTTCCCAAATGTTCTTTTTGCTGTCCTTTTAGCATGCTCAGATAAACTTTAAAACACATAAGAATGCAGAAAAAAATGTCACCCGCTTTTTAGAAAATTTATAAAAGGTAAAATGTTCAGTATTCATACAATTCTGTACTTCTTGATATCAACGAGGATTGCACATTAAATGTATCATAAGGAAAAAGATTTTGACATATTTACTGTTTTATTTCCATCTGACAGAGGTTAACATGCATTTCACCGAGTTTTGCAAAGAGGCAGCTAATCTGTTGGGACTTCCAAATTTCTTTTACATCATTTATTTTATTCTAATCCAAATAAAACTGTAACTGCTACCAGTTCTTCTTTTCTACCTTTCAGGCCTATCCTTTCTTAAATGACAATGTAGATCATGGTCAGAGTGATGTGGACTGCAAAGGACTTGAGTTAAGGGTCTCTCCTTCAAACTTTAAGAACACAGCAAAATCTCTGCCTCAGTTTCTTCTTTCCAAGTGCACATTCTATAAATCTAATTTTTTTCTTGTGTGTTAAATATAAGTAGGTAAAGGCTAAGATTTGCGAATACATAAAACCCTACGTAAGTCTGATAAATATTCTCAATCCTATTCCTATGAGCTATAGTATTGTTAAGAATTATCATGTTCTAAATTTATATGAAATGAACAAGGTTTATAGAGAGAGGTAATCTTTTTCATTAGACAGTAATAAAAGTAAAATCTTTTACAGCATATGGGGAAGATTTCTGGATAACTTTTCTATCACCAGATCTGATTTTTCTCCTCCACTCCTGAAGGACATTCAAGTTTGTACAGAATTTCTCTATGTATGAAATGATGTTAGAGCAGAAGAAGACCCAAGATAATCAAACAGAAAAATATATGTAAATAAATCCCATACTTGTCATAATTAATGTATATTTGGAACTGATTTTTTTTATACACTAAGATTTCAAGCAAGTTGGTAGATCTACTACATTAATTTAATGCTGTAGATGTTAGTAAAAATGATGAAAGAAAACGATAAACAATCTCAGTGCATTTTAGGACAAGTGCTAGAGAGAAGACATTCAAGAATGCAAGCAATAACTGAATACTAAACTTTTCAGGCAAGGCCAGTATGCTAAATCTCACCCAATTGGTAGCATCATAGCAAAGACTGTGCATGAAATTAGGTATATTTCATATATCATGGACTACCAGAAATTTTCTAGGATACAAATTTTAGCTGAGACAAAAAACTTCATGTCTACTAAAATCTTTGAATTCTTGATTTGCCATGAAGTATAATATAAATATTGATAAGAATGCCAAAGTCCTCAGAAACTTCACTTCAAACTAGGGAGAATGCAGTGAGATTGCAATGACTTTTACTAAAAAATAAATAAATAATAATAATAATTAAAAAATGCTTTAAAGCAAAGTCCAGAACTTCTTTATGAAATGATTATGCATTCCTTTCCACAAAGCTGTGTGGCTAGCATTTCTGTTACTGGTACACTGCTTGGAGAAAGTTACAAAAAAAGCTTGATGGTACTATCTATGTTTAGTATTAAGTAAAATTGCCTTCATTCAAGTCTGATAAGATTCTAGCAGTAGTATTTATTTGAAACTGAAAGAATGACATTTCTTTCTGTGTGTCATAATCTTAGTAGATTGCCATTTATATTCTCTAAGTACAGGTTTTTAATGCCACCTAATAATGTATGATCTTCACCTAATAGTATTCATCTGTATTCATTCATTTAATTAGTTATTCTTAATGGAATAACTTTTAATGTAATCTTACTAGAAAATAATCTGGCTAGATAGGACATTAGGGTGTACTGTGCCCTTTTAAAATGTAGTGAGAAAACATGGCAATTTTCAGTAGCTGGAAAATCCATAACTGAGCAACTGCAAACACAACGAAATGAAGAAGACAGTTGTTTGTAGTCCTGATGTAAAGTATCACCTAAACATCAATCAGAAAATTAGTCTGTATTGTTGTTATAGGGAAAAATAACTTGTTTCAATTGGAAGATTAATTCACAGTTAAGATCTCTAAACTAAAACTAAACCTTTTAAATAAGTTGTGTTTCTTAAGAGTTATTATATCCAAATCAAGGATTTGCATTTTTTTTTCAGGTCAGGTATGTCATTTCTGAAAATTAGCTTTTCTAACCGAGCCCGAAGACTGACTGATCCCTCTGACCAATTCAAATCACACAAAAACTTGCCGTTTCCCCAACAATTGTGCAGCAACAGAAACGATTTTTGGCACTTTGAACCTTTTGACTTTGAGAAGTCAAAAAGCACAAGAAGATTATAAAATATCTTTATACAATGTGATAACAGATGTTTTACACAGTAAGATATAAGTGAAGAAAGTACTTTCAGTCCATCATGTCTTATGGTCTCCTGACTTTTGAGACAGTTCTGATTTTGTTGGGGCACTGAGCATGCTAATAATTATTTATATGTGGTGTATGATAGCACTGCTTATATTTGTTATAAAAGAAACCTTCTCTTGGTGTTATCTGCCTGCACTTGTAACTGCAGACAATGTTCTCCCATTGGCTATCCCAAAAGCTATCTAGATGCTAAAATGTAACGAATTGCCACCCAAAACAAGGTAAAACAACAACAGCAACAAAAACTTAAGAACAACCAGGATTTTGACTGAAATTCTATGAATTTGAAAATATTTTCTTCCTAATCTCTCAGGAGCATTTAACAAACACAACAGTTCTAACAGTTCATATAATCTTCTAGCTACATTTCTCTGTTCATTGATGTAAACACCCTAAATCTCGTCAAAGTTTAGATATATTTCCAGCAAGCCTCAGCTAACTTTGTACTGAAAAAGGAAATAGTCATCTAATTCCTTAATGGTATCTTAGCTATGACAATGGTTATTACATTCTGCTACAAGACAATCAGAAACAGCTTCAAATGATTTCTTATACTGATCCAACTGAACCCACAAGGGTGCAACTGTCTAAACCATTAGAAATTCTATAGTCAATTAAAATCTACATACTAGAAAAAGGCAATGAAATTTCTGTGGGTTATATTTTTGCCTCTCCAGAGAACTCAGGCAAGAATTCTGTGATGTATTCATAAATCACTATATGTAACTATAATTCCATAGATTTTTTAACAAGCCATTATTAACAAAATATAAAAATTCTATGAAATCACTTAACTGCAGATCTGTCATTCCCTACTTTCCTCTAGTAACACATTTAAATTAGGGTTAGAGGAAGTCACATTTATTTAATTCACAGCTTTAAATATACACCTTTTAATTTTAAATATACTGCATTAAAGTAGTAAATGTTATTGATGGTTAAAGCTTTCCAAGGAAAGGACAGTGTTACTACATTAGTCTTAACACTAACACAGGTCAAACTGAGTTGAAATTGACCATCTTTCTGTGTAAGAAGTTGGTTCTGTGCAAAAGCAACACAGGGACATTTCTTCTCTCACCAGGGAAGAAAGGGGAAAAGCAAAGCTGCTAGTGTGTGCACTTTATAGAAACAGCGGGGGGTAGGAAAATGTTGCATATTTTCCAGATGTGCAACTCTGAGAAATCACAGAAGGCAAAAGCTCACTTTCCGCTTTATTTCAATGCAACTAAGCAACTCAGACAGCAGAAGCATGCTGATGGTCAGCTGGTGCCAGCAATATGCCCACCACTCAACACAATGTTTCAGGTTACTAAGAAATTAATTCAAAGCAGATACTGTTTGCCAAAACTGTTCTGACATACACTGTGTTCAGAACTTCTGTGGCTGCCACCACATTTAATTCACACTATTACAAAACATGCAAAAAGAAATCTCTTAAATAATATAAGCACACTCTGTACTTCAAGAGTAAAAAGTGTTAGAGGACATCTTGTTTTCAGCAGCATCCAGTGTGTACTAAGATATTCAGAGGTTACACTTATAAACATAATTGGAAAAGATTGCGTTCTCACTCTCTTAATTCTGATTAAATTATTGCTTTACAAGGTCCACATGCAAGCCTGAAATAAATCACAGATTATTGGCAGAACACATAAAGGAGTCTGTTACTCTTTGGTTGACATAGCATAGTAGCATTTTATCAATTCAAATTATCATCTAGATAAACACCTCCTTCATATTCTTACTAACCTGCCAGTACCTATGATGGACACATAACACAAACAGGAGTTTCTATTTGTCTTTAGATCTACATGCTTACAGGAAGCCTGAAAACTAATTTTCAAAGTGCAGGATAGGAATTCTATCAAGAAGTGAATGGACAGGAAGTTCCATCTGAATATGAGAAAACATTACTGTGAGGTTGACAGGGCATTGGAACAAGTTACCCAGAGAAGTAACCCAGAGAGGCTGTGGAGTCTCCTCCTCTGGAGATATTCAAAACCCACCTGGATGCCATCCCATGCAACGTGCTCTATGTGATCCTGCTCAGCAGGGGCACTGGACTAGATGATCTTCAGAGGTCCCTTCCAACCTCGGCCATTCTGTGATTCTTTGCTTCTGTGATAGCCAAGGCAATTCACAAAGCATAGGCAATGTCCTTGCATTGATTTGAAAGGTGAACTACTACTACCTGTTGCTCCAATTTCTTTTTTTATCTGGTACTTGCTGCATTAAGTCTGAATGAGAGACAATGATCCTCCCCTAGGAAGAAAAATTACATTTCTCCATAATATATAAATGCAAAATATTTTGCCATGGCAAGTAGTTTTGAATATGTAGCTCAAGATAGAGCGATGTCGCCAGAAACAGTACGAGGCCTTCAAACTGGCTTGATGCCAAGTATTTAATTATCCCTGCTACGGGTTAATTCAAAGTCCTGTCAAGATCTTCAAATGTTTCCTTTAATAATTAGCATCATATGTGCTTCTGAAGATGTATTGTAGTTAATGTTATGGCCTTGGACATACAAGGAAACATATAGACTAAATATATTGCTTGGGACCATGAACAGAAAAAATTAGCATTATTTAACTTTTTTTTTCTTTTTTTTTTTCCCCTTAATAAAAAAACAACTAGCAAATTGTGAAACAAAGAGCAGAGTCAAACTCTTCATTTTCACATTCTAGCCAACTGTTACACAACTGCATTTAAGGAGTCCAAATTCAGGCAACTCCAATAACGTGGAATCCTAATGCCTTTTTTGATTTAAGTGACTTTGGGTTTAATTCTAGATTTAGAATTAATCCATTAATACGTAGAACCCTAATGCCTTTTTTGATTGAAGTGACTTTGGGTTTAGAACAAAGTTCATTCATTTCTTCCTTCTGGCATCACTGTGAATTCTTCTTCATGTATGCGGCTACGCTTCTATTCAGTAACTTTATTGGTTTTGAGAAAACAATGACAGTAGCTCAGCTTCTTTCTCTTGTATCAAAATCAAGAGGTTTACCAAAACAGTAAGGAGAGTTCCTATGCCCTGAGATCATTCTCTTCCTTTAATTTGTTTGCATAACTGCGGCAGAATTAATCACTGAACTTTAAAACTGGAAGGCACCTCAAAAGATCATTTTGTTCATCATTGTGATGAAGTAAGGTCTGAACATCTTCAAGCTATCTCCACCCCTTCCAAAGAATAAAATGAATGAATAAAAAATGAATGTATAAAAAAAATATGAATAAAATGAATGAATCACCTACTTTGAGATAGAGATTGGGACACTGATGAGACTTAAACTAGATCAGAATGCAGTACTGTTTCCATGATAAGTGGAGCAACTAGGTAAAGCAAAAGACCACGAAGAGTGCAGGTTCCATATCACAGAAAAACCAACATCATATCCCTTACTAAGATGGTATCTATCTATTATAGACCAAAACAGACTAAGAGAATCTCTAACTCTGGCTGCAGCCAATCAAGTTTTTCAGTTCAGCAGGTTCCCAATGTAATATGTGTTTAAACATGATGGTGATCTGACACAAAAACAGATAAAGGATGTGTATACATACTTTGCAATTACCTTAACTTGTAATTCAGCACTCAACATAAAATTTATTTTATATCTGCACTCTGTAAAGGTTTTTGATATATTTGTTTCATGCAAGTATGTTTCTTTTATAGTCATATCTTACAAGCTAAGATTCTCTGAACCTTTCAGAACTGCAAATAGTATAGAATGTGACTGTTTCCTGATGTAATTTTCCTAAAATACTTTTCTTGATTCTCGATTACTGTTTGTATTCTCAATTAAGAAAAATAAAATAGAAAAAAAAATCAATGAATCTTCGCTGACAAAGATTCCTTCCCATTGCATGGTATAGCTACAACTGGAGGGACATGCTCAGTTTAAGAACACTGGCTCATAAGGTACCAAAAGGAAAAGATCTTAGAATTAGATATTTACATTTTACTTGAATGACCTCCAGATGAGAGTTAACTTGTTTTGCTAAAGATTTAGATAATTTTGATAACATTAGAGTTAGCTGCTATTGATGCTATGTTAAGAACCCTGAACATATTACTTATTTAAGAAAAAGAGTAATATTTAAGAAGAGTAATATTTAAGAAGAGTACCATACTTTTTACCATTTAAGTAAATAATCATCAAGCATCAATTTAGATAAAAATAAGGATTGTGATATAATTAGTCTTCTTTAATGATTTTAAGTCTTTTAAGTTTTTTAGATACAGATTTTTGTATGCATGGTGAATGTTTCAAGGTTCAAATGTTAGGCCTTCAAAGATGTAGTTAAAATATTTTAATGCATTTTTGTTTCTAATTAGTAAAATAATGAAAGCATACCAGATATGTCTGCATATTCTTCCATGCTTCTTTTAATGTAACATCTACCCATTTTTCTTAATATAAGAATATGAAAACAAAATTAAAGATATTATAGTAGCATACTGTGTGCACATATGCTGCAGAAAAGAAGGGTTTTTTTAAGAACTAATTTCTCCCCTTACTATTAGTCCCCAAGAAAGCATTACTGATTTGTATATACGTTAAACATAAATATGAATGTTTATACATATAAGCCAGTCACTATAACAATTCAAGTTTTCTCCTAAGGAAAAAAAAAAAAGAAACACTAGTGTGAATATAAACTTTGTGATGTCAGGGATGGATAAGGTCACAGTCACATTCCTACTACAGCATAAATTTTAAGAGTTGTAACTATTATACAAGTTGACAAGAAATGCTTTTTGGAGAACTCCTGTTAGCATTCATCAAAAATAATTCAATTCAATAGTATACACTTTACAGTCACTGTGACTCAGATATTCCATAGGGTTTTATAATTACTGGAGACAGTGTGAATCTTCCATACATTTTCTTGGTTTCAAATCCAGATAATTAGCTAATATCAACAGACAGTGTTTAAAAAATAAGGTAATGTAGTGGGTTTACGTGGCAAGGTTTTGGTAGAAGGGGGCCATAGGGGTGGCTTCTGTGAGAAGAATCTAGAAGCTGCCCCATGTTAGGTAAGGGCCCAACTGCTGACCAGAGCTGAGCCAGTAAGCGATGTTGCTTTGCGCCTCTGTGAGAGCATATTTAAGACGGGAAAAAAAAAAAAAAAAAACAAAAAAAAACCACTGCACCACACACAGCAGCTGGGAGAGTGAGAGGAACAGCCTTGCAGGCACCAAGGTCAGTGAAGAAGGAGGGGGAGAGGTGCTCCAGGCGCCGGAGAAGAAGTCCCCTGCGGTCTGTGGTGAGGACCGTGGTGAAGCAGGCTGTCCCCCTGCAGCCCATGGAGTACCACAGTGGAGCAGGGTTCCACACTGCAGCCCGTGGAGGAGACCACGGTGGGAGCAGGTGGACCTGCACCAACGGAGGCTGCGGCCTGTGGAAGACCCCTGCCGGAGCAGATTCTGGGCCGGACCTGTAGCCCATGGAGAGGAGACCACGCAGGAGCAGGTGACCTGGCAGGAGCTGCTGCCCATGGGGGACCCGAGCTGGAGCAGTTTGCTCCTGAGGGATGGACCCCATGGTACAGACCCATATCTGGAGCAGTTCTTGAAGAGCTGCTGCCTGTGGGAAGCCCACGCTGGATCAGTTCAACAAGGACTGCATCCCATGGGAGGGACCCCACAGCACAGGGGACGAGAGTGACCGAGAAGGAGCAGCGGAGAAGAAGCACTATAGACTGACCATAACTCCCATTCCCCTGCGCCGCTCAGGGGGAGGAGGTGGAAGAGGGTGGATGTGGGGGAAGGTGCTGTTGGTTTCTTTCCTTTGTTTCTCACTTCTCTAGCTTGTTAGTAATAGGTAATAAATCTTACTATCTCCCTACGCTGAGTCTGTTTCGCCCGTCACAATAATTACTGCGCGATCTCCTCGTCCTTATCTCTCAACCCTTGAGGCCTTTTCATCATATTTTCTCCCCGTTCCTCTTTGAGGAGGGGGAGTGAGAAAGCATTTGTGGTGGAGCTAGGCCATCCACCCGAGTAAAACCACCAAAGCTAAAAAGGGAGCCCCTCTTTAAAAATGAATTTTAATCAATCTTCTTATGGATATAAACAACTGTTACTCTTGGATATTTTAAGAAAATGGAACTACTGTGAAATGGATGGACCATCAAAAGGCATCCTAAAATAATAAACCGTTGTTACTGTAATATGCCATTACAATATTGCATCCTGATGCTAGAAACTTAAATCTCAGTAAGCATATGTAAGTGGGAGAGATATCTGACTGGAACCCAGGTACCTCCTTAACTGAACTTGGACTTGAAGACTCCTCTGTCCTTTAATAACATTAATAGTGGAGCAATAAAGGAACAGCTGCAAATCTTGCCCATCAGCTAGCATGAACATAAGTACCATCAACTGCTGATTCATTATTCTGAACCATTTTTATTCTCCTTCAGTATAAGAAATTATTAAGCTGAAGTCTGTCTCTGCACAAAATACCACAGCAACTGCAACAATCTCAAATCTT
Source organism: Anser brachyrhynchus (assembly GCF_964034855.1). Taxonomy (NCBI): domain Eukaryota; kingdom Metazoa; phylum Chordata; class Aves; order Anseriformes; family Anatidae; genus Anser; species Anser brachyrhynchus. Next base: position 54,413,822 of record NC_137697.1, on the reverse strand, counting down.
TCTTGTGTCTTTCTCTGATAGGCAGCTGTAGACAAAGAAATTTCCTTTCCCTTTCAGACTGTTTCTTTTTACCAGTGGTAACCTGGTGATTTCTAAAATGTCTCGGCTTGTCAGCATGGCTGATCTTTGTGAGAAATGCTTGGACAAAACTGGATAACTTTGCCTTCACTGCCACCCTCTGGGCTCCAAAATAAGACTATGAGCTGTGTCACAGGGATTTCAGGATGCCTTGACACATACCATCTTGCACACACTTACTAACAATAGGAGTATATGCTTATATACTAGAAAGATCTCTAGAAAGATCTCTGTCAAAATGATTTTGCAGACCTACTGGCCAAACTACAGCACAAGTTTAAAACCAAAATAATTTTAGTTATTTTAATCCCAGAAATGAAGATGAACCTACCTTATCATATAATCTAAATTTCCATAACTAACTTTTGACTGTGGATATGGACATGTCCTATCACTAAGAGGCTACCATTAATACCCCTATTTTAATTAAAAGTATTGAAAACTCACTGATGAGACAAAGCACTCATGGTGCTTTTCTATTTTAGCTAATTATATGGTTTCAAAAATATAAGTTCCCATACTAAATATGTGCCTATAATACTTTTGTCAAATTTCCCGTTTTTTTCTTTTCTTTTTTTTTTTTTTCCACACCAAAGACAAAGAGGCGATAGGAGCTCACACACACACTGACTGTAATAGAGGAATAGGTCCTGATGTGGAACTTAGTGTCCACTTGCTTCTGTTGTCTTAGATAGTCATTGCATTCAGCAACATACTCCCTTACAATGATGAACACTATTAAATTCCTGTACATAGGTGGCTACAGTCTCAAATAGTTAGGTTAGGTTTGTAAGTGCTTGGAGAAGTCAGAATATGAAAGTAGTTATTCTCTTTTCAGTCTCCCTTCAGTGTCCACTTAAACATTTTCAGATTTACACTCAAAGTCATTTTTTCTTGTACTTACCCATACTAACTCTGCCTAACATTTGTGATGACAAGTTAATGGCTCAAGTCAGATTTGAGGGTTACTAGGGGTGACAACAGTGACATTTGTCAAATGCAACAGAAGAGAATTTTCAGATTATTTTTGTACAGTGGGAGGATTTTATTTCATATACAGCTTGGAAAGCTTCCTTAGCCTGGAAGGTCTATTGAAAAACAGTGGTAAAAGAAGAATTTATGCCTACATTCACTTAAAGGAAATGCTAGGAAAACAAGTAAAGATCACTGTATCTGTTTCTACCACAATAAATTCAAAGAATTACTTTTTTTTTTTTTTTTTTAAATCTTGAAGTGTTGATGTCAAGGAAAAATAAAAGATTCTTTGCAAACATCCAAGAACTTTAAAATGTGTTTTTTTCTCATCATAACAAAATACAGGACAAAAAGAATGAAGAAAAATATTATACCTCCTGGGTTCACTGTTCTGAATTTTGTTTATATCTTACATAAAATGATTCAACTGTGACCTCAGTGATTTGTGTAAAACAGCGAAAGTTCAGTCATTCAAACAATTCTTTGTAGACCTCTCCGCCCAACACGATCAAGGAAGACAGAAGTGGCCACTATCTTCAAAAGCATTCAAACTAAGGGTCAAAGTCATATCGAGGTTGTTGATAAACTGTTTTTATGGATTCTTAAATACTTCAGCAGTGATCTTTGAAGACAGTCACACTGATGCAATTAGGAACTTATTATAATTCTTTGTAATTCCCTATAAACTCATAGTCAAAGGCTAGCATGTGAAAGAAAAAAATCAGTGGATGAAAACATGATTTGTTTTTTTTTGTTTTTTTTTTTTTCATTCATAGAGAAGGGTAAGGGAGTAAGAAGGAAAGACATAATCATAGAATCATAGAATGGTTTGGTTGGAGGGCACCTTAAAGATCATCGAGTTCCAACTCCCCTGCAAAGGCTTGGGACACCCCCCACTAGACCAGGTTGCCCAAAGTCCCATTCAAACACTTCCAAGGATGGGGCATCCACAGCTTCTCTGGGCAACCTGTTCCAGTGACTCACTACCTTCAAAGTAAAAAATTTCTTCCTAATGTCTAATCTAAATCTACCCTCTTTCAGTTTAAATCCATTACTCCTTGTCCAATCACTAAATTTCCAGACAGAGTCCCTCCAGCTTTCCTGAAGGCCCCCATTAGGTACTGGAAGGACACTATAAGGTCTCCTCAGAGCCTTCTCTTTTCCAGATTGAAGAACCCCACCTCCCTCAGCCTCTTGTCATAGGAGAGGTGCTCCAGCCCTCTGATCATCTTCATGGCCCTTCCCTGGACTCATTCTAATATATCCATGTCTTTCTTGTGCTGGGGACTCCAGAGCTGAACACAGTGCATCAGGTGGGGTCTCATGAGAGCAGTGCAGAAGGGGAGGCCATGCTGCTTTTGATGCAGCGCAGGATATGGTTGGCTTTTTGGGCTGCAAGTGGACATTGATGGTTCATGTTGAGCTTCTTGACAACCAACACCCCCAGGTCCTTCTCCTCAGTGCTGCTCTCACTCCATTCTCCACCCAGCCTGTATTTGTGCTTGGCATTGCCTTGACCCAGGTGCAGGACCTTGTACTTGGCCTGGTTTAACTTCATGATGGTCACACAGGCCCACCTCTCAAGTCTGTCCAGTTCACCCTGGATGACATCCCTCCCCTCCATCGTGTCGACCACACCACTCACCTTGGTGTCATTGGTAAACTTGCTGAGGGTGCACTCGATCCCACAGTCTATGTCACCCACAAAGGTGTCAGTGCTAGTCCCAATACTGTCCCGACGAACACTACTCGTTAAGATCTCCACCTGGACATCGACCTGTTCACCACAACTCTCAGTGTGACCATCCAGCCAATGCCTTTCCCACCGAGTGGTCCATCCATCACACCCATGTCTTTCCAATTTACAGACAAGGATATCATGGGGGATATTGCCAAACCCTTTGCATGAATCCAGGTAGATGATTTCAGTTGCTCTTCCCCTCTCCACCAGTGCTGTAACCCCATCACAGAAGGCCACCAGGTTTGTCAGGCACGAACTGCCCTTAGTGGAGCCATGTTGGTTGTCACCAATCACCTCCTTATTTTCCATGTACCTTAGCATAGTTTAGAATAGTTTAGAATAGTTTAGAATAGTTTAGAATAGTTTAGAATAGTTTAGAATAGTTTAGAATAGAATAGTTTAGAATAGAATAGAATAGAATAGAATAGAATAGAATAGAATAGAATAGAATAGAATAGAATAGAATAGAATAGAATAGAATAGAATAGAATAGAATAGAATAGAATAGAATAGAATAGAATAGAATAGAATAGAATAGAATAGAATAGAATAGAATAGAATAGAATAGAATAGAATAGAATAGAATAGAATAGAATAGAATAGAATAGAATAGAATAGAATAGAATAGAATAGAATAGAATAGAATAGAATAGAATAGAATAGAATAGAATAGAATAGAATAGAATAGAATAGAATAGAATAGAATAGAATAGAATAGAATAGAATAGAATAGAATAGAATAGAATAGAATAGAATAGAATAGAATAGAATAGAATAGAATAGAATAGAATAGAATAGAATAGAATAGAATAGAATAGAATAGAATAGAATAGAATAGAATAGAATAGAATAGAATAGAATAGAATAGAATAGAATAGAATAGAATAGAATAGAATAGAATAGAATAGAATAGAATAGAATAGAATAGAATAGAATAGAATAGAATAGAATAGAATAGAATAGAATAGAATAGAATAGAATAGAATAGAATAGAATAGAATAGAATAGAATAGAATAGAATAGAATAGAATAGAATAGAATAGAATAGAATAGAATAGAATAGAATAGAATAGAATAGAATAGAATAGAATAGAATAGAATAGAATAGAATAGAATAGAATAGAATAGAATAGAATAGAATAGAATAGAATAGAATAGAATAGAATAGAATAGAATAGAATAGAATAGAATAGAATAGAATAGAATAGAATAGAATAGAATAGAATAGAATAGAATAGAATAGAATAGAATAGAATAGAATAGAATAGAATAGAATAGAATAGAATAGAATAGAATAGAATAGAATAGAATAGAATAGAATAGAATAGAATAGAATAGAATAGAATAGAATAGAATAGAATAGAATAGAATAGAATAGAATATCCTGAGTTGGAAGGGACCCTTAAGGATCATCAAGTCCAACTCTTGACACCGCACAGGTCTACCCAAAAGCTCAGACCATGTGACTAAGTGCACAGTCCAGTCTCTTCTTAAATTCAGACAGGCTCGGTGCAGTGACCACTTCCCTGGGGAGCCTGTTCCAGTGTGCAACCACCCTCTCTGTGAAGAACCCCCTCCTGATGTCAAGCCTAAATTTCCCCTGCCTCAGCTTAACCCCGTTCCCGCGGGTCCTGTCACTGGTGTTAATGGAGAAAAGGTCTCCTGCCTCTCGACACCCCCTTACGAGGAAGTTGTAGACTGTGATGAGGTCTCCCCTCAGCCTCCTCTTCTCCAGGCTGAACAGGCCCAGTGACCTCAGCCGTTCCTCGTACGTCTTCCCCTCCAGGCCTTTCACCATCTTCGTTGCCCTCCTCTGGACACTCTCCAACAGTTTCATGTCCTTTTTATACTGTGGTGCCCAGAACTGCACACAGTACTCGAGGTGAGGCCGCACCAGCACAGAGTAGAGCGGGACAATCACCTCCCTTGACCTACTAGCGATGCCGTGCTTGATGCACCCCAGGACACGGTTGGCCCTCCTGGCCGCCAGGGCACACTGCTGGCTCATATTCAACTTGCTGTCTACCACGACCCCCAGATCCCTCTCTTCTAGGCTGCTCTCCAGCGTCTCATCGCCCAGTCTGTACGTGCAGCCAGGGTTTCCCCGTCCCAGGTGCAGGACCCGGCACTTGCTCTTATTGAACTTCATGCGGTTGGTGATCGCCCAGCTCTCCAACCTATCCAGATCCCTCTGCAAGGCCTTTCCACCCTCATTCGAGTCCACTACTCCTCCAAGTTTGGTGTCATCAGCAAACTTGCTCAAAATACCTTCTATTCCTACATCCAGATCGTTTATAAAAATATTGAAAAGTACCGGCCCTAAAATGGAGCCTTGAGGGACACCACTGGTGACCGCCCGCCAGCCTGACGCAGCCCCATTTACCATAACCCTTTGGGCCCTGCCCGTTAGCCAATTGCTCACCCATCGTATGATGTTTTTATTTAGCTGTATGGTGGACATTTTGTCCAGTAGGATCCTATGGGAAACCGTGTCAAAAGCCTTGCTGAAGTCCAAAAAAATCACATCAGCTGGTTTCCCTTGGTCCATCATACGGGTGATCTTATCATAAAAGGAAATCAGGTTAGTTAGGCAGGACCTGCCCTTCACAAACCCATGCTGGCTGGGACCAATGACTGCTTTGTCCCCCAGGTGCGCCTCAATAAGTTCGAGAACCATCTTCTCCATGATTTTACCAGGCACTGACGTGAGACTGACAGGCCTGTAATTGCTAGGGTCTTCTTTCTGACCCTTCTTGTAAATCGGCACAACATTTGCCAGCTTCCAGTCTACCGGGACCTCTCCAAATTCCCAGGATCGTTGAAAAATAATTGAGCGAGGTTCCGCGATGACGTCCGCCAGCTCTTTCAGCACCCGGGGATGAATCCCATCCGGACCCATGGACTTGTAGGGATCCAGGTGGAGTAGCAAATCCCGCACACGTTCAGGGTCGGTTGGGAGTTTGTCATCCCCACCGTCCCGGTCCTCCAGCTCAGGGCACCCTGGGTCCCAAAGCCCATCATCGGCATTGAAGACAGAGGCAAAGAAGGCATTAAGCGTCTCTGCTTTGCCTATGTCATTGTCTGTGAGGAGACCTTCCCTATCAAGGAGCGGCCCTATGTATTCTTTAGTTCTCCTTCTTCCATTCACATATCTGAAAAAGCCCTTTTTATTTTCTCTCACAGACACAGCCAGCTTCAACTCTAGGTGTGCTTTGGCCACACGAATTTTCTCCCTACAAACATGAGTTTCCATGAGGATCTGCTCCATGATCTTGCCAAGCACAGAAGTGAGACTGACTGGCCTGTAGTGCCCCAAGTCTTCCTTTTTTCCCTTTTTAAAAATAGGGGTTATGTTTCCCTTCTGTGGAAACTCTGTGGAAACTGTGGTCTGTGGGAACTTCAACAGAAATTCCACAAAGAGCTTCCAAAACTGCAGACCAACGTAAATAACACACTGTAGTACATTAATTGATTGATGAGGGGAAAAAAGAAACTAAAGACATCAGGAAAAAAATAAATCCTAGTATGAAAATAGAAGAGCTAAAGAATACTTTATGTAGGAAAAAGAAATTCTCTAGGTTCAAAAGCATTTAAAGAAAATAACTTTTAAATGAATCCCTTTTAATTACTAAGAATAGTAACATTAAAAATCAAAGATAAAATTAGGACTGTTTGACACGTATTGAATCTACCGCTTAACAACCCACACACAGATACTGTATCTTATATTGGCTGAAAAAGCCCAATGGCATAAAAGTATTGTCAATGTAGATATCCTCTGTGATTACTTAGTATATTAATATAGTTTCCAAACATACAGTGAGGCCTAATTAAAGGGCTTCTTTTTGGGCTTCTTCCTAAAACCTTATGAAGGTTTTAGCTGTTCATAGTTCTGTTCAATCTCATTATATTAAGCTTAAATACAACTTAATGCACATCTAGCAATGCAAAGCATCCCAAAAATAGCATAAATAATTCCAAGAAGAAAAAAAAATCTTATATTTTTAACATAATAATAAATGGACTTACATATCTGACAAAGAAATAGACACAAGTCAGATACCTTGACAATTAGAAAAAACAAGTTGTGTTTTATGATGTATAAAGTTTGAAATAGTTGTTTTAGTTTTTTGTGCACTTACAGAAAATCAAGGAAAAAAACAAGTAATTGACATATCCATCACTGAACAGTAAATATTAGCAGTAATAATAAGATATGCTATGTAATGAGTATTTTGAAGGCCTTGATACTCTTACTGTCCATGTTTTCAGAGAGCAGTCTGAGGTATTAACTTTTGCATCTATGTTTGTGTACATTTGCCTACACCTGTAACTAGATCTGTAATTTCCCAATTAATCCTATGATTAAAAGCCAGATAAATGTGTATGGCAATAAATATAAATAAGATATTGACTTTTGTTTCTGGCAATGTAAGTTGCTACATGGCACATGGAAGAAGTAGTCAACTGTGGCAAGGAGCCAAAGAAAGGAACATGAACACAAGTGAGTTACACAAGTAAATTTAGCTGAGGAATTTTATATGATCTTGCCTTTTTTTGACATGTATCTACAAGTGAAGGGTAGGTAGAGAGGGATGGATACTTTACATTCAAGTTAGAAACTCAGAAAACTGAAGAAAACTGATGCATAACAGCATCCCGAGTTTTCATTGTGATTTAGCTCAAAAGTGATTGAGATTTCCTCCCAGCGCTACAGAAATACGTCTCTACACTTTCTTGAGTGTTTCATGCTGACACTGATGTTTCAAAAAACTGTGGTAGCAATCAGAAATTGTGAAAGCAGCTGAAATACTGAATTTTAAAACATCTAGCGGGAATGCATGAGACAGGAGAAAATCAGTCCAGCTTTCCAAAATAAGTGGGAAGTTCAATATAAATGATAGAGGCTGCTATCTGTAGCAGATCAAAGGGCTTCACGCTGTGAATCAGAGGTTGCCTGCTCCATACAGATAACCCTCATGTGGGAGCATGAACACCCTTTATAATCCTCAGGAAAAGTAGGTAAAAATCAAGAATCCAAATGCTCTTTCAATGAACCTCTGCACATTGTATATCATACATTTAGACATGTGTCAGAGCCAATACTAGTTTACTGCAGAAATAAATAAAGAAAATATGATTTCACTTCTACATATGCCTTTTTTAAAATCACAGCCTCTTAACATCAGTTCAATTATCCCAGATATGAAAAATACATATGCTTTGCTCTTTCTGCAACAAAAACATCAATGCATTTCCTTTTAAGTGTATTGAAAGCAGATGCTTTAGCTGTCTGGTTATTACAACTAAGATAAAATATGTTGCCTCATGTATAAAAATAGGAATATTTCTAACACTATGGTTATTTGCCAGCTTAACTAATAGAAAGTCTCTCAACAACAGCAATTTATGGCAACAGAATTAAGAAGATAATTCAACATACACTGCCAAATCGGAGGATACTTTTGAGCCACTTTTCACGAATTCTTGAAATCTTACCAATATCCTTATACTTACTAGTATAATGGCATTTTGCCTAAAGCTGAGTAATGAAAACATCCTGTTTCCAGTGTTTCATGCTAAACTAGACAAATATCATATGTTTCAAACAGTTCAGGGTATATGGAAAAGCATTACCTAAAGAAAGTGGGGGTGGCCAGCTACAAATTTATACTTATAACTTTATATCAGCCCTAGATTTCACTTATACTGAGATTTCATTCACTTATACTGAGTTCTGGATTTCAAATAAGTTAACTAGATATTCCTGTTCAGCCAGAACACTCCCGTAAAAGAGAAATAACTCCTGATATCTTGTCAAAAATATGTGGGTGGAGAATGGTTTGAAAATAGCCCTGAGGAGAAGGACCTGGGGGTGTTTGTTGATGAAAAACTGAACATGAGCCGTCAACGTGTGATTGCAGCCCAGAAAGCCAACCATATCCTGAGCTACATCAAAAGAAGCATGGCCAGCAGGCTGTACTCTGCTCTTATAAGACCCCACCTGGAGCACTCCGTTCACCTCTGGGGCACCCAGCACAAAAAGGAAGTGGGTCTGTTGGAGGGAGTCCAGAGGAGAGCCACGAGGATGATCAAGGGGCTGGAGCACCTCTCCTATGAACTCTCCTGTGAAGAAAGGCTGAGACAGTTGCATTGTTCAATCTGGAGAAGAGCAGACTCCAAGGAGACCTCATAGAGGCCTTACAAAGTACATAAAGGGTGTCTACTGGAAAGCTGGAGAGGGACTCTGTCAGAGAGTGTAGTGATTGGACAAGGAGGAATTGGCTTTAACTGAAGGAAGGTTCAGTTTAGATTAGACATTAGGAAGAACTTTACTATGTGAGGCACTGGAGCAGGCTGCCAAGAGAAGCTGTTTATGCCTTGGAAGGGCATCCTTGAAAGTGTTTAAAGCCAAGTTGGATGGGGCTTTGAGAAATCTGTTCTACTGGAACGTAGGCTTGGTCATGGTAGGGGGGATTGGAACTAAATGATCTTTAAGGTCTTTTCCATCCCAAACCATTCTGTGTTTCTATGATTTTGTCACTTATTTTCAACATGAAACACTCTGAATCCCAAGTTCAACTCGTGTTTTGTTGCATACTTTAATGCGAAGACCTGCTGTTTTCTTCTTGTCTTACCAACTAGCAGTTTGCCCTTCCCTAAACAAGTTCTGGAAGAAAGGGGATATAAGTTGGGTTGGAATAGAAAGATGGCAAAGATAACTGCTGACAAGTCTTTCTGCCAGACATATAAAAAGAATGCCATAATTTGACCTCCAGGGCTTCATGGATTTAATTTGTTGTTGGTTCAAACTCATGATAAATGATTAAGAAGTCCTCTCTGTCCCATCTAACACAGATAGCTTATGACTATAAGCTTATGACTCCAACTTCATCCAGCTTATGACTCCAACGGACAAACTATTTATCTATACTCTAACAAGTTGGTACCCAAAGAGCAAGTAAGTGGCTCTTCCCACACAGGAACATGAAGTAGACAACATCTCCATAGGCTGCTACGGCAACCATTAATACTTCAGACAAAAGCTACCAAATGCCCAGATCCAACACAAGGAGAAAAACTATTTTTGTCTTTCACGAGTCTTGGAAAGCCTACAGAAAATCCTCAATAACCCAGACAAAAAGCACAGTTTAGTCATCTACCTTGCGTTGAAAGTTTGAAGAATAAAGCTTGTCAGCAAGAAATTTTGAACAACTCCAAATAATAGCTATACATATCCAAACCATAAGAAAAAAAAAAACAAAACAAAAAACCACACACACATACACACACACACACAAAAACTAAATATTATCCATCAAAAACTATGTTATCCTCTTTATGGAAACTCTAAGAATAAAAATATATCAGAACGCAGAAGATGCACAGCCTGCATGTATCTAATTCTTTCTGTGAGACATAGAATATAATGCATTACCTTCAAAGGAACAGAGAAACAGCCAACCTACAGGTTCTTATCCTTTGATAATTCCCTTAAATGCCAGCTACACAAGTAAGTCTTGGATACAAAAGGCTCCTCCACTATTTGGACCCAAGTTCCTTGGGCTCCCTGAAGATTATAAGTGTCAACTATAAACCTGTTCTTCAGAAAAACGATAACATGCGTGATATTAGATTATTGAATACTAAGATGTGAAATATTTTGAAAAGGAGGATAAAACAGGCAAGGAAAAACAGCAAGAACCTCACTTGGTTTAGTATACTGAAATGTGGTTAGCCCATCCGTCCTTGAAAGTTTTTTCCCCCTTAAAATCAGCAATCCAGAGGAATTTGCCGAAAAGCAGAGAAACTTCAAAATCATGCATCATGCCCTATTATACATTTTCTACTTTTACTTAATAAATTGCTTACTTTTTTTTTTTGTACATCATTACTCTTTGAAAGGAATTCCAAAGCCTGACTGCCAGATACAGCTGTGAAAAGAGCAGTTTTCTCTACAGACAGACAATTCAGCACACTGTGGCAAAATTATCACAGAAATGCTTACAGGAAAAAATAAAAATAAAAAAATCCTAGTTTGCCAGTAATCTTTCATTCACTGAATTAACCAAAACCAGAGATGTTACTCTGATAGTTCAAGAACCATTGCAAACACTATGCACAGAAAGCCCTAATAGGTCAAGTTGAGAGGCCAAATACTTTAAGATGAATAAACATGAAATCCTGGCTGATTTGAAGGGTCTCCTGAACAGTGCATTTAGCAGCCACCTGGTGTGCATGACAGCACGATCCGTGAGCAAGCTTCTCCACGGCCAAACACAGCCATCAAAAGATGCTTCCACTGTATTAGTACGGCCATACTGGCCACCATATTAGTAATGAGCCATTCCCTCAGTTAGGTGAGCTGGTGTCTCCAGCAGACAACTATCCGCAGTGTAAGTAGACATCTACTCCAAAAGTGAGTGTCTAATACAAGCCCTTCTCTGTCCCACTACACAGAAGGTATGAGCTGATGAAACTCACAAAGTATTGGCTCTTTGGCTAAATCTGGAGAGGTTTTTAGCTCTGGGGCTTAACGATTCAATCCCCTGTATTATCAAGGGAACAGTTAACCACAAATGCATTTGTTAAATTAATGTATCTGTGAAAGCTGCTGCAGCTCATTTAATAGTGTGTAAATTTACCCCCTCAAAAATACAGACATTTTGTAATACAGTATCTGCTTCATAAATCACAGAATAATTTCCACTAACATATATTATGCTTGGTCACATTTAAAATATACGACAAACATACATGTGCTTTCACTAATTTCTATGACGTGAGAAATGTGGTCATTTCTCATTTATACCTTGATATGGTTTATCATCATCATCATTGAACAGCTGCATAAGAAGCTAGGAAACAACATTCTGAAATAGAAGTTTTGTTCAGTTTTCTTGTCTGTGAAAAACGTTGCCATAAAAAAGCACAATGAGGATGGGCAACCAAGTCTAAATGATTCATTCCTGGTCTAGGGACAATGCAATTATTTCCCGCTCCAGACAGTGCGCAGATTACAATCTTGGCAAACAGATTTTACTGGTTAATACAGAGCTTCATACATTTGTTATAATAATAACAATAATAATAACAACAACAAATACATAATACCTTTTTTTTTAAATTTACTAGTAGCTACAAAACATTCATAGCTACAGATCAGCTATGAATGTTTATTAAGTCACTATAGAACACATTAAAAGGAAATAATACTGAAATGTGATCAAACTAGACAAATCTAAGAAGTAATGCCAGCATATACATTCTTTTAAACCTATAATCAAAGAATACATAAAAGCTAAGAGCACCACTGGAAGTTCAAGCACATATGCTAATCTGCACTGAGATGCTATGTTCATACAATCATTCTCTAAAAAAAATAAAAAAATTTAGACCCCTGCCTTGCAACACATCATTACAGATCTCTGGCACAGTAGCAGAAAACCTGCAATCTTATATTTCAGATATATCTCTCATAACTGCCAGCCTAGCAACAGCATTCAGAAACTGTCCCTTTGAATATTGGTGTGAGTTAATGGGGGGAAGGTCACAAAAATAACTAGAGATCATGTGGGGAAGAAAATTAGATATACTAAAACAAAGCAATTTCCAGGGACCAGAGACTGCCAATATATATAGGATTTTATTCCATATCAGCAAATGACACAACTGTACTCAAATCTTAAAATGGTTCTTATAATTTACAGAAAACACAATGTCCATAAAAGAAGAAGCAAGTATAAAATTCAATAAAAACAGGGCACGTGACTCTTGCGGTCCAAGTGATCACCTGAGATATAATCTGCTCAAAATAGAAAAGTGTTAAAAGAAAAAAAACACCACCATCAACAACAACAAAAACACCATAAGAAAGCTTGAAAAGCTTTTTGCTGAATAAAAGCTTTTAAAACAGCCAATTTTAATCTGTGACAAAAGACTAAATTAGGTCATTTATTGAACTTCCCGGATTGCCTGAAAAATAGCACAATTTCATAGACCTATCCTCATTTTCTCCATTCAAGATTTTGAGTAAATTGATAATAATTACTTGATAATCAAGCAGTTAATTAATCTAAAAATGTGTTATTTTTATCACTGAAAGTCCACCAAAACTAAATGGTAGAGTCAAAGTGTTATTTAGGTGTACATTTAGAAATACCAATTATTTGGTTATAGGGCTACTTAAAACTTTTGGGGAGGAGGCCGTGAAAGAAATGCATAAAGAATAAAAAAAAATTACTTTTCTTATATTGCCATGATTTTAAATGTACTTTGAGAGAAGGAAAACATGTAAATGATAGAAAGATAAATATGATTTATATGAATGAAAAAAAAAATAGAACTAACCTAGAAAAACTTCTGAGGTATGTGATATATGTGGTACATTGTTATAAACAAAAATATGATTATATTGTTGAGGTTAGGCACTGAATTATAAAGCTGTTTTCTAAGAGATGGTCACCTTAACTTTATCACATTGCAAAGGGGCTGGAAGCGGTTCTTTTAGGTATTTAGTGACAGACATTATCATAGAATCATAGAATATCCCGAGTTGAAAGGGACCCATAAGGATCATTGAGTCCAACCCCTGGCACCACACAGGTCTACCCAAAAATTCAGACCATGTGACTAAGTGCACAGTCCAAACGCTTCTTAAATTCAGACAGGCTTGGTGCAGTGATTACTTCCCTGGGGAGCCTGTTCCAGTGAAGAACTCTTCCTGATGTCTAGCCTAAACCTCTCCTGAAGATTTATGGATTATAATCAATCCATATAGTGTAGGAATTAGTCTCACATAATATGCTGGGATTGTTCAGTTCATTGGTTTGGTTTAATTTTTTTGTATTAATAAAGCTACTGGACAAGACTCAGGTACTACAGCTTTTCAATTCTTTAATGATAATTGAACTGATTTATTATCATTACTGTCTTATAACCCTTTTCATTCATACAATTTTTTATCCACATCATTTCATCCTTGATTCTACAATAGTTTAAAAAGTTTAATTTGATGAGAAAAAAAGATAAAACATGAAAGAAATACATGAAGGATGATGATTTAATCAACACTGTTAGCTAGCAAAATACCAAGAATGAAGAAAATATCAAGAATAAACATGCAAGCACAGGCTTGGAGATGTTTTTGAAAACATTATCACTTTCTTTTTATTCTAAAAAAATTACAAAGAGCTTACCAAGACAAAGTAAGCATGGGAAGGTCAGTTGTATGCAGCAGCTCAAAGGTACTACCAAACTACTCTCCAAACAAAGGAAGGAATATAGGAAAACTTCAAAGCTTTTCTATTTTCAAAGCTCACAGCTTTACAAATACCACGTAAATAAAATACAATTTTAAAAGAAAACACTCTATAATATTTGTTTCACGTTATAGACTATTCTAATAAACAGTTGAAACGTTTGAAGTCCTTTCAGTTAACAGTTTTGCACTTACTGACTTTCTAACTAAATTAGTCTAAACTGATCAATGGCAGCAGTTACATACCTGAAGGAAATTAAGTCTTGTTTTCTGCTTGATTCTGTATGCAGCTTCCCTTTTGCCTAGACTAAGTCTCTGTCAGTTAATTGTCATCTATGTTTACATTTCACTCAGCCCATGGTAAAACTGTTCATACTAAAAACATTAGAGTACTTACCTGTTTATGCAGAAAATGCTTCATACCAAAAAACATGGATCATAAGATAGAATCATACATGAGAACCTTTTAAGGCATCATGAGCATTTTCCCTTTAATCTCAAAAACAAGATTTAAAGAAATAAGAGCACATGCAAGTGGCTCCCTGTCCTTGCCCAGATGTGATTTGCAGATGAATCAACACTCTCCAGGCAACAGTAGTGAAAGAGAACAGGCAGAGTTACTAATTTCAGCAATTTTACCTGACCTATAGCAATCCTGGAAAAGAAAGGATTTATTCTACAACAGAAGAAATACAGTAGCCCTTTCGTACCTATTTCAGTGTCTAAACTGGTGAGTACCAAGAACATTTATAGGCAGCAATACATGGCAACACACTACCACCCTTCAAACGCTACAAATCAAGAATACAGAAACAGGGAACAAAGCAATAACCTGCTAGGGTGTCAATATCAAGTGACAAAATATTTAAGCATCAATAATAGAAATTTATTTAAGACAAGAAGTAGATCTGACCTGCGTCAAGAGGGTTACTGACATTTTTCAAGAAAGAACTTGGCATTTCTTGGCCTGGTCTTCTCCAACAAGGAACCACATAAGTCATCCAAACTTGTTTAGGACCACAGATCCTTAATAACTAACTTTGAAAATTCCAGCATTAAAATGTTAATCATAAACTATCAGGTTTCACATCTTCACTTTCCTTCTGTTGTGTTCATTTCGTTCATTCAGCGTAAACACCCTCACAGAATACAGTACTTCTAATGACAAAAATAATGCAAGGGCAAATTGGTTCAAATTTTACATAACAAGCAGTTCTGTTCCATCTCTATTTGCAGAAAATGTCTTTTCTAAGAAACCTAAATAACTCTAAGTTCATAGTTAATGGCTCTGTTCAGGGAAACCAATCTTAATGGCTCATGCAATTTGATATTACATAATCTTCCCTAATTATACAACTTGTCATGACTCTAAATGACAGACAAATCAATGCAAGAACAGTATTAACAAGTGTATTGCTTTTCGTGAGCCAACATTTTGGCTGAACACTTCTATGGATTTTATTTTTTAGCCTGGAAAAGAGATTTTATTAAAATGTTGAAATAGAGAAAAATATGTTTATAGATATACACACATATGTATAAGCAGACAACTCAAATTATTTTGCCTGATTAATTTAAAAAGTAATTATATACATCTTTGCATTATAAATAGAATTAACTGTGAATACCTGATGTAAATCAAGAGCAACAATTACTATAGACTTAATTACATTTAAAATAATCAGAAATATTTTTTCATGCACTGCAGCCAAAACCTTTGCTCATTCAAATGTAGCTTCCTACACAAGGTGAGTAAAGGAAAAAAAAAAAAAGACAAACACCTTCATGCCTTAACCTAATCATTTTCTAATAAAATATAAAAAATAAGAATCCAAATAAATATATATTGAGTTCCAAATATATTTCAGTACGTATAGGTAAAATATATCTTCCTATCTCAAAAGTGAAAAAAAAAAACAAGTTGCCATCTGCACAGCACAATGCAGTGTTATGGAGATGCAAATAACACTCCTCAGTAGGGCAAATCAGCCACAGCAGAAGGCTACATGTAAGATGTGACCCAGCTTCCTTGGAGCACACCACTGTGTTCTATAAAATAAAGACTCCTCAACTATTTAGTTACAAATTGCCAAGCTTTAGTGACTGGCATCCAAAGAGAAACATCAGGTGAAGAACTAAAAGTACAAATGCAACCAACAGTGTTTGAATCCTGGCTTCCTGCTCGCCAATTTGATTTTGATAAGCCTGAACACTGTCGCTATCTGATGAGGAAGTGTACCTTGCTGCCTGTTCTGCAGATGATTTCAGGCATGATGACTTTGCCACCACAAAACTCTAAAGTCTTATCAAAGTTGGGCAATTAAATTATGTTTTTCAGCTTTCCCATCTTGACCCAGCTCTGACCTCAACTGTTTTATTTTAATTCCATAACTTAAAAACAACAGCAGTTTTTTTTTTTTTTCCACTTGGATTGTTTTTTTCCTGGTAATTTACTTGTGAAGAGAGTTATTTACATTTCATACTGCAGATAGTAAAAGGCCACCTGAATTTCCAACAGTTTCCGTTTGCATTTCTGCACAACCAAGGACCTGAACTTGCAGCTGTACTGCTGAGCGTGTAAAAAGAGGAGAAAAACAGAGAATGGGAGAAGATGGGAAGAGGTGGAGGAGAGAGAAAGTGGGAGACAAAGAGAAAGGGGGAGAGAGAAGGTGGGAGGAAAGACAAAGGGAAGAAGGAGAGACAGCAAGGCAGCAGACAAAGAGAACAAAGGAAGGAGAAAGGGGGAGGGAGAGAGAAATGGGGAGAGTAAGAGAAAGGAGAGAAAAGGGGGAGGGGGGAATAGAGAGAAGAGGGCGAAGAGTCTATACTCTTTTGGAAAGAAGGAGGGGAAGGTTAACAGTTGGAGTAGCAATATATATTTAACGTATTTAATATACTATTAACAACTCTGTCACTCAAGATTTCTGATTATGAACTACTTAGATGATTCTCACACTCCACTGCATTTGTTTTCCAAAAAATGACTGTTATGCACCCCCGCCAAGCAACTGACAACAAAAATTCCACTAACCATATCCTTCCACTTTTTGGTGGAGCTGAACTTTGTATTTCACACATGACAGAAAGCTGTAAACGTGGTTTTCCCATTCTCTTTTTAACTAAGGTCATGCCCACTAGTACCCAGACTACAGTGGCAAGCCTTGAATAATTAAAAATAATTTGTTAATTATAACACTAAGTTAAAACAAAGCTGTGATTTCAAGGTCTTGCTGGGCACAGAGGTGTGACTGACTGGCCTGTAGTTCCTCGGGTCTTCCTTTTCTTGCTTTTTAAGTATGGGGGTTATGTTTCCCCTCTTCCAGTCAGTGGGAACTTCACCGGGCTGCCCCGACTTCTCCACTATGCTGGACAGTGGCTTAGCAACTTCATCTGCCAGTTCCCTCAGGACCCATGGATGCATCTCATCAGGTCCCATGGACTTGTGCACCTTCAAGTTCCTTAGGTGGTCTCAAAACTGTTCTTCTCCTATTGTGGGTGGTTCTTTGTTCTTGCAGTCCCTGCCTTGCCAGCTGGGACTTGGACTGTGGCTAGAGCTCTTGTCGGTGAAGACTGAGTCAAAAAAGTCATTGTGTACCTCAGCCTTCTGCATACACCGGGTAACCAGGTCTCCCATTTCCTTCTGGAGAAGGCCCACCATTTCCCTAGTTTTCCTTTTATCACCAACTTACCTACAGAAGCCTTTATTATTGTCCTTGACATCCCTGTTCAGATTTCATTCTATCAGGGCTTTAGCTTTCATGCTGATGAATTCTCTGTATTTCGCTGTATTCCTTCCAGGCTACCTGTCCTTGTTTCCACCCTCTGTAGGCCTCCTTTTTCTAAAGGTAGACACATTCAATAATGGTTTTCCAGTATATCAGATGTAGTTATAAAAAAAAAAAGATACTGATGTATTGTTTTCAATTTTCTTTGGAAAAGAAAGAAATAAGCTGTAGCAAAGAATGTTTTGCTTACGTTCCCCCCACTTCCCCTCTAACTAGCAGAACAATTAAGTACAAGAACAATTAAGTTTCATAGGAAGTAGCATGGTATAAGAGGTTTGATATTCACTTTCTGATGAATATTCCTTGTATTACTGATAACTGTATCAGAACAGAGAATAGATTTAATATAAATTATTAGCCTACCAGATCTACATTTTTATGATCCTATGATTTTCATAAAGACTTTAATTTTATCTCTCCAAACTAGGTAACTGATCTCCTATCCTTATTACGCAGAATAACTCTTAGAAGCAACAGCAGCTTTGTAAACTTCAGCAAGTTGCAACGTATTCATGTCCAGATAAGCTAGGTGGCACAATGAACAGCACCTCATCTTCCATGCATTATTGTGGTGATCATCAAACTGAAATTATGAAAATTATTAACCCTTTCTCTCTCTCTTTTTTTTCCCCCCATAGTTTTCCCCACTGTTTTTCAAAGTCTATTCTATGCACATAAGGTACAAATTATATCAGGTAACTAGCACAACATATTACGTCATTCAAACTTAGACGCCAAAGATTATGTCTAATTTCTTGATGCTTTTGTTTTATTTGAAATAGAAATCTGCAATTAGCTGAAGTTTTTGATATCTAATTTTAGAAGTGATCATTCTTTACATCTGTGGTTTTAGATGTTTTTTTAAGTTTCATTTAACATCTGAACCACCTTACATTGTTCTAATTCATGAAAGAGTTCAAATTATGTTGATGTTGCTCTCACAAACTAAATGCATATAAAAAATAAGTGTAACTATTTTAAATAAGATATCTCAGTAAACAATCTCCAGCACATTATTATCTGAAAATGTGTAATAAACTGAAATAGGAATCCATTGGTGTTAAAAAGTTAAAGCTTTTCATTTTTAAATAATACAAAAAATATCAGATCATATTCAACAACAGAAATAACTGTGTACCAAATGTTTTATTGATTTAGTTAGGTCAAGTTCTTTCTTTTGTCAACTGGCAAACACATTGAACCACATGCAGAGAGCCATTATACCACTGTAGCTGAATCACAAATCAAGACTGCTAGTAAACCATAATCAATCTCTAATTAACATAAAAGACCTAATAATACACCCTGGCTTGAGTTTATCATAACTTGTAATGAACACAGCTTGGAGGAGCTATCTGCAAGAACTAATATCTGCTGCTGCTTCTCATTGGACTTGCAATCAAATTTAGCATGCTTTGTTTCCAGGTTAGTTCAAATGAAGTGTTCTCAGACTCCTGTTTCTGTGTCCTAGAAAATCCTTGAAGCCACTTTGTTCTCAGTCATTTTTTCTCCTATGGTTTTAAACACACTGGGATTTCCGTAATCATATCTTTTTGATGCCTTCTAATGTTATATTACTGGTGGTTCACACTACTAATTCTTTGTCATTTTATACTCTGTTCCTGTGTAAATTCATTTGCTGATGATTCTTAAACTTCCTTCTGCAAGCACAGAAGATTCTTCCACACCTCACCTCACCCCTTCCCTTCCCTCCCCTCCCCTCCACTCCCCTCCCCTTCCCTTTTTCCTATCTTGTTTTGCGGAACAGGAATCTGAATCCATAGAAATATATGGAAGACGATTATAATTTATTCTGCACTACTTCCTCATCACTTAAGTTCCAAGGTTTCATGAAAGCTGTCATATCTCTAGTTCCTTGTTTGGTATCACACCCACCTAACTCATTTAAAACACATGTACCATGTGCCACTATATGTCAAAATGCATCGTCCTTCAAAACAAATCTCACAAGTTTAGTCCAATTTACCTTTTAAAAATCTTATGAGGATGTACTTAGCCAACATGCTGAACAGCTCTTAATAATAATAGCCCCTGTACGTATACAAGGAAGGGCCTTCTGTACCAGCATGCCAAGCAACCAATTTTTTTGGTTTTCACATATGTCCCCCACCCAATTTCCAGTGTATGCACAGCATACTAATTATATCAACTCCTAAATAGAAACAAATGTATCCTACAATGCTGATTGAAAACAGAGCTAAAATTGCCCAACTCACCAAGAACGCTGGCCCCATTTTCTTTGTCCCAACTAGACTTAGGTCCCTGAAGCCTCTCGGTACACATGGGCCTCCTCTCTCAGGAGGCGGTAACAGTGCCCCCTCCCATCTTTTCCACCAAGATGTTACAAAGGATATGAAGAAAGCAAAAGAGCTGTCCCTTCAATTACTTCAAAATGTGAAGAGGAAAACAGTAGCCTTCTTTTACTCCCTCCCTAACAGGAAGCATCAGCTTCCTGCTGCAACTTGTGCTCTTGTAAGGCAGATAAATGAGGAAAGCAGAGGAGGCAATATGCAACAGTATGAAAAGGTGCTGTCCTCTGTAATCAGTTTGCTTCTGAGAAAACCTTCTTCCACAGTGCTAGTGTTCCACAGAGCTAGTGTACTTTAGGCATTGGTTTGATTGAGATAAAGTTCACAGAGCTAGTGTACTTTAGGCATTGGTTTGATTGAGATAAAGTTTTTAAAGACTGGAATTATATTTTTTTGTGTCTTGTACAGCTTTGAGCAAATTGCCAGCACTTAAATAATTAATAACAACAACAATAATAACAACAAACAATTATAAGTGCACTCTATGGATACTGAATCTCTTTGTAGGGTCCCCTAGAAGTCATTAGGTGTCCTCCCAAATAAATATTTAATAAAGATTTGATTTCCAGACACTTCCAGTGTCTAAAATGTTCTCTTGAAAAGCCTATGAAAGCACAGAACTGTTAAACGAAAACCAAAGAGGGATATTACTTTTTCACTTTACAAAGTTTGAGCACTTTATGTCAAATAATACATGCTGTTATTATAGCTCTATCCTGAGTAATGGTTTTTATTTTCTATTTCATCAAAGAAGACAGACCATTCTGTTACTAGTATAGGGTTAGAAGTGACTTATCTAGTTAATATATTAGACAGGGGGAATTGTATTGCAACGTAGGCATTAGAAGTGTAAGCTGGTGTACCCAGATGTACAATTAAAAGAAGAGACCATGAGGTGGCCTTTAACCAATATTATTTTTAACATTAACTCTGGGGATGAAAATCAATCCCATGGAAGCCAGAGGCAAAGTCAATATTTTACTCTTCCATAGGACCATGTTCTATACAAAATGTATCTGTACCTCATGTGGCATATCTGAGAAACATGTACAACCTTTGGGCAGATTCTCTTAATGGTAACATTGCTTTAAATTGGAAAAAAATGGTATTACTTTATTTTTCCTTTTTATTGCTATATATCAGTTCTGTATGAGGTAGTGTTGCAGGAAGTTACAGGGATACCTGAAGCATTATAAGGTAGTGTTGCAGGAAGTTACAGGGATACCTGAAGCATTATAAATTTAATATCTTTAGAAAAAAATATATATTTATTTTTAACCCTATTGTCTGTAAAAATTCAAAGGTCTGAAAGCAGTGTCTTTGAAGGGCTTCCTGAATACAAAGTTATAATACACAAAATTAATGAAACCATATAGCTAAGACTTCCATAATAAATTATGGTTATTACTGTGCACCACCGATGGCATACAATAACAACAGGCACAGTCATTCTGCCCTCTATCACCCAATTTACTATAATTTAAATCATTAAAAAAAAAAACAACTTTCATTTTCCCTATTTCTTGCCATTTTTGTTGTATGAATACCATAACCCAACAAGAGCCCTGGTGTGGATGCTCTTCAAGGCAGGGGTTTAGCCCTTGAAGCTTTACAGAGGGATAAAAGGAAGAGTGCTTCCTATAGCAATGTTCTGTGTAAACTCTTAAGACTGTCTAGCACACGACAGGCATGACATTGAACTGGAGAGGTTCACTCACACAGATGGGAGCTATTAGAAGAAACTCACTACAAAGTGAAGGGAAGGATGTTACGGATCTGAAGTCCTGGGGAGGGAGAGGCTGGTACACCTGTGACTTGAAGGACCATGCTGTTCCAGCTGGTCCTATGTTGACAGCACCTTGGGATATCTTCTGTTCTTTCACTGACAGTATCACTGAACTTATTTTCTTCATTACAAGCTCAATACAAATTTTTACAGCCTAATTTAGGTATGTTTTACTTAGCTCCCACACTTGTTTTGCCTCCTCACAAACACATAAATACAGCTGTGCTGGTACACGCTAAAGCTATTTGAATCATCATGATATACAAATAAACAAAAACCCCTCCAGTGCTCTGCTGTCCTTCTGTACTTTTTATCCTTACCTATCAGACTTAACATTCAAATTTATTCTTCCTAGAGCCAATACTTGACCTCTGCATGATCTTTAAAGCTAACAATAAACCTACAAACAGTATAAAATAACAGTATGAAAACACCCTACTTGCTTTGAAAATGAAAAAAAAAAAATGTTTCTGGAAAGGAAAAGGTAGCAATACATTTACAATTCCAGATAAAACTCATTATCCTTGTTAACCAGACCACGGAAAACTGAACTGGCAGAAATGTAGTACCAGTTCATCCCCACCAGCCTCTGTCTTGCATCCTCACCAGAAGCATTGCTGTGTTCAAAGCATAGTGTCACTGCGACTCAGCCTGTGGTGTGTCATTCCCCATGAGAAGCACCTCTCCCACTTCAAGGTCTGGGACCTCTACACCATGACTGCTGCAGGCAGCGATGCAGGAGGGAGTCCTGTTCTGCATCCCACAGCAGGAGACTTGCTCACACAGGTTGTGAAGCTTCTGCATAGCTCTGTAACATCACCTCTTGCCTTGCTAGTGATCCTTCCAAGTTGCCTACCTGGGAACAGTTTCTTTGAGCAGAATGCTGTCATCAACAGACAAAAAGTTTCCTTCAGAAAGCAAGTAGTAGCAGTATGTTGAACCACTGGCTGTCCACTGTCCACTCTGAAATTTTTGCTTTTATTCGCACATACAAAACCACGGTGTTTATATAAACAGACATAATTTTGGTCTTTTATAGTATTTTTGGGCTGCAAAATAGTCCAAATTTTACATTAAATGAATTTTTAAAATCCAGCCACTCTAATCTCTAATTCCTAATTTCACAAGGCTTAACAAGATGGAAATTCCATTATCTTAAATAACAGCACAGAAAAATATTATGCTGTAACTGAGTTACTGTTTGAAGCATATGTGTAACTTAGTTAAAAAACACTTACTGTACCAATGTTCAGCCATATTGACTGGTTTGTTGGACAGATCAGTTTTACTGTGTGACTAAGGCACATATAATGGTTTTATTTAATTTATAATTTAATTCGATGCTTGTAATACAAAAAACATCCTGAGGATACCCTTTACATAACATAAAGAGCCTCTAAATTCAAGTAGAATGATACCCACTTATTTCAATCCTGTATTTAGGTAATTGGCAGAAACCCTTCAGTAACTAACAATTTCCACTTAAGAACAATGGTTTTGTATCTATATATATATGACAAAAATATTCCTGTAAATAAGGATATAAAATGTACTATAAGATTCAGATGGAATATTCTTCCACATAGCTCTTTTAAATTTAAAATCCAAATAGCATTTTACTGCACAACAGTGTTTGATAAAAACCTTGTGAAGTTTCTTCTCAAAGCGATTGAATATAGATTAAGTATTAAAAGATTTTGACTTTTTCCACTGTAATAGAACCCTGGGAAAATATTCACTGAGTGCACTGTCAGACTAAGAAATGAAAGTAGAAAAATTATTTGTGTAAACAAACAAACACAAAAAGATATCTACACTCTCTTAACTGAAAAAAAAAAGGAAAAAAAGACATTTTATTATTTAGGAGATAATTATTATATTTACTCCTGCATAGAAAAAAAAAACAAAAAACAAACAAAACAAACCCAAAGACTATGTCAAAGATTAATAATGCCTTTTTAATAGAAGTGTAAAATTATGCTTTACTAATGCTGGAATCAAAAGAAGCTTCCTAGCTGTAGATATTTTCACAATGTTAGGGCCATCTCACAGAATATTTAATTAGTATTTAATCTAGATTCCATTAGCCAGACCAGCCTCATCAACAACTCTTCACTAAACTCAAGTAAGACGCAACAATCTTAGTTACTTGAAGTTAATTATAATATGAAGATAGGCTATTAATTACTGATTTTTTTACTAGTTATAAAGAATGTAAGACAGAAATGATTAGAAATACTTACATTGGGTTTACGTGGCAAGGTTTTGGTGGTGGGGGGCTGCAGGGGTGGCCTCTGTGAGCAGAGCCCAGCAGCTGCCCCATGTCAGAGCAGAGCCAGCTCCAGCTGCTCCAACAGGGACCTGCTGCTGGCCAGAGCTGATGAGCCAGGGAGGGATGCTAGGTGGGCCTCTGGGAGAACAGAGTTAAGGAAGGGGAAAAATACTGCTGTGCCACAGCAGCTGGGAGAGAAGAGTGAGAAATGTGAGAGGCACAGCCCTGCAGCCCCCCAGGTGAGTGCAGCAGGAGGGCAGGAGGTGCTCCAGGCAGGCAGCAGCAGATCCCCTGCGGCCTGTGCAGGGAGAGGCCCCTGGTGCAGCAGGCTGTCCCCCTGCAGCCCATGGGTCCCACACGGAGCAGATCTCCACGCTGCAGCCCCCCCGTGGAGGAGCCCCCGCTGGAGCAGGTGGCTGTGGCCTGGAGGAGGCTGCGGCCCATGGAGAGCCCCCGCAGGATCAGGCCCCGGGCCGGAGCTGCAGCCCGTGGAGAGGAGCCCACGCAGGAGCAGGGGGTCTGGGGGGAGCTGCCGCCCACCCGTGGGGGACCCGTGCTGGAGCAGTTTGCTCCTGGGGGATGGATGGACCCCGTGGTACGGAGCCATGTGGGAGCTGTTCTTGGAAGAGCTGCAGCCTGTGGGCAGCCCCCGCAGGCTCAGTTTGGGAAGGACGGCATCCCGTGGGAGGGACCCCATGTGGAGCAGGGGCAGAGAGGGACCATGAAGGAGCTGTGGAAGTGAAGCATTAGGGACTGACCGCAGCCCCCGTTCCCTGTTCCCCTGCACTGCTCAGAGGGACGAGGTAGAAGGAGGTGGATTGGGGGAAGGTGATTTTAGTTTGCTTTTAGTTTCTCACTGCTCTAGTATGCTAGCGATAGGCAATAAATTATATTAATGTCCCTTATGTTAAGTCTGTTTTGCTTGTGACAGTAATTGTTGAGTGACTCTCTGTCCTTATCTCAACCCTTGAGCCCTTTCCATTTTATGTCCTCCCCTTTTTTCTTCGAGGAGGGGAGTAAGAGAGTGGTTGTGGTGGAGCTCAGCTGCCCAGCAGGGTAAAACCACCACAATATATTATCTTATGCTGTACCTGCAATGTGTTATAAAACCATACAAAAAACTATGGTAGTAAGTGTAGGCAGACTTTTTTTTTTTTTTTGAATAAAGCATTTTGAGCTTATGTTTCCTAATTCTAAAAATATTGAATGTTTTCTATACCAGCAATATATAATGTTTTGTATACTAGCTAGCTATACTAGTTATAGTAAGAACTATTCAACTGTAAACTTCCAAAGTACAGAATTGGACTGGACAATGATTTGGCACTTTTATGGGAAGAATTTGCTAGACAGCAATATCACAAATATGTTTTTGATAAAAAGGATTACCTGTATTATGAGACTTTGGTTACCTCTGCAAGAGAACAGACATTTCCCAAATGTTTTATAACATGTTTCTGGCTATTTTTGATGAGACAGTTAGAACTGAGACTTTTTAGTATGTATTTTAACTAGAGGGCTGAGAATGTAAAGTTGAAGACAATTTAATGAAAATGATTATGAACTGATTGTATTCCAAGTATTCTTGGTCTTTCCTTTCTTTCTTTCTTTTCTCTTTCTCTCTTCCTTCCTTCCTTTCCAGTCATTAGAGAAAAAAAACTACTGGTTAAACACACACAATTTATCTGATTGAGGAAGAAGAGCAAAAAGACATTCTGGACAAGTCATAATTTTTCAACAGTCTTAAACTTAGAAGTTATTAAATAGAAATGGATACTGTGTCAGATGAGCAAGCCTAAGTAAAAAGTAATAGATTGACAATGTAGGGACAAAGATGAAAAAGGACTGGGCACAAACTTAAACAAAACTAGCAAAGGACAAAGAACAGCAGAAATTGTGTTGTACCTATGCTCAGCCGTTACAGGAAGACAAAAGAAAAGGATTACTAGATTATTCTATTTAATAAGGAAATGAAAATATAAGGAAAAACAAACAAAACAAACCAAACCAAAAAAACACTAAGGAAATCTGTCAACACACAATGGTGAAAAGACCAGAATTAAATGCCCTTTTTAATTCAGTCTTCACTGAAGGAATCACTTATGACCAGATGGCTAACACAATTACAACAGCAATGTCTCAGACTGACTTGGATGATGGACTAAAAAGTACGCTTAAATTAATACATTAAATTAATACGTTAAATTAATACGTTAAATTAAAGACCAGTTCGGAGGACTGAATGAAAATTCAGAATGATATTGAGCAATTGTAGAAATTATTAAAAAATACCATGGAATTCAATAAGTACAAATGAAGAGTCCTTTGTTTAGGAATAATCAAATCAGCAAAGGTCCAATAATTTCTCTTACATCTACTTAATCAACAGAGCAGAGAACAGGGAATAGCTGAAGAAAAATCTAAAAACTATAATTTATAAAAAAATGAAGATGAATGAATACTAGGATTTGTTGTCAAACAGGCAATCATCATGTAAGACTGTATAGTATGAGCAACTACAGATTATAAAACTTGTGAAGTAATTCTTTCTCTTTATCCAGTGCTGCTGCTAAAGAGTATCATAGCAAATTTTGAGATATGCACTTCAAGAAAGTTGTGTACCAGTTAGTCTGGAAACCACAGAAAAGCAGGAAAAGTGATCAGAAGTCTAGATATCGTGATCTGCAAGGACTGGGACTGGAGAGTTTGGGAAGAGGTAGTTTCACTCATCCACTCCAAGCCCTGCAAACAGCAACACAACATATTCTCTGCTTTTGATCAATGGTGAAGTGGTCTCAAGTTGCAGTAAGAAATGCTAAAACAAGCTTTACACTGATGAAAAAATAAACAATGGAAAAGATTGCTAGGAATAAGGTAAAATCTCCAAGAAGGGAAGTTTTAACAGTACAGATCCAGATACTTCAGGATACTTCCAACAAGAGATTTCAGGCCCCGTTTCCTACATCTCTGTGGCAGTCTACAAGTGTATAGCTCTGAAAGCCTTTTAACAATGATTACTGTCAATCTGACAGATGTCACGTGGCATACAGAACATTATGCTGCATAAGATATAACCAGTGCTTTGGCCTTAGCTACTTTCACATTTGTAAAAAGTTGCCACAACTACTCTATTGTACTGGAAACATGTAGTAGCATACCAGTGGTTATTTTCAAACCACTCAACTTCCTGTAACATTTAGAAATGAGAAGAAGATGTATGAGAAAATTCAGCAGACAAAAATGTGAGGCCAACAAGAGGCAAGCAATATAGTAAGGTGTAAAATGTCAGAGAAAACATCTAAAGTAGGCCTTCCTTCTTCTTAAAATAGAAATTCAAATTGGACTAAATCTTTTCTCTTACATAGCATATAAGAACAAATCAAATGAGCATCTAGTTTAAGATTTATTTTAGTACTAGCCCACATTACAATTTAAAAATGACAGGCATTCAAGGTTTCCATGCAATGTCAAAAATCTTCTCTATTCCAGAAAACAACTGAAGCCACAGGCCAAACTTACACAGTTATGCTCAGAAAGGACTCAAAAGTCTTGCATAAGACACTATTTAAGTTTCCTCTGAATTATCTATTATTTGTTCATGTTTCCTGCTAAGGAATGAAATCAGGCTTCCCTGCATTCTTATTTTTCTTCTAATAACTTGATGAAAACTATTTATTCTCTCACCCTCAACTAGTTATAATTCATTTTGCACTTCAGTTTTTCTTCAGTGATACATAAATACAAGCTAAAAATAGCTGCAGGGAGAAAACACTGATGACTGTCCTGTTCTTAATAGGTTTTATTTGAAAAAGCAACACAGCAAGATATATTAGTGGTACTGTAGACAGTGCATATGTTGTACTTGTTCAAATACAGGAGTACACTGGTAGTTGGCCAGTAAAAGACCAGCATAGTGCTCTGATGCTAAAGGCTTAACTTAGCTGAAAAGTTGTGGTAGTGAGCCATTTAATTATACAAAATCTTCTAAGACCACCCTACAAAGACAGGGGATCAACAAGCTTTAAAATGGATATGCAGAATTTCCAGAAAATTTTAACATGAATGCTAGAGAATGCTAGATCAGAAAAACATTCCAGAGTTGTATATATTTCGCTTTAGAAGCAGCATGGTCATAGAATCATAGAATCACTAAAGTTGGAAAAGACCTTCAAGATTGTCTGGTCCAACTGCCTCCCCCACACCAATACCCACTAAACAACACTGAGCTTAAGGCCCATTCAGCATGAAAATGGGTGAGAAAAGTCAACGTACACAGAAGATGTTTGAAGTTTGGATATTTTAAAGACATGCTTCTGCTCAACCTTACTTCATATACATGCTTGCCAGCTGCATGCAGGAATCAGCAGGGAATGTGCCTCTGCATCTAAAGAGTTTGGCACTAACTGCTGCCCTGCCTTGAATAGAAATATGACAGTCCTAGGAAAGAGGTCATCTTTTTCTGCCTGTAGTTAAATGTCAAAATGTACCCCTTGGAATATCCATGCCAGCTTAATAAGAAATTCATATGGCAAATTCTGATTTAAGATGTCCATAAATGAATGGATGCGTAATTATACCTAATAGCAATGTGACACAAGAAGCAAACAATACTTTTGCATATGATTTTTCTAGAGAATTAATGCCACATATGGGTTATTTAGACTATTTGGTTTGATCTACTGTTTACCCTGATATCTATTCAGAGCCTGATAATTTTTATTTGGCTTGTGCATTTTCCGCAGCAGTGTCTAATCTTG
Organism: Anser brachyrhynchus; assembly: GCF_964034855.1. Lineage (NCBI taxonomy): Eukaryota > Metazoa > Chordata > Aves > Anseriformes > Anatidae > Anser > Anser brachyrhynchus. The sequence goes on along the minus strand of NC_137697.1, from coordinate 54,384,838 downwards.
ACAGCAAAAGAATGCATTAGGACATGCTGAGTTTACATCTTGCATCAATGATTAATCACTTTGTTGCAAATTTCTCTCTCTGAATTAGTGAAGAATCTCCTGAAAAGTTTATATCACAATGTGGGAGTATAGTTCAGAGATCTGATCTGTAATAATAGCAGATTTTCAACAAGAGCACTCAAAAACAGAAAATGAGAAAACGTAATGGAGAGAGTAGTTCCAAAGATGTAAGCTAGAACAGTATAAATAAACCTTAAGATCAAATGCTTCTACATGTGATAATTATTTACAGAGAAGCCTATAAAATATATCAGTCTTCATTAATAGACTTTTAAAAGTTTAGAACAGTAAATACACTACTAAATAAGTAAATAAAAAAACTGTTAAGTTATAAAACACTACTTCTTAGCAGTCAATTTCCTAGTAAAAAACAAGCAAAACATTTTTTTTTTCAAAAGCAACATTAAAGTTTTCTAAGCACAAATACTACTTTAATTGTATTTGAGGTATTTTTGATGTACCACTTGAGAAAACCATGTAAACACATATGGTTTCTAACACAGAACTGCTCAGTAATGAAACTCTTCTGAATGAGTTACTGCATGCTACCTGTGTTGGTAGTGGTTTTCTTCGGACTCTGAAAAATAATTTTTAATTTTATCAAAAGAAATTTAAAAACAACAAAAATGTATTGACGTTGGTAAAGAAATATCTATGAAAATTAATGTAAAGAAGAAATAAATGGATATTCACCCTAAAAACTAACAAATTGAAAATTCTATATAAAATATAAAGAAAATTGGAAAGTTCTGGTTAAATGAGATTTCCTATTCATTAGTTTATTGATGACCTACCCACTCTGCATGATAAAATTTTAAAAGACTGAAACATAAGACCCTTTTTCTTTCTAGAAAAACACAATTAGACTTTACATCAGTAAAGATTACATATAAAATTAGACTGTATCTATGTCATGGCTTTTAAATACAGAAAAACTACTTTAATTTTTTCAGTGACAAGCTATACTTGTATTGTATGCTTAGCAATGGGAAATTGTGATTGAATAATATAAAGTGTAAAAATAATAGTTTATATGTCCTCTGCTTATCAAAATGGATTAGTGTTTTTGGCTGTCCTGTAAAGACATGAAGATATGAAGAGATCTAATAATTACTTTTTCAACAGGAGGTATTCGATACTGTTTGAAAATTGGGAATGTCTCACCAAATTCCCCAAAGAACTGCTGCTCCAAGTTCAGAGTAGTGATTTTTCTTTGATGAATTACTAACAATTAGAACATGACAGAAAGTATGATTGAACTTGTCATTGCCAACATAGAGGGCTAAACCAACAGACAACCTCCAGTTCTTGGCTGTAATTTTAATCAGAGGCAGACGAAATAATAAAACATTTTCCTTTCTCTAGAATGTGTTTTAACTAATTGCTAAATTATTGTTATTTTTATTTTTATTTATTTATTGAGATATGAGCTAAAACTTACATCTACTTCTCCCATTCTTTTGATTTTTTTTTTTTTTAATCTTCCAGTCTTCCCCTGGGAAGGAACTAATGCAATGCTGACAGCAATTATACTTTGGAATAGGTTTCCCAGAAGTGGTGGAATCTCAATTTCCCTCAATGGATATATTTGAGACTTAGCTTGGTGGGGCTTTTGATAACCCAACTAAGGCCCTGCTTTCAGAAGCATGTGGGACCTGATACGACCCCCTGCAGGGGGAACATCTATCCCCACAGATCCCAGCTGGCTTACAGTTTTCTGTGATTCTGTATTAAATTCAGAACAATGATCTCACAGTGCAAACCTTAGTTTAGTTGGCTACCTTCGTTACCAAACATATTGAACAAGTATGCAGAAAATCTAAATATATAAAAGAGTAAAGTGCTATAGATGTTGTTTCTGTATTTTAAAATGGGAAATAAAGAACGAGATAATTATTTTTTTTTTCTTTTCTATTGCTTGGGTTTTTTCAGTTAGATTGCTGCAGCTTATTCCAAGTCATGTATTTGCTACCTTAGGTAAATAAGGTCATTAGATAAGCAAGTGAATAGCTGAAAGAGTATCAGCTTGTGCACACATCTATATAATAATGTATAAAACTGCAAAAGCTAACAGTTCTTAATTTGTCTAAAGAGCATAATGAAAGGATTTGTTAAATAACAACAAAAACAAACAAAAAAAAACCAAACATCTGATTATCCAACAACAGACCAGCAATCTTAAGTAAGGAATTCCTCATCAGTTGAGTAGTTACTCAGGTAATTTCATTAGTTTGATTCTAATCTTCCTCACATTCCACTAACTAATTGACTAAATGAGCTGCAGTTTGAACCTCAGACAGCTGTATCTCAGCTTCCTAGTGGGAAAATGACAGTCATGATGAAGATAAGCAATTTCTGTGTAGTACCAAACTAGCAAACTATCCAGTTTCCAAAAGATTTCAAGTCTGTTACTTTATCGTTGCACTTTTTTTTTTTTTCTTCTGTAGGGCTTTAGGGGAAATATCTTTAGGCAATTATTGGCATTCCAGATTGATAAAAGCTAAGAAATTCTTAAGATAGCTATGTTGTGTTGTATACTCAGTATGAGAAAACCTACTTAGAGTATAAAACTACTGTTACAAACATTTACTGGCAAAATTTAGTATCTAGTTCAATAATTGGAACTCTGGAATCACCTAGTTTTGCTACTTGTTTGTATACATTTTTTTATTAGTTACAATATTTTGTTTGAGAATTACCAAGTGCATGGTACATCTTATGTTATACAATAATGGATGCTACAATGTTTATCACAAAGCTATGGCAATGGGTCCAATTCACACAACAATTACCCAGAAGTGCCTTAAGAAAAAAGGATACAGAATAATTAACTTTGTTGAAGAAACAGTACTGTTCCTATTGTTTTGTTCACTTCAGTCTCATCTCCCAAGAGTAACTATCCAATTATAATCTGATATTAATCTCAGGATTCTACAGTACTTTATATATATCTTTATATATATATGTATATATAAACATAGCACAATATACATGCCTCACTGTAAGCAAGCACTTCATGTTTGCTGCACTGCTAATGATGAAGCAAGGAAATGTACTGATTTTTAAAATACATATCAAGTTCTATTTGAAAAAAAAAAAAAAAGGATGAACTAATTATCCTGCAAGTCAAGACCTAAGTCAGTGAAATTAGAAAGGTCATTACTAGCACAAAAAGGAAACTTCAAAATTATCTTAGACACATTCAACTCCATTTGTGATGCGTATGTGTCAGGTTTACATAAAGAAAGCAGTTTCAAACCTATGGTAGATGAAGCTTATGGTTCAATGAAGTATTAAATACAACAGCCAACTCCCGTTCTTGTTATTAAGCAGTTTTACTTAGTCTGAACAAGAGATGTTGCTTGGTTTGAAAGCACATATGACAAGCCTGAAGAAAGAAAAATGGCATTCCGCAGCTTTGTAATGAGAGTTGCATTTAATGTGCATCTATAAACAAGGATTCAATTTATTTTACACTGTCATACTTTACCACATCTTCCACAAAATTACAAGTTACACAAACTGAGTCTGTAAGTAACTTTATGAATCTTGAAATACACAGCTTATGTGGTTAATTAAAAACGCCTTTTGAATATTAGCCCTACAAAGATACAAGTACTGTGAGGGTTATTCACAAATACTTGTCAGAGTATGCAGAGATGTGATGAGGAAGGCTAAGGCCCATTTGGAATTAAATCTGGCAACAGATGTCAAGGACAACAAGAAGGGCTTCTTCAAATACGTCAGTAGCAAAGGGAAGACTAGAGAAAATGTGGGCCCACTGCTGAATGGGGTGGGTGCCCTGATAATGAAGGATACAGACAAGGCAGCTGCTGATTGCCTTCTTTGTTTCAGTCTTTACTGCTAAGGCCAGCTCTCAGGAATTCCATACCCTGGAGACAAGAGAGGAAGTCTGGAGAAAGGAGGACTTTTGCTTGGTTGAAGAAGGTCAGGCTAGAGATCATTTAGGCAAAGTTGACACCCACAAATCCATGGGCCTGAATGAGATACACCTGCAAGTGCTGAGGGAGCTGGTGGATGTTACTGGTAGGCTACCCTCCATCATCTTTAAAAGATTGTAAACAACAGGGGAGGTGCCTGAGGACTGGAAGAAAGCCAGTGTCACTTCCAGTCTTGGCAAGAAGGAGGAATGAGGAAGTTACAGGCCAGTCAGCCTCAACTCCATCTCTGGAAAGGTGACAGAACAGCTCCCCAGTACGAGAGGGACGTGGAGCTACTGGAGTACAATGGAGGTCTACAAAGACGATTAGGGGACTGGAGCATCTCTCTTATGAGTTCTCAAAGAGCTGGGCCTGTTTAGCCTGGTGAAGAGAAGACTGAGAGGAGATCTTATCAATGTATTCAAATATCTTAAGGGAAGGTTTCAGGAGGATGGGGCCAGGCTCCTTTCAGTAGTGCCTAATGACAAGAAAAGAAGCAACAGGAACAAACTGAAACACAGGAAGTTCTATCTCAATAGGAGGAAAAAAGTCTTTAATGTGAGGGTGACAGACCACTGGAACAGGTTGCTCAGAATGGTTGTGGAGGTTGAATATCTTCTCTGGATGTGATCCTCTGCAACGTGCTGTAGGTAGCCCTGCTTGGAAAGGGGTGGACCAGATGATCTCCAGAGGTCCTTTCCAACCTCAGTCACTTTGTGACTCTCTGTGACTTAACTTTAGCAAGGCTGGGCTTGCTTTGTAATCAGTAAGAGGTAAGGCAGAGAAACTTCCAAGGTAGCTATAAGTTTCTATCTGGAGGACTTTCTCGCTAGTGACTAACTAGATATGGATGTCCTGAGATATTGCCCTGTCTAGGATGGACTGAAAGCAATACAGCTAGACCTTCCTCATTTCCAGTAAGGCTAACTGTACAGTATAAGGCACTTCAAATTTCCCATATTGAAAGGCCTGTTCAAACATGATAGGAAAGGCAGCAGTCGAGTTAAATAATATTAGATTATCAGAAAATTTCAAAAATTGACCTATTTCAGATTTGTTATGACATATTCAATTATTTTCAACTGTGGATTGTAGCCACAAGCTTGCCCCAGGAAGAAGTGCTGCTGCTGTCCCTTTTGTCATGTCTTTTTGTCCCCTAGCAACACCTATCAAAGTGTTTTCCCACAGGAATATTGAGTGGTGGTTACTATTGTTCAAAATATTAACTCCTCCTCACTCTGAGTTAATTTCATTGTGTGAAAATTACATGCAGGATGTCTTCACTTCCATTTTATTCACAATTCAAAAGAAAGAAAAAAAAAAAAAAGCTTGTCTGTCTGTTGTGCTGCCTCTGTGTAACAAGCCAAAAAGCAAAAGTGAATCTGTATCTGAAAACAAAAAAGAAAATATATCCAACAAGTGCAGTATCAAAACTGTATCTGCTAGGACCTATTCAGTTTGCATATACAGTGTTGATGTTTAATTAAAACATGAAATATCAATTTAAAACAAAGAGAAAACAAAAGACAAAAAATCTATTTCAAGAGTATTTTAAATTTCAAAGCACAATTAATATTTAAAGCTAAGACACGTCCAAGATGCTTTGTTTACTTTTAAAAATGTATCTGCAATGAAAACAAGTTATTGGGGTTACTGTGGCACTCAGAATAAGTTATATCAAGCTGGAGTAAGGAAATGTACACTGACGACAACCAAAACAGTGTTTTCTCTGCTGTGTAGTGATATCACAAAGGATAATAATAATAATAATAAGAAGAAGAAGAAGAAGAAGAAGAAAGAAGGAGAAGAAGGAGAAGAAGGAGAAGAAGGAGAAGAAGGAGAAGAGGAAGAGGAAGAAGAAGAAGAAGAAGAAGAAAGAAGGAGAAGAAGGAGAAGAAGGAGAAGAGGAAGAGGAAGAAGAGGAAGAAGAGGAAGAAGAAGAAGAAGAAGAAGAAGAAGAAGAAGAAGAAGAAGAAGAAGAAGAAGAAGAAGAAGAAGAAGAAGAAGAAGAAGAAGAAGAAGAAAAGTTGTGTCTCCTTCCATCAGTTAAATCTAATGTGAGACACAAGACAGTATTTATTCATAATAATCAGATAGCTAACAGTCTGCGAAAAATTAGCTAGAGAGTTCAGTTGCTGTTAATATGCAGCCAATTCTGATCACTGTGAGTTCTGCTAAGTTTGCTAAGGCCCTCACCTTGAAGAGTGCTCTCTGTGAATGGACTGATATGGTTTCTTAAGAATTGTAATATACATGAAGTTCCCTAACAACTTTTTGAGAGTTAAGATCTTCTATTAAGTGTCTGAGGATATCCACAGAGTAGCTACAAATTTGGTTATCTGAGGTGACTTCATTTTGTTCTCTTTTGCTCATTTGTTGATAAAATATATACTTATTCCCTATTTACATAGATGTGAGACAATTAATATTAAGTTTTACTTTCAAAAATCCTGTCTTCTTTATAGATTACACCCTATCCATTTTAATTAAGTTTAACAGGAATATTTTATTTAGAAGTCTGAGCTGAAGATACCCAAGTATTCATTTTATGTCACAGAAAAAAGTAGTTGCTTCATACATTTGAAAAAATGGAACTTTAATAATAGTCGTGGTTTCTAAACAAAGCTGGTACTAAACGGAATATCCCTTTTTTTTTTTTTTTTGCTATACGTTTTTTTCCATTTAGTGGAAAAAGGGGGAAAAGAAAAAAAAGAAAAAAAGGTCTACAAGTGAGATCCTGGAGTTTTGACCTTTAATTTCAGCCTATATGCTAATTCTTCCTAGTTAGGAATCAGTTTTCCAAATCATCAATATGGAACACTAAGCATAAGCCTGCACTGAGGTTCAAAAAAGCAACTTTGTAAACATGACAGTTTTCAAACTGATTTTTGTTAAAAATAACATTTGAAAACTCATTGTTTTTAATTTTCAGCTTGCCATAGAATTTATCTTTCATATTCCTATATCATTGCTTTCTTCTTTGTTATCAGTAAAAACTAACACTGACCTTCCTCCTAGAAGGTTCAACTTCTAACTTCTGTTTGAAACACTAAAGTGTCTTTTCTCAGAAGAAATGCTACATATATGTGCCGCCAGAAATGAGAAAGAATACACCATTGCTGCGACCCTTCATTAGTCAGAGAATCTTGGCAACAGAAACAGGGCTTGTATATGGTCTCTGCATGAAAAACTATTTTCAAAGGTAACCTTGCCAAGGGCTATGTTCTGTCTTGGCAAAGGAAGCAAACTTACTTTTCTATCAGTCAGTTCACTCTGCATGAGAAACAGGTGTTATGATAGGAAATGGGACTTGGAGCAGGAACAAAATAAAATTCTCTAAAAATAAGTTTGGTTTGAAAAAATTGGAGATAATAAACCTGCGGGGCTTACATGATTTTGCAAAATGCAAATCATGAAAACTGGTTAAGGAATTAAATGCTCTTTTTCAAAAATGACCATGGAGATTATAATCATTAATTAAAATCATGTAAATAATGTTCTGAAAGAACTCGTCCTTTTTATCTCACAGGTTTCAAACAGCCTAATGGTAAAAGGTTTAGTCTCAAAAGAGTTACTCTAATTAAAACTAAAACTTTAGTATAATTAATAAGTGTGAGTAAGCTTGCAATCATCTCATCCACTTGCAATGACAATTTTTAAACATTCAAATTATATTTTAAAGTGTCATTATACCAGGCTACAATGGATTATATTCTTACATATCCATTTTAATGTTTTCAATCAATTAATTAATTGCTGCTATTACAACTTTCTTGACTTGTGGTCTTCTTAAAGCTCTGTATGTGATAACTTTTATTCTGCCCATAACTTCTGTCACATCTGTCTGATGTATAGTCAAAATACACAAACAAACAGACAAAGCAAAAATAATTACAAAGTAAAATGCATCTATACAGTGCACATATTTTCTCTATATTCTGTAATTTCTCCACTGGAATCCAGTATATGAAGAAAAGTTTTAAATTCAGTGAGAAAAGTTTTTAATAGTGAGTATTCATTAGAAAGTTCTCATTTATTACTAAATAGCAAGATACTATTGCTCTTATTTAATATACTCTTTTTCCAATATTCCAATATACTTTTTTTTTCTGAAATGATGATTTAACTCACAAAACAAATTGGTATAATAGAAAAATGAAAAACAAACAAACAAAAAAAACCACCACAAAACACAACAAACTACAAATATTTAGCATTTAGTGAAATAGGATAGCCATACTTTCTATTTTCCTCATCTAATGGACTGAGTAAAATGAAGGGATTTATATTATAAGTGTATGCACTTATTCTGAGAACAGGAAAAAGAACATAAACTTGAGCTCCAGTGTGTACTTACTGCGTTGTTAATTCTTATTGAATAGGGAAAGACAAAATGTAAGTAAATCTGCAGTACTGTGACAGAATATTTACCCTTTCTACTCACTTTTTTTCCAAACAAAATTATTCTGGCAAGGGAGAGAGAAATCTCTGCATATCACATACTGAGGCTCAGTTAAGATATTCTGTCTGTTTCATGTAAACAAGAGGGGAAATCACTTGCTCTATTTTGAACCTAAAAGATGTTTTTAGGATTCCTTAACCATATTTACTGTAGCCAGTTAGATGAATGTCAGTCCTTTTGCAGGAAGTACAGCAAATCAGAAGGTAAGTGTGCATTTCATGATTTAACATAAATTGCATTGACATTTAAAGAAAAAAATGTGTTCTAAAAAGAAAGCCTGTAAAGTTTGAAATATGTTAAAACCTATTTTCCAGTTTTGAAATATATTGACACTCAGTTTTTAAAAATGTGATTTTTTTTTTTTAGATTTCTGCAGAGTATCTTTTATCTTGAGGCATTTCACTGCAATAAGAATGGTAAAATTGTATTATTGATAGAAAGGGATACATTTTAAAATGTATTTCAGAAAAAAAATATAAATAAATGCAGCTAACAACCACCTTTGACTTCAACTACACCTGTAAACAGCAGAAACCCGAGTAAAATTTTTCAACCTATTTTTCTATTCATTCTGCTACTATGAAGTCATCTGTTACTGTTACGCTTTAAACAAATACAATTCAAATAATACAAGAAGTTTGCTTTTTTTTTTCTTTGAATTGTTGCCCTGATCTCTAACAAACTAAAAAAGCATGCCAATTATTCTTTCTTTTGTAAATACCTGACACGGTAATAAAAAATCTGAAAGGAGCAAATGGAACAAACTGATAGAAAATGACAAAGATCAGTATAAAATATTTGCCTTGAATTGGATTGTGAAATTCTTGCAACTTACCTAAAAGCTGCAAACACAATTTGCAGTGATACATACTCTTGAGATATAAATACTCTCTCATAGACTGTTAACCATCCCTTCTTATAAACTCCCCATCCAAACAAATATGGATAAATCTAACAACTTTTAACTTCTTACAGGATTATTTTTGTAACTTTTTGTAAGCACTGTAGTACAACCTGAAACATCTTTAGAAATAGCAATTTTGCCACATTTTGGTTAGTAAGAGACTATATACGGAGACTTCTAACCCCAAAGGACAAATACATTTAACTGTAATAATGTTTAACAAGCTCTCAAATCCTAGACTCTAAGGATGGCACTATTTTAAGCATATGCCTTTATTGCAGACCATACAGAAGTCATATTGTAGAGGAGCAGACAGCATGAAAAAAGCAAATGCATTATTTTAAAGTTCATTTTATTTTAGTTGTAATTGAAACGCTCTATTAACTAACCTAGTTGAATTGTTTTCTGTAAACTAAATAAACATGAAATCAGAATCACTAGGCAACACATGAGAAGGCATACAGTGCTCTAGCTTTATTTCCTAAAATGAGCATTTAAATTTCCATTTGTGTTCAATAACAAGGAATAGATTATTAGATAAAGTGGAATGCACAAAAGACTGAAGTATACTAGCATCACCTATTAACCCCTAAAATCCATGTTACAAGCATACAAACATCACAATTTATTTGCTTTCAGTAATGGTGAGTAAATTAGAAAAAAAAAAAAGTATTATTGTTTTGTAAAAAATTTAAGGTATTGTACTGCCAAATCTAAAAATTCTCCTGACTCACATCAAATAAAGCACAGGTCATATCAGCGAACCTCTTATATTCAAACATCACTTCCCTCACCCATTAAAGTGCCATGAGACTATTGAGTTAATCAACAAGAGATGCAAGATACATGGGAAACATCGTTCTAAACAACCAAGCTGCAAGTACCCCTATATTTTTTTAAAGCACAAAATAGATTATATAATCACCGGTGTTTATTTGAATCTTCCACAAAGTCCGTGAAATTATGAACTTGGTAAACAGGAAAACTGTGAGTAAAATCCAGTAATTTCTGTACCATAGGGAAATTTATTTATTTAGTTGTTTGTTAAAGAAGAAAAACATTAATGAAGAGGATTGTTCTTCATTCCTAGGTGAACGTCAGGCCTAAATTTTTCCACCATACATGTGGAAGTAGATTAATTTTTATGAATTTCTTTTCAAAGGTGAATATTGTTTCACACATGGTGAATATCGTTTCACCTTGTCTTCATGATTTCTATGATTTCTATGAAAGACTGCAATAAATAAACAAATAAAATAATAAATTTCAATTTACTTTTACAAAAACAAATTGCTTTCAAAATGGAAGAAATTCACTAAAGAACTATACTGTAGTGTAATGCTTGCCCACAAATACGTAACCTAACATATTATTCAAAGTTTATAAAGAATGTTACTTTGCTGGATTGGGAAGAATGCTGTCAATAAAAATTCCTGGTCTGTCTGATAATTTTAATTGCACTGATCAAACTTTGCTAATTCTGCTTGACTACAGTTAAATAATGTCAGATCAACTTCGGTAGGTGTACACTTTCAAATGATCACAGTACTCTTCTAGCAAGCATCTAATATTTTTAAAGACACAGGCATCATAACTGAGTCACAATCTTCTTGCTCCAGCACTACCATATAAAGATTGATCACAGAGTTACAAACATTTTCATTTCTTCTTTCTGTGGTATGTAACTTGTGAAAATGACAGAAAGTTCTTCATACTTTTTGGTCCCTGAACTGAGAAGATATGGAGGCAAGTATTCTGGGGAATTGTCATGACCTGATTGCCCTGTTCTTATATACTCCTCTAAACATTTAAAGCTGGCAGCCATCAAAGACATGATTATGAGCTAAACGGATCTTTGGTCTAATCTGGTGCAATGTATTAGCACCTATTAGCCAATGTACAACCATTGTTAAAATTCACAACTACCAACAAAAAAGACAATATTAATGTGTCACAATAATGACATGAATGCCACACATGCATATCAGCCTGTGTTAACTTTTTACCTCCCCACTCAAATAAACTTCTACCAATTATTTTCATCCTGAGTTACACTTCAAAAATATTCCCATTGACATAGTTAACAGCATTCTTTTATTAATTTTCTGTAATTTCTAAAGTGTTCAGGTACATGGTGAATTCTATACATTTATAAGAACAAAAACACAAAATTTTATATATATTTACACACATATATACAAACACACACATATGTATGTAGAGACACACAGGAAGTACAACTCCACAAAAAACAGAAAGAGTTAAACTACCTAGATTTTCTGTACTACAGTATCCTGAACCACTCATGACATGAAGTTTGGCCATAATCAATTTGCATTGCTTCAGACAAGGTTATTTTAAATGACTTAAAGACATATTAGCTGAACAATAAAGACAGGGCCAAGAGAGAAGTCTGCTATAATGTGTTTTAGAATGATCAAGACAAGAGGACAGTAGGAGTTCAGTGGTAATAGAGCTTCAGCTGAAATACTGAGTATTAGGCATTCTTATGTGATTTTGACACTCTACAGTGTATATAAGATCTCTCCATATGTTACAATTTTCTTCAGGTATCACAAGCTTATCATTGAAATTAAAAGAAATACATGGCAAGAATTGGAAAAAAAAATGAAGTGAATATATTTCTTCCTCCATAAGGTGCACTTTAAAAGCAGTTGAGAGATTTTAAATTCATGAAGATACTTAAATATGACTAATATTTTTCCAACGTGAAAATAAATAAATAAATATTATTATTTATTATTTGTCTGGATTACAGTTCAACACTGAATTTGTACAGTAAACGTTACAAGGCAAAAATAATGTTGCTCAAAGCAACAAAATCCAGTGAAATTTTCTAGGCAACTTAAAAATATTTTTGAGGAATGTAACAATATAAATGTACCTGTATAACTTCAATATAACTTCAATGTACCTGTATAACTTCAATACCTCAGTAAGGCTCTGGAAAATACTGATGTGGCACATTTTGTAATACTGTATTTACTGAATGGAGAAGTATTACTGTTCCTTACAAGAAGAGCTGATAAACATTCCTATTCCACAAAGTTAGCCCAGAGGTCAGAAGTTAGTAATGAATATAGTAGAGTAGAGTAGAGTAGAGTAGAGTAGAGCAGAGCAGAGCAGAGCAGAGCAGAGTAGAATAGAGAATATAGTAATGATTTATGTTTCTTGAATATCTTTTCTGTGATCTATGGGGCTCTGCATGATCTAGAAAAGACTGACAGTTTCCACAAACAATTACTTGACTGCACAATCACTGCATAGAAAAGTGGGTTGTATTTGAAATGCACAGGAAAAGGCCTGTATCTGCTAACCTGACTCATCCATTAACCTTACTCATCTCAATTTTATCTCTTATACTGCTAAGTTACTAAATTCAGGGGACAAGAGATACAAAGCAGAAAATTTTCAAGAAGAATTTTAAGTGTAGTAGTCAGATCAGTTTTCATGACCTTAGACAATTACTTGACTTTCATATTTTTCTGCACTCATACAGAAGGCTTCTGTTAGCAAACAGGTTCTTCAAATTTATTCTGAGGTGAGTTTAGAAATGATACTGCAAATTCAGGAGCTATTCACATATAAATGTGCTGTACACTATATTTTGAATTGCAAATTTCATTTTTACTACAGAATTTGTAAGTACTATAGTAGAAACAGTCATAAATCGCCCTACTAGTTTCTAGCAGCAAATGTACACAATATAATAAGTTTGTTCTTAAAGTTTTTGATGTGAATGAAATTGAACTGAAGAATGTTAACAAATGAAGAAGAGTATGTCGTCCTCATATCTACAACTGGTTTCAGCATATATCTGAAGGACAATGTATTCAAGAACCTCTTTAGAACTTTGCCTTAAACATTTAATTATGAATGAAATACCACAGTCAATTAAGACAAACAAATTCAATAGGAATACACAGACCTAATGTTCACTGGCCAAGGCTTTATTTCCAAAACGACACAGAGACTTGGCAGTGAACAACACTTACGTTTAGCTCACCATACTGAGATATTGCTTGTGCCAACACACTTTATCCTTTCCATGTTCCACTGTTCATTACAACACACACCAACATTCTCCAGTTCCTGCCAAGCTTCAGACAGAGCTCATTCAGTGCAAGCTGAATGCTAGGTCCAGTCAAAGGAGCTCAAGGAAAACACGAACAAGTATTCTGTATGCAGAGCTCAGCCACTGGCAGAATGTACTAACGTAGTACTGTTCCTAGTTAATTCTTCTGATTTATAAAGTGTCTTTTGAACTACATCAAATTACTTCTGTCTTGAACTTCAGTATCACCCAATCTAAGTGGGGAAATAATTACTGAATTAGAGAAAAAAATAGGTTTTAGCTTAAAAAAAGTAACTTTTGATTATTTGGCCTATCATACAGAATGGGCTGAGGACATGGAAAACCCAGATAATATCAGGACAAATTAAAAAGAAATAAAAAATAAAATTTCAGTGAATTACCTTGAGGTTCTAAACCAAAAGATCAAACTTATTTTTTACATAATAACATGAATGCTGTATGATCTAAGGATAAATAGATCTTTTCATCTACAATCTGTGATAGTCAACACACACACCAAAAGAGAGCCCAGTGGAGAGTGTTCATTGGCACAGACCATCACAGTATTTCCACTATAGGTGGGGCTCCAAAGCAGCAGCGGCTTTGAGCTTTCACTTCAAGCAGAACTACTCTGTGATATAAGAAGACAACCTTCACATGAGTACATATGTGTACAGTTGGACTTGATGATCTTGGAGGTCTTTTCCAACCTAGATGGTTCTATGATTCTATATATGTATATCTGTAAATACGGCATCATATATAGTGTTATACTGTATTGTGGTATATAGTTATACATACAATACAACATATATAGTATTCTGTATAGTTACATGTGATCTAGAAAAGACTGACAGTTTCCACAAACAAGTACATGAATCATTGCACACAAGTGGGTCATACTCTACCATAGTATATAGTATATATGACTGTCTGACATATATAGATGTGTGCATATACATAAATATACTGAAGATATCTAAAGATGGAAATGAAACTGAAATAGATACATAGAGGTTAGAGGTTAATGTAGACTTTATGTGGCAATAGAGAAAAACAGAAGTTCTTTGGACTTATAAACACAACTCCTCCATGTAATATTTCATATATTATTTTCCTCTGAATACTATAAATACACTAAGGTAGGATTAAGTTCCTGCAAAATATATGTACAAGGAGTAATAGAGTATGTCATGGAAGGAAGTCTCATTCAAAAATTATACAGCTGGTAGCAAAAAACTTCGGATAAAAAATTTGCATAGGTGAAGTAGATGAGACCTTAGTGATGTAACCTCTATGAGCTACAATGGTTAGAAAGCTTTTTGAAAATGTACATTGCATTTTCTGACAGAGTTGTAAACAACTCTGCCTGGAGATACAGAGATTAAATGTAGCCTCACAGAGGAATATAAAAATGTGAAAGCTGTCTCCGTGGTGGTGAATCTAGAAAGTCAGAAAAGTGATAGGGTGCCTACAATAGAAAACAGAAAAAAATGCATACTTAATTGCAAGTATTTGCCGCAACAGACTTCAATTTCTCTCTAATTTCAATAGACTACCAATTAACTGTTTAGGAAGAAGTAAATGATAAATACATCATGAAAATAAGAATTACCACATACCTAAGTGAAATGCATTGCTTAAAAACAAACAAACAAACAACAACAACAACAACAAACAACAACAAAAACAAAAAATATTAGTAATACACAACAGCCAAGAAAATTCTAAATTAAGCTTCAGAATCAAATGTAAATAGTTTACTAACTTTAATATCAGCAAAATTAACAGTATCAATCTTTTCTTTCAAACACATGTATATGTGTTTCAAATACCAGGAACAAACCCCCTCATAGGTAAATTCTCAGCCCTGCCCCAGAGTTTGCATCAAACCATTTTTGTATTACTGCCTGGAAAACAGGATAATAAAAATCCCACACAGTTCCCTGCATAGCATTGTGAAAAACTTCCAAGTTCTGAAGCTATATTTATAGCATAGAAACTAGAAATGGAGCTAAAAAGTGCCACTGGGAAACAGAAGTGAATTGTGTCTGGTTACAGCTGAGCTCCAACCTACATTCTATCCTAACTAATTATTTGTCAAATCCAAACACTTGGTTTTACATGGTAATTTTCCACTTCCAAATGAAACTTAAAAATTACTTTAAAAAAATCAAATAGACATAGTTCAAATGAAACTTGAAGTGTTTTTGACAAATTCAGTTCATCAGGTGATTATATCATTCAGTGTTGGTCTTGTTGATGTGTGTCAGTAAGACTTGAAAAACAAGAACAAAACTAAAGCAATCTGAGGAAACAGAGTAGGCTTGTAAGTTTAGGATGTCTAAATTTGTTAACTTAAAACCGTCATGTGTTAGCTAAATTCAAACCCAAACCTGTTTAGCAACAAGTTTCTAGAAAAACTCTCAAGGTTTGTACAGATCTGTAATGTAACTACAGCTAATCTAGCCTACAGTTTAAAGTGGCTGGAGCACATTAGCTCCATTCACATAAATCTCAGAATTGAAAATGACTGTCTTCTGGAAGTTCTCTAGGTCAGAAATAGTTGTCAAATAGAACTTCACGCTTAAATTTTCAGACCTTCAATGAAGAACATTTGCTAAGAACAGCATCCCAACTGAATTCTTCATCTCCTGCATTACTTTGACAAAAACCATGACAAAATAAATAACAAAAAAATAAATAAATAAATAAATTCTAGAATGAATCCAATGTTATGACTGAAATAACGAAGATTATCCATTTCACATTTCAGAAGGGAAAAGTGTAAGTTTGTGTCCCTTACATTTTATCTATGTATTTATATGTACATTGTATGTGGCTTTAGATGTTATATTATGAAAAAAATATATATTTTCCTCACGCACTGCTTAAAGGGAAAAGACTTATGACTAAGATGCAAAGAACTTGTGCAATTTTCCTTTTGTAAATTAAATTCATTCATTAGAGGATAAGTAATAGCAAGCAGATTAAGAGAGAATGTCTCCTCTAATATCAAGGGGTTCTTGACTTCTATGTATTTGCTTTCCAGATTCCACTTTTATACTTAACAAATATATTTGATCCAATTATGGATAAAGAAATTAGTAATTACAGTGAAAAAAGTCATACAAATTCTCTGTGAAAAGTCTATTCACTTGCTTTTCACTATGATTTCACTTAGACTTTCAAAATACTACTTGGGAAAGATACTACTCAGTTCACTCTTCTTACTTGAAGATGCTAAAAAATATATAAATTTAGTTAAAATGCTAGATTTTTTGTTTATGAGTAAGCACTGTATTTGGAAAAGGGGCAATAGGTTTTATTATTCTGAACTTCTAGGTGTATAAGCATAGCCAAATGAATGATCAAATTGGTACTACTGAATCCCTTTAGAACTAACTGAAAATAGAGAAAGGAACAGAACATTGTACATTTTATTTTAGTATTTGAATGTGTATAATGTGGTCGCTAATGTGTTTCCTGGATGCATCTTCATGGCCTGTGAGGTATCATCAGCATTTAATTAATTTGCTGACAAAATAAATGTTTATACTGCTGCCACAATTTGTACCTTATTGTTTGATTTATAACTAGCCACTTTTTCCCCTAAGACTAGTTTCTGAATTTGAAACTGAAGTTCAACGTATTTTAAATGTCTCAAATTTTTTCTTGCATCACAGTCCGTGATGAGTCTTCTTTGTTAGGTAGTGAGAAGCTACAGACTTTTGCTTAAGGTCAGCTTATTGGTGCACGGATAGTGAATCACACAGTATTTTAAGCCTCTTACTAGATGAAAACTGCTGAGCTGATGTGCTCATGATGAGCACAGCGTGACTGAAATGAAGAGGTCCATTCATGTAGCCTACCATCCTCCTCCTGCTCTCAAATTTGTATGCACAAATAACGCAGACGGAAGAAGCGCACAAGTTTACATGAACAAAATAAAAAGCACAGATTTAAGAGTTATGCATTTCAAAATGAGGCAAAATGACTTCTAACAAGAAGGCAGAATCAGGACTAAAGTAAGAGATTTAGTTATACACAAGACACTGCATTTGTCAAAAAGTGCTGCAAACTGGAGATTGAAAATTAGGAGAAAACACAAAAACTGGAAGGGTCAAAGACTGACAAATATTTTTCTTTGAAAATATGAATATCAAAACAAAACCTCAAACTTTGGAGGACATTTTAATCTTCTAAAAATGAGTCTAGTAAAACATTTTGGTAACAAGATTATTTTCCCATAGTGCATATACAGTCAGGTGACACTTCGTATTAGAGTTAGGTTTCTAGCTGTGACAATGAAGTAAAGTCAAACAAGCGCTAAACTGAGCTCTTCTCATTTTCAACAGACTCATTTGAGCAGAAAAAAAAAAAAAAAAACACACCAAAAACAGCTGCTTGAAACTCAGTAACATTTCTCAGTTTCAGAATGACCTGTTTCACACTAGAACAAACCAATGAATTCATACATATAAACACTATGAGCAGACAGTGATTTTCAGAACACAGATAGAAACAAGCCAAAAAGGGTTATGGGACTAAAACCTTATCAAATAACAACTTAATTTTCAACTTAGGTGAAAAACAGAAGTCACGATGTCCTTCAATATTGATTTCATCTTATATAATTTTTTAGAATGACTTCAATTATTTGTCTTAAGCAATTAATACACATCAGTGAAAATATAAAATGAGTATTTGCGCTAATATAATAGTATAAAAATGCCTTCTACAACAAATTACAGATCTAATTTAGAATAAAATTATATTATTATTCAATATGTCTTTCTCAGAATGATGTAATTAGTTAAGTATTAAAATACATATATTCGTTGAACACTAAGAAAGACAGAAGGCAGTATTTGTTCAGATTTGACTAAAAATACTCATTGGAAGTTTGTTTAAAGTCTGTTAAGAGAGATTTATTCTTAAAATAAATGTTGCTCTTATCTCATTTTTTGTTCATTTTTCAAGACAAAAGCCTTCTCTAGAAATGGGAAAACTGACATGCAGATATTTTAAACCTGCACAAATATAAACTTCAACTCTACTTTTTTTTTTTTTTAAGAATAGCTTATAATCCTTTTACTTCCCAATGGACAGTTTCAGATAAGATATACCGAAGTCGTTTTAGAATAACAACTATGCATTCTGATTATATGAAAAATCAAACTAACCTAAGAAAATACTTTACGCCAAAGATACAAAAACAGATGACCCGACATCTGAGTCAATGTGTTACAGAAATGTCTGAGTTGTAATTGTTATGCTACAATTCTTACTTTAATCACCCATGATTATTGGTTCATATTGTCTCAATCAGATGCTTTCCCTTACTTACACTCTTCTTTTTCCTGAAAACTCTGCATTGAATACGAATACAATTCCTGTAAACTAATATCACATGAAAAGGCTAGTTAATTGATTTTCTGATTGTTCCTACTGTAGTACATGTTCAAGGATAAATCTTGAGCTGGCACTTCAAAATGCAATTACAAATTTATTATTTTTTGCCTACAACACCTCTAATAAACTGCACAATTGCCTATTGATTTATTGCACCCTTTAAGACTTGGTGGCACTGCAACATTTAAAACTGGCTTACTTTTAAGGTGGTTTTGATTTGTTAGTGAGTCATTCCATTCCTTTAAGTTCCTAATAAGTGAAGGTCTTTGATTTAAAAAATATTATAAATTCAGTATGACATTAAATATAAATCATCATTTATCATAATTGAATTTCATTGTTACTGAAGTACAATTTTACACACATCACTAAATGCTTGAATGAAACAAATTAGGCAAGAAAATAACTGTATAGCCTGTAATGGAAAATAAAGCTGTTATATTCAAAACTCCACAATTCTTAACATATGTTAAGACATGTAACATAATAACATGTTGCTTAAGCAACACTGAAACATTTTAAAGTTATTCTTATGTACACTTGCATTGTTGAAGACAGAAATTTACACAGGCATGCAATCTGGAATGTTAGGCAGCCAGTATTCAACTGTAACAGAATTTTGTGTATCTACAAACCAGGAAGCTTGAATCTGCTGTGAATTTGACTGGATTCACTGAGTTTGAAACTGTACTACTGACCAATTGCTGAACACTGCTCGTACAGGTTTCAAGGGAAACACACAGGCTGTGGGACGAGTACAAAAAGCTATAATATTCCTATTTATACTTAGAACATAAAACTTCATTTTCCCAATGTCTGCAATCAGGACTGCATTAGTATGGAATACTTTTTTTCTTACTTTACCACATAATTTAATGTGGCTTCCAGGAACATTAAAAAGTAGCAATGTTTTTCTCCAATCTCTGTTTGGGTACTCCCTCCTTTCTTCTTAAATTCCCAGTGGTACACAGGTCTCATAATTTCTTATTGAACTTAGGGTTTGAAGTCAGTATCTCACATTTAAAAATGTTTAAAAAATATGGTACTGAGTTCATAAATGACAGAGAAAGAAAATATTGTTTTTTCATGCACAGTTTTTTTTCTTTTTTTTTTTCTTTTTTTTTTTCCCTTCAGGTTGGGGATAATGTAAATAGACTGCACAAAGAAGGTAACAGTAAAGCAGAAAATTCAATTTTACAAAATTTCCTCATAACTCCAAGGATAATACTTTAATCTGATTACACAGTGGCATTATGACTTTCAATCATACTTGGAGGCTTTCACAAGTTCGGTCAATTTACAAATAATTAAAAATTTTTGTAAGACTTCAAATATGAAAATCAAACTAATAATTCCATTTTAGGCTGTAGTATGAAATATAAAGAAACTAAGCCTAAAACTAGCTCTGTAACACTTATGCAAGCTGCTTGATGATAACAGATTCTTCCCACACCCATAGGAAGTGGGAAAAATTGACAAGCTTATGAAAACTGAAGACCTGGGTTTTTAAACGTTCAGCATTTGAGAGACACTAGCAAAACAGATAGTTCTTGTTTTATATGACTGCCTGGAATCAACTGAGGAAGCCTTAAACTGGGAAAAGGAGGAAGAAAATTGGGAAAGACATCTGCATTTACTATATGTGAAGACAAAGGACAAAGTAGGCTTAAAAAAAAAAAAAAAGATCAGAAGTTATGAGCTGGGAATTGGGCTGACATCAAAAAGATGCAGCTAAGAAATACATACATTAATTGAAGAAACATGGGCCAAAGACTAAAGAAAGTAGAACTTAAGAGTACCAGACGTTACGGAATAATAATAACGTGGACATACACTGAGCAACTGGTTCATGTGAGGAAGAAAACAGGAAAGCACAATGATTAAGTCCATTCTTGTCCAGCAAAGCACTAAACTAAACACTTTGAGGTACTGCACTTTCAATATCGTTTCTCACAGTATCCTTCTAGACAAAATGTCCAGCACACAGCTAGATAAAATGGGTGAATTGGCTGATGGGTAGGGCTCAAAGGGTTATAGTAAATGGAGTTACATCAGGCTGGCGGCCAGTCACTGCTGGGGTTCCACTGGGATCCATTTAGGTCCAGTTCTCTTCAATGTTATCATAAATGACTTTGACACAGGACTTGAAGATATACTAGGTCTGCAGATGACACTAAATTGGGAGGAGCTGTTGACTCCCTCGAGGAGCTGATGACTACCCTCTCAAGGGTGGAGAGACCTTGCAGAGAGATCTTGACAAATTAAAAGGCTGGGCAATCACCAACAATATCAAGTTTAACAAGAGTGTGTGCTGCATTTTGCAGCTGAGATGGAACTAGCTGCAGCTGGCCCCGACTGTAGGTACAGACTGGGGGATGAGGGGTTTGTAGAGAGGGATCTGGGGGTTTTGGCGGACAGCAAGTTGAATATGAGTCAGCAATGTGCCCTGGCAGCCAAAAGGGCCAACTGTATCCTGGGGTGCATCAAGCACAGAACTGCTAGCTGATACATGCTCTGCTCTGCACGGGTGTGGCCTCACCATGTGCACTGTGTGCAGTTTTGGGCATGACAATATAAGAAGGACATAAAATTATTAGAGAGTGTCCAAAGGAGGACTACAAAGATGATGAGGGGCCTGAAGGGCAAGATGTATGAGGATCGGCTGAGGTCCCTTGGTTTGTTCAGCCCAGAGCAGATGAGGCTGAGGGGAGTCCTCACGGTGGCTTGCAGCTCCCTCACGAGGGGAGCGGAGGGGCAGGCGCTGAGCTCTGCTCTCTGGGGACAGTGACAGGACCCGAGGGAACGGCATGGGGCTGGGACAGGGGAGGGTCAGGCTGGGTGTTAGGGAAAGGTTCTGCACCCAGAGGGTGGTCGGGCACTGGGACAGGCTCCCCAGGGCAGTGGTCACAGCACTGAGCCTGCTGGAGTTCAAGAAGTGTTTGGACAACGCTTTCAGACACATGGTCTGATTTTTGGGTGGCCCTGTGTGGTGCCAGGAGCTGGACTCAATGATCCTTGTGGGTCACTTTCCACTCAAGATATTCCATGACTCTATGATTCTGTGAATATTTTTCTGAACAGAGAACTAGACAAACTGGTTTAAATTTCTTGAATATGACATCGTAATGCATTACGTGAGACCAGGGAACACCTACACTGGAATTTTGTGAATCAGTCATAAATAAACTAATAAGGTTATTTTCTCCTTAATACACTTGCATAACTCATTTCCAGTATGGCGGAATAAACAGACTCAAGAACCTATGTCTCTCTCAGAAAAACAGAAATAATAGTAAATCATATATTGAATATCCATACTCCTCTTCAATAAATTCAATAAATTTAGTAAGGGTGAAAAGACAGAAAAGAACAAAATCTTTTGGTGAAATGTTTAAGGAAATAACACGGAGAATTCAGTGCTGAAAAGCACAGTGGGACACATCCATCTATGAGCCAAGCAGTTTCCACTACCGAATGGTTACAATGATTTTATTCCACCTAGCTGTAGAATACTCAAGCTGCCATTATGAACCTAAAACCTACTTATTAGTCCATTATGCTGCTCCGTCCGTGAAAAGAGCTCTATATAAACCATTACATGCATAATATCTTAATTCAGTGCACTCTATCATTCCATCCTATAATTCTTTCATCTAAAACTGTCAGCTCCATTTACTTTGGTTTTGAACCAACTAAATCCTTAGTTGGTATAGCATATATTGCCCTAGCTCAAACTTTAAAATAAATACATATGAAACCTAGAAATCACCTAAAGTAATCTCAAGTACAACATTCTCCACTACTGCACTTTGTGGGAACATTCAAAGGAGTAGACACAAAAGCTAAGATGAATCACTCAGTGATGTGTTACAGACCATCTTCACAAAGATGCTTACTTATCTTCTTCTCTACAAAACAAGCCTCTATTTCTGACATACCAAGTTTATTATTTTGTTTCCTTTCCATTAGTATCAAAATGTCTTATCTATAGAACTATTCATACCAGTTCAACATCGGAAAAATAGTTAAAGGCATGTGTATAAATGCAAGTCTTTCTGTTTGTGTGACAGTATATGGACTTACATTTAATATTGACAGTTCTAGGTGTCTACCCACCAAGCCCTTTTACCTTTTATTGTTTTCTATTTCTCCTCCTAGAGTGTACAAATCCACTTTTAGGGTACCTACATTCTATTCTAGATAAGTTTAATCCTGCCAAGATGTCATATTTAATCTTTGCAATTGGACATACATGTAACCAAAGGTTACCATGAGGTAACCAAAGAAAGAATCTCAGAATGGCAGAGGTTGGAAGGAACCTCTGGAGTTCATTTAGTCCAAGCCCCCTACTCATGCAGGAATACCTAGAGCAGGTTGCCCAGAACCATGTCAAGGGGATTCTGGAATATCTCAAGAATGGAAACTCTACAATGTCTCTGGGCAACCTGTTCTATTGCTCAGTCACCCTCAGGGTGGGAAAGCAGTTCTTTATATGCCCATTGCCTCTCGTCCTGTCCCTGGGCACCAGTGCCTTCATCTTCTTTGCACCTTTCCTTCAGGTATGTATACACATTGATAAGATCCCCCATGACTCTTCTCTTCTCTAGGCTGAACAGCACCAGCACTTTCAGTCTCTCCTCACAGAAGAGGTGCTCCAGATCCTTGATCATCTTGGTGGCCCTCCGTTGTACTCCTTCCTGTATGTCAATGTCTCTCTGATGGACACACCAACCCTAACACCAAAGACTCCATTCTCCATACTTCACAGCATAGGACTCAGTTAAACTTGCTTTGGAATTCTTGATCTTTGTATTGCTCTTGCAGGAAGCATTTTGAAACCAGTATATTGCTCTGATGTATGGAAAAGGCAAAGAACATATTTGTATAGAAATTCCAATACAACTCAGACAAGATGATACTATTAAGTAAATGAAAAAAATATATATATATTCAGACAAATATGTATACCCACGTGAACACATTTATACAACCCATTCAAATTTCTAAGAAATATTTCTTAGCAATGGCAAAGAGTTGTGTTAATTAGTAACAGTTCTGTATTCTCTTTTCATGCCCTGAGAAAACTTTTCATGATACCTGACAATGGTGTAAGGGAATGGCTTTTGTTAAGAAGCTTAAATGCCTTAAGAAGAAGAGGCATCATCTGCTCTCTAAACACATATGCTACATATGAATTCTGTTAAACAGATCATCTACTAAGACAGACTGTGTAGCAACATAAGTGTTTATGGTTTGTTATAAGAACTATGAGGTCTTTATGTGGTAAACATCAATGCCCTCAGTGGGCAAGGAATCATTGCATAGTGTCTCTTGTCCCAGAATAAATTTTATGATTTTAGAAGCAGAACAGCATATATAAATCTGGTCTGTGTTAAAACTATATTAACAAAACAACTGCAAAGGTCTTTTCTTTCCTAAAATATTACTCTACAACAACATCTTGGCTATATAATGAGCTCTGTTTGAAAATATACTACAAAAACTGTTTAGGAGGTGTAAACATTCAGACAATAATCTGTATCATTCTCAGAGGAAAATATCTTTCCGAGTCTCATTCTTCTATTCCATGTAACTGTGGCAAATTAAAGAATATAAAACTCTAAATTTTTCTGTATGTATCAATTATACCGTACGTAGGTCCCTGAGCAGTATTTAAGAGACAAAGAACTGAAAACAATATTCTTGCTGACAGCACACAATCTAGCCAATACAGCTTTAGAAAGCTCATCATTTTTAAAAACTGTAAACGCTCTTTTCTCACAGTTGTGGCTGGTTCAGGAAACTGTCCCAGCTACACTGGTCTGTTCTATTGGTTGGTATCTCATACACAGAGACATTCATATAAAGTTTGATAAATCTGTCTCAGGAAATTCAACACTACACATATCAGAAATGCAGCTCTTCCTGCAGCAAGTGGAATATTCTTTTCTCCTGGAAAGAAATGGAATAAAGTATGTTTGCTTAAATCCTATAATAATTATTTAATAATTTGAATGAGCAAGAGAAATACCTGCAATGTCTGCGCAAGTCTTTCTCTACACAAGAATTACAAATTGGAAGCAAAACTCAAACATCAAAAGGAAACATGCAGAAAGTGGAAGCAGGGAGAGGTAACTTGGGAGGAATACAGAGACATTGTCTGAGCATCTGGGGAAGATCTTACGAAAGACAAAGCCTAAGTGGAATTGAATCTAGCAGGGGATATCAAAGACAACAAGAAGGGCTTCTATATGTAGACAGGTGACAAAAAGAAAGCTAGAGAAAAATTCGCACTGCTGAACAAGGCAGTGGACCTGCTGACTCAGAACATGGAAAAGGCCTCAATGCTCTCTTTGCCTCATTTTTTACTAGCAGGACTGACCCTTGGGAATACCACACCCCAGAAAATAGGGAAAAAGGCTGGAGCACAGAAGATGGATTTTTTAAGGTTTTCTGCTTGTGTCACAAAGTAACTATGGAGAAGCTCTGCAGCAGTTAGTGAAGGTGGATATTTTTAATAAAAGTCTTATTATGCAGAAAATACATAAAAAATCTTGACACCCTAAAGTAGGACCAAGACATAATCCTGCTAAAGCAGCAAAAAGTCTTTTAGATGATTCTCAAATGCATACCTGTCAGTCACAGATTTAGCTCACGTTACAAGAACTCTGATGTATGAGTGATGATAGAATAGTTTCACCTGGCTGGTACTGAATACACTTTCTATATCATTATTGCAAATATAAAAGTTGGAAACTTTCAGCCAAGCCAGCTTGGTCACTGCTTAATTGTCTTATCAACTCAAAAGCATTGTAAAATAAATGGACAATTGAAAGCGTTAACATTATGCTGCCTGTGGCTTGCCACCTTATCATAACTTGCCCTGAAGCAACTAGTATTACAATAATAAAAAAAAAAATATATCAAACCTTTTGATGGCTGTCACCTCTCTTTTAAAATTTCAAATGCAATAAAAGTCTACAAAACACAGATGAAAATTATGTGAAATTCTATAGCACTATTTTACTACAGTGTATTCTTAAAATTTAATGAGATGTTGATCTCTTTCATTACATGTTAAAAGAAACAACAGGGAGACACTTTGGTAGGCAGCTGATGATGACTCCAACAATGAGCTTCAGAATGTAAAGTTACACATTCAGAAAAACATTTTTTAATAACACATGATTAAACAGACAAAACATACCAAGATTATTTTCACAAAATGCATAATCAAATAACGTCAGAGCAATCCTATTGCAATAATAAGTGCTGCACCCATATTTAGTTTCTGTAATGTAAAAGATAAATTTTCCTTTCTGATATTCAAGAAGATAGGATCAGTTTATCTTGCGAACTTTCCTGGGTGAATTACATCTTTTTTTTTTTTTTTTTTTAACTTAAAAACTAAAAGCTATTTCTAAAAAATCCACTTACTGATGCAATGAAATATGAGTGTGGGACTTACTTGTCCACTACATGACATTTACCGATATGTTTGCTGTGTGTTAAATGTTTTGATTGTGAGACAAATTTGCAACCACTTAGGATTCGCTTAGACACTGTTTTCCTAGAATCCATACAAAGATCCCATGTTTTCAACAGATTTCCACAGAGGTGTTGCCATCTGGTACTGGAAGAATTTTAAGAGCTGGTAGAAAAACCTATCATGTACAATAAGACTTCAGGTCAACCACAGACATGTAAGTCTGCTTTCCAGTATATACAACCTAAGGCACAACCCAACAACCGTATATAATCAAGAGTAACAAGTCCTGGACAAAAATAGTTTTGAACCTTGTCACAAAGGCTAATATTTTTGGAACTACTTTGTCATTGTATGATTGTAAAAAGAAAAACGGAATCAGAGTCCCTGATGTCCTCCTTAAAGGTTACAACTAGTATTTTCAGTCTCTTGTGCCAAAAGGAAAACTGCATTTATTGAGATGCTTTCTCCATAATTGAGAAATTATTGAGATGATTTCATTTAATGATTCTCCCTAGATTTGACCAAAGTTTGAGTACCCCATTTCACTGCTAGGGAAGGCAGTAGCTTCAGTCTTGCACTGTAAATTATAATATACTCAAAAGAATGCCCATAGCAGAAACTTTTATAACAATTAAGGCAATCTGCAGCTGCATAACTTTTCATTGACCTCTACTGCATTGACTCTGACTTTCCAATTTGACCATTCTTCTATTCTTTCTCAATATTATACAAGCTTAGAGACTGATTTTGGTTGAAAAAGCAAGTGTTCTGCATTTTTTCAGAACTAGCAATAGTTCTGAAATAGCCATCTAACATCAAGAAGCTGGAATTCAGGCCTGAAAAAGCACCACTTAAATGTGTTTTCATATTATAGATTCTTCATTCACTCTGGCAGCAAGACACCAAGGAATGGGTCCAAACTGTGGTACTGCAATGTAAAAAAGTATTAAAAACTCTGAAGCTTTATGTCAAGAATAATCAGGCAAGATAATTAGCCTTAAACAAATTTATTGAGAGATTTCAAGATCATAGAAACATAGAGTGTCCCAAGTTGGAAGGGACCCACAAGGATCATTGAGTCCACCTACTGGCATCACACAGGACCACCCAAAAATCAGACCATGTGTCTGAGAGCGTTGTCCAAAGGCTTCTTGAACTCCAGCAGGCTCAGTGCTGTCACCACTGCCCTGGGGAGCCTGTCCCAGTGCCTGACCACCCTCTGGGTGCAGAACCTTTCCCTGACACCCAGCCTGACCCAGCCTCCCCTCAGCCTCGTCTTCTCTGGGCTGAAGAAACCAGGGTACCTCAGCCACCCCTCACCCGTCTTCCCCTCTAGACCCTGCACCATCTTTTTAACAAGATAGCAAGTACTACAGCTGTGAAATGATCCACTGTTCTCAAAGGCTGTGAAATGTCTGCTTGTCATAATAATTTGATTTGTACAAGAGTGAAAGAAATCGGGTACTGATGCACATGGGCAATTAGTTTTTCATACACCTTAGTTGAAGCCTCAAACAAATCGACCAATGTGGACAAATAATTATATTCTAAAATACTGATTGGGACTGCCTAATGAGATTAATATGAGTTTCAGTTGTGCTAACCACTGAAAATCAATGTTTCTTAGCTGTATTTCACAAATCCCTTTTCAAAATATCTCACCCCAGGCTTGCTGAAAGGTGTTGGTCAAAGTGCAAGCACAATAATGCAATCTAAACAGACAACCTCACCCTATCATGTACTCCCTATCATAGAATCACAGAATCATAGAATATCCTGAGTTGGAAGGGACCCACAAGGATCACTGAATCCAACTTCTGGCACCACACAGTTCTATCAGAAAATTTAGACCATATGACTAAGAGCATGGTCCAAACGCTTCTTAAACTCTGACAGGCTTGGTGCCATGACTACGTCCCTGGGGAGCCTGTTCCAGTGCGCAACCACCCTCTCGGTGAAGAACCTCTTCCTGATATCCAGCCTGAACCTCCCCTGTCACAGCTTGACACCACTCCCTCAGGTCCTATTGCTGGTCACTAAAGAGAATAGATTGGCACCTTCCCCTCCGCTCCCCCTCGTGAGGAAGCTGTAGGTTGCGATGAGGTCTCCCTTCAGCTACCTCTTTTCCAGGCTGAACAGGCCAACTGACCTCAGCCGCTCCTCGTACGTCTTCCCCTCTAGGCCCTTCACCATCTTTGTAGCCCTTCTCTGGACACTCTCCAATAGTTTCACGTCCTTTTTGTACTGTGGTGCCCAGAACTGCACACAGTACCTGAGGTGAGGCCACACCAGCGCAGAGTGCAGCAGGACAATCCCTTCCCTCGACCGACTAGCAATGCCGTGCTTGATGCACCCCAGGGTACGGTTGGCCCTCCTAGCTGCCGGGCACACTGCTGGCTCATATTCAGCTTGCTATCAACCAAAACCCCCAGATCCCTCTCTGTGGGGCTGCTCTCCAGCATGTCGTTCCCCAGTCTGTACGTATAGCTAGTGTTGCCCCTTCCCAGGTGCAGGACCCAGCACCCGCTCTTGCCAAACTTCATGCAGCTGCCGACTGCCCAGCCCTCCAATCCGTCCACGTCTCTCTGCAAGGCCTTTCCACGCTCAACAGAGTCAAGAACTTCTTCCAGTTTAGTATCATCATCAAATTTACTCAAAACACCTTCTAGTCCATATCCAAATCGTTTATGAAAACATTGAAAAGAACTGGCCCTAAAACGGAGCCCTGGGGGACCCCACTGCTGACTGGCCACCAGCCTGATGTAACCCCATTTACCACAACCCTTTAAGCCCTACCCATCAGGCAACTGCTCACCCATCATGTGATGTTTTTATCTAGCTGTATGCTGGACATTCTGTCCTGTAGGATCCTATGGGAAACTGTATTGAAAGCTTTACTGAAATCCAAAAAGATTACATCAGGTGGCTTCCCTTGATCGACTAGATAGGTGATCTTATCATAAAAGGAAATCAAATTTGTTAAACACACCTACTCCTCGTGAACCCATGTTGGCTGTGACGTATGACTGCATTGTGCCTCACATGCGCTTCAATAACTCCCAGGATAATTTTCTCCATAATTTAACCAGGCACTGACATGAGACTGACAGGCCTGTAGTTACCAGGGTTTTCTTTCTTGCCCATCTTGAAAACTGGCAGAGCATTTGCCAGCTTCCAGTCAACTGGGACCTCTTCAGGTTCCCAAGACTGTTGAAAAATAATTGAGAGAGGTCCTGCAAATAGGGAATGTAAGGTTATGATATACTTTTGCTGGGCACTCCTGCATGCAGAACGCTTGCCATTGCAATCACAAATACAGTAGTTTCACAGAAGATCCTGTCTGAAAAAATTATTGAGATTTTTTTTCACAGGCAGGTATGGGAGGAACAAGCTTCCTGCAGCACCAGGCACCTCCCCTCCCTCACACCCTTGTCCCCATTCAGAAATGTCTCCCCTGAAGCAGTGCACTCATGCGCCGGCACAGCAGGCACACAAATCCGGCCAGGGAGAGGCCCCATTCCACCACCACTCAGGGCAGGGCTTGTGGCTGTCACCGCCAGCTCTGGCCGCAGTCCCTGCTGCTTCCCACCTCCCTCACCCCCTCTCCTACCTGACCCCAGGGGCCTGCAGCTCCTGCCCAAGCTCCCTCAGCCATCAGCCAGCTCCCACCCAGCCCCACTGACCCCTTTCTCTCTCAACTCTTTCAGACCATGGTTTCGGCAATTTTTTTCACCCTCACGTTCCTGGTTTTAATCCAAAGCCCACAGAACGTCGGCGATGAATTCGATGCAGTCATGCATGAGCGCATGCAGCAGCGTGCGGAGGAGCTGGAAGAGCACATGATGCAGCTCCTCTTGGAAATGGAGCAGAGGGACCAGGAGAACAGCTGGGAGCATGCGGGAGCCCTGCTCTTATCTGCATTGCAGCACTGGCAGTTCTGGGCCTTGACTGGAGAGCTTGTCTTCTTCTTTGTGCTCTGCCGCATGCTCAGGAAACCGTGCCATGAGCTGTGCAACAGGAATGAGAAGGGCATCTCCAGAAACAAGGAGGATGATGACACTGAGGAAGAACCCAGTGACATTTTGGATGCACGCATATTTGTCAGTGGGTACCTGCAGTGGCCAATGAGGAATCTGGAAGAAACATGCAAGTTTGTGGAGGAACTGGTGGACAAGCTTCTCTGTGTCTGTCAGACATTTCCCAAGAATAAGTTCATGCCGCGGCTGCAGCCACCCATTGGGGTGGGCAGCGCCTTCAGTGCCTCTGAGAACAACACCATCTACCACCTGCTTGTGCCTCTGAACCCAACCCCTGGGCACACCTTCCACCTGGAGCTGGGCACCAAAGGGCAGACACCGGCGAGGAACTCTTGCCTCTGCATGGAGCTGCAGTGCATGTGCACAAGGGAGCGTCTGGTGGGGGACATGCTGTGCATCCTCCACCATCCTGAGGACGAGCTGAGACATCATGACTCCAGCTTCCTAGACACCCTCTGCAGTGGCTCCTACTTGGATGTGCAGAAAACAGCAAAGTGGTTCCAGGAGCTGGTGACGGAAGCCTGGATGGCTATGCCTCAGTCATCCAAACTCCAGCTAATGGTGCTGCCCTCCACCCGCTTCTGCAAGCTCAGGCTGACCAACATCCTCAAGAAAACCCTCTTCATCGAGTTGATGCTTGGGGTACAGCAAGACAACTCGGACACCTTCCTGAGCTTTGAGTAGGCAGAGGCCGTTGTTAGCAGCAGCATGAGGTGGCCACAGAGCTGCGCTGTGCCAGAGATGCAGTTCTTTAGGACACACCTAGGCATGCTCGGCACACCTTCCACCTCAGACATCTGCAGTTCTGTGTCTATATCCTGTTAGGTGCCAGCTTTGCCACCCATGCCTTGAAGACAGCTGTCAAGCACCTCCTGACCACCATCCCCTTGGCAAGCATGCACAGGAGGGATTTCCAGCCCCACAGCTGGCGATGATTGTGGTGGTTACAAAGATGACTGACAGACACCCTGCTTGCCATATGCCACAGAGCTGAGCACACTGGACATGGAGATGGTGCTGCTCAGTCGGCAGTGGGAATTGCTCCTCCATGTTCTCTCCACAGCAAAACCACCCTTGGGGGAGGCACACCCCATGCAGCTGAAGAGGCCGATGTGGGGAGGCTTGAAGCAGAGACTCTTCTTTCCAGCTGGACAGTGACCACCTGGTCTCCCGGGGAGTGTCCATTCACTCCGGGAGCTTTGACCT
The DNA here is from genome assembly GCF_964034855.1 of Anser brachyrhynchus. NCBI lineage: Eukaryota > Metazoa > Chordata > Aves > Anseriformes > Anatidae > Anser > Anser brachyrhynchus. Next base: position 54,353,228 of record NC_137697.1, on the reverse strand, counting down.
CTGCAAAAATGCCAATATATTGCTTACTTGAACAAATGCTTTGTCTGTGAGTGTCTGTACCACACTTGGTCAGGAAATGTGGGCATGAGGCGCTGTCAGCTTGGCTGCCACAGCATTGGGGAGCGTTTTGCTGAGGAGCTGACTCCATGGGCTCCAACTGCACTCATTCTGGAGCTAAAGCTCTGCTGCCTGTCCTTGTTCCTCCAGCAAGGCAATGAGAATAGCTCAGCACCCTCCACAACACCATGTGTTGCCAGTGTGCTGTATGGAGTCTGAAGGGGGGACTTGGGCAACCCGAGGCAAACCATGCCCTGGGAGCCCAGCGGCATTGCCCAGGATGACCGTGGGGAGGCAGATGTCACGCTCTCACCCATGCACAGGGGTGAGTGCCATCAGGGAAAAACTGGGCTCTGCCTGTGCTGGCTGCTGCACCAGCACAAGCCTCAGACACAAGCCAACACAGAGCAGAGGCTCCAAGAGCTGGAGGTGCGGCTAAGGCGTATGAGAAACAAAGTTGTGTTCTTGCAGTAGAAGGTGTTTTTGTAGTGGAAAATTCTACTAACCCTGCATATTCAAAAGTGATTGTGCAGCTATAACAGTGGCATAGCAGGGGGGAGTACGTTAAGCAGATAAGGGGAAGGTCTCACTGTCCCAAAATAAGGAGGATAGCTAAGAAAAACAAGACGAGCAGTGCAAAATCAGTAAAACCAAAAAATCTCAGGCCCTCTAGTCACGAGAGAAGAAGGACAAAAAAAAGGAAAAGAAGAGATTAACGGTTGGTCAAACAAAATTGTACATATACGGAATAGCAGTAAGAGTTGAGTAGTTTGTGAACCTGTAGTACTCAATGAGGAAACAGGGGAGGAATCGAGAGTTAGGTAACAGGGAATATGAGGTTATGATATACTTCTGCTGGACACTCCTGCATGCAGAACACTTGCCACTGCAATCGCAAATAAAATAGCTTCACAGAAGATCCTGTCTGAAAAAATTACTGAGATTTTTCTCACAGGCAGGCATGGGAGGAACAACTGTCCTACAGCGCCAGGACCTTCCCTTCCTCCACAGCCTCGTCCCCATTCAGAAATGTCTCCTCCGAAGCACTGCGCTCTCACGCCAGCACAGCAGGCACACAGACCTGGCCAGGGAGAGGCCCCATTCCAGCACCGGCATGGCCACCAATGGTTACAAGATTCACAATGTTGAGATACCCTGATTTGTCAGTTTTCAGAACAGGGATCCACACAAAATCTGCAGGGATACAGGTGATGGATGAGAACAATAAAAATAGATTTAGCAGACTAGGAGACAGCAGTATTATTCTTTTAATTGTAAAAGCTACAGGAGGCAGTTTGAAGAATGGTCCTATTGGGAGGGATAACAAGAACATCAGACAAAGGAAGAGTTTTGAGTGTGAAAAATTACGTATGTAAAAGTGAACAGGAAGAAGCTGGAAGGGTGTTGAAACACAAACCTAACTTCAGTATGTGAATGCTAATAGGACCTAGGGAAGTTTATTTAAGTTAAGAAAACCTCCTCATCTCAAAAAAGCAACTAGTCATGAAGACCAGTAAGTCCTGGAGTTTGATGCAACTACACATAACTTTACAGGACCCTGTAACAGAGTAAGTTTAGAGAAGGGAAAACAAGAAGACACTTCTACATAATGAGACAGAGAGAAAACAGGTATGAGTACCAGCAAAACAAGCATAAGAAAAGCAATCCTGACACCAGAGACCGAAGATTCAGCAGAAGGGCAGAAAGGACTATTGGTAGGCTCATAGCCTGCAGCTAATGCAGTGATAACATGAGTCAAGGTCATGGCTTTGGGAAGATACAAGCTCCACACAATTGCCCAAGTGAGCGTACAGTAAAAATATTTGCAGCAACTACACTACATACTGACAAAGAAATGTCTCTATCTTTTCAGAGAAACCGTGAATATGGAGGTTTATTTACATAATTCACAGCTCAACGTGCTTTTTATATGAAAAAAGATTGGCAAGTTCCAAGACTACATCTGAAAAACATTACATCAATAACAGGGTAAAAAACAAAATGGGAAATAGTCTGATGCAAAACCATTATTAGATCCTTATAATGTTTTCTATAGACAGCAGTTTCATACGGTGATTTTGGTGCCCTCAGTAAATAACCTCTGTTTTGTTCTTATGCTTTAACTCCTAACCACTCCACCTCAATGGATTTACAATCAGATTATGCAGCTGGGCTTACAGTAATCTGTCTCTCATCACCACCTTTCCTTTCTATCATTTTCTGCTGCTAACTTACTGGTGATAGGGAAGCAAAGGAAAATTCCCATTAGAGTCAATAGGCTGAAAATTCTTTATTTTCAAACATGAAATTCTGAAACCAGCTATTTATCAAACCCTATCAGAGCATAAATCAAGACAAGTCATGATGTTTTAGTTGTAACTTTTTCCATGGTAATCATAAAGGCAGAAGCAGAGATGCAGACACAAAATAGAAGGAAACGATATTAGGTGTAGCAATGCTCCCAGCACCATTCCAGCTCATTGGGGTTAATCAGAACATGACCGTACCAACACTAGACAGTCATTTTGCCTGGCTTTTCTGAGACACTCCACAACCGGTTGATGCAGTACTTACTGAAATCACGTATGCTTTTTGGATTCTCACACAGATTCCAAGTCAGGCTGTCACCGTGGCCCAGTTTACCTACCTCACTCCTTCATAAGAGGTCAGAGAAGAACAAGTTCCTGAGCTCCCCCTGCCGCTGCCTGTTTGCACAGTCTCTCTGCAGGGCTGACTCTTGGCAATGCTCAGGTCAGCAAAGCTGATCTGCAGCTGGCAGATCCAGAAAGCAGAGCAGATCAGAGCATATGCGCTTGGCACCACTGCCCTATTACTTTACTTTTTAAAGCATGGGATGAAAAGCATGGGTTTCTATGCACATAACCAAAATAACTGCCAATAGTTCCTCTTTCTAGAGGTTCTGGATATAGCTGTGAAGGACTGAAATGTTGAAACACTCACTGATGTGCACAGTTTTAAGGCCATATATAATTATTTATGCATCTAGTAGGTGTCCATTTTTTGTACACAGACTTTTCCACACAAATAATTCCTCATACATAAAACTGTGTGTGTGTGGGGGAAGACTCCTTTGTAGCCTTAACTTTGCATCCTCAATTGTACCGCTAATCTGAGTCAAAAAAGCAGCAATCCAGCACTGTCAGCACGGATTAAAGTCTACAATATTTCTTGACAGGCCTCCCTTCCTCTGCACCTCATCTGTCTGAATAAAAAATTACACAAACATTATTTTAACTAAGATTTTTAGGGAAAGGTACAGGAGACATTCCAAAGTAGGAAAGGTAAAATAATGCTACATTAGAAGCAATGAGAGACAAGAAGCAGTATGCTCCAAACCCTTCAAATATCTAAATCTATGAAATGTCCCAGATGGCCTCAGAAATCCTATCTTGTCTAACTTATTCACAAATATTTCCCAGCCTGTACCCAAAATCAGTGTTAGCAAAGTTCTACTTAGCTGTATTTAGCAAAGTTATTGTATTTCTGTATCATTATGTGCTTCCTTATTTTTTTTAAGAACACTGAAGATGTTCATATAGCATATTTAAGAACACTAAATTTTATTTAAGAATATTGATCTAGATTAGAATAAAAATGTGCCATGGCAGTATCATCATTATACAGTGGATTTAACATCATCATTATATAATAGAAAGAGTAATTATAATTTTATTAATTACTACAAATATTTCTATTTCTATTATTTATTTATTTCTATTTATTTATTTGTCTACCTCAGAATTGCATCTTTCATGCAAAACTGATATAAATTAATGGAAAATGTTAGAGGATGCACTTTAACTGTAATTATTTTCTACTCTCTGTTCTTCTTGTAAATTTTCCATGTAATTTCTTTTTTAAAAAACAATCATTTTTCAAAGACTGTTAGGATTTTTTCTCCCACTTTCTCCCAGCAGCAAGTGAATCTTAAAAGTATTTAATAAGCTAAAACGGTATTAATTCCCAGAATTACGAAGTAAAAAGATAAGCAGTACACATGGGTAATTGTAATTCCTGCTTTTTTGAAACACACTAAATTTGAAGAAAAAAAAAAAAACAAAACACAAAACCAACAGCAACACTCACACACACAAAATCAACACATTTACATCAGTGGTTAGTTGTGGTTTAAAGAATGAAATGTGCAATAGTAAGTAAATGAAAGGTAAATAGACAGCCCGGATTAGTACACAGTATTGTGTAGAGAAAAAGTAATACAAAACAAAAAATTGATACTTTTTGTTGAATGAATTAGGAACATTAGGATCAAGGAGGAACATTATTTTTTTCCCCTCTCTTAAGGACTCTCTGAAATTACCATGTGACACAAATCTGGGCCACTTGTTTCCACACAGCAACTTATAAACATCTCCGGATCACTTTATTGAGAAGTAACAGTAAAACTGTCAATGTGTTTGCAAATAAGTAGCTGGATTTCATCATTTCTTAAAGCTCCCACTTTCATTAGGACATAGGCTACCTAGGGGCTCCAGGGATGCTTTCACCAAGTCCTGAGTCAGATGGTGTCCCCCAGCTGCTCTCTGAGGTCCTGAAACATCCCCCACACTCTGGTGGTATCATAGGTCAGAGGCAAGTGTAAAGAAGACAGTAAATAAAAGCACATATCCTGACAAACACCAGCATGGTTTTACTGCATCCATAAAAGTAAACAGTCTTATATTCCTCCGAGTCATGACCTGAGTGTAAATATACACACTTCAGATGACCACTGGCATATTCCAGTAGCTTTAGCCATTTTTCAACAGGTATTATGATGAAAAAAACCTCTCTGTACTCTAGGTGTCTGGTATCTGTGTAATTACAGTACAACTGCATGACAGAATTTTCAGTTTTGGCTAAGAGAAATTTTATACACCTTGTATCATCACTTCTTTTTTGTAAAAAAAAAAAAAAAAAAGGTTTTGGGAAATAATACAGAGAAAACAACTTGTGAAGAAAGTATCTCCTCTCCCACTGCCATTTAGCACTGTGAGATTTAGACAATTTAGTGCAGATCCACTGCAGATGAATCATAATTTATGATGTTCTTATAGGGCAGATAAAACAGGACATGAGTAAACTGCACCAACAGAATTAACATAATCTACGAGAGGTAAGAAAATCTGTGGTCATAAGACTCAGGTCCTGAAGAAATAAATAAGTATGGATCTTGTAGAACCTACATACATCTGACTTCATGTGTCTCCACAGACAAAAGTTCAATATGCTTAAGTGGGTTTTAATGGGCTCAAAAGAAATATATATTTAAGTACCATAAATGCTAGTACAGATATTCCACAACCATTTGCTTTTTGTCATAGCCAAGCACTTTCATCCTGGAATAAAGCTTTGTGAAGTGCTTGAACTAACATCTGCAATTCTCCTAATTAAATCAGTTCACCAAAGAAATAAAAGTTGATTTTTACATATTCCTCACAATAACAGTTTCATTCAAATGCAGTTTTTCAATGTTGAAGTATTGCATAACAAGGAGATTATAATTCCTTCCTCTGCTCTCCCAATTTAATAGTCAATTCAGTGAAGTATTCATGTGCTGAATTAATCACTTGAATATATCCAAATGAGATTAACAAGATTTTAGTACTGTCAAAAGAAGCACAGGATTATTCACATGTTTATATTTAACTATTTTTGTGACTTGGAGACATATATGAACACACAAAATCCCTCAGAAGATTATTAGCTACTTCAGATGAAGGAGCTCTAAGTTCTATGAGGTGTAGTACTGCTTACTGCTTGCTATTCTAACTGCTGTTAGAATCTCTTAATAGAGAATGTACAACTCTGTTGCAAAAGTCTCCCATAAAGCTCTTGGCTCATCACCTTTCCAAGGAACAAGTAACACTCTGCCTCACTTTTACACACTCCATACAATGACATATCCATAGTGTTACCTAACGAAAGTATAAAAGTACTCCGTGCAGAGTATTCAGGCAGTAATAGCCACCAACAAGATTTTGCTCAAGCTACTTTGGAAAGTAAATTTGTAGTAACATGGACCAATTTATTCTCACAGCATTGCCTAAAGCCCTAGACACAATCGAACTTTGCTATTCTTTTTCCCATGTTAGACCGAACATTCCTCTTTGCAATCTGTGGCACAACTATTTCGAACAACCCACTAGCAGGACACAGCTTCTTACCTCATTTTCCAAAGACCAAGTGGGTGAGTATTTTTGCTCTTTCTGCTCATACTTAGTCAATCACTTTCAAGGCTCAGGATAAACCTCTCAGCTTCTTCATTTAAAAGATTGTTTTCAATTTAGTCTTTACACAGGGCATGAACAGACGATTGATGTTAGTATGTTAACTATGTTAACTATTGTAAACTGAGGAGCTTACAACCTTGTTGACAGCTTTCCACAACCCAAAATAAAACAAGCTTACCTAATACTCTGCGCTAAGCACTACAAGCATGAACCTCTCAGTTGGTACAGCAAGGGAATACCAGTATGTGCATCGCCAGCTCACAGATTCCAGTAATTAAAGGACTAAGTAATTGGTATGGAATAATAAACAAGCACTATGGGGCTACACCTTGTCAAGTATTTAGTTACTTCCTAGGTAATTTAACAATCGCCTTATAACAATCTGAAACTACATTTCGGCATTGCACAATGTATAACTATAGATATAAAGTGTTCACAAAAAGGTAAGACTGGAAATGTTGTCCAGTTCTCCATACATGTGGGGGTTTGTTGTTCTTCAAAGTTATATGCAACTGCAATTACATCTGAAGAACGTATCCAATCTACAGGAAAATCAAAACCAAACAGACGTACGCAACCCTGAGTAACCCTATTGTTACCCTATACAATTTCTATGTATGTTAATTTCCAAATATGAGGGGGACATAAATTAAATACAATAAAAAGGTGGGGAAATAAGGAGACATCACACTTGCAGTATCAATACCACCTGCTATTTTAAAATTGCGAAGATAGTATTAGTATTTTTAATTTGAGCAGCTTTTTCCAGGAATCTTTTAATCACATAAATGGCAATAGAGGGGAGAAGTGCAAGTGTATTTCTTTATCAGTATTAATCATATTAGTCTCCATAAAGAGAGCAAATAAAGAACATTTAAGGTTTTACTAAAACCTGTATAAATTGTATCTGCCAGTATGACTTCATCAATATTATTCATAATCTGCTTTAAAAAAGAAGCTAGTTTTATTGAAATTAAGTGCATAAGTTCCAATTTTGCACAGAACATAAATAAGGTTTATTGCTCTATTATTACCAGCCTCTATCTTTAAAAAGAGCAAACTGGTACTTCTCACATCTTTTCTAAATAAATGTATTTTATGTGGTCATCAAATACATCGAATTGCAACCTAAAAATGAGTCTTACTTGGTGTTTTTTTAAGAAATATGTTTAATTTCATTTAGTTTCTCATCAGCCCTAGTGCTTTGCCAACACTTTGCAAGTATTCCAATAATAAGTGTGTATTTTTTTTTCTTTTAACTCTGGAAAAAGATATACATCCTTAAACTCTGCTACGAGTACTTACACCTTTTCATTTTGATGTTGAGTACCTCCTCTTCAAATATGCTTGTACAAATTACTTAAGTTAGTTCTTTTCAGAATTTCTTTCTTTTCCCATAAGAAAAACTGAATAAGTTGAGAATAAGGCTCAAATGAAAAGATTATGTAAGACATAGCTTGCATAAAACATGCAGCAGAATCATGACTATACTCAGTAAAAAAAAAAAAAAAAGTAGAATTGCACATTTAAGTTGTTACAGCCATGAGACAGTACAAAGCATTCAAAAAAGCTCTTTAATAAAACATGAATGGCTTATGCCATTTTGCCTGGCTCAATTTGTAATCCCTTAAAAACTCTTTTGGTTAATTATATCTAATTTTTTTTTCCTCTTCTTAGATACTATAGAAACATTACACAATACATAAAGAAAAAAACATAGACTGGTTAATAGCTTGTTAATATCCTAAGGCTTTAACAATAATTACACAGATGTACTGTGAACCAGAATTTATGAGGCTAATCACTGCCTAAAGCATACATTTTATATGAGACTTTCTTTAAAGGTTACTGTAGGTTGTATAATACCCAATATATCAATACTTACAATAACATGCAAATAAAAAGATTTAAAAATAGATATTATATGAAGAGAAATAAAATAACATCGATAATAATAAAATAAAATCACATGTATACTTGCCCAATTTTGGCAGGAATAGGGGAGTCTAAGGGCAGTAGCAGGGATCTATTATTTTAGGGCACTGTGGTACATTAGAAAGAGCTAGAAAATAAGAAACCAATCTGGATTTAGCAATAGACAAAAATGTATACAGTATTTTTTATTTATAAAATATTGCTATGAATGTTAAGAAAGTGCGTGTAGTAGCTATGGACAAAATTGGGAATGTCTTTCAGGAATAGTATTAAAATGAAATCTGTCATTCTATATATCTAAACGTTTCTGTGTTCTTGCAGTCTTTGAGCCCTGTGGCACGGTACCAACAGTAAATCCACTGACATTTTTTTCCTCCCAAAAGACAATATTATGACTAGCTGCTACTATTTGGAGCAACAGCCATCTAGCTCATCTTAGGATTGTGAGGGTTAGCCACTGTAAATTTGTGCAATTACCAAAATCTTCATGTAGATGGCAAGCAATCCTAAAGCGATTATGTCACACAAAGATCCCCCAAAACAATTTCTTTTTCTCAGGATTCTCAAACACCAGCAGAGTTTGTAACAATGAAATAATTGAGGTAAATCAATTTGAAATGCATTAATTACGTAAATGAAGTATAGTAAAATGTATTAACTGTAAAATCATGTATCAACTATGTATCAACTATGCAAATCAATTTGAAATATATCAACTTGATTAACTCAGCATGGCTGAGTAGGGACCTGCTGATCAAACTAAAGTTTGGAGGAAATGCACAGGCAGCAGTAGCAGGGACATGGGAAGAGCAGGGAGACACTGCCCAGATGTGCAGCAATGGGATCATGAAAGCCAATGTACAATGGGAGCAAGGGATGCAAAGAATACTAAAGAGGGTTTCTCTAGGTACTTTAGCCAGAAAAGGAAGTCTAAAGAGGGCGTAGCCACAATGACAAGATGTGAGAACTGGTGACAATAGCTGTGGAGACAGCTGAGGTGTTCAGCTTGGTCTTCAATGGTGGTCGCTCTTCCCATATCTCTGAAGTCTCTGAACTTCAAGGCAGGGACTGGGGGAACAAAGTCCCTCCCGCTATAAATGAAGATTGTGTTTGAAACCACCTGAGAAACCCGAACATACGTAAGTCTATGGAACCCAATGAAATGCATTCCAGTGTCCTGATGGAACTGATTAATGCTGTTGTTGATGAGTTGCTAAGCCACTCTCCATCATATTTGAGAAGTCATGGCAGTTAGGTGAAGTCCCCAGTGACTGGAGAAAATGTATCACACCCATTTGTAAAAAAGGAAGAAGGACCCTGGGAACTACCAACCAGTCAGTCTTACCGCTGTACCTGGGAAGATCAAGATCCATGGATCCCCCTGGAAACTATGCTAAGGCATACAGAAGACAGAGGAGTGATTCAAGACAACCAACATGGATTCACCAATGACAAATTGTGCCTGACAAATCTAGTGGCCTCTTACAATGGAGTGACTGCATCAGTGGACAAGGGAAGAGCTACTGATTGACTTCTGTAAGGCTTTTGATACAGTCCCCCACTATCAAGATGCAGATCAGTGATGAGTGGTGTTCCTGAGGCTCTGTGTTGGACAGATGTTGTTTAATATCTTTATTAATGATGTAGACAGCGAGATTGAGTGTAACTTCAGCATTTTGCAGATGACACCAAGCTGAGGCAGGGGAGGTTTAGGCTAGACATCAGGAAGAGGTTTTTCACTGAGAGGGTTGTCGCACACTGGAACAGGCTCCCCAGGGAAGTAATCACTGCACCAAGCCTGTTGGAGTTTAAGAAGCGATTGGACTGTACACTTAGTCACATGGTCTGAATTTTTGGGTAGACCTGTGTGGTGCCAGGGGTTGGACTCAATGATCCTTATGGGTCCCTTCCAACTTGGGATATTCTATGATTCTATGATTGAGTGGTGCATTTGATATGATAGAGGGAAAGGACAGTGTCCAGAAGAACCAGGACAGGCTCAAGATTGGGCCCATGTGAACCTCAAGAAGTTCAATGAAGCCAAGTGCAAGGTGCTGCACCTGGTTCAGGGCAATCCCCAGTACCAGTACAGACTGGGAGATGATTGAGAGCAGCCCTGCGGCAAAGGACCTGGGGATACTGGTGGATGAAAAAATTGTATACAAGTTGGCAGTATGCGCTTGCAGCCCAAAAAACAAATCATATCCTGGGCAGCATAAAGAAAAGTCTGGCCAGCACGTTCAGGGAGGTGATTCTGCCCCTGCTCTCATGAGACCTCAGTTGGAGGATTGCATCCAGCTTCGGGGCCTGCAGCACAAGGAGGACATGGACCTGTTAGAGAGGGTCCATAGGAGGGCCACAAAAATGATCAAAGGGCTGAAATACCTTTTCTACGAAGAAAGTTTGAGAGATGTGTGGTTTTTCAACCTGAAGAAAAGAAACCTCCAGGGAGACTTTATTGCAGCCCTTCAGTATATAAACAGTGCTTATAAGAAAGAGAAACGTTTTTACCAGGGACTGTAGTGACAGTGCAAGGGGCAATGATTTTAAACTGAAAGAGGGTAGATTTAGATTAGATAATAGGAAGAAATTTTTCAACATGACAGTGGTGACACACTGAAACGTTGCCCAGAGAAGCTGTGGATGCCCCATCCCTGGAAGTGTTCAAGGCCAGGCAGGATGGAGCTTTGAGCAACCTGGTTAAGTGAAAGATGACCCTGCCCATGGCAGGGGGATTGGACTAGTTCATCTTTAAGGGCCCTTTCTAACCCAAACCATTTTTTGATTCTATCATTCTGTAACTATCTTCATGTGTCTTTTGTGGGGAGGACCCCTTGCAATGGGACAAAATACAGACCGAGTGGGAAGCAGTTCTGCAGAACTACCTGGGGCCTAGGGCTGTGGTAAGACAGCAAGATGATCATGAGCCAGAAGTGCACTCTGGCAGCAAAGGCATCCAAAAGCATTATTTTCTGTATTAAGAGCAGATTGAGATGATACTGCTGTTAGCAAGAGATTGGACTAGAGACCTCCTGCGTTCCCACTCAAGCTGAAAGATCCCATCCCAACTACACTGTATACTAGTAAGCCAACAGTTTATGCAAAAGTTAAAACCTGCCAGTTACAATCAGAAAATGGAAAAAATAAAAATGGAGAACTCATTTTCCTTTGTAATTCAATCTTTTTCCTTTGTAATTCAATCTAAGAGATAATTATCATTTAAAATCTATTTCATTTCAGATTTAAATGTCTATTTCATCAGAAGTTTTTCCATTCTATTTGCAGATTTCAAACTTTCACTGTTAACTTAAAATTATTCTACACCTGTTTTGCAAGCCAGTCACCGTTGAATCTTTTTTCTGAAATGTTAAAAGATTCCTTTATTTTAAAAAATATTAATAACAGAACTATTTTTCATATTGTGATATTATCCTTACTAAAGGGTAAATGCAAAGATGATATGGGCTTCTTCCCAGCAGTCTCTTTTAACAAACGTTCTTTTCTCACAATGTTCAGATAGTAGCTTCGGTTCACTTTACTCTTCTTAATCCCTAAATCTAATTCAGACTTGCTGCTCTCAAAGGTATAGGTACACCTCATTGTGTAGGTACATTCTGCATTCTTTGTTCCTGAATATACAGTTTTGAATATGACTCTACAGAAATGCATTTTGTCAGCAGACTGAAGGTAGTCACTAGAATAATCTAGATGGCTTGGCACTAGCAGTCTATTTACCATTTGCACCCTGCTTGCATCATCAATAGATTTTACCAGCTGTAATTTTATATACACCTAGAAGATATATATAAAAATAATGAACAACTGTTGATCTCTTACAAGTCTGTTTCAACACATGACACCAGCCCTGGTTCAAATTAAGAAAGCAAAATACATGCAAGAAATATGAGTATGATTCTTTAGTAAAAGAAAGATCATATTAACTTCATTTTGAAAGATATAAAGTTGGATTTATAAATATGAGCTTGACTAGCCTTCAAATTTATGGATAATAAATATTTCATAATTCCTACTCTGTTGCCTAAGAAAGAAATAAATATAACAATAGTACCCAGTAAAAAGTAAAAACTTCCCAAGCCATCAAGTGTTATGTTCCTTGCAAGGGAATTCTACAGCTACAAATCTCAACTTCTGTTAAGCATCACAGCACTCTGAGTACTACAGCAGCAAGTGGCACATTCTGATCCATTTCTGCAAGTACTTAATAGATTTTAATTCCTTTTTTGGGGGGAGCTTAACACAGAAGAAAAATGAGTACACTAAATGTCTAAGCTATAAAATACTATCTCTAAAAACTAATGATACTAAGCTCTACTTCATTTAATCTTCTTTTCAGTATATGAAAACAATCCCATAGAGCTACAAATATTACAGACCTGAGGTACAGTATCAGAACCTTAAATCCTAAGACAGATGCTCATATTATTAGATACTGAAATATACTGGTTTCTGCTTTTCTTAAATTCAATTCCCCATTTATAAAATAGGAATATCTCTCCACTTTATCTAGGCTTTGTAGATAAAATAATAAATATTTGTGATACTTTAATTAGTAGTTCTTAAAAAGATAATTTTTCCATCTTATTTTATAAAGGAGGAAATTGAGTTGTTGAGTTTAAATGATTACAGTAAAGCCTAAAGCAGCACTCTGATACCGTATTTGATACCACATTCACAAGACCATAGTTTTCAAAAACAGTAATTTCTCTTACAATTAAATGTTTTTATATCTAATCTAACCATCAAAGAATCATAGAATGGTTTGGATTGGAAGGGACCTTGATGATCACCTTGTTCCAACCCCCCTGCCATGGGCAGGGACACAACCCACTAGACCAGGTTGCTCAAAGCCCCATCCTGCCTGGCCTTGAATTCTTCCAGGGATGGGGCATCCACAGCTTCTCTGGGCAATCTGTTACAGTGACTCACCACCCTCAAAGTAAAGAATTTCTTCCTGATATTTTATCAAACTTTACCCTTGTTTAGTTTAAAGTCATTATTCCTTGTCCTATCACTACACTCCTTGACAAAGTGAACCTCCCCAGCTTTCCTCTAGACCCCTATTAGGTACTGGAAGGATGCCATACGGTATCCCTGGAGCCTTCTCTTCTGCAGGCTGAACAGCCCCAACTCCCTCAGCCTCTCTTCATAGGAGAGGTGCTCCAGCCCTCTGATCATCCTGGTAGCCGTCCTTTGGACTCGTTCTAATACGTCCATGTCCTTCTTGTGCTGGGGGCCCCAGAGCTAAACGCAGTGCTCCTGGGGGGGGGGGTCTCATGAGAGCAGAGTAAAGGGAGAACAACCACCCTAGCCCTGCTGGTCACACTGCTTTTGATGCAGCCCAGGGTATGGTTGGCTTTCTGGGCTGCAGGCGCACACTGACGGCTCGTGTTGAGCTTCTCATCAGCCAACACCCCCACGTCCTTTTCCTCAGGGCCGCTCTCAATCCATTCTCCACCCAGCCTGTATTTGTGCTTGGGAGTGCCCTGGCCCAGGTGCAGGACCTTGCGCTTGGCCTTGTTGAACCCCAAGAGGTTCATACAGGCCCACCTCGCAAGCCTGTCCAGGTCCCTCTGGATGGCATCCTTTCACTCCAGCATGTCAGCTGCACCACACAGCTTGGTGCCATTGGCAAACTTGCTGAGGGTGCACTCAATCTCTCTGTCCATGTCACCAACCAAGATGTTAACTGCACCTGTCCCAGTATTGGCCCCTGAGGAACACCAGTTGTTATTGATCTTCTCTTAGGCATTGAGTCATTGAGTGCGACCATCCAGCTCATTTCTTACCCACCCACCAAGTGATCCAACCATCAAATCCATGTCTTTCCAATTTAGAGAAAAAGGTATCATGGGGGACAGTGTCAAATGCTTTGCCCATATCCAGGTAGATGTTGTCAGTTGCTCTTCCCCATCCATTATGTTTCTTTCTTTCTCTTAAGTATAAATATTATCCTTCATGTAATACCAGATGATGTTAAGAAAACAAACAAACAAAAAAATCTACCTCTCTTCTTCAAGTACTTGCTATCTAGTGTGAAATTAAAACTTGGCATTAATATTCAACTACTCTCTTGTAACTTACGAGTGCACGTTTTTTAATGAATAACATTAAGAAAAAAGCATGGGCTAATCTTGAACTACTGAATATTATACATAACACTGTTCCAACTTGTTAATGTCAGTGTCTCAGTCCATTGATTGGTTCCAAAAGTCCAGTATCTGCTCTGCGTACCAAGAGCTCAAGGCAAGCACTGCAGGTGTCCAGGCTCTATTTCCCTATATCCTCAGCAACACACTTCTCAGTAACAGAAAATTAATTTACAAGGTCTATCAAAATTTCCCAACAAAAGATATCCTATATATCCTGACCTTTCAAAGGTTATGAAATAATCCGTCCAGCAGCTTCCACCTTCTTGGCTAGTTTCCATATAACAGTGAAGTGCAAAGCTTGTAGAGCCTCCAAATCCTGGCCTGATCTTTCTCCCCGCAAGCTGTTTTCCCACAGCTTCCTGCTGTAAGTACTAGATTTAACTGCCAGAATGTTTGTCTCTGTAACCAGATGATATCACAGACGTAAGATGAATGGGGTAAACAACAGCTGCAGCTTCACTTACAACATAATTTAATTTAAATATAAATATCTAGGCATAACATCTAGCCCCATATAACTCTAAGTTTATTCTTTCTTTGAAAAACAGGCAGGCGACCCTGGCCTACCAAGACCTTCAGTCTTTGTTCTCACCTCCCACCCACAATACCTGCAATTCTAATGCATAATTCCTAGCATTACCAGCTACACTAGATCTAGCCATTTCATCAAAAGCATGTCAAAAAAAACACACAAATAAATTCAGAAATATAACCCAAAATATACCACAAAGAGATATGTGGACTATGTAGAGATATGTAGAGTACGGAGATCTTGGTCCATCTACATTGACTTGGCCTTTTAAGTAGATTTACCCATGAGCCCTGAAAATAAAGTGGTCAAAAATGCACCACACAGCAAAAATGTTGGATCAAAACCCAAGATGGGATGCTAAAATGACTACAATTCCCTTAACTATAAATACCAAGATAACGTATGGAGGAACCTATAGGGTACCTAGTAGGACTACAGCCGTTCAGGTGACATACAGCCAAATGCTTCGCAAGAAATAGCTGCACTGCCATTTTGTCATATGTGTTCTTCCGAATGACACAAATCTACATAACTGGATGAAAAAAGGCAGTCAACTTACAGCTCCTGTTCTTCTGGACCCAGCTGTAAGCACCTGAAAATGCCTCTGCCTATTTTCATTTCATTTATTTATTTATTTGTTTTCTTTTCTAGATCTTCTTTCTAAATAAAATCCCTTGATATTATTCCCTGTTTTGCCTTCCACACATTCTGGATACTTCCACACATTCTGGATATCCACTGCATTGAATATCTCTAAATATCTCCACCATGTTGCTAGAAAGTGTATTGCAAAAACAATCAATTTTTCAATAGTGTATTCCCTATGTACATATTTCCTATGTTCTTATCATATGTAAACAAAATAACTCTTTACGCTAAAAGCATAATTGAGATGTTAAGCCAAAATCAAATTTCTAGATTGCTTTTTGTTTTAATTAGTTTTGATTCAAAGTTCCAATTTGACATATAAAGCTCTATTTATTGAGTCTTGGCAACATAAAGAAACAACCTGTCTGATGCAGTGAGAATCTTTTTAAGGTGTGATGAAAGACTCAACTTTTCTCTTAGAGAATTTCCAGGCATATAGATTCACAATTTGATTATTTGGAGAAAAAGCTCAAGTTTTTTCATTATCTCCCAAATGTGTATAAATCTATTTTTCACATTTTTATGTCTTGGGTGAAATGAGGACTGCAAATACACCAATATTTAACCACAGATGTGGTCAACACATGTATCATTTTATGTTCCTCTACTGAACAATCTGCAAGGAAAACCAATACCAACTTCAATACTAACCTTAACCTTGATTTTAAGTAACAGTCCTTAAACAGTCCTTCAGTCTATTTCTGCTGAATTTGCTCTCATAGTTTCCCTCAGCTTGTCCCTCCACATTTTGGTACAACTAGATTGAAATTATTTCCAAGTTTATGAAACTTAAGTGTCCTTCAATTTCTGAACACTTTCCTTGAAAATAATTTATTTCTTGTTGATTATTTGAATGCCAGTAGAATTTGCAGAAAAGATTGTGCCATACACTAACAGTCCTTGAACCTTTCTTGGATAAAAAATGGTATCAACAATTGCTTAGCACAAAACACATTTTCAGCACTGCCTACAGAGACATTACTACACTTAATATAGCTACCAGGTGTGAAGTGATATTGAATTATGCTGATAACTGACCTCTGTTTTGTGTGTGTGTCCTGAAGACAATCATTGGTGAAAGAAAAAGACTAGGGAATGAAAAAGTAGAGAAGTAGTGTCACAGCTAAGTCTTTTTTGCTATATATTTTATCAAAATTAGCTCACTTCAATATTCAGCATTATTGAGTCATAAAAATTCTTCTTTGTCTAGACTTATTACCAGTTTGTATTTTTGAATATAAGATAATCTCAATATTTTCTGTAATTCTGTAACCATTTCAGATTATGTGATCTCAATATGAAGATTATGGAAGTCTCAAAGTCTTCGTAAGCAGGAAAATAATATGGCTTCTAATAACGCAATATAAACACACATTTGCATCACGAGTTTCCATATCCATGTTACTTTGCTAGAAAAGGTAGGAATATGAAACTGAATTTACTCTGCCTTATTGAATGTTCTTCTCTCATTCGGATGGATTTGATGAGCCAGTTGGTAATTTCTATTGTTTATATTTCAATTACATTTACTATTTACATATTAAGTATTTTATTCTTAGTCAAGAGTTGTTTGGTTGTTCATTTCCAAAAGACTTTCATTTACAGAGTACTGCATTACTGGATGTTTCTGTTCCTAGAGTAACCTGCGTAATATTGTCTTAACTTGCTTGTATACAAACACACACACAAAAAACACAAATGAACCAACCAAACAAAAATACAGAGGGGAGAAAGAAACAGACTAGTTAACTGATGACATGCATCTTTATATATCAAAATGCTGAATGCATCTAATCTTGGCATCTAATAACACAGTAAGTCTTTCTAAGTCTTACTATTTAACCATTTCTATGTATGTGATCAAATAGTATGTGAAGAACACAGTGCCCTCTGCTATATGAAGCTAAAAAAATGACTGAGAGACAATGAGAGTGGCTCTATTAAACAGTTCAATCTCTTTAATTAGGACGAAATAAGTTTATCAATTATTTTGCATATTTTAGTATGTAGGAAAAATATAGTTTTCATGTTCCTCATTTTTCCCACTCTCTACTACATCTTCGTTGCAACTCATTGCAACCGTGGCATAGAGCCCCCAAAAGTTTATTATTGCAGCTGCTAATAAGAAAACATGTTTAGACATAAAGAAGAAACTCTTTACTCAGTGGGTGATGAGGCACTGGAACAGGTTGCCCAGAGAACCTGTGGATGTCCCTTCCCTGGAGGTGTTCAAGGCCAGGCGAGATGGGGCTTTGAGCAACCTGGTCTAGTGGGAGGTGTCCCTGCCCGTGGCAGAGGGGTTGGAACAAGGTGATTTTTAAAGGTTCCTTCCAAACCACACATTCTCTGACTCTACAACTCTTCACTTTTATTGCCTCCAGCTGGAAAAACAGTCTTCCTAAAACTGCATCAGAGACAGTCAACAGTAATGATGTACTGCTGGAAAATACTCAAAGTTATCTCAAGATCTCATTTTTTACGGACAACTTTTGCTCTAATGGAACTTGAACACAAAAGACTATTTCCCATTTTATTGATGTACCAAGGTCCTTCATATCCAAAAATGTTAGTATGCACTGCTATGGCCAGAAGACTGACTTCAAGGGCTGATCTCAGCTTGACCTGGAAGAGCAGAAGAGATGAAAAAAAAATTCATAGCCACTCTCAAAAGCTGCACAGCTTTGAGAATAAGATCAGTTTACGTTGTTCAGTCACTGCGATGGTTTATCACTGGTAGGTAGCTAAGCACCATCACAATGCTCTCTCTTTCCTCATCCTCAGAAGGACAAGGGGAGAAAACACGATAAAAAAAAATACATAATAATCTTGTGGGTTGAGATAAGGACAGTGGACCAGTCAACCACTACCATCACAGGCAAAACAGATGCAGCATACGAGAGGTTATATGAGGTTATATGAGAGCATATGAGAGTCCAAGCTCGGGGCTTAGACTGGCGTACGCTTCGCTGGGTTAGAAACTGGCTGGATAGCCGGGCCCAGAGAGTTGTGGTGAATGGAGTCAAATCTGGTTGGAGGCCGGTCACTAGTGGTGTCCCCCAGGGCTCGGTACTGGGGCCGGTCCTCTTTAATATCTTTATCGATGATCTGGATGAGGGCGTCCAGTGCACCCTCAGTAAGTTTGCAGATGACACCAAGCTAAGCGCGTGTGTCGATCTGCTCGAGGGCAGGAAGGCTCTGCAGGAGGATCTGGATAGGCTGGACCGATGGGCTGAGGTCAACTGTATGAAGTTCAACAAGGCCAAGTGCCGGGTCCTGCACCTGGGGCGCAACAACCCCAAGCAGAGCTACAGGCTGGGAGATGAGTGGCTGGAAAGCTGCCTGGCCGAGAAGGACCTGGGAGTATTGGTTGATAGTCGGCTGAATATGAGCCAGCAGTGTGCCCAGGTGGCCAAGAAGGCCAACAGCATCCTGGCCTGCATAAGAAGCAGTGTGGCCAGCAGGTCTAGGGAAGTGATTGTGCCCCTGTACTCGGCTCTGGTGAAGCCGCACCTTGAGTACTGTGTTCAGTTTTGGGCCCCTCGCTACAGGAAGGACATGGACGTGCTCGAGCGAGTCCAGAGAAGGGCGACCAAGCTGGTGAGGGGTCTGGAGAACAAGTCTTACGAGGAGCGGCTGAGGGAGCTGGGCTTGTTCAGCCTGGAGAAGAGGAGGCTCAGGGGCGACCTTATCGCTCTCTACAGTTACCTTAAAGGAGGCTGTAAAGAGGTGGGGGTTGGTCTGTTCTCCTACGTGCCTGGTGACAGGACGAGGGGGAATGGGGAAAGTTGCGACAGGGGAGTTTTAGGTTGGATGTTAGGAAGTACTTCTTTACCGAAAGGGTTATTAAGCATTGGAACGGGCTGCCCAGGGAGGTGGTGGAGTCACCATCCCTGGAGGTCTTTAAAAGACGTTTAGATGTAGAGCTTAGCGATATGGTTTAGTGGAGTACTTAGTGTTAGGTCAGAGGTTGGACTCGATGATCTTGAGGTCTCTTCCAACCTAGAAATCTGTGATACTGTGATACTGTGATACTGTGATAGGTTAATAAAATTTATTGCCTATTGATAACAGAGAAGAGCGGAGAGGACTCCGCAAAGTAAAACCACTCCCCTCACCCACCTTCTTCGAACTCCTGCCCCAGAGCAGTACAGGGCAATGGGGGCTGCGGTCAGTTCATAGCACTTTGTCTCCGCTGCTCCCTCACGGTCACTCTCTGCCCCTGCTCCCCGTGCGGTCCCTCCCACGGGATGCTGTCCTTCCCGAACTGAGCCTGCAGGGACTGCCTACAGGCTGCAGCTCTTCAAGAACTGCTCCCACATGGCTCTGTACCACAGGGTCCATCCATCCCCCAGGAGCAAACTGCTCCAGCATGGGTCCCCCACGGGTGGGTGGCAGCTCCCCCCAGACCCCCTGCTCCCGCGTGGGCTCCTCTCCACAGGCTGCAGCTCCGGGCCGGGGCCTGATCCTGCGGGGGCTCTCAGGGGGACGCAGCCGCCTCCTCCAGGCCACATCCACCTGCTCCAGCGGGGGCTCCTCCACGGGGGGGCTGCAGCGTGGAGATCTGCTCCATGTGGGACCCATGGGCTGCAGGGGGACAGCCTGCTCCACCAAGGGCCTCTCCCTGCACAGGCCACAGGAGAACTGCTGCTGTGTGCCTGGAGCACCTCCTGCCCTCCTGCTGCACTCACCTGGGGGGCTGCAGGGCTGTGCCTCTCACATTTCTCACTCTTCTCTCCCAGATGCTGTATCACAGCAGTATTTTTCCCCTTCCTTAACTCTTTTCTCCCAGAGGCCCACCCACTGTCACTCCCTGGCTCAGTTCTGGCCAGCAGCAGGTCCCTTTTGGAGCAGCTGGAGCTGGCTCTGATCTGACATGGGGTAGCTGCTGGGCTCTGCTTACGGAGGCCACCCCTGCAGCCCCCATGCTACCAAAATAAACCTGATGTACCTATATACCCAATAAACCCATGTACAGCTAAACTTACTACATGTGAGGTGGCTAAATTAGGCAACCAGACCAATAAGGAGATGGTATTGTCACTGCAGATAACTGTCCATAATGCAGGAACAGGATTGCTAGAAGTTGTAGGATAGCAGAAAGGGAGAACAGCATTTGCTCATGCCTGGACACACTCCTTGGTGAAATAAAACTTCCCATAAACAAACTAGCAAAGAGAAAAATAGGAAAAACACATCAAAATGAGGTCACTTTGCTATCATAATAGAAGACAGGCCAGTAAGACAAAATGACTTAAAGTGAATTAAAAGTGATCCAACCTTCAAGGGTGGAGTTTAATATTTATACTGGTAGATTTACTGTTTCAAGTTTGCTCATCACCTTGTCTCCTACTACTTAAAGAAACATGAAACACAAAGTCCTTATTAAAAAAAAACAAACAAAACAAAAGAAAACAAAACAAGAGTTCCTTACAACGTTACCCACAGAACTTTCCCAAAGGCCAGGGTGGGTACCTAAATCAGAGTATTTCCATTTTTAATTATCTCCCAGGCATTTGTTAATGTTACTGCCAACACAACTAGAGCAGCTACAAGCTACAGATTTTGTCCTCTCACCCATCATGTGTTAACTGTGCAAAAATAGAAGGGTCAAACCTCCAGGTGGCACATCCATTTCTATTTCTTACAGTTGCCAGGTTTTACTGTACACAAATCTTGGGAAACTTGAGACAATGAAAAAATGTGCAATTAACAGACAATAGCTTAAGGTTATCTCTACTCAGCAGGACCAACTGACTGTAATACAGCAAGTCTGCTGTAATACAATGAAAGATAAAATTTATGCATCCTAGCAAACATGTTATACACTGATGAACAGCATAAAATTGACATAATGGTTCTTTAGGGCTATAAACGTGTTTTCTTTTGCAGTTTAAGTGACAATGACTAGATTGACCTTTTCTCTATAATTGTAACTACAGTAGAGCAATTAGACAAATCACCACCTCTATTGTTTCTCACACATATTAAATAAGAAGCAAAAGGATGGGATTTTCAATCACCTCTTTACGCTGATGTTACTGCAGAACAGCATTTTGCACTTTCACTCATGAGTGAAAGCTGGAATAAAAAAATTCTCTCAAATAATACACTATAATGAAAAGTGACAAATATGCTAGGAATAATCTGCATCATCCAATCTGCTGAAAATCTAAACTGTCTTCTCATTTTTCATTACTCCTTCCTTTCCTCTGCAGGTACTCAATGTGTGATACTAAAAGTGAGATGACGAAACAATAATATGTTCTTATCTCATTGCCATGCCATTAATCAAAATACATATGACTGTTAATGGGAAATTATAGAAAGTATCATAATTTAAGAAGGGATTACTTCATATGATACAAAAGGATAGCTATTTGCAATGTAGCTGTCAAAACAAGATTGAAATGAATTTATTCTGAAATGTGTAATTAGGATTTTAATCCTGTTTTAGAAAGCGATGTTACTATAAGCATGGGGAAATTATATCAGTTTTCTAAGTGTGAGAATAATTCCATAAAATGGATTAAATGATATACAATATTGTTAGCTTTCATCTAATATTTCTAGAATATTATTTGATTTTGATGTGTTTCTTTAAAAGTCTTGCCACTGCACATTTGTCAGTAAAAACTCTCCTCCTGTGTCTACAACATACTGCCTTTATGGAAAATTCTGTACAAAAATTCCCTTTGAAGTTCCTTAACAAATTCCATATAACATATATGCATGTCTATGTGTATATGTATACACACATATCCGTATCTGTATAAGGATCTGTGGATATTATATTAATACTTTATGGAATTTCAGTGCACAAAAACTTTCCTGAAATTTCAGGGAACATTAAAATATTACTTAATAAGAGAAAATCTTTAGGATAAAAATTATAAACCATCATCTGTACTTACACAGTATGAGAAAATAAAATGGTTTAAATTACATTCTGGAGGCATTTTATAAGAGCACTTAATGTTATGTGTATTTGTTGAAAAATATTGTTTCAAAAAATTGAGAGATTTTTGTGAAACTCTTTTGTCTAGGACATTTACAAATGCATTGCTATTCAAACAGCACTTTTTAACTTGAAGAATACAGCCGAGTTACTTATCTAAGCTATACCAAGAGTGGATTTTAAGATATTGTAATCTGAGAGCTGATGCTCTTCCAAAGTACCTAAAAAGTTACACATTTACTGCGGCTCTTTTAAGGTGCAATTGAACAATCTAATTTCACTTGCATACAGATACATCTTTATATAACCACACGACTTACTGTAATGTAAGTTACTTGATACAAGTGTCTACTCAATACCACTATTTCTGAGGCATCTGCTGAAAGACACTAATTGTGACAAGCAATGGCCAGTATATAAAGGAAAGTGTTTGCTTTTAAGGCATTACTGCCCTATGTTAGAGTTTTTATATTTGTTGGACTTAGGTGTTTGGAACAGGCCTCAGAGATCAACTCACACATATTTGTGTTAATATATAATTAACTCTAGTTTCTATGCTTAGTAATTGGTATTTTAACAAAAAATAGATATAAGTGAAAAATGTAAACACTAACTTTTGTACTGCTTTTAAAAAGTAATTATTGTTTTCATCACTTCACCTTATTCATTTCATAAAGCACAGGTATTCAGATCAATAAGTATATTAAAATACCACCATTTAGATCACGGTTACATGGGAAACTCTTTCATAAACTTTATTCAGCAAATATTTAACAATATTGACTGCCAACAAACATCTCAGAAAGAGGTGTGTACTATGCAGGAAAGCAATGAATCAGATCAGTATGCTGTAGACAAAACCATAAGTGTGCTACTGAAAATTTTCTGAAATGCTTATTTTAAAAATTGACATTGCACTTAATATTTTACATATCTAAGCAATTCCACAGTAATAACAACTCATAAAATGATTAGCTGATATTGCAAACAAGATGATTTGAAGTTTAAGAAGTACATCTACCTAAAGAGAAAAGTCTTTATTTCCAAGTAGTGCTTGGACAAGTAAAATATTACTAGAAAACCTATTTTTAGTTGTATTTTTGTTTCAATTTCTTTCTCTTGAATTGTGAATACTTAATTTAAAAAAAAAAAAAAAACACAAAACAAACAAAACCACATTATTTTGTCCAGGAAGGTTACAGGCTATGAGAATAAAACATATTTTGTGTTTCATCTTTGAACTGAGGGTTGAAGGTAATATGAAATTTCTGAGCTACTATTACTATTACATAAATTGTCCCTTACAGTCAGTCCCAAGCTACAAGAAATAGTGGCAATTCTGCTGTTCCTGCCCTCAACAAAGAGCCCAGAAACAGGTACGAAAATGGTCCAAAAGAAGAGCACTAAGCACACTGTGTTGCACAGAATGTATTTTCCTTCCTGTTTGGTTCCCCCAGGGGAGTCTAATATAATTCTAAATTCCTGCCACTGTCTCCCATGCCAGAAGACACCTAATGGATGAAAGCTTGCGCACACACTTTTCCCGTGCTGAAAAGGTAAAAGTATGGCACAAACTTTCTAAGCCAAAATCAGCTGACCAATATTTAATTGGTATGTCTGAAAGTAGAAATGAGACCGCAGTTTACAATACAAATTAGGGAACTTTCTTAAATTTTCTTGAACACATTCTTGAAAGATTAAATGATCAATTTTATTTTTGTACTATTAGCTAAAAGCACAATTTTAATTTCTTTAAACATTGTTAGAACCCAGAAATTGAATTTACAGGTGTTTATATGAGAACACTCTAAGTGACTACAGATTCACTCTGTCTATATAAACTTGTTTTAGCAAATTGAGTCATACATCTGTAAGCACATGTCCTGGTTTCAGCTGTGACAGATTTAATTTTCTTTCTAGTAGCTGGTGTGGTGCAGTGTTTTGGATTTAGGATGAGAATAGTGTTGATAACACATCGATGTGTCAGTTGTTGCGGAGCAGTGCTTGCACAGAGCCAAGGGCATTTCAGTTTCTGGTGCTGCCCTGCCAGCAAAGAGGCTGGGGGTGCACCAGGAGCTGGGAGCGGACACAGCCAGGACAGCTGGCTCAGACTGGCCAAAGGGATGTCCCGCACCATGTGGCATCATTCTCAGAAATAAAACTGGGGGAAGCTGGTCAGGGGGACCTCCATTGCTTAGGAACTAGATGGGCATCAGTAAGCTGGTGGTGAACAGCTGCACTGTGCACCACTTGCTTTGTTTATTCTTTTTATTCTTTTCCTTTTCCCTTTCCTTTCCTTCTTATTAAGCTATTCTTATCTCAACCCATGAGTTCTTGCAATTTTCTTTTTGATTCTCTCCCCCATCCCACTGTGGGGAGAGTAAGTGAATGCCTATGTGGTGTTTAGCTGTCTGCCAGGTTAAACTAAAACACCACAACAAGAATATTCATAATACACTATTAACTCTGTGAACTTTCAACCAAATCATTTTTTCAGTGTTTCTGTAGCTTTTAAAATGCAAAAATAACAAAGCATCTAGCCCACATCAAATACCTGGGAAAGAATATTCTCTCAATATAGTCTACATGTCACAATTCAAAGGGTTACTAAAAATGATCAGAACCCCTGTATACAGATTTGTAGAAAAGAAACCACTGAAAACTATCTACCAAGAGAAACACATAGTCAATAAACAATAGAGCTATAAAATTCTGCAGGTAAGACCTTCTGCTTTAAGTACTTCATTCACAGTAGGAAAGTACTTTCAATATCTGAAGTCTGCATGATTATTTGAGTGCCATCTGAAAGGCCTTGTTCAGGAATACACTGTTCAGTTTAGCAAGCTTATTGTCATGCCTTGTTGATAGATGGATGCCAAGGTGGAATATCTGATTCTATTTGTAGACTCTGCAAGTAAATTTACCTGAAGAGATTTTGGTAAGGAAATAAGTACTTCAAGAGTGAATTTTACCCTGACTATGCAAACAGATATCTTAGTCACAGTAACCAAAAACATACAAAACTGAGTTCAAACAACATATGATCTACAAATATGCTGAAAATAAGTCTGAATGAATACATCGTATATTACTTTACCCACAGTATAATCAACTGAGAATTATAAAAGGCCTTTTGTCTCCTGTTAGCATTCTGTCAAAATCAAATTCATCTCAATATTTTTCCAATTCCAGTATGTTCTTTTCTTTTTTTTTTTTCTTCTTTTTAAAATCCTTGATTTTTTTCTGGGTTGGGATAATCTGTGCAATTCAATGTTCAGTAACATTGAAAGGACTTTTGAGGAGCTTAGCATCACGCATTTGCTGCACTGCACAACTCTTAATATAGTTTAGCTAACAGTAGTTTGTGGCAGGAAAGAATCAGAGAAGAGCAGAACAATTAGTAGGTACTCCACTGTACATCTATGAGTCTGAGATTTAGTTTTATAAACAGAATTTCCATTTGTTTAATAATCTGTTTTGACTAGCAAAATCAGCCTTTGTACTCTGTTCTATTTCCTGCATTGGGCAGGGACAAATACAGCAAAAGGCTGTATTTTTCTTACAACCAGGCTTTTTAGATGTTGCATCCAGCCTCAGGTTTTCACACTCAGAGTTTATCATGCCTAGCTCAAAGAAAGGTCTGAGGCTGCAATATAGTGTGGAGTCAACTAAAAAAGAACTTGCTACTGTCTTATTTGTTACTCCTGAAGCAAACACACTGTAGTGCCTTAGATTTAGAGACTTAACTATGTATAACTCTTACCTAGATTTACCTAAATGTAAGTAGAATATTTAGCCTTAACTTCTGCTTTTCAGAAATACACCTACAAATAACAGATTTTTGGCTTACATTACATACTAACAAACTTGTACAATGCATCCACCAGAACAGAATCAGAACTACAAAGATTCTGGCAGAAAGCTGATTTCATTTGTAACAAAAGTGTTTATAAGAAATGCATTTTTTCCCATTCTATATAGTAGCTATTTTTAAACTCCTGAATTAGAAAGCATTCCTTTAACACTTCTGGAAAACTACACAAATGCAAAAATTCCCACCCAGAAAACATATGTTCAAAGTTTTGTCACATACACACTACATTGTATATGTACATGTGTATACAATAAAAATATGGAAAAAAAAAAAGGCATGAATTTTAAAATATATACACTCTGAAAGAAAACAAAACTAAAGATAAATAAAATGGAAAATTTGTATACATATTAAACTGTTCCATAACTTTAATTTCACTAAACTCAGAAACCAAGTGTAAAGACTTTTTTTTTGGTGAGATGTCAGATGTATTATGTATGACTTCTTTTCTCCTGACGTCTATAGGACTTTCATTTAAAAGTACCAAAGGAGAATGGTACTTATATGGGAATGGAATTAAAATATTTTGTGATTAATAACTTGTCGTTTGTATTTGTGAAGAATATTGTTCCAAAAATGAACAGAAGAAAAATCAATTTATTTTACTTATGCTATATTTGTAAACTCTTTTGTAAACTAGCCATACAATCTGAGCAGCTTCCCAAGTAGGTTAATAGTTTATGGTGCCTTTCTTTCCCTCTGACTGGAAAATTTCGGAAAAAAGCTAGGAATACACTACTGGTAATACGGTTCCTCCAGAATATATTTCTCTTTTTATTAGGAGAACTTCTCCTTTACTCTAGAGATCCATATGCTTCATAACAGAGCTAGAAAAAATAGCCTTTACTAGTAACAACCTGGCAGGTCTTGGTAAATCCAAGTAGCTATAACAATGTCTCAAGAGATAACGATCTCTTTCCAGAACGGAAACAGAAGTTCTACTGTAAAGAACTAAAAGGATCAAGAAAAGCAAAAGCAGCTATGTAAAACTAAACAGTTAAATATAGAAGGGATTTTCATCAGAAATACTGGCTGACCACGTCAATACCAACAACCACCTTTAAATTTTTTTTAAACTCATCAAGATAAAGATGTAAATCTGAGAAACACACTACTGAGTACTTATAAATTATTTTTATTCTAACCATACCCCTTTAGAAACAGAAAAAAATATAAAGTGAATGCTTCTCCAGCAATCTTTTAGAAGATAAAAAGCTTGTCATAGCTGTCCTCTTTCAGTAAAACAAACAAAAACAAAGCTACCAAAGCTATTAAGATTAGATTTTGATGATGGTACCAAGAGCCTACTAGTGCAATTTTATTTTAAGAAAAAGCAAGAAAATGTTTAAGTGGTTGGTGTTGGGAGAGGAATGACATCTTATATAGAAAACTGTGCCACTGCTCAGGCACCTGCACAGCAAATAAGTGTTTCCTGATGTTCAGAGGAATCTTTCTGTGTTCCAGGTTGTGCCCAGTGCCTCTTGTCATGGCACTGGAGCTCAGCTCCATCTTCTTTGCACCCTGTCTTCATTTATTTGTGGGAATTCCCATGAGGTTTTCCACATTGAGCAGTCCCAGCTCTCTCAGCCTTTCTTCACAGCAGAGATGTCCCCGTTCTTTAATCATCACTGTGGACCTTCACTGGACTCTCTCCAGTCTGTACCTCTCTCCTGTACTGCAGAGCCCAGAACTGGATACAGCAATACTGGCGTGGCCTTAATGCCAGAAAATGCTCTGCAGATTATAAAAAAGTGTTTGCCAGTGAAAAGTTCTGGCTGAATTTAACGAGGAGACTGCATTTCCTGTCTTTTCTGTGTGTATTAAAACTGGAAATGCTCTGCACCTCCCGAGGTTCGATGTACAAGCTAGCACAGTCCTAGTTCCCTCTTGGCATACAGAGGTGGGTATATACCAGTTTCTCCCTCGCTCCATATGATCAAAACCTAAATGCATGGACTGAAGGAAGTCTCAGACCACTTGAGCATGGGAAAAATGATCATTTTTTTGACTGGGAAAATCAGTAGATCGTTACCACAGGTTAGGCAAAGAAATGAGTCAGACTCCAATCTAGACACGTCACCCAATGTTCACTGTCTATACTCTGTAGGCATCACCCTGATCACCAGTTTAAAGTTATGTTAGTACTTGTTTTCCTCATTACATTGCTACTGCCGGTTCTAGAACCACCTACGCATTCATTCTATCACCTCAAGTTCAATTTCGTCATCATCACCTGCCTCTTCAGGCTCACTACAACTTTTCAAAGGTACATTAATTTCTCATCTCCATTACTGCAAATCCTTCACAATTCACTGCTTGTTAGTTCATCTTGAATTCCAAACACACAAAGATATCATTGACAACTACATTTAAAATCACAGAAAAATCAGCATAAATCAGCCTTCTTTGTTTCTAACAAAAGAAAAAGGGGTGATCACTGAGTTAAACTGATCAGATTGAAGGTAATTAGCATTTAGCATCTGACTCATTTCCTGTTTATATTTTGGCATGTTTCCACCAATAACATGGCTCTTACATTCATCTACCAAAAAAAAAATAAAATTAAAAAATGTAAAATTCTTTTAATTTTGAGCTTATAACCCATGCAGCAAGCAACATCCTAAAGCAAATTTAGAAGATGTTTATGCACCTTTCAGATGGTATTTATAATAGATATACTAACAGACTCTAAGAAATATAGTCACTGCAGTAAATCCTTATGACAGTCTTCCCTTTTTCTCTCTTTTTTTTCACGTACTGTGTCTGTTCTGATTGCCTGGTGAATTGTTGGTTGTATCCTCAGAATGCAGCAGTAACTGCAATAAGGACTACATCTTCTCTTCTGAGCATCAGTGAGTTGGATTTTTTATTTTTCCCATACTACTCAAATTATACCACTGCAAATATTTTGTCTGTAGAAAATGAAATATATAAAAAATCTATCAGTTTTCATGATGCACTAAGGACTCAGATTTATAACACACTGTCAGTTCTGTGCCTTCAGGGAATATTGCACTTTCTTAATTTCTGTAAGGAATGTCATATAGAAAACAGTCAAGCCACATCTGTGTCAAGTCTGCCATTTCTCATTATCAGCAATCAAATCCAAGCAGTTTCTCCCCTGGCTTAACACACGTATACCTATCTTCCAAAAAAATTTTTATGCCACAATTCATAAAATTGTTTAGGCTGATGTTAAGTCTCTTGCACTAAATTAATAACTAATTACAGGAGGTATTTATCATCTCAAGTTTCTTGCATGAGAATTGTCAGACTTAATCACCCTCCTCATATTTTCACTATTTACAGAGCTTCATTTATCATACACTCCAGTAGTGTGACAACAGAGGACTATTTCCCCCACTTCTCATATACATAAAGAAAAATAAAATGGTGGCAAATCATGACAATAGCTTGAAATTTTTATTCTTTATGGTAACATTCACTTCCACCAGACAAGTTATAGGCAGAAGAACAACTGGCAGGGTAAAAATACACACACAGTTATGCTCAAATAAGCAAATGCACTCTAATTTTTATAAGTTCTTAAACTTAGCAGACAGTATGAGAATGATCATAATCAAATGTTTGTAAGAAGTCATTTCTTTGATAGCAACACCAAGGGAACTGTTCTCAGAAGCTGTTTTAAAGTGTGTTCAGGGATTTTAACTAGAAGCTGAGAGGAGTACAAACCTTCATAAGCGCTGTGATTTTGGGGTTATTGCTGAGATGTGTGTTGAACCATGCCCCAAATTGTTTTCAAGCCATTTGCAGACTGGATTGAAAAGTAACACAATGTTTAAAGCAAGGTTATACGGAATGGCACAAATGTGTGGCCACTGCTAACTTTAGTGGGAATTTCATCTTGCATTACTGAACATAGCCCGATGCCATTATCACAAAGTATTGCCTAATGCGGGCTAAAACTAAATTATGCAAGATAATACCTTACTGTAATAAGGCATGAGTGGTAACTCACATGTTTACCAATGGAAAGACTGCAGCATCAACATTATCTTAATGTTGTGATGAAATATTACAGAATATCTGCCTGGATAATCATAGTAAAAAGCATCATGCAACTTCATATTTTACTTCATTAGGAACCCTGACCTCTGGCAACATTTTACCAGTTGTGCAAGGAAAAACATTGCTCTGGGTGCAGGTGCCCCGGTGCTGGCAGGGGGCTGCGGGGCTGCTGTGTGCGGTGAGGCTGGGGTTGCTCCGTGCCGGACACAGCCGGTTCCAGACGGCTTCAGCAGCCTCACCGCAGGGCACGGCTGAGCACCTCTGTTTCCACAGAATGCTTTGTTTCCACAGAATGCATTTAAGAAAGGTCAAAACCAACCAAAACTAGCACCAGATGAAGAGAGGAGGTGGGAAAAGAGAGGCACAAACAGCAGGATGAACACCAAGGCCAGGTGACAGTGCTCCACTGTACTGTACCCACACCGCAGGCTGTGGAGGAGCCCACATCAGAGCAGATGCTTGCCCAAAATGTGGCCCATGTCTCCACGGTAGCAGAGGAGAAGTGGACCACACTGGAAAAAGGAAGAGTACTGATTGTACCATCTTCCTCTCCATGCCCTGGCACTCCTCAGGGTGGTAGAGGGGTAAGGAGCAGAGGAGCAAAACTGAGCCTGAGAAATAGGCAGCAAAGGTTTTGTTTTAATTTTTGCCTTTTTGTTTCTCGCTAAGTGAATCAATTTTAATTAGCAATACATTCAGTTCATTTTCCCTAAATCTATGCTGTTTTGCCCTCAATAGCAATACACAAGTGATCTCCCTGTCTTTATCTCAGCCCATGAGCCTTTCAATTCTATTTTTTTCCTACATTTCTCCTCCAGTCCTGTTGAGGAGGGAGAATCAGTGAGCAGCTGAGTGGGTGCTTGGCTGTTAGACAAGGCTAATCTACCACAAGAATGAAACTGCAATTATTTACAGCAGAACTAAATAGTACAGATAGCTGATCACACACAGTTTTATTTTTAGTTTTTCATACATTTTGGTTAAAGAAGCCACCATAAGCATTTTAGCAGAGTTGTATCAGGTATTATGTCAGTATGGAAAAACTCATAAAGCCATTGTAAGATACCTAAACTGACGTGATCACAGAAGACAGGGAATATAAGCAAGTACATTCTTGGCTGTCATCTGTCAATTATATCTAAAAAAAGCAATAAAAATAATAAATATAAAATAAATAAATATAAATATAATATAAATATAAATATAAAATAAAAAATAAAAAATAAAACTGAAAGACAACTTTTTTTTAGATATGTTCATGTATTCCTGGTAAATATTTTAGTGGTTCCCCTTTGGCAGAGTTTTGTGACTTGATACCACAACAAACTCCTTTTACTTAACCACCCCACTAATGAAAAATATTGATCTTAAAATAGGAGTATCTATTTAAAGATATAAACTTTGACACGTGTTTGGTTTACTAAACCAGTTGGTTTAATTGGAATTAATGCTCTCCGTTTTTATCAGATTATACAAATAGGGAAAATGAGGGAAAATGGATAATCATTATTTCTTCTACTACTAACACCAATTAGAATGAAGTTTTAAAGGCATCCTACCTATGTTAGGGATAGAAAATGGTAATATATCCCAATATCTTTACTGACTCAATCTGCAAAAAATATTTTTTTTCAAGATGCTATTTTCTTTTATACTGTATTTTAAACTTCACCTGTTCAGATGAAATGTTTGCTCTCTGTAAAAACAATAATAACGTGTTCCACACAGTACTTTCTCTGACTTCTTTGGTTATGGCTTTCATAACAACGTACCAAGGCATCAACAAAAGGGCAAAAGAGTTTTCTCAACTCCTACTGTCTTGCCAAGACAAGATTAAACCAGAAAGTTTAGCTGCCTCTATAGTATACCTCAAAACCAGCCAAAGTATCTGAAGTTGCATTTCTAGAGCCTTGCTTCCTATTGCTTATAGAAGGGTTAAATTGGCAGTAATTAGATTTATTTATTTATTTAAATTTCAATACAGCATTGCAATGGCACAGCAGGGCTAACAGTGTAATTAATAATGGGAAGGAGTTACTAAGATGTAACATAGTGCATATGCACTGCACTGAAGTTTGCTATTCAAGCATGGAGAATGCTAAAAGCTACCTTCCAAAATTCGAGAAAATATCAGATTTTAATATTAAGATAAGTATTAGATGAAAACATAATATTTAATTCAAAATTTAAATCCACTGGTTTTAAAATACTAAGTTATCTTTAATAAATGCACATACTATTTAAACACATAAACAAGAAATCTGTTTTTAAGATTAACACCAATGCAGGTTGTATACAGCGAGCTAACAGAATTCATCTCAGAAAAATATATTTAAAATGTTAAGATCTTTGCCCATACAGAGTGCAACGTTAAAGAAGTCTTTAGTCTTTTAAATAAACTATTAATTAGTATTATCTTTATTAGACACAGTATAACAGATGGACTGCCACAAGAACAAAAAAAGGAAGATTAATTTTAATCGTATCTTTGCGTGTTTTCTAGCAGGTCTTAAACTTTAGTTCTAGTATTTGTATTCAATTGTTATTTCGAGAGCGGAAACTTCTGCATAAGCAGCTTCCATATTTATGAACGAGGAGTAATTATGGATTCTTGAAAGATCCTTCTTGCCTTTGTGATTTCACATCCCAAAGTGGGACTGATAAACCTACTTATAGATTTCACATGTAAATCTTAAAATACTGGGGGTCCAACCTTTATATCCTTGGATATCAATAGCAAGGTTGCCACTGATTTTCCTGGTTTACGATTAGACTGTCATTGTACATCTAAATGCAGATTAATGTAACACCCAGAGGTGTTGGGTTTAAATGGCAGGGTTCTGGAGTGCGGGGAGGGAGAGGAAAGTGGGAGGGTACTGCAGGTGTGATCTCTCTGAACAAAGGCCAGGGCTTGCCTGTATCAGACACAGACAGCTCCAATGGGCAGATGAGCGCAGGGGCACTTTGGGGAAAAGTTTTTTGGGAAAGAATAAAAATGCTGTGCAGCAGTTATGAATAGAACAGAACAGAATAGAATTGTTCTGTTGGAAGGGACCTTCAAAGATCTTCTAGTCCAACTCCAACTGAGGAGGTATGAGAGTGACAACTGAGAAAAAAAAACATCCTTGCAGCTCCCAAGGTCAGTGCAGCAGGAGAGCAGGAGGTACTCCAGGCATGAAGGAGAAGTTCCCCTGCAGCCTGTGGAGTGGCCCCTGGTGGAGCAGGCTGTCCCCCTGCAGCCCATGGGTCCCACATGGAGCAGATCTCCACGCTGCAGCCCGTGGAGGAGCCCACGTGGAGCAGGTGGATGTGGCCTGAGGGCTGCGGCCCATGGAGATTAGCCCACACTGAAGCAGGCTGTCTGGTGGGAACTGAAGATGGTGGGGGACCCACACTGGAGCAGTCTGTTCCTGAAGGACCACACTCCATGGAAATGATCCATGCTGCAACAGTTCTTGAAAGAGTCTATCCTGTGGGAGGGATCCCACAATGGAGCAGGAAGGGGCAGCAGTGGTGAAGCATTATGAACTGACCGCAGTCTCTTCACCATCCCCCTGCTCAGGGGGAAGGATGTAGAAGAGGGGGGGAAATGAAGGGATTAAGGTGGAGCTGGGAAGATGGGGAGTGTGGGGATGGTGTGTTTAGGTGACTTTTTTCTTATTTTTTTCCCTCACTATCCTACTCTATCTTTAATCGGCAATAAATTAAATTATAAACTAACGTTTCACAAGTTGAGTCTGTTTTGCCCATGACAGTAATTGTTGGGTGATCTCCCGGTCTTTCTCAGGACCCATAGGCATTTGATCTTATTTCCTCCCCTTGACCTGTTGAGGAAGGAGAGTGAGAGAGCAGCTGGGTGGGCACCTGGCAGCCAGGCAAGTTTAACCCAGCACAACAGATTAATCACAAAGGATTTTTTCATATATATTTTTCATAATCACCAATGAAAACAACAACAACAAAAATCAGAATTTAAAGTAGGAAATTCACCTAAGTATGCTGATCATCTTTCTTTGTTCAACTTCAATACTGTATTTTGAAATTTGAAACACCTGACAATAAGCCTCAAGTCATTTTACAAAACACTTATATAAAGTGAAACAAATTTTCTTATAAATAAATAAAAAGTATGACATTCAAAAGAATAAATTATCTTAAAAATTAAATTCATTGGTGGCACAGTCTATAACTTTTTTGGAGTAGAGGTTTTTAATTTACCTGACTGTAAACACCTGATAAATATGCAAAGGACATGATCTTTCAGACAGCACTTAAAAGATTAAATGAAATTAGAATTAAGAAATACTAGTATTCACCTATAATGATTTATAACACATATCATGTAATATAAAAGTACCGTTACTCTTCTGGAAGGCTCTTCTATACCCCCAAGTCAAGGTTATACAAAATGATGGGAATAAGTATCCGTGCTCCTGAAGCATGTTTCCATTTCAGCCAGATCAAAAATGATGAATACTAACATACAATATTAGCATTTGTAGTCACCACACATTAAAACATTTTTCTTGTGCAAAAAAATAGTCAAGCAAAAAACTTTATACATTTGTAGTTTAAATTCATTTTTGTTAAAATAATTTCCACATCAAACATGAAGAGGCTTACACTTTCAGGACTTTTTAGTTTTTTGTGGGTATTTTTGGTTGTTTTTATTTCACTGAAAAATATTTCTACCATTTAGTAAATCCATATTTCATAAAAAAATATACTGTAAGAACTGAACTACGATTTCAATGTTCACCTCTGCTAATGAAATGTTGGGGTATCCCCATATATCAGCGACTTTGGGGCTAAACTTAGTAAATGATCACCTGCTCAGACCAGCTTCAACATTTTGTCCTCTACCCACCACACATCCAGATCAGACCAGATGCTTCCAAGGCTTTTTATGCCTTCATCAATTCATGTGAACACATGTAGGCAGTCAACACAAAATTTTTAAACACTTCTGTAGCACAAAGACGACAATGTTAGTAATTTACTCTGCTAAGTAACAGTGTAGAAATCCCCATATGCTCTCTGCCAACAAATATGATACACAGTTCTGAGAAAATGATTCTGTTTTAGTGACCCAGCTGAAGAAAGCAGATGGAGACTCTTCAAAGGAGAAAATGTTCATTTTTCCTGACTTTGCTGCTGCATATACACTTTAATTTTCAGGCTTATGTTCCAGCTGCCAAACATTTATTATGTTTTCTCTGAATTTCTTCTCTATATCAACTTCCTTATTACTAAACTTGTCAAAAGACTACTTCTGAGTTCCTACACTTTGGACTCCAAACAGAAACCTCACCAACAAGTCTTAACCAGTACTGGGAGACTGTACCATTATGCCATTTACTCTGTTTTATCTAAAGCAATATTTCATGGAAGCAACACAAGAGGATGTCAGTTTTCACAGAATTGGTATTAGAAGAGCAAATCCAGGACTCCCATCTGTACTCAAAACTCAGGGGAGTGCACATAATACTCACTTTCCTCAACATCATTAATCAGAAGTCCAATAGCAGTAAATAATGTCACTGCAAGGTCACCGACAACTTGCTGCAGATACTGTTTATCCACCTCCAAGTCATAACCACTACTCTCAATAACCTACAGATGCTCCACAGATCTCCCCACCTGCTAACAAGTAACCTGTACTAAGAGTGTGATAAGTTACATGAGAAAATGCATCTCTATCGAGACATTATTGTAATAACATTTGGTAGCACCTACAGAGGAAGGACCAAAGTTTCTGAATGGTTTGGAAATTGCTGTCCTGCGACTGCAAAATCTGTAATTAATATTGCTATGCAGGCAGAACCTCATCCTGGATGACTGGCAGTACTACAGCACCAAGAAGTCTCTGGATAAAGTTCCTTATCTTATTATGAAGAAAAAAAAATCTGCAATGTCCTCTGTACCATGAGGTTTACTAGAAAAAATATAGATACAATATGTGCTGATAAGCATCTTCAGTACAAATATTACTACAGACGTGTTCTAGTAAGAATGATGACTTAAGCAAGCAGAAAGACTCTAAAGAATTCAGTTACTGCATAGATGTTTTTTGTCTGTTTCCAGGGGAATTAAGTAATATAGTAGTTGAAGTGAATTGCAGCTTGAAGTCCACAGTGAAAAAATTCACACACCCCCACAAAAGATTAACCGATGTTTGTTCTATGATCACTTATCACTTATGAATACAATACAAATCAGATATTTCTGAAACCATGAGAAAATCGCATACCCCCCAAAACTTTGCCAGTGTGTTATACCACAATACCCTGTGGCCTTTATTTCCAGATTTCAATTGAATTGATAGTACATATAAAGTAGCCATTAAGATAACTTCAAATTGTGAAGTTTATTTAAAGTCAAGCCTCAGAGGAATCATCATGTACAGAGATCTCACTCCTACTCCTTTCCAATACAAAGACCTGAGGACAGGTCTTTTGCATAATAAAAGAACTTTCAAGTTTGGGTTTGCTCATATTTGACAGAAGTAGCAGAATTTTTATGGATTTCTGAAAACAATAAAAAAATCTAAAATACAGTTTTAAAATCAGTGATTTACTTCTATTGTAAAATCTACCAGTATTCTGCTACCTTTAAGAGAGAATTCATAGATACAGCTTTAAGCTACACAGGTATTTTTGAGAACTTTCTGGTTTTCTTTCAGTCAGAATTCTGCACAAAGGAACATGGCTTGGAAGAAAAATAAACAACAACAACAACAAAACAATAATAACAATAGTAATAAAAACAACAACACTCTGTCAGGCTAGAGAGAACCAACGTGTCTTACTAAGTTTGTAAAAAATACGAGACCTATTTACTTGGGTCTCATAAATGAGCAGGCTTGATAATGTGCGAGTGAAAAAATAGAAAACTAATTCTATTCTCTTTTCAATTCCATGAATCAGGTAAATCTTAGATTGGTATTATCTCATATGTGTTGGATACAATGAAGAACAAAAGGTTTACTCAAAGGAATCAAGATGCAGAATCTCCTTTGACATCCCCTCTGAGTAGGGGGCCATGGCCTGCCATTAAATGAAAAACAAAAATATGAAATTCACCTTGCCTTAAATCATAAAGAAACTAATTAAGTTTAAACTAACTTAGATTTTTATCTTGTAAGCATCTGAATAGTCCTGTGAATTTCTGAATGATCACTCATATCCTCAAAGTAAGTATGCTCATAATACTCTGTTGAAGTGGTGTCTACATTGATTAAATGTAGCCCAGTGGTTATATTACATTCCTTTTATATAGTTTTCAGCATCTTTTAATTAATTGCTTGTGGGGAGCAAGGGACTTCATATAGTTAAAACTAGTATTTGGAGCTTCATCTTACTTTTAAAATGGGAAAAATACTTGAATTGCAAAATGACTGCATAATATTTAATGAAGGCATTCATTATTTCTAAATTCTCTCTGTTCACTTTCAGCTAGAAGTTAATTTAAATCACTAAATTTACATTTTTTGCCAAGTTTTAGTTACCAGCCACATCTTGAAAAAGTATTGACAGATATGATCAGAAATAAGCAAAACTGAAAGAACTTCTGAGATAAAAGTCAATGATCTAGAAGTTTACAACAGCAGATTTTTCTGCACTGGTGGAAATAATTTCCTTTTCTTGTTAAGCTTCTTAATTCTAATTATATTTGATATGAAGTTTTAGAGTTATATGCATATAGGTAAAAGACACATTTCTTACTCTGGTTCAATACTCATCTCAAGAACAGCTTGAAAAGCATCAGTTTGGATGATATTTATCAGATTCTCCTAGTCAAAATGTTCATGCAGAAAGGTATACTATTTATAACTAATTAAAACCTTAAAAGCAACTGTCTTTTAAATTTACATTTTTCAGCCTAGTATTTTTTCTGAATTATTCTAAAATTATCCAATACAGTAGCCTTTTTCTGCAAATAAGGCCATATAGACAGAAAGAGCTAAGGCAATTAAGTGCTTTAAAGTGAGGTAAGGGTCTGACCTATCTCCCCCCCCAAACAAAAAACAACAACAAAAAAAACCCACAACTGTCTTAGAAACTAAAAGGAGCTGTAGTAAATATTCAATGGTACTTCATGTTCAACACATTTCTATATTAATATTTTTAGAACATTCTATTTTCATTAAAGTCTAAGCTTATTTACACTTTAGTACATTCTTAAAGAATTGAAAGAGAGCATGTTAAAAAAAGTCTGGAAGAAAAAGTCATTCAAATAATTCTTTCCTGTTCACCTTAAGGCAGTGTATACTGGTCAAAAGTAAAAGCTTATGTTAATATCCGAGTTATTCTTTCAGTCTCATTCAGCTTTATTTGCCAAAAGATGAAGGACTTTATGCTTTTTAAACAAACATGAATTCAACTACTTAACCCTCAAGCTGTTTATTTTTCCCTACAAAGACATTTCCTTAAAAATGCTTCACTGTTCAGATGTATTTAAATCTGTTTAAATGCTGCCCACACGCAGAAGGATTCATAACAATTGTACATTCCAATAACATACGCTGAAGACCACATTCTCATGTAATCTACAACAAACAACCAAGTGCTGCCACACAATTTTAAGTAAACTTCTCTAAATATACAAGTGCACTCTAAAATATGTTTAGATCTATCTACACCAAACAAGAACAACTCAAAAAAGTTGTTTGATTTTATTGACGTCCTCCAACCCCCAAGCCATGAGGAATTATTGTCAACTAATACAACTGGTTGATTTTGCTTTATACTGGTTTTAGATGCTATAATGAAGTTACCTGTCATTAATGATCCAGTTCAGACACAGATTGAGGGAATTAAGGTTTTTGCATCTCTTTACTATTTCCATCACGGTTTCATTATCCAGTTCTGTGATATGACGTAGATCCAAGCTGGAGAGATTTCTTAGCTATTGAGACAAATATGATAGAAAGAAATAATCTGAAACTTATTTGCATACATGACTGTTATAAAAACTTTTTAACCTTTTGGAATCATTTATAATATGTGCAAGCTAGTCAGGAAAGATGAAACTAATATATTTCCCACAAAAAAAAGGAACGACATCAGAGATATTAATATAATCCAATTTAAGCCACCTGAAATCTATACCCAAATTTGGAATTCAGGCAGGCTCTCAGTCACTCCATGACACCAAAAATCTCTCGTGCATGGTCCAACCCATACACAATAGAGGCCTAGGCCTTCCTCCTTTTAACTATACAGAGTGTAAGATGCCAAGGTAGCATACCAACTCATTTAATTATAAGAAAAAAAGGTCAGAGAAGAAAGACAAGACTGCACATTTGTGCTCTTATACTCAAATGCATGTGATTAAAGACTTAAGAGTCTAAGGCTTTCAAACAGCATAAATATCACAAGCTCACAGGAAAATACAGCATTTATACTGTAGTCTTACCTGTGCAGCCATCAATAATAACTTTGATATTCCAAGTAACAAAATTTGGAGTTGCAGAACAGGATGATTTAAGATTTATGTGCTGATTAACCTGACTTGTTACTATTGTTAATCATTATAATCTCCTTCAAAAGCAAACAAAACCCTCTTACTACTTTTATGAGCTATGGATTCATAGAAGGAAATTTATAATGATTTCTCCAGCATCCTCAAACAATGGATCAGTTTAATCATAATAACCTCCAAGTGGTGTTTGCTTTTTAAGCTCTCTGAAATAATCTCTGTTATACTCTGGAAAAAAATAATTGCATTAGGTAACACTGACACTTAATTAAATTTACCTTCCCTGTAAGAGAGAGAAAATAATCCTATTCAGTGATTTAAGTCACTAAGGAGTTGATTAAATAAAGGCGTACAACTGACATCATGTAACCGGTCCACTTCAGCAGTTAATTTTTAAATCAACGTATTTAAGGAAAAAGTAAAAAAAAAAAAAAAAAAAGTAAAAAAAAAAAAAAAAGATGACTGAACGTAGGTAGTCTTCCACAGAAACTGGTGTTCTGGTGTTTTGTTCCAGAACATTTTAACATTCTTCAATCTAAAAGTTGAAGAAAAAACACATATTGCTTCCAATAATTCTGCCGAACATCCATGAAGTTATGCAACCTGACCTCTGAGAGATAATTGAGGGGTATTTCTTGAGGAAATAAGAGAATATTCCTATTACTAAAATGTAGCAACGAGTTTGTTGTTGTAATCCCACTGCACTTCTATTTCTTATTTGCTGATAAGGAGAGAAGCAAATGGCTGATACAGCGTTGGTAGAACGAACAGATCTTGCGGGCTCTGCATTTCATACGTACTGCTCTAACAGGAAGCTTGGAAGACTTATCTTAGAACCGTAGAATTATAGAATTATTAAGGCTGGAAAAGGCCTCCAAAATCATCTGGTCCAACCCTAACCACCGATATTACCCACTAAACCACGTCCCTAAGTACTACATTCAACCTTTCTGTAAACATCCCCAGGAATGGTGACTCCACCACCTCCCTAGGCAACCCGTTCCAATGTCTAACTACCATTTCTGAGAAGAAATGTCTCCTCATTTACAACTAAGCCTCCCTTGGCACAACTTGAGGCTATGCACTGTAGTCCTATCTCTAGTTATCTGCCAGAAGAGACACCCCCAGCTCCCCACAGCTTCCTTTCGGGTAGAGGTATAGAGCAATAAGGTCTCCCCTGAGCCTCCTCTTCTCCAGACTAAACAACCCCAGTTCCCTCAGCCACTCCTCACAGGACTTGTGTTCCAGGCCCTTCACCAGCTTTGTAGCCCCTCTCTGGACATGCTCCAGGGCCTCGATGTCCTTCTTGTACTGAGGGGCCCAGAACTGAACACAGTACTCAAGGAGCGGCCTCACCAGAGCAGAGTACAGGGGGACGATCACCTCCCTGGTCCTGCTGGCTACACTATTCCTGATACAAGCCAGAATGCCACTGGCTTTCTTGGCCACCTGGGCACGCTGCCAGCTCATGTTCAGGTCAACCAACATCTTCAGATCCTTCTCTTCTGCACAGCTTTCCAGTGACTCTGCCCCAAGCCTGTAGCACTGCATGTGGTTGTTGTGGCCAAAGTGCAGGACTCGTCACTTAGCCCCACTGAACCTCATCCCATTGGCCTCTTTCCTAACCTGTCCAGGTCCCTCTGCAGGGCCTTCCTACCCTCTGGCAGATCAACTTCCTCCCAGCTTGGTGTCATCTGCAAACTTACCCGAGGGTGCTCTCAATCTTCTATGCACCCCAAAAGAAGCTCACAACCAACTCTCATTTTTCTATATGTTACAAGAAGAAGGGAAAGTTTAGAGCAACTTGAATTTTCCTCACCTTCCCACAGATATTCATATTAGGTAATTCAGCCTTTGTACCATGTTGTCAATAACATGGTCAATGCCTATGACACACTGAAGCCCTATGTGAAGTTCTAATAATGTGTATTAATGATTCCTTTCTAAAATGTGCTTCCTAAAATGCAGAAATCATTCTATTACTACTGTTTTGCAAATAAACTGTGTGGACAAACTCTGAAAAATCATTACAACTGCAATTTCTGTATCAGCAGCAATATGTAGAAGATTTCTCCACTTAAGATGCAGGATCTATAAATATCAATGTATTGGAACAGCCTGTTTCTGCTTTCCCAATGTGTTTTTGCACAAAATATATTAGGACCAACTATCCCAATTCCAAGAAAGCCAAGAGTTCTAAAGAATAATGTTATGTGTATATCTTTGCAGCAAGACAACTTTGCTAAATTCTGATTTATAAGATTCCTACAGTGATTAAATGTTCAATATGTTCCCATGTTATTAATTTCCATATTATCTATGTTTATCTTGCTTTTAGATGATTTAATGCCTTATCCCCTATTTATAAAATGGGGAAACATGGCACAAATACATTGATTATTATCACATTTACAGTTTGTTATGGAAATGGGAATCAAAGTCAAATCTGATAAACACTGGTCCACCAAAGTAACTATGTAATAATTTACATGGGGCAACAGATTTCTCAGCATAGGAAATAAATGTAACAGACAATTCAACAATGCATATGCTTTATGGCATTAAAAAATATTTACCAGGAGTCCTCAGAGAAAAGTTTAGAATCTTACCTTTGAGAAAAACAGCATTCTTAACTAAAATATGCTTTCTTTCAAGACAACATAATTCTTACCCAGTTGAGGCAATGATGAGTGCAACAGAAAGAATTCATGATTTCCCAGGAAAAAAAAAAAAGACTCTTGCACTGCATGGGTAGACTCAAAAACTACATTGAAATCCAAGTACTAGTCAGTGACCCAATTGTTAAGGGTTTCACAAGTAGATTTTAGCCTTCACTGTCACAGGAGAATGATCATTCCCTCATTGTTTATTACTTTCATGCTAATGATGGTCTACCATTATATTCATTATATAGTAACTCAACCATCACTTGCCTATTTTACCATCACATTCATTCATTTAAAAAATCTACGTCACACTTGACCTACTTGGTAGGTTAATTCTTCTTTTTATTAGGCACAATATACTCAATCCAGTAAATCTTAGCAGATCTTGCTAAGGTTTTCAGCAGTAAACTGCTATCTTAGTAGTTCAAAGAGACTGTTTCAGGTGAATACAAAGTCTTCAGGTATAATTTGACAACCTCACTATTGCCATTTCAGATGAGTGAATGGTTTTCAAGGGGTGCAGAACAGGACACATACTCCCTTAAGCATTGGCCCTGCTGAAATGATTTGGCACTGATCATGACAGGTGAAGAGAATACTCCTGGACCTACTTAAATCACAGGTACCAATATCCAATTGCCATTGTTGTATTGTTGTATATATTCAACTGACCTTTGTTTAAACAACAACAAAAAAAAAAACAACAAACAAACAAAGGTGTGGGTGAGGGTACTTTAATGCCAAATACCCTATATTATATTTTATCTGAAAAACTATTTGTAAGGGATCAATGCTATAGTGCCGAATTCTTTACAGCATTATAAACAATTAGCAAGAACAATTACATAAGCTTTATATAATACCTCTAACCCTCACATCTAAAACTAGTTTGATATTAAAAAAAAATTAAAAAAAATAAATAAACCTCTCTGAAGCAGACATTTGGACGGCAGGGACATTGGAATCTTGCATGCATAAATCTTGAGATTAATATAGCATACTTTTACTCAGCATTTTTCCATGGAGAAAGATATTCTGTTAATTGAATAGTCAGTGTTATGGCACCAGGATGAACAAAGGCTTCCCCCATCCCCCTTTTTTTTTCCTCTCAATCATGCAGCAGTACCATTTTATCATGCAATTTTAGGGCCATTATTTACAAATATTCACACTCTTCTCCACCTCTTAATTCTATACCTCTACGAAGAATGCTCAGCATGAGGAAAATTTAAGCTCAACTCAAGCAGACAAAATGTTTTGCCTGAAAATTAATATTCATTGTGACAATAAAACAGACAACACAAATAGCAGACAGAAGCCTTAAAAATGTGAAATGAAAAAATGAAGTGAAAGAGTTAAGAGAAAAGAGGAAGAGTTATACAAACTTTGTTTGCTACACACATACAAAGCCATACTGAAATTACTGAATATTGACTCAGGAAAAATTGTGTGCTAAAATTGTATAAGGTAGCACAATAGCATTTAAATTTCAGAAGGAGTCTAGTTAGACAAATGTGATTTGGAGGGAACAGGATGTTGGCTTCCTCCTCTCAGTTGCACTAATTGACAAAGAATTGACAGCCCAGTATGTAAAGGTTTTATGAGGAGATTGCCCGTGAAAATTTATAGAAAGGAAATTATTGCACTGTGAATGACAAATGCAAAAGAACAACTTATATCACAAAATGGTTTTGGGCAAAGGAAATTTCAAAAACAGAGCTTCAGTTGTTTTAAAAAGACATTCTTAAAACAAACAAAAAAACCTACTGCTTTTAAGAAATACAATACTGCTTATGGGTCACATCTCAAATTATAAAGGCATTTTTCTACAACATTTTTCTTGGTTGGATTAATTGAAATTTTATGGAAGTCGATATACTTAAAGATTCAGAGATTGTCATATTTCTGTGCTAGAATGCTTGTTCATAATACCTACGTCTTGATTACTAGAATTAAAATATGTAGAATCAAGAACCTAAAGCATTTGAAAACTATTAGGGGGTGAGAGAGAATGCCTGATTTGAGACCAGAAAAGTTTAGGATCAAGTTCATACGCTCTGGATGGTAAAAATTACAGTTACCATTTGGATCACAGGTAGTTTTTCACAGAGTGTTATCAACTGTTGTGAGTATTTAGCTGTAAGGAACTGCAAATATAATGAGATTGTAAATCCCCCTCCCCCACACACTCCTCCCAATTCCTGTGCATATATGCTTCCTTAAAAGTAAAACAATTCACATAAAATCAATCTAAAGCCGAATTATTTCTGAAGGAAAGTGCTTATAAGGACTTAATGAACTTTAAATTCACATCTTTTGCTAATTAAGCTTAATTTTCTTGACTCTCTCTGTGTATATATGCCTT
The DNA here is from genome assembly GCF_964034855.1 of Anser brachyrhynchus. NCBI lineage: Eukaryota > Metazoa > Chordata > Aves > Anseriformes > Anatidae > Anser > Anser brachyrhynchus. The sequence continues at coordinate 54,308,266 of NC_137697.1, read as the reverse complement.
CGGGGAATAAAGTGCTCTCTGATTTAAGCCCTGCAAAGGAAATGTATGATTACAAACAAAAGAAAATAGCAACCAGAAAAAGAATGTAAATCACATTCTTTTTACTATTATGACAATAGAATCTATAAACTATTTTTTAAAAAGGCACATACATTAATTTTGAGTTAAGAGTAAACTGAAGTAACTGATACATATTTTTGTGATATACTATGTTTGTGAAATATTAATCATACATGGTTTAAAAAATTGGAAAATGATTGAAGAGTTACAGAAGAGACTATATTCCCATAGACTGATATAATGTTCTGCACGTTCAAAACACTTAATTTCATTTCTTAAAGTTAAACATTGCAGAACATTGAGCTTAAATAAGAAGTGCTTAAATACGAAATAAATGTTCAAAAACTGTGTTAGAAGAACAACGATTTAATTTTATCACTTAACATAAGACAAAAAAAGAACTTTGTTTTGAAGATTGTATGTATTTGTAAAAAAAAAAAAAATTATAAGCCTAAGGAAAAATATGGAATTTACATTATACATTAATTAACGAAAGATATTTATCCATTATATTCCTTGATTTTGTCATGTAGCACAACAAGAGGAAAATAAAAGACATTTGTATTCAAGTTGCTACACCTTTGAAGCTGACTAATAATTTGTGTTGTGTTTTTTTTTAAACTTTTTCGTGCATACTGTTACAAGTTATGCTACACAATATATATATACCACTCTCCTTTCTATAGGTAAGGCCCATTGTAAAACAGCCAAAAAGTGCTACTTGCATTCACATTTAAACTGCTTATATATCACCTGAGATACAAGAGTTATAATTTATAAACTGGAAACAATAATTGCTGTTAAATTTCATTATCATTGAATCATAATTTACTCTATGTTTTTTGCTCCCATGTACTTCTAGCGAACAACTTTTGATTTGGAAACTTTCACATACCACAGAGCACTGGAACCCTTTCAGTCATGCAATCAGCCTTCTCTGCAATGGCGTTTCTACCTAATTGCAATACTGCAGTCAGGTGCAAGTATCAAATTCTTAAAAATGGTGAAAAGAATCTCTTAGGAGGGACACAGCCAATACAATTTTGCTCAACAAAATGGTCAGGTTTAGTTCTACAGGTGGTGAAAAGGTTTTCTTACACAGTCTATAGCACCACGACATTTAATGTATAAAGCCAGCTCCAACAAAGAATCTCCCAGAATCACTATATTCAGAAATCGTTAAAAACTTTTTCCTATGATGGGAAGACTAACATTTAAAAGACTATCTTATTAAATGCAAACAGATTCAAGTAAATGATAAGTCATCTTATGAAATATAGTTTGCTATGTAAGTAAAAGTTGTTTTTAAAAAAACAACTTATCTCCAGACCTAGCCAAAGTACAAAACAAAAAACAAACAAACAAACAAAACAACAACAAAAAACAACTGTCGTGTTCTTGTTTAGGAGGCAAGATGATTTTAAGATTAGAAGGCATGCTGAAATATTACCATAAAAAGGCAGTGTACTTCATGGAAAAATAAATCAGTAACTGAAGTAAGGGACCATACAATACTTCAGTTTAAAAAAGATTTGCAAAATCAGTCTAGCCATCAGTCTACATTATCATTATAAATCTGTCAAGTGGATAATGTCTGCACTGAATAACTCCTAAATATTTGCTCTATAAATCTGAACCTTGATCGTCTTCATACAGGCCACCAACTCAGCAATGGGTATGACTTGGTGCAGTTGGTCATGACCCTCAGGTAACAGTTACGAGATAAAGAAGGAATGCAGGTAACTTTAATCCCCCCCAAAAGGTTACTTAGCTAAAGAGACTTCATGTATTGGTGATTAGAAAAATAAGTTGTCTAATTAGGATTCACATGTATGTAGATGAAGATGTCTATAATAAGTTTTATCCAAACATAATCCTTCAGAAGTCCATGGTGTAGAAGTGTAGATATAAGTATACTGCCACAAAGCAATTACTCCAGCATATACATTACGGCAGGAAGCCATGGAAATGGCTTGGAAATAAAATTACATCTCATTATTTCTCAACAAAGTTGAGAAACATTGGGCTAATTTTCAGCTGTTTTGTTACACTTTCACACATTAAAACTACAAAACAATAAAACATTCCAGGTCATCAGAAAAAAAAAAAACTGTTTTCAACTGGGAGTCCAACAGTCTGAATTGCATACACACACACCGTATTTCTCCACCTGCCCAATAATCATTATTTATTTTAAGTGTGTTTTTTGTGGATTGTACAAACTTCAAAGAAAAGGAGCACTAGAGTGATAACACATTTTTGTTCAAAAAGCATTTATTATTTTTTTAATATCGCAATGTTCAGGACCAAAAATAATGAAAATAAACACTGAATGTTTCTTCTTTTCTAAATCATAGAACACTTTCGCTACCATACCACACAACTAGCTATTATAAAAGCCCTGTGATTCAGCAGCACTGTAATGCAGAATTTTCAAGTGCCAGTATTTTTAAAGAGGAGCTAACATTACCAGAGGGAAAATGCAGTAATAATAAACCTCTCCATTTTTATACATCTGCCAGCCTCAAAGCCCTTTTACAACACAGGCCAGTGCTGTTATCTCCACTTTGCACGCAGGAAGCAGAAGGACGGAAGGGTACTTGCTCTGCACAGCCTCGCAGGACACACAGGCCATGGAGAGCTAAGAGCAGATTCCACATCCTCTTAGAACACAGGATTGGTATTATTACTAAGCAGTTATGAACCGAACACAAAAATGGCCATAAGAAATGCATGATGTTTGAAACAAAAAACCTGATGTCATTAACAGGTGAATTCTGGAAAAGACATATGCAGCAGTTTAAGATTTAGTTATTGCTCCACAAATATTTGTTATCACTCCCTGATGGAGGTTATTTCCTACAAATAAGAATTGCAGAAACAGAACATGTGCCTGTGCCAGATACTTCAGTTCAATTCAGTGTTTTAGTTAAAACTGCTTGCTGTACTATGAGGGAAGTAACACACCTGTCAGGGGAGCATGGAAACAACTACTGAAGTCACTGTAGCAAGATAGGAACCAGATATCACTTCTCAATAGCTTCAGAATTAAGAAGCTGGAATTTCTATAGTAATTTTGCTATTGCAGGTATCCATACTAAAGATGTCAGCTTAAAGTAGCAGCAAACTTATTGACCCCCCCAACCAGAAAAACCCACACATTGCTACTGTGCACAGAAAGTCACTTGTATGTAAAATAAATATTTAGCAAACCTTACGGAAGACATCATACCAGAGAAGGCATGACATATTCCCCATGAAAACTGAAGTAGAAGAAATAATAAGAGATATTCAAGCTCCTCCTTGAACATGCTTTGATTTTCAACCCAGGAAAAATTCTAGTTATATTACACGCTAGGAGCAAGACAGCAAAAACTCCTTTAACCTGCAAAATACATTTACTCAAAAACATCAGGCATTTCAGAATCACTGCTTTAAATCCAATAAAATCTTGCAGTAAGCAATGACACGCTTTTCGCCAACAATGTTCCACTTGAAAATACTGTTTGTTTCTAGTGCTATTACAATTTACTCGGACATTATTTGATCAACCTAAAAAATTCTAAGATACATTAAAAAAAAAAAGCCTTTGGACAGCATACTACAGAATCTTGAAAAGCAAGACAAATAAAGGAAAAAGTACTTGATACAACATACATGTGAAATAATTAGCACATTCACAGGAATGCTACAAGTGAAAAAAGAATTCCCCAGTTGAGGAGACAAACACGAACTCCACAGTCATTTCTGAGAATTTAAGGAGAAGAAATCACTGCCTTAGTAATAAGAGTCTACAGAAAGTTTGTATATATAAGATCTGAGAGAAGGAAACAGGAATCCCAAAGTTTCATGCCCCAACCAAAAGCACATGTACCAACTACTCATTCCATCTGACTTTTTCCAAGTTTGTGATAAAACTGCCTGCTAGAGATTTTCTGAAGGACTGTGTACGTCAGGATTTCTAATAATTATTGTTAAACCATAATGAAAATCATAAATATTAAGAAGAAAAATCAAGATCTTGACTTTTCTTAACTTCAACCAAATAAATGGGATTATGAAGTCACATCACTGAAGAACAAGACATAACAACGATCCATTAAATACTCGGTAACTCTAGGTCAGAACAATGCAGTATCCAAAGAATGCACCAGAAAAGTGAGGTATGTAGGAATATCCAAGAAAATCTTGGTTTACAGAATCTACGTCAGACTTGGAAATTATCTACCTCCTGCATTTATGTTGTGTATATAAATAAAACCTACAGTGAATTATTTAGGACATGAAAACAATTGTATTATTTCTCTCTCCCATAGATATATGTGCCTTTTACACATTATTTCAATATTCAATAAAGACAGAATCACAGAATCACAGAATCATCTAGGTTGGAAGAGACTTCCAAGATCACCGAGTCCAACCTCTGACCTAACACTAACAAGTACTCCACTAAACCATATCACTAAGCTCAACATCTAAACGTCTTTTAAAGACCTCCAGGGATGGTGACTCTACCACTTCCCTGGACAGCCCATTCCAATGCCTAACAACTCCTTCAGTAAAGAAGTTCTTCCAAGTATCCAACCTAAACCTCCCTTGGCGCAACTTTAGCCCATTTCCCCTCATCCTGTCATCAGGCACGTGGGAGAATAGACCAACCCCCACCTTGCTACAGCGTCCTTTAAGGTACTTGTAGAGAGCGATAAGGTCGCCCCTGAGCCTTCTCTTTTCCAGGCTGAGAAGACCTTCCAAACTATATCCTTTGAGGTGCTATAAGTTTACCATGCAAATTAAATTTTCTGCTTTATTTTTTTTGCATGTTTTCTGAAATGTTTTCAGTTCTTCTGTGTCTTTAGATACTGAGCTGTCCTAAACTGATGAAAATATTTTACAGATATGCTAAATGATTCAATACAACAAATTTCTTCAGCCACATTCCATTTTCATTTAATATGCTCTACACTTACTACATGAAGATCTCTATAACCCTCACTGGGTTAAAGCAACGGCATGAAGTTCAACAGAAGTAAATGCTGGGTTCTGCACCTAGGACGGAGCAATGCCAGACACAGGCACAGACTGGGAGATGAGCGGCTGGAGAGCAGCTCAGCAGAAAGGGGCTTGGGGGTGCAGGTAACAGCGGGCTCAGCAGGGTCAGCATCGTCCCCTGGCAGCCATGAGGGCAAACCACATTGTGGGGTGCATTAAACACAGCATCACCAGCCAGTCAAAAGTGGTGATGCTCCCATTACATTTAGTGTTGGTCTGGCCTCACCTTGAATATTGCATGCAGCTCTGGGCTCCACAATATAGAAGGGACATTAGGTACATGGATCTGTCCAGAGGAGGGCACCAAAGCTGGTAAAAGGGCTGGCAGGTGCATCCTGTGAGGTGAGGCTGAGGAAACCTGGGTTTGGAGAAAAGGAGGCTGAGAGGCAACTTCGTGGCTCTCTCCAACTTCCTGAGGAGGAGAAGCGGAGAGGGAGGTGCAGGCCTCTGCTCCACACTGACAGGACTCATGGGAGTGGCACAAAGCTGCACCAGGAATGGTTCAGATTGGACAACAAGAAAAATTTCTTTACCCCGAGGGTAGTCAAACACTAGGGCAGGTGGTTGATGCCCCACATCTGTCAGTGTTCAAGAAGTGTTTGGACAATGGCCTCATTGACGTGCTTTAACTTTTGGTTAGCCCCGAAGTGGTTAGACAGTTTGACTCAATGATTTTTGAAGGTCTGAACTATCCTGTTCTGTTCTATTCTATTTTATTCTAGGCAGGTCAAGTTAACTCAATTCAATGGATCTCAGTCATATTCAGTTCCTATTTCTACAGTCACCTTTACCAGTTCCATTTTCCCTTTTTTACTTTTATTTTTTAATACTAATATATAGTCCTAGCTTTCAATACTAATTTATCTATGCCAGATGCATTTTCCTCTGTTCTCCCTGGCATTTGCATGATCTCTCAATTTACTTTTAGATGTGAATTTTAACTAATATGCTGTTTGTTCACCTCATCCACATAATTAACTTTACTGAGCACTTCTGTTAATTTCCACAGGTTCATACACGGAAGTTCTCCCACACATCACTCCTCTTATGTAGAATAAAAGGAAATAAAATGCAATTGTCATGCTATATATAAAGTTATAATAGAGATATGGATATATATATATACAAAATGTATGTGCATACTGTTGCAGTAAGGGGCATATCTAAATCTTTCGCATTAGGAATTTTGAACTTCCAATTACAGATTTTTTGTTGTATTTGTGTCATGGTTTTGGCTGAAATAGAATTAATTTTCTTTGTAGAGGCTCACACAACACAGTGTTCTGTACGTTTGATGAAAATAATGCTGATAACACACTGATGATTTAGTTGTTGCAGAGCAGTGCTTGCACAGAGCCAAGGGCATTTCAGTTTCTGGTGCTGCCTCACCAGCTGGGAGGCTGGGAGGGGACACAGCCAGGACAGCGGGCCCAAGTTGGCCAGAGGGATGTCCCATCCCCTCCTCTGTCATGCTCAGCAATAAAAGCTGGGAAAGAAGGAGGAAAAGGGGACGTTCAGAGCGATGGTGTTTGTCTTCCAAAGAAACCATTCTGCATGATGAGCCCTGCTTTCCTGGGAGTGGCTGAACAGCTGCCTGCTGATGAGAAGCAGCAAATGGATTCCTTGTTCTGCTTTGCTTGTGCACACAACTTTTGCTTTACCTTGTGAACTGTCTTTATTTCAGCCCATGGGTTCTTGCACTTTCACCTTTTTGATCCTCTCCCCCATCACAGCTGGGGAGAGTGAGCAAGCAGCTGTGTGGCACTTGGCTGCCTGCCAGGGCTACACCACAACACTTTGCAATAAAGTCTAACGTAACTAGGTATTTTAACGTCATTTGACTGTATAGTATTATTAAACCTAAGAAAAAGTGTCATCCTTAGAATTTGTGTTTCTCCAGTTTAACACAGGGAAGTCTAAACATCTGTTCAAATAATGCAAAGTTCATTTATCTTGTAATGTTTCTTTCTGTGACAGTGTCATTTGTCACATGTATAAACTTACCTTGGCTGTCACACCTATTGTTTGGCCACAGTCTGAAACACTAATGACAAGTTAAAAGTTGCTATGATACTTACATTGGTGAGGTGAATGACTCCTTTAGATGTAACAGAGCAGCCCATAAAACCAACATACTGCAGCTCAGGACAATGTTCAGCAAATGCTTTCACTGACTGATCTGTCACCTACAAAAAAAAGATAGACAGGTAGCAGTTGAATAGGTGATATGAGCATGTTCTTGTATTTTCCCTGTAACTCTGGCAAGATGCTCGTTAATTGTTTCTGTGATAACAGATAATTACTGTTATCACTACTATTATTTATTTTAAGAGTTGTAAAGAAAACATCAGATATGCACACACAGATGTGTACAGAGAGGGATCATGGGAAAGGGGGATCATATTCTTGGAGGAGGAGGACAAATAGAAGAAGAAAGAATGATGGCAACTGAAATTCAGATATTCTTAATATGCAGATAACCCAAGAGACCATTCTATCCACTATTCACATAAATTATACACAAACATTGAAATACTAACAAATCTGGTTTTGCCACCCTGCAGAATCATGCTGTGCATTCTATGCATCATTGACTCGGCATAGAATGTGAATTCATATCCTAAGTTTATAACCTTTTTCTAGGCATTTTTACTAAAAGGAAGCTGTTAATAATTATTAACTAAAAAGATAATACTGCATTTGTGTTCCACATCAGACTGGCATCTCATGGTAATATATCATTCTGTGTTGGTTATCAGTTGAATGGAGATGTTACCTAGTTTGTTAACGAGATTTATATGTATTTCAACAACTATTATTTTTTTTGCAATTGTGTCTAATAAGATTTGATAACTATGAAACACTAACTATTGAACAAATGTAATGTTTTATATGTAGACTCAAAAGAACAACATTTTGTGAACTTTGTGAAGAATGTAAAATTGATCTGGATACACTTAAGACATCTGCATATCTTTCTTTCAACAAGTTTTTTTTTGTTTTTTCTTTTCTGAGGAGTATATATTCCCAGTGCAAACGACAGAAATGCAAATTCTATTCTGATTTTGTGATAAAACATGTACTTTCCAGCCAAACTGCACAGGAATGTCTCACTGTCTGTCTCACTGTATCTGGAATCATAAGTCCTGAATACCTGAGGGCATTCTGGGTGTGCAAGAACATTGTCTTGTTATCACAGAAGCAAAACAAATTTTGAAATATCTAGTCCACCACTGAGCCTCAGGTGAATACATACATAGGAACAATATTCCTGCTGTGCTATGTATCACCTTTATCCACAGTTCCAACTTGCCTGACTAGTTTGTCACTTAACAGCATGCTGGCAGCTTATGGTGACCTTGGTGAGACTCTGGCAAGACAAATTTTGAAAAGATAGCCCAGAGATAAAGGAGACCACCAACAATATTATAGGTACAACACCACATTTAAACTGCACCGATCTGGGGTTATTGGATGTGGTTTATATAGGTCCAATGCAGTTTCTCAGAGGAATGATTTCTTAATGACTAAAATTTTTTTTGTAGTTGCACATCTTCCAACTATAAATATAAGGCAAGTCTTTGGAGGGGTGGGTATTTAGAAACCGATAAAGCTGAAAATAGGCCAAAAGGAAGGGAAAAAGGGCCAGTTACATAGAATCAACTGTAAACTGGGCAGTGGCCATGTATTTTCTGCATAAACCCATGTCTAATGTCTACTGATATCACTCTAAAAACAATGTAGTAAGAAATTTCATCTTTGATTTTGATCTGACGACATCTTACAACTTCACCTCTGCATATTCCTCTCATCTGAGGACTGTCACACCAACTATTTGGGAATTTTGCAGATTTTAACTACTAAAAACCTTTGACAAATAGTACCAGAGATCAAACACTGACAGATTTGCCTTATTTATCATTCAACAAGAACCAGAGTAGTTTAAAAAAAAAAAAAAAAGTCTTCTGACAACTCAGGAAAGTTTTAAATTAGGCACAGAGAAACAGAAATTCAATACATTCTCTCTAGCACTTTAGCTTTTCTAAAGATAAACTAAACCCTCTACTTCCATTAACATGCTAGGAGAAGGACCCTCTTACAATATTATCCTCCTCTCTTTACAAAAAGTATGATTCTCTGTTTCAGACAGGTTTGCCCTAGCTAGCAAGGAAATGAATTAATGAACAATCAATAGCATAAATGCCTACCATAACAAATTTATAACAAAGTTAAACCTTTAAAATATAAGTAATTTCTTTCATATAGCTGATATATTTGGGTGCACGAAAATTTTAGAAGTGAAGTTTTGATTGCAAATAATAGAATTACTGCATCTTAAACTATCTTCTGTGTGTAGTGTGGAATTTTCAGCATCCAAAACAACATTTATGAAAAAATAGTTTTGGTAAAAATTAGTGACAGCAGATTATGAGTATTAAATAGCATAGAGACTAGCAGTCAACATTTCCAGTGCTTGTTGGATATCCGGCATCCATCTGGTCAGAAAAAGATTATAACCTCCCTATTCATTACCTCATAAGCCTCACGATCTTCCCAGTTTACAAAAATTATTTGCAACCTGTCAAATGTATTGTGATGTTATCTGAATATGCTTTACATTTCCTGTGGTTGAAGTCACAACTTTTGTCAGACATTTTGCTATTGCAAATGGAAATTTCCGTTCTTAAATCTTTACTTATAAATAAAATAGCAGTGCATTGAAACTGTTGAGGTCTTCAGGCTCATTTCAATAACAGATCCCATCCTTTCCTGTCAGCTCTTAAAAACCCACCACCTGTTGGAGGTGACTTCAAGATCTGTTGGGAAACATTGTAAAAATTTCCCAGTCAGCACTGTAATCTCACAGTCAGCATTCTTTACTATACCAGTATCTACCATCCCTCTTTTTCAGACCCAGAGTCATTTATAGTAATTTGTATTTTAATAAGATTCCCAGCCAGCCAGCCTGTAATGAAGATCAGTAAATATTCTGTTTGGTTAGCTACTCTTCACACATAACTGCACTTTTCTGTGACAGTATTAATTGGGAGGAAAAATAAACATACTTATTTCTGTGTATATATATATATATATATATATAATACATATGTATATATATATACACATACAAACTCGCAGTTTCACAAGAACAACATCTTCTCATAAAATGAATATGAAATAGTATCAGAGAATCACAGTATCGAAGAACATCCCAAGCTGGAAGGGATCCATAAGGATCTCTGAGTCCAACTCCTGGCTTCATACAGGTCCACACAAAAATCAGACCTTGTGTCTGAGAGCACTGTTCAAACGCTTCTTGAACTCTGGCAGCTCGGTGCTGTGACAACTGCCCTGGGGAGCCTGTCCCAGTGCCTGACCACTCTCTGGGTGAAAAACCTTTTCCTGACACCCAGCCTGACCCTCCCCTGATTCATCATGCCATTCTTCATGCTGTACTCATACCAAGTATAGAAACATCTAATGATAACTTTCTTGAACTAATTATCTGACAAAGGGGCTAAAAAAACTAATTGTACTATGTCTGTATTTTTGCAGGTGACTAAGAACATGCAATAGTTCAGACTTTATATATAAACAAGCATGTAGCACTGTAGTCAAGCATGCTGACCTACTGTTCAGTTGGAGTACTTGATGACTGAATCCAATCTGTCATTATTTATATACAGTTCCAAAAACATAATAAAACAAGCTTTGTAGGTAGAATTATTATCTTTCATTAGACCGAATCCTACAAGGGAGAAAAAAGTAGCTAAGTTCCAGACAGATCTGAAATAGAAATAACAAAGATAAATTTAAAGCTAAAATAAGTTTTTATGATTGAAAACAGCGTTCTTCTGCTTAGTTAGGTTGTTTTCTGTTTTATCATCTGCTGTGTCTAGCACTGATATACATACTTGAGTTTTAAATTCAAACATGCAGACCAGTTCACTGTTTCTACTGTAAACAGTAGAAGGAATGGTACCCTCTTCCCAGGACCCAGTACCCAGTACCCAGGAATGGTAACCTCTTCCACTGTACAGATGTGTTTTAACCTCCCAAGAGTTGACCTATTCTGCAAAATGAATGATCAGTGACAGATGGAAAAAAAATGCACAGAAAATTACCAATAACATATATGCAATGATTATGCAATCTTAACTCTGTTGACAATGCAATATGTAACTGTATACTACATTTTCCTCTTTACCACCCTGGAGAGAGGACAAGTAAGTGAAATATGGCTTCTGCAACCTACCAAGTATTTCAGAGTACTGAACTGACATTCAGACGTACTGTTTAAACAGATTAAACTAGTATGATCTGAAAACACATTATTAAAGAAATTATACTGCAGTCTACAGAAGTGCACCTTATCAGTGAGAATACAGAAATTCACAACTAATTCTTTTATAGATCACAGTAGTGTTCTTCTAAGAATCTTTAATAATCTGATTGTCTAGTCGACCTTCATTGACTTTCATTCACCCTGTCTTGCTTCATGTTAGTCTTGGTTTGAAAAAGTAATATAGGATGATGAGGAGAGATTTATAAGTTATGCAATAAAGCATTGTGAATGGGAAATACACTGGACTGGAACTAATGACACAGATTTTGCTCCTGTTAAAAAGATCTATGATAAGTGAGATATGGTTTAATCATTTTCTTTTTATGTATTACAGCTTATTATATATGAATTCCAGTTCTGTATTGTTTTATATAAATTCAATATTTTGGCAATTGTGCATTAAATTCTATAAGTATTAGTTTATTTTACATTCCATAACTGAAGCAGCAAAACAAAACAGTTCTGAAGCAAGGATGATAATTCAAAAATGAAGTTCGAGGTACAACAAGACAAGCTACTTAAATTCCAACTAAAATGCCCAGCAATTAATAAAAACCTAGAGAAGCTGATACAGAATAATTGAAATGAAAAAGAGAGAGGAATAAAAGCACTAACTGACCCAGAATGGACACCATGTTCTCTCATTCAAACGGGGTGCTGCAAGTACACCTAAATGTGAATTTTTCACATAAAATACATAAATAAAAGTTTGCAGTATATATGTATATATGTTCAGTACAAAGACACCAAGATAAACTCTAGTAGAGTAAAATATGCTCTCTTGTAAGTATAGTTGGTCTGCCATGAATGTAACATCCAAGCGTGCATTGCACAAGTCAGCACTAATGGTAGATGAAACCCATTTACTCCCAATGCCCCACTCCGTGAATCTTTACCTGTCTTCAACAGACACCAGCTTAACCACACTTAACTGTGCATGGGAAGAAAGGAAGGGTCAGAAAGGACTCACTTGAATTCAGCTTTATATTTGATAAGTTCGGAAAGAGAGAGGCTTACTAAAAGCACATCTGCTAAATCAGTCCTAAAACTTTGTTGCTTTTCTTCTATACTACAGAGTTTCTTTCTATAGTACAGAGTTTCTTGCTATACTACAGACTTAAAGGCACACATATAACCCACTCAGAAATCTCCCAGCATGAAGCATGCGGCCAGGCACTCCAAACCTGTTTTATATCCCATACTTAAACAATGTCCATTGTCCACATGAGCTTTCAGGTAAGCTTAATTACTCACATAAAAATACACACACAAAAGCAGCATAAAGCAACACGATAGTACACACAAAGAAATGCATCTTTGCCACACAGATGCTGTTGTCTTTTTTTTGACCAACATTTTAAAATGACTTTTTAATAGAGGGTCAAACAGATCATGATATTACACTTTAAGTTAGAAACCAGGAAACTTATGCTATAACTGAAGCATATATATGTACATATATAGATGTATTATACCTTCATAGACCATGAGTAAATAATTACTAGCAAAATTCTGAATTCAAACACTTTTGAATTCAAACATAAATTCAATTTCATTTTAAAATTCATTTCTACAGTAGACTGTAATACTTAAAGTATCCACTGATAGACTTAGAGTATCCACAAACAGAATCCTAGGACTCCAGCAAGACTGGCCTCTAGGAATCCCAGCTCCCAGAGGCCAGGCTGAAAGGATGGAGCAAGGAAGATGTACGTTTAGCGTATGAGGATCATGTACTTAAGCAATACTTAAGCAAACTGGACATTCGCAAGTCCATGGATCCAGACAGGATGCACCCATGAGTACCAAGGGAGCTGTCAGATGTGATTGTCATGACACTGTATAACCTTTACTTGATTGTGGCATGTTGGAGAAATGCCAGAAGACTGGAGCAAGGCAGCTATCACTCCTATCTTCAAGAAGGGCAAGGAGGTCCCAGAGAACTACTGTCAGCCTCACCTCGATCCTTGGAAAGGTGATGAAAAAGCTCATCCTGGAAGCCATTTCCAAGATTACAGAGAAGCACAGGAAGGAGAAGAAAATCATCAGGATTAGTCTGCATGGATTCACCAAGGGAAAGTCACACCTAACCAACCTGTTAAGATTCTGTAATGAAATCACCAGCCTGTTGGATGAGGGGGGAGGTTGTCTTCTTGGACTCTAGTAAGGCCTTTACACTGTCCCCTCACAGAGAAGCTGTTGAAGTATGGGGTGGATGAGCCAAAGTGAGGTGGACTGAAAACTGACAGAACAGCTGGACCCAGAGGGTAGTGGTCAGCAGTGCAAAGTCTCGTTGGAGCCCAATGAGTGGAGTACCCCAGCGGTCAATACTGGATCCAGTCTTGTTTAACTTCATTAACATGGACAACGGTGTAGGGCACACCTTCAGTAAATTTCCAGATGACATGAAACAGGGGGGAGTTGCTGACTCACCAGAGGGCCATGCAGCCATCCAGAGGGACATTAACAAGCTGGAGAGGTGGGCTGACAAGAATCTCGTGAAGTGCAACAAGGAAGAAGTGTAGAGCCTTTTACCTGGGGAAGAACAGACCCAGGCACCAGGACATGCTAGAAGCCACCCAGCTGGAAAGCAGCACTGCAGATAAAGACCTGTGAGTCCTAGTAGGCAATAAGCTGAACATGATTCAGCAATGTTGTTCCCTTGCCACAAAGATGGCTAATGGGCTGCGTTAGGCAAAGAGTCACCAGAAGGTAAAGAGCATTGATTCCCCTCTACTCAGCCATTGGTGAGGTTGCATCTGGAGTGCTGTGTCTGGTTCTGGATTCCCCAGTCCAAGAGAGATCTATGCACACTGGAGAGAGTCAAACTGAGGGCTGCCAAGATGGTCAATGTATTGGAGCATCACTCCTATGAGGAGAGGCTGAGAGGTGTGACTGTTCAGCTTGGAGAAGAGAAGGCTCGGGGGGGTACTTATCAACACAGGAAGTTCTGTCTGAACATCAGGAAGCCCTTCATTACTGTAGGGACGACAGAGCACTGGAATAGGTTGCCCAGAGAGGTAGGAGTCTCCCTCCTTAGAGATCTTCAAAAGCCATCTGGAAAAGGCCAACGGTATCCTGGGCTGCACCAGGAAAAAGTACTGCCAGCAGGTCAAAGGAGGTGATCCTTCCCCTCTACTCAGCACTGGAGAGGCCAAACCTGGAGTACTGGTTCCCGTTCTGGGGTCCCTAGTACAAGAGAGACATGGTACATAATGGAGAGAGTCCAATGAAGGGCCACAAAAATGATTAAGGTACTTGAGCACCTTTTCTATGAGGAAAGGCTGAGAGAGCTGGGACTGTTCAGCCTCGAGAAGAGGGGGATCTCATCGATGTCTACAGATACCTGAAGGGAGGGTGCAAAGAGGACAGAGCCAGGCTCTTTTCAGTGGTGCTCAGTGACAGAGCAAGGGGCACAAACTGAAACTCAAGAGGTTCAAGATTCCCTCTGAACATGTACACGTTGCCCAGAGAGATTGTGGAGTTGCCTTCCTTGGAGATAATCCAAAGCCACCTGGACAAGAGGCCCTGGGTGTCCCTTCTTCAGCAGAGGGGTTGAACCAGATGACCTCCAGAGGTCTCTTCCAACCTCAACCATTCTGTGATGCTGTGATTTAAATGGTATTTGTCATAAAGGCTCTGAAGAAGTAAATATTATTGGCAAGGATACATTTACTTCTTGATCCTTTAGTACCATTACAGAACACTGACAAAAATAAGGCACAGTTAATCTGTCATCCTAGTAAAGTTTTCAGGACATCCAAATTTCATTAGTGAACAGCAGCAAGGCATGGCTCATCTTAACTAAATCCTGTCGGACATATAATACATTCATGTTCAGTGTGGGTAAATTTAACCATTTTCTTTATTAAAAAAGAGATTCCACAACTTTCAGCTCTAAGTTGCAGTTGTAATGGGAAATTTAAGAAGCATTACCAACTTCTATGAACATGCTAAATAAAGAAATTTAAACATTTCTATTCTTTTATCTATAAAGAAAACAAATGAACTGAAAAAATAGTTTTTTAATAATTGTTAATTTGTAATGTTTAGGTTATATTTTCAAAAATTTCATAACCCAGGCTTATAATGTTGTTTTCCTTTCCATTATGAAAACTTAATACAAATGTACAGTGTTTCATTAAATAGAAAACTGCTCCTTACTAACAGCAATAAAAATTGCTTAATTATTAACTGAAAGGGATGTTTCTTGAAACAGCTTTCACCATTAAAGCTGAAATGTAAACATGAGATACAGAAACAAAGCCTGGAAACTCCTACTTATTCAGGTGAACCTTACAATATGAGCTATTCCATCAGAGCAACACTTTATAGTACACAAGATTAATACAGTAATTGAAGCATGAATTCACAGGAGGCCTTAGCTACCTGAAGCAGCATAGCAGAATACTGGGTCTGTAGAACTCCTGTGTGCCTTCTGCCTGGTATCCATGAAGCACTGACCCTAGGGCTGTCTCATTCTGAGATCAGAATTGGAGATCTGCCTGGGCTTTCAACCCTGTACACTCTTGCCTACCTCAGACCACATCAGACACTCTCTGGATAAGGCTCTATGCAACACTGCGCAATTGTTACCCCACCCTCAATTCTGAGAGGAGGAGGAGAGGGAAAAGGATTGTGTTGCTGTCCTTTCTTTCATCCTTATATCTTAGCTCAGGAGTTTCTACATCATGCAAGAGGAAAGATAGGCAAAAGTATAAGAACTAGCATAAAGAGTTGAAAAGAGTACTTTCACTTTTTGTTTCTTTGTTAACATTCACCAGCTGGCCTCATCAACTACATTCTACTAACTGCTTCAAAATACTGTAAGTATCAAAACCAACAACAACAACAAAACACAAAAAAGACCACATACTTAGTTGAATAATTAGCTTAAAATTTTATCAGGTATCTTTTTAGAATGTATTTGGATTTAATGTATTTGGATTTAATGCTTTTTCCACATTTTAAAGAGGTTTGAACAACTGGCTATAAAGAATAGTGTTCCTATTTTATCTTGATAATAGGAAGAATTTTTATAGGCTTATGCTAATTCATCTAACTTAGTTTTTAGATACATAAGTCTAATAACCTTAGTCAAGGGCAATACAAAGTACTGTTTCCAGTTTTGTGGCACAAAGCTACCACCACGTTAGTACTATTCTCTTCTCCTTACTGATGACAGCCATTGAAACAGATGAGTTCCTCTCCCTGTTTTGATCTATTTTATCTCCTGATTTAATTAATACTAGGCAAAACAACACACTTGGAACATATTAAGTTTGAAATAATAAATAGCTATAGACAACTGCTATTTTCAAACTGGTTTAAATAGCTGGGTTAGAAAACAAATCTCAATTCTCAATATAAATTATCTCTGATTCCACATCAATTAACTCACAAGTTAATCAAGTACAGTTTGAAGACCCTTATATTGCACATGGCTATCAACACAATCTAATTCATTTATTGCAGAGCTAAAATAAAATTGTTAAAGCAATTCTTCAGCTTATAAAATATTGCCTTTATACCAAAAGATGAAATTTATCTTCAAAATGTGCTTACTCTGGATTGGCAAAATACTGCTTCCAGAACAAATATATACTTTTTTCAACAAACTGCATTTATACACAATCTGACAACCGTTTCAATTTCAGAAGAAAATTAAATATATATTTATTTGCAGACAAATGGTGCCACAGTATTACAAATGATCTAATGAAAACTATACATCAGAAATACTGTATATACACAAAAGTTTACAGGAAGTTAAGAGTTGCTCAGCGTATTTTTAAAAAAGAATGCAAAATGACTTCTAAGAATTTGAAATAATATCCTGAGCATCTTCTTCTATTCATATATTGTATCCAAAAGGCAGATGCATTCACATGCTAAAAATATATTTTATTCACTTAGTGTAATTCTGAACACAAAAGGAAGAAAATATTTCCAACTGCAAAATAGCTCCACAGTTTATTGGTCTATCCACTTCACCTTTCTTCCTTGTGTAAGAAATGCATCAGTCAAGTATTTGTCCATTCTTTGGCAGAAAATGACTTTGCATTACCTCCTCCCACCACAGCCATATTAGCATATTTTCTATTGTGTTTTATGAGTAGAAGAACAGCACAAAACCAGATTATTCAACACCTTTATTGTTCACTCTAACAGAAGAGAACCCATTCCCATTTAAAATCTTTTTGTAAAGAAATTCACTTTTATTTTCTCTCTCTGCAATTTGATTTTATACATTGCCATTAAAATTAATGTCCTCTGGCACATTTATCAGTTTATTCTATCACAATTTCAAGGTTTCTAAAGGGGCTGGAAGATTATTGCACATCACATAGTCAGGTAACATATGCTTTGCACTCATACTTTTACCCCTCTAAAACAGACCCAGCAGAGCACCGTTATGATCTGAAAGAAAGACCTTGTTCACAGACAACTCTTAAACTACTAAGGTCTTTATGCCTATGAACTATGAAACACTCTTAGTCTACTTTTTGCTTTATTCCAATAACTTTTTCCTTTTTCATACAAAAACATTAACTGTTTGGTTTTGTTCAGTACTCTGGTAAGCTTTCACACTTATCTTTTGATAGTCTAACTACCCAAATAAACCACTTTGTTTTGATCCATCAAGTATTGGACAAATACATGTTCCTTTCATTAAAAGCACCACCACGATCTTTACCATAGCAGAAGCTAGCTCTGTTGTCAAATCATTGTCATGGGCAAAACAGATACATTACCCTCTTAATATTTTTTTTTATTTCAGGTAAGAAGCTTAAATACAAACTTTGGCAACACTCACTGCTGTGATGCAGTACCAACTCAGCAATCACTGTTCCTGACAGATTCTTGCTTATGAAATCTGTTACACATTCATAAAGCAACAAAGTAGTATGAATGTACTACAACCCTCTTCGTACCATTTCTACAGAAAATACTAACTATATGCTTTTTGTTTGGTATGCTATAGGGATACATGTTTGTCAGATTCTTCACTATGTCTAAAAATGTCTTGGTGAAACAAAGTGACAGTAAAGCCAAAGCAAGATAAAACGCTTATAAAAAGGATGACTTTTCTAACCAAACCCCCAAATCCTTTCTTCTTGCCAAGGCAAAAGCATTTTCCTAGTATGCAATACAATCAATAACACAGGCCTGTAATACCTACTAGCACTAATAAATATGATAGTGGTAATACAGGCATTGTAACCTCTAAGGCTAATATGGATACAAAGACAGAAAATATCTGGTATTTACCTACATAATCATCCAGAATTATTAAGGAAAAATAGGATGTATCCCTTGATATCACATTTATTTTAGGAATTAGTAAATATGATTGAAAAAGTAATCTTTTTAAAATAATGTGATAAAAATCTCCTCTTAAAGAAGTTAGACATTGTAGACATTTAAAAGAATTATAAAATCACACAGTGCTTTGATATAAGTTTTCTATTTAAACCATTTCTCAGAGTTTCAGAGAATTACCATCTAACTTTAATGAGAGGAGAAGCTCTAACAGCAGTTGGAAATGTAATATAATGTTTACACACAGTACAATCTATGCTATAAAAAAAAAATCAGAAAAAATCTAAAAACTCCATAGTATTTGCTTATGATGTTCATGGAATTATCCTTGCTTTTGCAAGTTATATCTACTCATCCTAGCCATACAAAAAACTATACAATTGAAATACAATACGGCTTCATGAAGCAGAGATCATCAGCTGCTATATAACTAGCTGTCCCCACAAAATATCTTAGAATCGCTAGTGCAGAAACTGTAAGTGGGTACAAAACCAAAACCCACCTCCAAGATATTTCTATCCTGTGGCATTTCATAGACACTATTTACAGATTTAGCATCTCTTCCTCTTCCACAAGCATACACAGAAAAGATTCTCCAATTTTTCCTGTATAAATCACAGAATCTTTGTCTGCCCAATCCACCAAAATTAATTTAATTCTGGAATCTGTTCAACTCTGTTTGTGTGGATTGTATTTACAGTCACCATGTAAGAAATGATGAGATGAATACCTGCTTTAAGGGAAGGAAGAAGTCATATATTACAAATTTTGCTCTTCAACGTGGAGGACAGGCTCCTTAACTAGTGAAAAGTCTCTCATGTCACACTGGAAATCGGACAAGAAATAAAATGACAGAATTCCCTGTTTATTGCTGTAAATACAATAAAAGAAAAAAAAAAAAAAAAAAAGGAAGATAGCAAAAGGACTACAATTACAACTGCATAGATCAAAGAAAGTAATTTCATAATTGTTTTTCCTTTTCTATACTTTAATAGCTGTACTCCATAAGGGAAGAAGGGAGATGGTATTTTATTGAAATATAATAAACGATTCAGCAAGTAATTTCTTAAAATAACATACTATAGCAAAGTTCACAGTAAAATACAAATAATTTAATGGACATTACTATCCATAGGGATACCATAGCTATATAACTCTTATTCAAAGCAATTTACATATTAGCCTTCTTGCGTAAAAAAAATTGTCATATCATATGGACCATTATGAAAGGAATATGTTTAAAATAAACAGGAAAACAACACAGGGTGTCAAATTTCAGATGCCAACAGGGTTACTGATTGCATTTATTTTAATGCATCTCATAGGAACCTACAAAATCTCCAAGGAACCTACAATTTTTAACCAGACTTGCAGATTTCCTTTTGATATTGTAAGGCAATGTTATAATGAAATGGCATTCTCCTTATGAGAAGTACTCACCTACCCCCAGGGAAAAAAAAAAAAAAAAAAAAAAAAAGATAATTTTATGTGTATGAAAAAAAAATATCTTAGATTATAGGTTAATAGATATGTTTATTACTGGCTAACAGACATGCTATTCCTTAGTAATTCTTATTCATCCTGCTCAAATCTGAGTACAAGAAGACTTCAAGTTTTATTAATAAAAAAATTAGAACATTCCATTACCGTTCTAACCTGTCAGAAACAGGCAGTGGCAGAATCCAAGTCCTACATGGTGGAGACTTTATTTTCAGAGCACTTGATATTCAGAACAGATGGGAACCACAAGTTCAGATGAAGTCAGGAAATGTAGCATGATCTTACCAACGGTGAAAATGAATGGAAATTGAAATGGCTTTGGTTTGATTTATAAATGATCTTCACACAATAGAGCTATTATTACAAAGGAAACACTTAATAATTAGAAGCAATAGGGAGAGATTTTTTCGTTCTAATTTTTCATCAGTGAACTGCATGCATTACTGCTGATTTAATTCAAAGTGGATCACTGTTACATCAGTCTGATTAAGTAGTACACCAACCCCTATTCAGTTAGAAGCAGAATCAGCTTTAGATGATGCAGCTGAAATCCTGAAAAACATCACACATGATGAAAAGACGTTACTTTAAATCACATCCTCCAAGTCTTGCACTTTCATGAAATACCTTTTCATGCTTTCTGATCTACTTGGCACCACAATGTTCATATGGTCTACTCAGGAGAAAAGCTCACGTAACATCATAATTCTCTTAATAGCAGCTTTAGATTTTTGTTCCTACATTTACAAATCAGTAGAGAATCCTCCATGAAATGTTATGGTAAGAAGTAAACATGCTACACCCTGTGAGAGTTATTATGTGAATGGTACTGGCCTACAATGAAAAGCTGCAGGAAAATTAATCATTAAAATGGTAATCTTCAGTATTCACTACTGTGATTTACTACTTCATTACAATCACAGTTTGATATCAGCAGTAACTGGTAGGAGCTACCTCCTAACATAGTAACAATAAAAAACAAAAATTAAAACGTTAGAAATAGAGCTTTAATATGCATGTACACAAAGATTCAGACCCAAAGAAAATATGGCTCAGAAAAGTTAAAATACAAATTGATATTGTATAGGATACGCATACACATTCTTGTGCATACATCACTGAAAATCTGATTTTATTGATTTCAGTGAATAATCACCTCTAGCCCCAGAAAGAAAACTCTTAAGTTCTGCATATGCTATGTTTTTTTCTCCTTATACATCATTCTTTGTTCAGGGTATACCATTATACCTTACAACAGCAAAAATTAAAAATATTAAAATAGAAGCTGAGCTGCATTTGTTTTAACTAAAAGAAAGAAAAAAAGAAAAAAAAGAAAAAGAAAAAGAAAAAGAAAAAGAAAAAGAAAAAGAAAAAGAAAAAGAAAAAGAAAAAGAAAAAGAAAAAGAAAAAGAAAAAGAAAAAGAAAAAGAAAAAGAAAAAGAAAAAGAAAAAGAAAAAGAAAAAGAAAAAGAAAAAGAAAAAGAAAAAGAAAAAGAAAAAGAAAAAGAAAAAGAAAAAGAAAAAGAAAAAGAAAAAGAAAAAGAAAAAGAAAAAGAAAAAGAGAAAAAGAAAAAGAAAAAGAAAAAGAAAAAAAAAACTAAAACTGCTGCTTTGTCTTAACTACAATAGCAAGGAAAACCAATAATCGAAAAGCACTAAAGAGCTTTGTAGCTGGTAACAGATAATTTACCAAAATTCTTTATAATAGATCTGATTCTTTGAGTGGATTTTTTGTCTGACTTTTGCACAGGGTAATTCCTCAAAATATACTAATGGAGAGATTCTGGGGTTTGCTTTATTTGTTATCACAGTACTTAGAAGAAACAGTCTTGGTTTTTGTTTTCTGAAAGTTGAGAGAACAAGGGAACCACCTTTTGTTATTTTGGAAGAAAATTGTATGTGCAGGAGTCTGCATCATTTGTATCACTAATTTTGTTCTAACAGAGTTAAGTCTGATGAGGCCTGTGGATGCAGATGGCGAAAAAAATGGAGAATATGTAACAGTAAGCAGAAATAAAATATAATCAGGCAGGCACTTAAACTTATTAGTGATATCCATTTGCCTTTTTGCTGTCTGGACTAAACAATGTTACCTTTCCAAGGCCAAAGACTAAGATAGGAAGACCGACCATCTCAGAAAGGTCCTCACTGACACAGCAAAAAGTGAAGGACTGGGAAGCTACAAGAGAAGCACACAGACTCAGAAACTAGAAAGCAAGGATGTTTCTCTCTGTTAGCACATCCAGGCAGAACGTGAAGCCTGCCCAGAGAACTACAGCTGAGACATTACAAAAGATAATAGAAACAAGGTGATATGATGTACAGGTGAGCATGAGTTAGATTTGACTTTGTATCCATACAGTTGTCTGAAGACAGATAGAAAAGCTGTTCAATTTATTTCAATCAATTACTGCATATATGCACTCAAGAAAAAATGTCCTTCTGATGAGGAATGCAAGAGGACTGCCGTATTAGTTAGGACTGCACAGAGGCTACAGTCCTGATTAAGCCTGGGACAGAAGCAGACCTCCACACAGACAGGCAGCCAGAGCAGAACTCATCCTCATGCAGATCCACAGCTGCAGGCTGACAGGCTCGTGCAAAGTCCTGCGTGCTGTGTGATGATGGCAAGACCAGCACAAGAGGGTGCTGACGTTCAACAAATCAATTTTAAAAGAAGGAGGAAAATAAATAAATAAATAAACCTCCACCACCACCAAGAGACACATTCAGAGTCCAGCACATTCAGAAAATTGAGATCACAACTGTTACAAGTCTTAAGGACATGACAGAGAAGGAAAGGTAAAACCAAAAAAAAATAAGAACCAAGCAAACTGGAAGATTTTTTTTTGGTTCTTGTTTTTTTAAATTCTTGACTTGACTTGAGATAAGTTACTAAATCAGAACTATCACAAATTGTCATCTAGGTTTGAAAAAGTCAAAGGTTTAAAAAAAAAAAAAAAAAAAACAAAAAAACTAGCACAAATAAACCCAGTTCTCAATAGACATGAATAACAGGCACATTACATAGTTCTTTAACCAACTCAACAAGATTTTAAAAAAGAAAAAACACTTTTTTTTTCCTGATCCTTCTAATTTGTGCCAATATAACTTCCTTCACCTTTACAACCCCACTCCCTTTCCCTATTGGTAAATATGTTAATTACAAGCAGCAAATTAATTTTTTATGCCAGAACTGTAAAACAAGCCATATAAATCAATAAGAGAAGATGAGCAATTACCTTACTGAAAAACACAAAAACTATTGCCAGCACCCTAAATCTTTTGATGAAACCCTTCACAAATCAGCTGCAATTCTGTGAAAACAGCAAACTACACAATATCCAATGCTTTGCATAATCAATGCATCTACAACATCTTCAGCTTCTGGCAAAGCAATCAATTAGGGTCAGCTCTCAAATAATCATCAGTAGTGCCCAAGTACACTGGTTAATGACTTTCAGTTGTACTGTGTAAGCAGTTTTTCAGTGGAGTGAGCAAGAGAGGCAGAGACAGCAAGAATGAAGTTCTGCCTACTCATAATTATGAACAGAAGAACAAATGTGTTATTTCTATTCTCAGTGTAACATCTGGAAAGGTGTTAAAAATTAGTTATTTTTTCTTGCCTTTTTGCATCCCCAACTCTCCCCCATAATACATCTGCAGAACCTGCAGGACACAAATGAAGGCTCAGGTCTCTTTGGGCTCTCCTTGGCAACTTTTTTTCTTCAAAAAGAACAGTATGAATTGCCAGACAATCATAAAAATCATCTCCTACCCTGTTCCTTTATTCCTGGATATTCAGACCCCTAGACATCTTAGTCTTAATGCCTTCAAAAATTGTCAGGCTCTGCAAACTGATGTATCTTAATGCCTTTTTCTGCCTCATTAGTACAAATTATTCAAACAACTACCATAACAAATTTTAAGGAAAGAAGAAGGACGTGGAGAAAATTGCAAATTCTAAATCACACGTTTACCTGGAGAAGACTATTGTCAAGTTAGCATCTGTATTTTTTTACAGCTGTTCTGGGGAGTTTACTTGGATGAAGAAAATGCAACAACAACTTACAACTAAAGCCCTTCAGAAAGTACCACAGAGTAACTGAAGAATGTGGAAATCAATATAAGGATTAAAAGGCAGGAATGGAAATGACTACGATGGATGGACAGGGTGGATGGAAAGGAAACGGCAATGAACTAGATTGAAAGGAGAACAATTGATGTGGACAGTGTTCAGAGTTACAAGCACAGTTTGTAAAACAATAGTCTTGAAATAGGCATTAAATAGTTTCATTAAGAATGTGCCATCTCCCAGAAGCGGAATGAAATGAATTTCCCTGGCAAATTCAGTATAGTTGTCATTCAGTGTAGTTAAACTCAGTGTAGTCAACATAAACAAGAGTAACATGTCTGTTTATGAAGAACCAGTTGAGTTTGAAGATGGCAGACACTGACATTCACACTCATATTCAGACCAGACAAATGTAGAAAAGAAGCACCAAAATCACGGCATGGAACAAAATGGAAGTAAATGACATATTTGAAAAGAGCACAGAGTTTATCAGAGTCACATACAAGTCAGAATCTGATCTCTCTCCCAAGATATACCAGAAGGTAAGAACAGGAGAAAAAATTATCTTAGCTAAAGACTTTCATGAGCAAAAATGTTATGTGGAGATACTGGTCACAAACAAACGAAGATTGGAAATTCAAAGCAAGTTTCAAATTACCAGTGAAACAACATTCAGAACATTTTAACCTCTCAGTATTAATGGAGAAAGCAACACAACTATTTTTTGGATGGAAACAGATAGACTTCCGAACAGCATTGCATCATGTGACTAGCTAAGGTAGCAAGCAATGGGACTTCCTGACCCAACAGATCTTCCATTTTTGTGTGTCTATATATTCCTTACCCCAGATAAAATCATCAGCCAAGTTCCAATGACTTTAGAAACCTCACGATTTCATCTAATAAGAAATTCCGTGGAGTCTGGACTACTTGGCAGAATTAAATGGATACTACTACACAGGAAAATTCTAGAAGTGTTGTAATCTAATAGCCATTCTGCTGAAACAGTAGAAGTACAGCAGTCAAAGCACAAAAAACAACTCAGCTATAGTCATGGCTGCTGACAGATTTGCTTACTGGTTTTTACTCTTCCTTACTCTTCTCGATGACTGATAATGCAAAATAGCCCTCTAGCTAATGATGACATACTTTAGAAAGGACATCAACTTCAAAGACATGGGTAAAAAACAAAACAAAACAAAACAAAACAAACAACCCCCACCACCACCAAAAAACACAACACTATGACTGTGACTCATCCAGCAATCAGAGTGCTGTAGACACATATTAAGTAACCAGCAGAAAGCAATTATTTCAAAAACAAAAATGGATAGTTGGGGGAGTAACAAATTTTAACATCTCCTCAAAACGCATGTGACAACAGGCTTATTGGACAAGTGTTTTCCATGGAGTGCAATAAGACTTTGCTTTTTGAAGGAAAAGCACAATCTCCTTACTATGTATTTGTATGGATTTGGGCTGCAACAGAGTTCATTCTCTTTCTCATAGATGATATAGTGCTATGTTATGGATTTGTAACGAAAACAGTGTTAACACACTAGTGTTTCAGATATTACTGAATAGGCTGGAGGTGCACAAGAAGCTGGGAGGGGACGCAGGCAGGACAGCTGATCCCAACTGACCAAAGCAATACTGCATACTATATGATGACATGCTCAGCCATCAAAGCTGGGAGAAAGAAGGAGGGGTGGGGGAACATTTAGAGTGGTGGTGTTTGTCTTCCCAAATAACTGTCACAAGTGATGAAGCCCCGCTTCCAGGAAATAGCTGAACATCTGCCCGCTGATGGGAAGCAGTGAGTGAATGACTTATAGTACTTCGCTTGTGTGTGCAGTTTTTGCTTTACCTGTTAAACTGCTTTTATCTCAGCCCATGAATTTTCTCACTTTTACACTTCCAATTCTCTCCCCCATTCCACAGGGAAGCAAGCAAGCAGCTGTGTGGGGGCTTTGCTGCCCACTGGGGTTAATCCACAGCAGGATTTAAAAAAAAAAAACAAAAACACTTTACCTTACTAAAATGACAATTTCCTTCTGTATTAATAAGCCTTTTTGTGAATTTTATTGGGGTTTTTAATTTCAAGAGGGAACATCTAAGGGACACGCATCTGTTTCCCTATGCTACAAAGGCTGGTGGTAATTTTCTTCTGACAAATAGACCTAATAAGTGCCCTGTACAAATATACTTACCCCAAGGCCCATGAAATGTGCTTTACTGGAGTAAAATCATTTACCAGGGACTGGCAAGACAGGAAGACTGTTGGGAATTACTCACCAGTGATTTTCACTGTCTTTTCGGAAAGTTAGAACTGTTAGCCTGAAAATGTGCCTTAGACAAATAGGAAAAAGTGACTGCCTCATTTTGCAGTTGTTTTTATTTCCTGTCTTATTGCTTCACTGAACAGCAAGAACCCCAGGGAACTGGACAATGCAGTTTATTCAAGCATTCCTGTTGGTGTAAGGATGTGAAAACAATATCCCAACTTCACTATGAAATGACCTTGATGATCTGTATAACATTTGTCAAAGACTAATAACATTTGTAAAGATACTTGCTAATATGATTGATTGCATTCTTCACCGCTCCAGTTACCTTGAACTAAATTGCATGCTATTATAATGACGACTTTTGTAAGTGAAGTTTCTTAATTTTTCCTCAGTCTTTCAACAGTGATCTCACAAAAGATTGAAGGAGTTTATAGTTCAATAATGTGTGTTGCATAAAATACTGCACTCTAACAACAAGTATTTTTAATCTTTCTGCTAATGAGGTGTTGTGACAGAGCACTGGCAAGGAACGTAATTTCTGAGTAACGGGAGAATAATACCCAAACCTCATTTGCACATATCCAGAATCATGAACAGCAAGTAGTCAGGTGTGAGTGATCCATGGTTGTGTGAGTGGAAAACAAACAAATAAACAAACAAACAAAAATTTTACCATCACCAAGCATACTCTAGACTTACTGATCACAGTATCTCTATCCTGCCAAGCTACACTAGAATGTCTGATGTGCTTTTCCCTGACATTCAGAGTTCAAGCACGTTGCATGATGCAGTGATAACGAGAACAGCTTTGTAAGGAGTCAGAAAAGGTTCACAGCACTTACTCATTTGGGGTTCTAGGAACAATAAAAGTGTCTGTACTACTCTCAGTCTGTGAAAACCGCATATCCTCATTCTATGGGACCCCAGTAACTCAGGCCATGGTGACAGACTGTACTGTATTTTCAGGAGAATTTATGTAGGAAGCAACTGTATCTCTATATGAGCAACAGTAAACACTCTTCCTCTGCATAAGCCTCCAGAAGCTTTTTCATCCACATCCAGGTTCACCCATGTCACAGGTCCAAATGTTATAAAAGGAGCTCTCCTCAGTAATTCACAAAGCTAAGTCACAAAGCTAATTCACAAAGCAAAGCTAAGTCAACTGCCAAGAAAAAGGAAATTTCTCTTCAGATTAAATATGTTAAATTAAATATGCAAAAAATTGAGCTAAAACATAGCTTCCAACAGAAACTTATGTTTGGACAGGTTCAGGCATCAAATGAATATTACTGGTAAGTTCCAGCTACTGACACTGCGCAAGATGATACACTCAATCTCCCCAAGCAAAACTGACAATGCAAGTCATCTGACTGCCAGAAGACCACCAAGCCTCTCTCACTCCCACTCCTGTTAGTGGGTTTACATGGAAAAATTTGGTAGCTGGGGACCTGCTGTGGTGGCTTCTGTGAGCAGAGTCAAGCAGCTGCCCCACGTCAGAGCAGAGCCAGCTCCAGCTGCTCCAAAAGGGACCCGCTGCTGGCCAAAGCTGAGCCAGGGAGCAACGCTGGTTGGGCCTTTGTGGCAGCAGATTGAAGAAAGGGAAAAAAAATAAACAAAACAAAACAAAACAAAAAAACTGTGCAACAGCAGATGGGAGAATGAGGAGTGAGAACCAGCCTTGCGGCCCCCAAGGTCAGTGCAGCAGGAGGGCAGGAGGTGCTCCAGGCAGGCAGCAGCAGTTCCCCTGTGTCCTGTGGAGAGACCCCTGGTGGAGCAGGCTGTCCCCCTGCAGCCCATGGGTCCCACATGGAGCAGATCTCCACGCTGCAGCCTGTGGAGGAGCTCCCGGTGGAGCAGGTAAGAATAAAAGTCTTGTGGGTCAGAATTAAGGCAAGGAGATCATTAACCAATTATCATCACAAGATAAACAGGCCTGACTCTTCCACTTCCTCCCCAGCCCCAAAAAGTGCATTCAGACCATAACTGCTCCTCCCTACTGTTCTTCCTCACTCATGGCAGTTCCCTCCCATTGGGTATGCTCCTTCACGAACTACTCCAGTGTGGGGCATTCCCATGGCTGCAGTTCCCACCATATCCAACCCTACATGGGCTCTCCATGGGCCGCAGCCTCCTCCAGGCCACATCCACCTGCTCCAGCGGGGGCTCCTCCACAGGGGGGCTGCAGCGTGGAGATCTGCTCCATGTGGGACCCATGGGCTGCAGGGGGACAGCCTGCTCCACCAGGGGTCTCTCCACAGGACACAGGGGAACTGCTGCTGCCTGCCTGGAGCACCTCCTGCCCTCCTGCTGCACTGACCTAGGGGGCTGCAGGGCTGGTTCTTTCACAGTTGTTCCTTGCTCCTCTCTCGCACATGCACCATTTTCCCCCTTAAGCCCATTTCCCTGAGGCACTGCCATCTCAGCTGTGGGGCCCGGCCATGCCCTGCAGTGAGGCCGCTGGAGCCGTCTGGAACCAGCTGTGTCTGCACGGCGCAGCCCCAGCCTTGCCACACGCAGCAGCCTCGCAGGTAGCAACATGACAGCTACAACACATACACTGACAAAGGATCTCCTTGATCTTTCAGCAGTTCTGGTCCTTGCCCTTCTTAGATTTCCACAAATAGTAAAATCCTATCCATCAAAATCAATTAGTCCTTATTTTCAGGGCATAAGTACTCCGTGAAGATAGCACCAGAACATCTTCACACAGTTGCGCATACTAAGGGAAGTTCAAATTCTCTGCCGGCACCCATCCGCCAGCACCAGCTTAAGGACGGTCAGACTATTATGAGTCATTACTATGATCAAATACGTCTGTGCCCATGTTCTTTAACAAAAGAACACATTAGCCATCTTTTTACCTGCCATCCTATAAATTCTCACATCACAAATCTAGGCAGATGACACACTGAAGCACTTTATTAACTTTCTGAACTAAGAAGCTCATCTGTCATCCTCTGTCATATAGATTAATTCTTAAAGAAGCATGTTATAGAAATGTTTCTCAACTTCTTTCACATAGTTGTAGCTATCTCTTCAGAAATACACATTCAAACAATTAATTTTCAGCTGAAATATTGTGATGTTTATAAAAATATTTCTGTTTGAGTGTATATATTTTTCTGGCAGGTGCTATAAGTAAGTAGCCTATCTTTTTCCTAAAATAAGACTCAATGATTTTTTTAAACAGTTCTTCTTTTGACAGATGATTGGCTTTTAGTATTACAGAGACTGAACAAACCTAAGTAAAAAACATACTCAGTAAAACTGAATAAAATGCTCTGTTTTTCAAATCAGGTCAGTTCATGAAGGATAAAGCACTACAGTTTTTATTCACAGCCCATCTCCAGAAAAAACAACAACAACAACAACAACAACAACAAACTAAAGTTTAAAAGCTTTCATACTTAATTTTTTGAAAACGTTAAAATAATATATACTTTTAATTTATTCAGAGAATCACATTTTGGCTTTCCATCCAATAACTAGAAAACAAGTAAAATCTAGAAGAATACAAACTGAACATAGCCGTGACAGTTGTTACAATATGGCTGAAAGTACTTAGCAAGCACAGAATTGTGAACTAATTAAAATAATTAGTAAATTAAGAACCATTACTTTAGTCTTCTTTATTTTACACCTGTAAATTAATACACAGTTTTTTCTCTGTAAACATATAAGACACCTTTTTTTCTTTTTTTTGGCTCTTGCATAAATGACTCCTGCAACTAAGACATTAAGAAAATACCAGATAATGCAATCTTGGCAACATGCCGATAGGGAATAACTGAAGGAGACATCACATACTTTCCAAAATTTCAATCCAAGTTTTACATTTTTCTCCTCCATGAGCAAGAAGCTTTGCTCTCCTTAAACTAAGGCAGTTGCAAACTATATTTTTATTCAATTAAAGTAACAATTGATTCTAATATACAAAAACATATTATAGCAATGTTATATTTATAAGCTAACACTGCTAAAAACATATTACTTAGCTCTGAATTTCATTAGCCAATCTCCAATGTTTTTACTAAAAAGCTTAGTATCATTTCATTAGAGAGACAAGGATTCAACTGCTTCAGGTCACAGAACTGATCTGAAGCAATGTCAGAAAAGACTGCAAATCTCTTTAATCCCACTCCTTTGCTCTTACCACTGGAGTACTACTTTAGCTTTAAACACCTCTCAGTTCAAATCACAGAATCCTATTCATTAATACTTTCAACTATAAACTGTAATTTCACATACTTCAGTTAGGCTACCATAAAGGTCAAAGAAACATCTTCAGAGGGTAAACTATAGAAGAAAGTGGAGTTAGACACAAAACTATGAACATCCCCAGTATTAAAAACACAGGGTCTTTTAAGGCTGTAATATTTTTTTGACTACTTTTCAATAAATCTTCCTTTCCCCCCCTGAAACACCTTTAGCACTTCTGAATATCTGAGTATATGAAAGTATATAAAGCTTAGCAAAGCTATATATAAGGCTATCCACAAACCTCAGCCTAAGAAACACTTTCATGTCACTACATGCCAACATTTGGAACTATACAAATAAAATACATTCACAATATTATAAAATACATAATATCTATCTATCTGTATGCATTTGCCAAGGAACACGCACATTTTCAGACCGGTCAGCATAAAGTGTGAGGGATGCTTCTCATTGTATTAATATTCCAAAGCCATGTTCTTCAAAGGAACCCGCTTCTACAACATTAAAATCTGCTGGATCCATGCATGCTATATAGAATGGTACTACAGAGAAATACTAGCTGTTGTGGTTTAACCCGGCTGGCAGCTAAACACCACACAGCCGTTCGCTCACCCTCCCCCCTCCCTCTCTGGGATGGGGGAGAGAAACGGGAAAGTGAAGCCGGTGAGTTGAGATAAAGACAGTTTATTAAGACAGGAATATAATAATATAAGGAATATAAGGAATATAATAATAACAATAATAATAATAATAGTGATAATGATAATAGTATTAACAATAATAATGTGTAAGAAAACAAGTGATGCACAATGCAATTGCTCACCACCCGCTGACCGATGCCCAGCCTATTCCCGAGCAGCCGGCCCCCCCACCCCAGCCAGCCACCCCTATATATTGTTTAGCATGACGTCAGATGGTATGGAATACCCCTTTGGCCAGTTTGGGTCAGCTGTCCTGGGTCTGTCCCCTCCCAGCTCCTGCTGCACCCCCAGCCTGCTCGCTGGCAGGACAGAGCGAGAAGCCGAAAAGTCCTTGGCCTGGTGTAAACACTGCTCTGCAACAATTAAAACATCAGCATGTTATCAGCGCTCTTCTCATCCTAATCCAAAACATAGCACCCTACCAGCTACTATGAGGGAAAATTAACTCTGTCCTAACTGGAACCAGGACACTAGCATACACAACAACTGTAAACCACAACCTCGAACAAACCAAACACTTCACCTAAAATCTCTATCTGTTTTCGTTATACAAAAAGAAAAAAAAAAAAAAAGAGTGAAATTAGAGTTACTATAAATATATTCTTGCTGGTTTGCTCAACACTTTTGAAGATCAAGTCACTTATCTTTCATGCATTTTGTCTCAGTTGTGTTGCTTTGCACCAACTTATGTCATTCTTTTTATCCATTTGTTTACAACTTTCCAGTGCTTGCAGGTGATGGATACAGCTAAAAATCTGATGCTCAAAGGCAGAAATTGTTAAAGGACTAATACAGCACCAGCAGTATCTAAATCAGACTGGCGCTGTGCCTACCAGATGGCTCAGACAACTAATAGTAATTTTCTGATTACTGGGATTTATCAGCAACAGAGATAATAGTATTTAAAAACAACGAAAAAAAAAACACCAAAAAAACACCTACTTTCCTCCTGTAATGAGATTTACATGGATACTCAAATAAATGTCTTTGACAAAAACATGAGAAGTCTTCCATTTCATAAAGAAACTGTAGTTGTTATAAACAAATCATCATATCTTCTTTCACTGCCGATCCAAGGCAGAAAAATACAGATCCCCCTTCTTGCAAAACTTAGGCCAAAAGACATGGCATATCCACAGGGGAGGACAGAACTACTTTCCCTTATTAACAAACAGTGAGAAACTAGAAAAAAATAATTCTACTTTTTTTTTTTTTTTTTTTAAAAAAAGCCCCATTTATTCCCCTTGTTCTTAAAATCAGCTGGAAGTAATGATCACATTACAGGGGTTTCTTCCGAAGTGTCCACTACTGTAAAATTCTCTTACAGAACTTAAGAGTGTATCACAGTTTTGAGGAGGTTTTGAATTCAGGAGACTTTATTATTAAGACTATTCTCAAGTGTTAAATGTTTTGGACATGTTTTATACTGATTTTTGTATCAATTCACATTTTGAACACAAACTTCTCTCACGTGTAATATACAAGCATTGAGAACCATAGAATATCCTGAGTTGGAAGGGACAATTCCTGACTCCACACTGGGCAACTTAAGAGTTAAACTACAAATCTAAGAGCATTGTCCAAATGCATCTTGAATATCAGCAGTCTTGAGGCCATGACCCAGTTCCAGGGAGCTTGTTCCAGTGCCTGAACTGGAAGTTCTTCTCAGTGAAGAACATCCTAATATCCTACATGAACTTCTGATGCAGCTTTAAGCCTTACTCACATGTCCTATCAATCACTGGCCACCAGAGAGAAGAGATCACCACCTTCCTCTCCACTCATCCTCAGGAGGAAGTTACAGACAGCAAGGAGGCCACCTGTCTTCTCCATGCTGAGCAAACCAAGTATCCTCAGCTGTTAAGTCATGCTTTCTAGCTCTTTCACCATCTTTCTTGCCATCCTTTGGACACATTCTAATGTTTTGATATCTTTTCTATATTGTGTAGCCCAAAACTGCACACATTATTGGAGGTGAGGCTGCATAAGTGCTGAGTATAGTGGAATAACCACTTCTTTCAATTGGGTGCTTAATGCATCCCAGGATATGGTGGACCTTTTCGGCCACCAGGGCACACTGTTGACTTGTATGAGTTTACCAACAGCCAAGAATCCCGGATCCCTCTATGCAGGGCTGCACTCCAGCTACTTGCCCCCCATCTCTATGTACATCCAGGATTGCACTGTCCCAGGTGCAGAACCCAGCATTTGTTCTTGCTTAATTTCATATGGTTGGTGTTCGCCCAGTATTATCATCTAGCAAAATCTCTCTGTAAGGCCTCAAGACAGTCAATGACTCCTCCCAATTCAGGATCTTCCACAAACTTATTTAGTCTGCACTCAACACCTGTGTCCAGGGTACTGATAAAAACATTGAAGAAAACTGGCCCTAAAAGCCCTGGGCAAGCACTGCAAGTGACTTGCTGCCAGCCTGATATTACTCCATTTACTGCAACTCTTTGAAGTTGAAGAGCCCAACTCTTCAGCCAATTGTTCACCTATTTTATTGTGTACATGTCCAGCTGTATATACTGGACATTTTGTCCAGAAGGGTACTGTGAGAGACAACATCAAAAGCTTTGCCAAAATCCAAAAACAGCTCACATCCACTGCCTTCTCTTTATTCACTAGGGGGTTAACCTTTTCATACAAGGACATTAAGAAAGGCACGACTTTCCTTTTGTGAACCCATGTTGGCTTTCACTGATGATTGTGTTGTCTTTCACGTGTTTTTCAGAAACTTTCAGAATAATCTTCTGTAAATCCCAACAAAAGAAACAACAGTTTTTGTTTGGTGAGGTTACTTCCTGTCTTCCCATCTCCTCATAACAAAGTATCTGAATATCTGATGCTACACTGCTGTCAATTATTTGCTGAAACTGAAAAGTATTAAGGTTATTATCAAAGATACTAATAATGTAAGAAGGTAATAACCTTCTAATAGCTAATTAGGAAAATATAAAACCCCAAATATCCTTAATAATTTCATTGTATATTTGAACTCACCATGTATCTGGGCAAACAAAACACCTATTTTGAATTATTTCATAATAGTTAATCTGTGACTTAACTGCTATAATTTAAATAAAATCTCTTCATATATACTAGTATATGTTCATTTCACTAGATTTTCTTTAAAACAGAAAGATAAAATGCAAAAGGTACATATGAAACAATAAGCCTAAAATCTGGCATACAATAGATGAAGGTTCTTAAAGACTCTAAAAAATACTGTTTAGTCAGATATTAAGTAATGTCCCCAGTTAAGTTGTCTTCATTATGTAAGAACTATTTCCTATAAAAATATGCTAAGTAATTTTATTAATTTACTAAATTGTATAAAATTGACTAGGCTCTTAACCAGTCTGCATTAACATAATCTTTATACATAAAAGGAAATAGAAATAAAAAAGAATTTCATAAAACTAAGTATACAACAACATATTACAGAGCAATAATCAAATTTTCCTTCCATATATAATTAGCTACATTCAGTATTATAAAGCAAGCACAAAAGTTACTTTCTTGCTTATATACCAATAATACAATGCTATTCCTCTTTAGATAAATATGACAATGAATTAAGTCCATACAAAATAGGTATTTTTCTTATCACTTTATAAAATAAATCCCACCTATTAAAGTCTCTGTACTATACCTCATATGGATGACAGAAGAAAAAAAAAAGAATAAAATTATTACTGTTATAAAAGAATATATATAAAAGAACATGCTTTCAAAGTTGTATAAAGCTCAACAGTTTTCAACTTTTATTTTTACACTTAACAAACAATTCATTACATCTACCTCTGTATTTCCCATCTTTTCAGCTTTTCCTTAGTCATTCAAGGATATTTCCTCTTCCTCCGCTAATTCTTAGTTTCATTAGAAGGTTTTAATGAGGGTCTGTCAAAACATGTTTTTTTTGATATTCAGGTGGACCACACCAACCAAAAGCCGTTTTCCATGATTTTTAATCCTTTCAAAATAATTCACTACTTATGTGCTCTTCCTAAGTGGATCTTACTTATCCAAGTATCCACAAAGTCTGATTTTTAGTATCATTTCAGCTACTTTGTCCAGTCCATTTGCAAGGCTTACTGTCCCATAATTCCCTGGATCACAAACAGAAACACTAACACAACAAAAACAATCAAGCAAAATGCCCAATATCACATTTGTCATCCTGCAGACCTCTGGGGATAAAACAATTCTAAGAAAGAGGTTATATTCTGAGATATCTTCCACTGACAGGATGGATTAAATTTTCTTTACTGTACCTTTTACCCCCTTTTCAAGAAGCTTTTTTGTTTTACTTATTTTCTTGAAGTTGTACACAATAACAGGTGGGGATTTTTGTTATTTTTGTTTTGTTTTGTTTTGTTTTGTTTTTTATCTTCATTATTCCTACTGATTCTTAGTATGTATGGATCACTTTTACAGACACATTATAGACATACTGCAAGATTTTGTGCCATATCCAGTGGACAGCTCAGCATTACCCCAGGGGTTTAACCTCTTCTTACGCACTCCATAACCAGTTCCTGCATATCACTGACAGAGTCTATAAACCTCACCTTAGTTGCATCCCAGTGTGAAATTCTGCCTTAACTCTCATGACCACTGTACTTCATTTTAAAATTCTGCATGTTGAGGTGATCATCTTGTTATCTTGATCTAATCCTAAACTCTCTTAGCAGGTACCACTACCTTCAAGACCTGATTTGCCCTCCTACAGTAGAATTTGTCCCTTATGTTAACGTTTTCATTTATGGAATTTTATTAGAAGCAAAATACGCAGAGAATGATTTTTCCTCATTCATTCTCTCACGGCTGTAAAATTTTTTTTAAAAGAGCATTTTAGAAAGAAAATTAGAGTTCAAAGGAAGGCATCGATAAGTTTAACATACTAGACGACCACCCTTCAGTTTTTCTGAACTAAAATTTCAATTTATCCGAAGGTTAACATAATGGAAAACTGACAGACCTTTTCTGTCAAACTTGCAGAGTGAAAAATTCCCCCAAATTTTACACAAGTTAAGCATTTTTGCATTAAAAAAATGACCAGTGCAAGAGAATTTTTCTACAATGTGAAAACTAATTTTCTTCTACCTCCCATTTTAAAAAATGTTATCCCCTAAGCATAAAGAATCAAACTCATCTTTAAGGTCAAATCATTAACAGATTGCCAACAAATCACTGCAATTCAGAATTAAAAAAAAATAAAGAAGAGATAATAAGGAATGATGAAATTTTGATTAGGTGTATTCTAGATAGAGATTCAATGAAACTCAGTAAACTTATCTGAAAGCCTTAGTTTAGAAAAATGGTGAGAAAATATTTTATCATCTAACCTGCTAGTTTTAGAAACAGGGATTTTCATGTATCTTTTATAATATTTATAAATAAAAATGTAAAATAAATATAAGTACAAGATTCTGAAACATTTTTAACTACATTTCCAGTGAAAAACCTATACTAGTCATTCTTTTTCCCCTAACTTCTTAAACTGTTTAACTTTGATATTTGATGAAAAGTTTTCATTAAAAAAATAATAATCTAGCACTCAAAAAATGATTAGCATTCTAAATGCTCTATGAATAAGCTGCATTTATGACATGATGCTTAGATTCCTATCCCACATTAAATGTAAAAATTGATTGCCCCTCCCTAACCCCAAACTTCCTACAGAAATAGTACCCAGTGCAATTCTTGGTCACATACTGCCACTTTATAAACTTATACAGAGCTGCTGGACATCAAGGTTAAAGACAACTTCCCTTCAACTGCATATAAATGCAATTTTAAACTCATGAAATATCTGCACCCTAACAAGAAAATGCTTCTTCTGCAAATAGTCTAAACGGGAAAAAGTATTAACCTACCTTGCAGAAGCTTACTTGGAAATAGTTATATTATAAAAAGTAATCATTTCTGCCTAATGTATCATTCATATTTCAGATTGAATTCGTATTTCCAAATAAAAATATACTCATCATTAATATGTTATTTTTACACTTACATAAAATGTTTTTTAAAGCATTGCTTGAATGTCTTGATTGTAATATTTCTGATTTTTAGTTTATTTTTAGTTTAGTAATGAAAGATTTTAAGTTTAGATTAGAGTCATTTACATTTTTATGATGTTCCCAGTAATATATAGGAACAGAAGACATTCAGTAATAATTACAAAACTCACATCTTCCTTGCAAACTACAGTTTGGGATTGAAATACCATATCCCCTTGTGTTAACAGTACCAAAGACAAAGTTTTCAAACACAAACTAATTTACAGGAAATATTTAATTGTATTATTAGTCTGAGATAGTGGTACCTCAAAATCAAAACAAAACAAATATTTATTTACTGTTACTAATATAAAGTGTAAGATTTTAATGCAGTTCCAATACTTACTTTCATGGCAGTAGCAGGAAAAAAAAAAGCGCTACTAATCCTTTGTAACCTTCAAAAACAATACATTTTTAAAGTCCTTTTTGATATAAAAAAAAATCAGCTTAGACTTATTCCATGCTGCAGTATACATATGTTGAGAGATTCTTGGAAGCATCCCAAATAAATAATAAATAAGCCCCTAGTCATTACTTTCCTCCTTAAGAGAAGATATATCTCTACCACAGATGCCACATCTGTCAAAAGAATGGAAGTGTTTTTAAAGTCATGCCCTGGACCTTAAGTTTCCTAATACACTTTAGTTTTATAAGAGACAAATGAAATTTCTTAAATAATACTGGTATACCTAGTAATATCTGTGAGTAGAAACATTAAAGAAGAGAGTTAAGATAGACTGAACACAAACAGAAGATTTCAGTGTTTTATTTTGTTGCTTCTTTTTGACTTATTCTATTAGCAGATGAAGAAATGCAGTTCGATAAGTCTTCCTAAATACAAATGTATAACATTAAAGTCAGTTTACTAAACAGAATCACTGGCAGCAGGCAAAGTGACCACATGCACTACTGTTTTTAGTGAAGAAAATTAAAGCACAACATGTATTTTTCAGAGTTTTATAGAAGTTCAGATATTTAAGATCAAATTCAGAGACAGTAGCAGCTGCAAGTTGCAAACAGCAAGTAAAACGAATTAAAATAATAATTGAGAAAAGATTTAATTCATTAGCCTAACTGAGATTCCAAATTTAACTTAAGACATTTCATCCTTTTTCTTGGATAACTCAATCTAATTATTCTATTCTTCGGAAGAGGGAAAATATGAATTACCGAATAGGTCAAGAGTATATTTCATATACTTTTTTTTTATTTTTCAAAATAGCTATAGATATGTAAAAGGCACAACATACATTCAACACATTGGATAGACATGCATTGGGTTGCACAAGTAGACAAACAATCATGGTTCCTGCAATCATAGTGAAAAAGAAAGGCTGCAAACCATGCACAGGCATACCATTTAATATTACTATATATGTATTTATCATGTTTTTAGATGGGATAGGGTTAATTTTCTTCCTACCAGCTGGTATGGTGTGGTGTTTTGGATTTGGGATGAAAATAATGCTGATAACACACTGATGTTTCAGTTGTTGGTGAGCAGTGCTTGCACAGAGCCAAGGACGTTTCAGCTTCTGGTGCTGCCCCACCAGCAAAGAGGCTGGGGGTGCACTAGGAGGTGAGAGGGGACACAGCCAGGACAGCTGGCCCAGACTGACCAAAGGGATGTCCCGTACCACGTGGCATCATGCTGAACAGTAAAACTAGGGGAGTTGGCCAGGGGGGCTTCCATTGCTCAGGGTCTGGCTGGGCATCAGTGAGCAGGTGGTGAGTAACTGCATCATGCATTGCTTGTGATGTGTATTCTTTTTTTCATTATTATTATGACTTTCCTTTTCTGTCCAGTTAAACTCTCTTTATCTCAACCCACAAGTTTTACTTTTCTTTTTTTTAAACCCACTGCAGGGGAGTGGGTAAATGGCTGCATGGTGCTTAGCTGCTTGCTGGGTTAAACTGTAATGCTATTATATATATACGTGTGTATATATATGGTAAATATTGTCCAGCACATGAACACAGAAACTCCTTCCCTGAAACTTATGGTTGGGTATATCACCGGATAAATAAGGATATATCTCTTGGTTAAATGAGAACTAAACTTAGAAAAGTAAAGAGGAGACCCGGTCTACAAGGATCCAGTTGTGTCTGTGCCCTTCTCCTCCTCCCAAGTCTACTTAACCATATTTTCTGCAATAAGTGCATTTTAGGAATAATTAATCATGTAAACCTTCTGTCTTTGAGCACCTGTCCACTCTGAAATGTTACACAGCTGTGGTGAAATGACCTTATATGGGTGCCAGATGCCTACCCAGCTGCTCTTTCACTACCCATCCTCAACAGGACATGGGAGAAAATAAGATGGAAGAGGTGGCAGGTTGAGATAAACACAGTTTAATATGAAAAGCAAAAGCTGCATGTGGAAGCAAAGCAAAAAGGTTATTTGTTAACCTCTTTCCATCCGCAGACATGGCAAACCTGCCATTTCTTGGAATGCAGGGCCTCAGCATGCATAGGGGTTGGTTGGGAAGGCATACACTAGAACCATGAATGTTTCTGCACTTTCTCATTTTTCCTCAGCTTTTATTGCTGAGCATGTTGTACAGTTTGAGATATCCCTTTGATCAGTTTGGGTCAGCTGTCCGTGCTCTGTCCCATCCCAACCTTTTACCCACCTCCCTGCCTACTGGCCTTTGTAATGGATGCTGTTGAAGAGGAAACCTTGATGTTGTCCCAGCACAGTTCAGCATTAGCCAAAACACCAAAACATTGGTGTGTTATCAACACAGTTTGATCCACAATTGCAAAGCACAGTAAGGCACAGGCTGGTACAAAGAATATTAACTTCATCCCAGGTAGATGCCCAGAGCAGGGTGAGCAACAACCTGTTGGGGCATGATGGCCATCAACCTCACCCTTAAATGCATTCAAACATTAGAGCTGTTTGCCACATAGAGTGTTTCTGTAATAATGAAATAGGTTAGAGCAAGTATGATGAAGAGATGAAAATGGCCTAGCAGCCATGCTTTCCCATGCTTTCTTCTAGACCCAAAAATTTAACTCATGTTTCTCTTACAACCTTCAAAAATATTCAAATCAACTTTCCTAAGATATGAAATATTATTTAGCACAGATAATTTCTATGAAAAGCATTGCTTTAACATTCTTTTTAGCCCAGAAATAACTTAACATCCTTGATGCCTATTATTCTTCACTGACTTAACTTTCTGCAGTGTTTGTAATGATGAATTTCAGGGTTATTCCTGATATTTATTTGCTTAGCAGATTTTAAAGAAGTTGTAAAATTGATCTGGAACCCCTGATAGCTTGTCACTCAACTGTCAGTTTTCTGATTTGTGTCAAAAAATTGTTCCCTCAAATCCCAACAGATGACTAGAGTGTCTGAAGAATTATGTTCATGGCAAAATAAGGCTCTAATATGAAAAATACTTACTTTTGAATCTTAACAGTAAAGATTTGTGAGCATGCTAATACTGAACATTATACGTGTAGCAACAGATAAATCAAAGCATGTAGTTCAGTAGCACCTGTCACACACTTTTACCTTATCATCAAACATACCTCACCTTATCATCAGCAACCTCAAGATAATAAATTCTACATTTCTGGAAGCCAATATCAAAAACTGAGTATCTGTTTGGAACTATGTCATCCTCTCTTTCTTATACATACAACGTTAAGAGCCATTTTCTGTCTAGTTTGGAGCCATAAATATCAAATCTTTTTTAAAGGATGTGAAGCTGCACTCCCAATCACTTCAGGATGCCAGCTTAAAAAAATATATAATAAAAAATAAAACAAAATAAGAACTCAGGAACTGAAATTGAGGTATCCATGTAGTATTCCCTGAAGTTCACTCGCTATCATATTTTTTAAAGGAAAAACAACTCTTTCTTACTATATCTATCCTTAGAAAACCTGATAGTTAAAGCAATTTTACTGAGGGAAAAATCAAAAGTAGTGGCACCCCATTTCTGGGATGTACTTTTGATTCCCTAGAAAATTATGGCTTTTCCCCCTCAAGAATGAAAGCAGAAGGAGAAAATGATTTGCAACAAATAACATGTTTCTAAGGATTATGAAAAAAATCAGCCATTTCAGATATTTGAGTTACATATCAAATAGGCTTTATAGGAATTACAAATAGTCCGTTGTTTGTTTTCAATAAAAATCTTCCATAAAAAGAACAAGGTAAGGACAATCAATGGAATTATCTATTATTTTCCTGAAAAAAGAAAACCCACATACATGTATCCTAGAATAAAACAAATTGTCATTCTGGCAATAAATTGATTGCAGTACTATTTTTAAATGGCATCTAATATTCAGTCAAAACGTTATGCCAAGTGAACCAACATTTGAACCATTTTCACCAAACTGACAATAGAAATTAAACTTTTTCCCCTTTCAACAGCAATCATCACCTCTTTGTGATGCATTGTGTCTCACACAATACTGGCGTGTATACAAAGAAAAAGACTAATGATATTCTTGACTGCTGCCTGAGTTAATTACTATTTGTGAGGCACTTAGATCTATAAGTGAACTGAAGATAATAGACTGGTTTGGCTTGGGGGGGGGCACTAAAGATCACCTAGTTACTACTCCCTGCCATAGGCAGGGATGCCACCCACTAGACCAGGCTGCCCAGGGCCTCATCCAACCTGGTCTTGAACACCTCCAGGGATGGAGTATCCACAGCTTCTCTGGGCAACCTGTTCCAGTGCCTCACCACTCTCATAGTGAAGAATTTCTTCCTAATATCTAATCTAAGTCTACTCTCTTTTGGTTTAATGCCATTACCCCTTATCCTACACTCCCTGACAAAGGGTCCTTCTCCAGCTTTCCTGTAGACCCCCTTTAGGTACTGGAAGGCCGCTATCAGATCTCCCTGGAGCCTTCTCCTGGCTCGAGCTTAGGAGAAAAAGGAGGGTTTATAATCTTTGGAAAAGAGGGCGGGCTACTCAGGAGGACTATAAGGATGTTGCGAGGCTGTGCAGGGACAAAATTAGAAAGGCCAAAGCTCATCTGGAGCTCAATCTGGCTACTGCCGTTAAAGATAACAAAAAACGTTTTTACAAATACATCAACACAAAAAGGAGGACTAAGGAGAATCTCCATCCTTTACTGGATGCGGGGGGAAACTTAGTTACAAAAGATGAGGAAAAGGCTGAGGTGCTCAATGCTTTCTTTGCCTCAGTCTTTAGCAGCAAGACCGGTTGTTCTCTGGATACCTGGTACCCTGAGCTGGTGGAAGGGGATGGGGAGCAGGATGTGGCCCTCGCTATCCATGAGGAAATGGTTGGCGACCTGCTATGACACTTGGATGTACGCAAGTCGATGGGGCTGGATGGGATC
This sequence comes from Anser brachyrhynchus, assembly GCF_964034855.1. Lineage (NCBI taxonomy): Eukaryota > Metazoa > Chordata > Aves > Anseriformes > Anatidae > Anser > Anser brachyrhynchus. The sequence goes on along the minus strand of NC_137697.1, from coordinate 54,265,298 downwards.
CACCCGAGGGTACTGAGCGAACTGGCGGAGGAGCTGGCCAAGCCGCTTTCCATTATTTATCGGCAGTCCTGGCTATCAGGGGAGGTTTCAGTCAACTGGCAGCTAGCAAACGTGACACCCATCTAAAAGAGGGGCCGGAGGGTAGACCCAGGGAACTATAGGCCTGTTAGTTTGACCTCAGTGCCAGGGAAGCTCATGGAGCAGATTATCTTGAGTGTCATCACGCGGCACTTGCAGGGCAACCAGGTGATCAGGCCCAGTCAGCGTGGGTTTATGAAAGGTAGGTCCTGCTTGACGAACCTGATCTCCTTCTATGACCAAGTGACGCGCTTGGTGGATGAGGGAAAGGCTGTGGATGTGGTCTACCTTGACTTCAGTAAGGCTTTTGACACTGTTTCCCACAACATTCTCGTCACGAAACTGGCTGCTCGTGGCTTGGACTGGCGTACGCTTTGTTGGGTTAAAAACTGGCTGGATGGCCGGGCCCAAAGAGTTGTGGTGAATGGAGTCAAATCCAGTTGGAGGCCGGTTACTAGTGGAGTCCCCCAGGGCTCAGTGCTGGGGCCGGTCCTCTTTAATATCTTTATCGATGACCTGGATGAGGGGATCGAGTGCACCCTCAGTAAGTTTGCAGATGACACCAAGTTAGGTGCGTGTGTCGATCTGCTCGAGGGAAGGAAAGCTCTGCAGGAGGATCTGGATAGGCTGGACCGATGGGCTGAGGTCAACTGTATGAAGTTCAACAAGGCCAAGTGCCGGGTCCTGCACCTGGGGCACAACAACCCCAAGCAGTGCTACAGGCTGGGAGAAGAGTGGTTGGAAAGCTGCCTGGCGGAGAAGGACCTGGGAGTACTGGTTGATAGGCAGCTGAATATGAGCCAGCAGCGTGCTCAGGTGGCCAAGAAGGCCAACAGCATCCTGGCTTGCATAAGAAGCAGTGTGGCCAGCAGGTCTAAGGAGGTGATTGTCCCCTTGTACTCGGCTCTGGTGAGGCCGCACCTCGAGTACTGTGTTCAGTTTTGGGCCCCTTGCTACAAGAAGGACATGGAGGGGCTCGAGAGAGTCCAGAGAAGGGCAACGAAGCTGGTGAGGGGTCTGGAGAACAAGTCTTATGAGGAGCGGCTGAGGGAGCTGGGGTTGTTTAGCCTGGAGAAGAGGAGGCTCAGGGGAGACCTCATCGCTCTCTATAGGTACTTTAAAGGAGGCTGTAGAGAGGTGGGGGTTGGTCTATTCTCCCACGTGCCTGGTGACAGGATGAGGGGGAATGGGCTAAAGTTGCGTCAGTGGAGGTTTAGGTTGGATATTAGGAAGAACTTCTTTAATGAAAGGGTTGTTAGGCACTGGAATGGGCTGCCCAGGGAGGTGGTTGAGTCACCATCCCTGGAGGTCTTTAAAAGACGTTTAGATGTAGCCCTTAGTGATATGGTTTAGCGTAGGACTTGTTAGTGTTAGGGCAGAGGTTGGACTAGATGATCTTGGAGGTCTCTTCCAACCTAGACGATTCTGTGATTCTGTGATTCTCTTCTCCAGGCTGAACAACACCAGCTGACTCAGCTTATTTTCATAGGAGAGGTGCTCCAGCCCTCTGATCATTGTCGTGGCCCTCCTATGGACTCATTCTAATAGACTCATGTCTTTCATGCGCTGGGGGCCCCAGAGCTGAACACAGTGCTCCAGGTGGGCTCTCACGAGAGCAGAGCAGAGGGGGACAATGACCTCCCTCGCCTTGCTGGCCATTGCTGCTTTTGGTGCAGCCCAGGATCCGGTTGGCTTTCTGGGCTGCAAGTGCACATTGACAGCTCATGTGGAGCTTCTTGTCAGCGAACACCCCCAGATCCTTCTCCTCAGGGCCGCCCTCAATCCATTCTCCACCCAGCCTGTATTTGTGCTTGGGATTGCCCCAGCCCAGATGCAGGGCCTTGTACTTGGCCCTGTTGAACCTCATGAGGTTCACACAGGCCCACCTCTCACGCCTGTCCAGGTCCCTCTGCATCCCACGACATCCCTTCCCTCCAGCATGTCGACTGCACCACACAGCTTGATGTCATTGGCAAACTTGCTGAGGGTGCACTGAATCCCACTGTCTTCCACCAGTACTGTTTATGAACAGAGCCACACAGTAAAATATAACAGGTGGCCACAATGTGAAGAATTGGAAATAAAAATTGGTTAAATTCTCACTGATATAAGCAACATCTATTTTGTGTCTTAATAAAGTGAAGTTCTGAGGTATGAAACGGAAAACATGATCATTTAATTAAAAGTTGTTTTATAATACGCATTTCAGAAATGCTTAGAAAGGTTATATGCACAACCTCAAATGTGGTTTTCCTAATTTTTGACTACTCAACTTCACCACTGCCCGTAGGATTCACACATAACACAATTATAAGAGCATTACACACCCCATGTATGCAGTCATTTCAAGTATTACTGTAACTCTGAAAAGAATCCTACCATGTTATTTGTCAACTTTATACACTGTAAACATAATGGTATACTGCGGAGTGACAAAATAACTAGTATCACATGCCATCCTTAATTCATATAGCAATAATAGTTTTGTTTAACGGAAGCATAATTTTCCCTACACCATTTAAAATGTCTTGCTAGTTACACCTGTCTGATCTTTCTATGAGTATGGTAAAGTGAAATGTAAAAGGACTCATTAGAACTCCTCATTCATGTTGCCAAGTAATCCCTGACAGACAGATGAAGTTTTTACCCTCAATGTTATAAACGTATTTTTGTCGTTTCTACGTCCCGGTTAGAAACTTAAATGCACATGACAGTCTGACAAACACCATTGTTTAAAAGAAATTATCTTCTTAGCATTTACACTAGTAATTTTTCCACTTCCAGTATTTTTCATATCTGCCTCATGTTTACACTTCGATTACTGGCAAGTTAATACCATTTTTTAATCTCTGCTTTAAATACTGCTTTGTTATATGTGACATGTTTAATTAAGAACATGTGTACAGCTCATTACAAATTTTTACCACCAAGACATTTGCTGCAGAACAGAAGCAAAACATGAGACAGTCAAAATTCAGCACAGAAGGAATTAAAAGCCTTAAGCATTGTCGTCTGAAAAACAAGAAAAAAGCAGTATATTTTGACACAGGAAATATTTGGATACATCAGTAAAACTTCTTCTGTTTCTGAGAAATTTCTTCATTCTAAGGTTTTCCAGTGTGAATATATGTTAGATTTAATATAGCACTTTCATTTCTCCTTCACCCTCCAAATTTTAGTGGTAATGACAATACAACTACTATTGAAAACATATATGTTGATAGAATACTGCTGAAAGCCTTGAATTAAAAAAGTTGCTCTCAGAGAAGCACCAAGTTAGTTTTCTAAAACTAAATGTGATGATTCCAGTTGCTTCAGACAACCAATAACAAGCAGATTATATTTCAAATGAATATAGATTGTATTGTTTACTCATTATCTGATGAAACTTGTGTCTCTTTTTTTCCCCTTTTGCTTTCTACTCTTGAATGACGATAGGATAATTATATCCTCTAAACACAGTTCATGATTTGGTGTTCTTGAACATATGCTTAGAAGACATTGGGAAGGTTGGGAGAAATAAGGAAAGGAAATATGTTTTATTTATTCAGGTGTAACACTGCATCTACATTTCTTTTCTTCCATGACAGATGAGTTTATTTCTGTGTCTCTAAACCACACTGGACTTGAGGCAGTGGGAGGGTAGGAGAGGACAGCAGAAAGCATCCCCGTCTCAGTCTCTCCCCCCAGCTCATTGCAATGACAGACAAATACTTTTGAACCGAAAAAAAAAGCAACTGAACAAAAAGTGAATAAACAAAGGCAGGAGTGTGAAACCTATGGGTAAATATGATGTCAAATATTCAGATGATTTGAAGTAATTTGGAAACAAAATGAAACAATAGCAGAACATTTCAGAAGGAGAAGTGACATGATCAAAAGAAACAGCTGCATTGTTCATTGACAGGAAAATATAAATGATTTTTCAAGTCTAATCTTCTATTGCAGAAGACACACTGACTGGTACATTCCTTTTTCTAAGCATTTAACACCAATATTATCGCTACTGATTCTTCAGCCATGAATGACAGTCTGAAACCCTGGTATTACATCCTCAGGAACATTCAAGAGTACAAAAAGAATTTCCAAAGAGAGGACAAAGAACTAATTATTGTATTCTGCTCTCTCAATCGACTGTATACCTTGCTTCACCAGCTCTTCAAAACTGGAGAAACCAGGCTTGTGTCTGACTCTACTTGCATTATTTGTCAGTTTCCAAAAAAAACCATGGCATTCAGTGTCTGATAACCATACACCATCACCCTTTCACTCTTGCTTAATGACCATTACTTCCAGACCACCAGAATTTCAATAGGATAAATGTACCAACTACGTAGCTCTAGAGCACTAGATCACCAGGTATTAGTGCTCTTCTCAAACCACTTCAAACAAATTTTTTTACATTATTTTACTCTGAGCCAACATTTCAGAAGGCACTATTCAAGCCCCTGCCATTAGTCTGTTATAGTTCTATAGTTACATGAATAGGAAGTACTTATGCAATCCCCTAGTAATAAAAGATGTAAGTCAAGAGCAGGGGTAAATGATTTCTCAGAATACACATGTATTTATAAAATTCTCAGAAGATCACATTAATTACAGACATTTGTCATCAATATATGATTAGAAAAGTACCCTAGAATAAAGCAAAAGAAGCTGTAGTTCTTGTGGGTCTCCAGATCTGAAGCATCTCAGAAAAAGAGAGAAAGTATGGATTTCGTAAAGCTTTTATTTGTTAAATTTTGATATACTTCAAGAGGATTAACTACTCCATATTTATAGAGTAGTTCATAAATGCAGAGTATTATATAAGAGCTAGGCATTGTCATTCAAAGCATATTGGCCAATAAGCTGAGCACAAGATACTGTCCTTTTCCAAACACTCAAAAGCACTAAGGAGAGGATTTTCAAATTTAGTGGACTACAGTTCCTTGAAGGAGGATCTTTTTTTTTATTTATTTATTTAATTATTTATTTTAATTTCTGGAGGTTTTTATTTAATCACATAAAACACTTCTGTAGAATGGTAACATATCTAAAGAGACACACATTATGCTTTGGCTTCATCAGAATAAGCTTTATCAAAAATATCTCTTAGAACCACCTGTCAAAGTGCACTTGGTGAACAACATCAAATAAATTCTTCTTGTCCAAAACTATTGAGAGTTATTCAAAAAATGTGAGTTTTATCTACAAAATAAAAGAGTAATGAACAGTATAACAGTTTTCCTTTAAGATCAGAATATCAGTCATTAGAGAGGAGGAGATTAAGTACTCCTATATCTATCCCACCAGCATTAAAACTAACAAACAAATAAAAATAAAAATGCATCCTGTTACAATTTTATAATTACAGATACTCTCCATTCAGAGAATCGAGGTTAACAACTTATTCTATCTACAAAAGAAGCACTTACTCTAATCATTTTCCTTTTATATTTCATTTGTTATATACGTGAAAATACAAGAAAATAATTAAACACATTCTAATTCTCAGTTCTAACAAGCTGCAATTCAGGATACTATTTATATACTAAAAGTCACTATATGTTTAAGAGCATTTTTAGAATCCCCTACCATTCCTTTTCAGGCCAAAGTCTTTACAAAGCAGCTTGTCAATCACAAATACAAAAGCAAATTCTCCAGCATATGTATCTTCTAACGTTGAGCTAGTTTGTTTAAGTTACCTCCATTCTTTCCTGGATTTCAAATTAAAAAGTGTCACAGAATGGAGTGGTTTATTTAGGAAGATAATTCCAGACAATTGAGAGAGGAGAGAGATCGTTCGTCCAATAGCCACATTACATTCATTAAAAATATAATCCATACATAGATTAACTCCTGCTAGCACATTTCCTAAAAGACATCCCAAGACTCCACTAAAAATATTCCTTATTATAAAGGATAATACATATCATTTCATCTGCAAATTGTGCTTGCTACATAAGTACTTTCGGGTGTTGTTGTTGTTCTGTTTTTAAACTGCCAATTCTGCCCAAAAGGCTTTATTTTCTTTTCTGGCACCAATGCATATATAGATATAACAAAGAAAGCATCAGGCTTTCTATTTGTCAGAAATGCTATTCTTCCCATCATAAAGTCATATGGCAAATTAGCAATGTAATCTAGGAAAATTATTGAGGGAAAACTACCAACGGTACAAGCAATAAAACTTCACTTATTAAAAACAAACAAACAAAAAACACTACTATGATCACTACCAGATCAGTGAGAATTTACAGGTTTCTTCATCTCTCCAGTTACTTCCTGCTCTTCTCACCTATATTTTTCTAGCAAACGGTCTTCCCAGTTGGGCAGTATCACTGAATTTTCCCTAAATAACTTACATTTCTATGTCTTAGTGATCCATTGAAAAGGTGCATGTCCTTTGCTCACTAGCCTTTAGAATGCACAGGAAATTTCTCATCTACTTATCTTTATTGCTATACGCTCCCTCCAAAAGCTGCCAGATGAAGAATTTAGACATAACTCCATGACTAAAATATACCATAATACATGAACTGATATTTATATTATTCTTACAACTTTCAACTATTTTTGCTGTTCTATTTACTATGTCATATTCCATGCTCCTTTCTAAAAAATATTTCTCAATATTGTATTTCTATACTTATATAAAAAAAATGTCTACAGAGGTTACAATTTGACAATACATAAAAATCCAGTTGCTTAGTTCATCCAGTTTCTTATTCTCCTTGATAATAATTTAATCAGCAACAAGTAGAATTTTTGTTGCTCATACATGAAGTCTGGAAGAAATACAAGCCATACTTTTGGTTTGCAAAAATGATTTCTTATTTGGGGGAAAAATAACTCAATTTATGCAGGCAACCTGCCCCAGGTGGCCCTGCCTGAGCAGGGGGATTGGACAAATGACCTCCAGTGCTCCCTTCCAAGCTCAACCATTCTGTGAAAGCACAACAGTCTGACTGTAATTTCTCCATCTTCACCACAGAAAAGTAATATTGCTCCGAATGACATGAATGGATATGACAAGAATTTGTCTCACTGGAATGATTACCAGAGTTTAGTAACCAGCAGGAGAGTGGTCAGGCACTGGCACAGGCTGTCCAGAGGGGCTGTGGAATCTGTCACTGGAGATGCTCAAAACTCACCTGGACAAGACCTGAACTACCTGCTAGCTTTTGAACAGGAGGTTGGGCTAGAGAGCTTCTAAAGGTACATTCCAATCCACATTATTTTATTAAATATAATTGTAGGACTTCCATGAGTAGGTTCTTACTTAGTGTTAATTACTGTTAATTATTATAACACTTTAATGTATAGTTTAACAGCTGTTCTGGCTCCCAGCTAAATTAGTATAATTTTAAGAACCAAACTTAAACACTTTATGTTTTCATAGTACTTTCCACTAAGCTGAAGTCCCAGTCATAGAGCAGACTGAAAATATTAACTATTTTTCAAACAGTTAATGAGTAGCTCTTATTAGCAATATGGTGTCAGTGGGGAAGATGACAGAGTGAAGGGTTAGGTGACTTATACAAGATCACAGGGAAAGTTTGTCTTGTTTGGAAAACTCCAGTTTTACAGTATGTAGAAAAGCTTATCACAAAAGAGGAAATAACTAGTATTTCCTCTTCCTTGACATTCTGCAGGCTTTTAACCAGTCTGTGCTGCAAGTAATACAAATCACTTTGACTTCCAACTCCAATGATTAAAGTCCTATATATTGCCCACTTCTCTTCAGTCTAAACTTGTTTTAGTCCCAGGGCTGACTGATAAAATTGTAAAATAATATTCAGATTTTAGGCAAGTACCTGGGAATATAAATGCTACTTCAAAATATTTTTATATCATCAGAGTGATACCAGACACAAAAGCAGCAAAAACTAATTATAACCAAATTGCAAAAGAACAGTTAGCACAGGAGTTAGTATGCAACAAGGACAATGCTTAATTAACAAGCACAAAATGCTGAAATGAGCTACATTTTTTGAGCAAGAGCCACGTTTTCACTAAGCAAGAGAGGAGGAATAAGCTAATTTCAAGGACACAGTGATGCATGTTTAAATTTTGTTAGTTGTGAATATAATATTACTATCAAAAGAAGACAAAGTCATACATCATTATGTACATTCTGACACGGTTCCCCAATGATCTATTCAGAATGACAGATAGATTAATCATATTCTAGTTTGACAAACTGCATTGAAAATTGTGACAAAATTTGAGAGCTTGTCCATTTACACCAGAAAATAAAGATTCTAAGTCCTCTTTTTGTCAGTGTTGCACGATTAGTCCCTCTTCCAAAAAGAGATCTATCCCTGAAAATGTGCTGAGGCGTTTTTTTTTCTCCACATTTATTATTGTCCATATACTGAGATAAAAATTATGAATAGTAAGGTGACAATCCATTTTTCTTTATTTGAGCTATAAAGAGAGCAAATGCAGCTACTCCCTTTTAGCACTATATGGATCATACAGTATAATACCAGTCAAGTAGACTCACTTAAACAAAGTGCTTATGCAGAGAGGGAAAAAAAAAAAAATCCTGCTATGAAATAATCATCTTTGGATGCATTTTATATTGTACTGCCTGACCTTTAATATTAATTAGTGTTTTTCATATACAAAGTCACTTTCACCTAAATAAAAGTAAACATTTTAAACAACCTTTGCAAATTGCAAACCAAGTTAGATGCTACACTAGAGCACAAAAGAATAAAAGAAACCTAAAAAAGCTACACAAACAAAGCTACTTCAATGTTCACAGCAGCAAAGAACATCAATTACTCTATTACAAACACAGGAAAATAAATGGTCTAAATAAGTCTTTCATTGCTAATGACCTCAAGACATGAAACCACCAAAGATATCATGCTACCATTTCCTTCACTGACAAACTTTAACTATTCTTCTTAACTCAATTCTTAAGGTTGCAAATGAAAACAGTAAATATTTTATAGCTATAACAATTTGATGTTAGATACTTTAGCATAAACAGCTGACTAACACAAACCTAACCAGCACCAAACAGAGAACTGTTTGCATATTGCTCCTTGAAATCATTTCTGTAATTTCAGAGATAAAACATATCCTGATCTTTTTATTAATATCTACCACAGCATACGTTGTTTTTAATGCTTCATAAATGCTATTATATAAATTAGCATAGGCACTATTAATAAGCAAACTGTGTGATGACAGCATATGCAAGTGGTCAGTATGAGCTACATCAGTTTCACAGTACAGCAATGACTATTCTACAGAGCAACAGCATTGTTGCTAATTAAAACTACTACTATTTTTTAATGGATTGAATTTATTACGTATTAAATTACAATCCTGGACAAAAAGAACAAATAAACAAATAATGCCTAATCGCATTCAAACAATGCCAGGAACAAAATCAATGTTATTAATCTTGTATTATTATTTTTGTCTGCTATTACCACTCAAAATAGTTGGGTAATTTAAAAAGAAATAAACACAATTTCTTATGAATGGAATGTTATTACATATTGATCAATTAGCTGCACTTTTATTCATTTATTATTTAGATTTTTTTATTACTTAAAAGATACTGTTTATGTTAATTTAAAAATATTTGCTCTGTAACACATGCAATCTACAGTGATTAAGAAATAAATCACTGACAAAGTGTATTGCATATTGTCTTCGATTTAGAAAGGCTTGTAACAGCTTTGTTTTCAGTTATTTGTATACAATTTCAGTAAATTGCTTGAACACAAATACGTAAGTTGTACTTATCCCCAATTTCTTTACTATCATTTATTAGAAAGAAGGTATCAAATCTTTATATTCTCTTTTTTATTTTTCAGAATTTGCCACATGCACAAATGTTAAAATTAAGATACACACACAGACATACATATACGTACATATAACATGTGCGTGCCTCAGAACTGCACATACAATTGAATGGAATTCAGTAACGCATTGACATTAATGCACAAAGAGTTTTCTCCTTTCTTTAGAACACATTACATAACATTTATAAATTAACATAATCTGTGTCTGCAAATGCTGAATAGTTTCTGTATAAAAAGATCTATATTAGCTTACAAATTTAACTGTACATATAACTGTACAAAGATGGAACAATATTCTGTTATGAAAAATCTTTGCCATGCTCCTGACATATTTTGTAAACTAGAAGATTCTTAAATTCAGGACTTAAATGCATCCGTGTAGAACATTTTGAACTAAGAGTTTTCTGACAAATACTGTAGATTTTACTGAAAGTATTTATTCATAAAAATATAGAAGTAATCAAATGTTAAATGTATTGTATTATGCTGAGAAAATATACAGGAACTAATCTTCACTGTCACTTACAAAAGTATTTTGAAAAACAAAAAAGAAAGTAAAAATCCAAAACTTTTTATTGAATTGGTAAGTAAAAGCATATTCAAATATCTTTTAATTATAAATTAACTTGTTCAAATTTTAAAAACAAGCATCTCACTATATTTAGTATATGTTTTAGAGTCCCTGCACACACACACAAAACCCAGAAAAAAAAACAAAAATAACAAATGTTTACAACATTTTCCTGAATGACAATAAAAAATATTTCCTAGTTAAAGCGGAAAACTAAGAAGTATGGATACTATGTCCTTAACAAAAACTTGAACTTAAGAGGCCACTCTTAAAGAGGTTAAAAAAATACTAATTTTTCAAATAGTTCAATAGTCTCAAAAAGAAGTCCAAATACCCAAAGCGCAGTGGAAAACTGGGTACAGAACATTTGTATCTATTACTGGTTTGCATTTAACACAATTTTGCATTCAGCTTCACATCAAACTTTTGAACTAGTAAATATGATGAAGATAGCAATATACACTGAACTTGTCCGTCTGAAGGATTTAGTTTACTTATTCTTTATTCGGTACATATTTGTGGTCTGTTTTGTTATAAACAAAATGAACATTGCTTCCTTAAAGTTATTTACTCATCTTCATTAGAATTATGAAAGAATTATGAAAGTTGGGTCTTTATTAGATACATCTACAATTATTTAAGTGTAGAAAACATTTACTGAAGAACAAAAACATTGCATATGGAATGTTAGCAAGTCCCTGTGAAACAGACAAAAACAAACAAACAAAAACCCAATAATGTAGCTGACTGCAGATTTCTATTAAATTCATGTTCAATAATGAAACAACAATAATGAAAATTAAACCCTGAAAAGAAACGCTCAAATCATCATCAGTGAACAAACTGCCCAGTGAGACCTCACTAACATGTTCAAGAAAAAAACATTTTGTAACAAAAAAATGGCAAGGTGGGGAGGAACGACTACCACATCTTTTTTTATTATTATTTTCTTTATTTTACATAAAAACTTCTAGAATGTATCTTGGAAATGAAGCATAATGGTAAGCTAGCAAATTCAAAATAAATGTATAGTAAGTGAAACAAAATAGTAATCTAAGACCTTGCCCCAGCTCTCTTTCTACATCATAGATGAGAAAAAGAACAGGACGTTTTGGTCATATTTTTACAATTTACTTCTACAAATGCTTTTTTGACAGTACAGAATTAACTGTACTAATTTGTAATAGTAATTAGTTACATTTGTGAGGCAATGAGCTAGTTGTCTATGAGGCAGTAAATATCAGTGCCCTGGAAATAACGTCAGTGCTTTACGATCAGTGTTCAATTGCTGTAGTTTGCTGCAATGTTTATTAAGCTTTTATCACAGAAGAGTAAAACCAGAATAGATAGAAAAAAACAGTATTAGATTTCACAGAACTTAATGAGAAAGTCATCTAGGTATTACCTTTCACAAATTTGTCCTGAGACATGTCTCCCACCCACGACTACTTTCTTTTTAGTACCGTAGATTCTAGTTGTAAAAGAAATGTTCCATCTCTCACATCGCTTAACTTGTGTATCTATTTAAAACATCTTAAAAATCCAAGTTAATTAGATGAAATCGATTCTGTTAAACTTCAAATATGTGGCAAAGTTCTGACTGGACTTATTGAAAGAAGAACTTTATTTATTACACAGCTCAGACATACCAAGAAGAATTAACAGCATGAGTTAACCACAATGAAGCTGTATTGTGTAAAAAATATATATATATAAAAAAAAACAGAGGCATCCTTTTCCTTCAGAAGAATAAACAGAGAGTGTAAAACTTACGATGTAGGAACAAGTACTTTTAAACTATTATTAGCATTTCAAATGCAGAATTTCTTACAATTCATTTTCTGAACCACTGACCTTCCATTTTCTTTTCAGTTCCCCTCCTCTTTTTCTATATGTGATTTACTGTGATGTTTATAGATACCTGTTTTGCAGTTTAGGGGGTCTCAAGTATAGAGGATTTTGCCACCTCAAAGATAAAGCTTATACAAGTAAGAAGGAAGACCAATGCAAATATCTGAAGAAACTTCTTTCAAAAATAAACATTGCCAGCTACCCTGCAAAATGATTAAAAGAGGGTCAACAACCATGGCCTTGACATGAAAGACTGTTAAATACCCCTCAAGGTTTACATTCCTTATAGCCATTTTATCCTTACAAAGCAGACTCACACTAACAAAGATCATCAAAATATTAAATGCAAACTGTACTGTACATATAAATATATGTACAAAAGAAAAAGAAAAAAGCGTGCCTACCATACATATATGCTTGCTAGAGCTCATTATCTACCGCCATTTGTTTTTCACCATCCCTTCCTCCCCTGCAATTTCCCTTTTCTTTCTTATTCCTACCTTTTGTTTTTGCTTTTCTTCTTCCTCTCTCTATGCACTATGCACTTCTGTTTTGTCATCTGTTCTCATTTGTTACTTTATTTCAGCTGGTAGCATGTGAACCCTGGGGCGGATGCCCCATTTAGCCATGTCTGAGAATGTCAAGCAATTCTGTTTACGAAAGCCAGCGACCATCTGGGAAGGGATAGAGGGGGGCTGTAAGCCCACCAGAAAAGCCTGCCCAATAAAAGTCAGCCTCGCAGCCTGTAATTATAACTTCTCATACACATACACTGGGCTCTTGGAAACTGTCCAAACTTTCCTCTCTCCTACCCCCTCCCTCCTGTTTGTTCTCTGCACTCCAGCAAACAGATAAGGAACCGAAGTGGCAGTCAATACTTTGGTACACCTCAAGGGCCTTATCTTATTGCCTATGTGACATCTTCTTGCAAACAAATATCCTACCACTGTGAAACAATATTTGAAAATGCATTCAACATACTAATGAACTTTTTCAGGATTTCAAATGTGTTTTATTCACGCTCTGGCAAGATTTTTTTTATTTATTTTTTTTAAGATACATTGCTGTTCCAGTGCAGTTTTTAAGGTCAGTTTGCATTCTTCTTGCAAGTGCAAATACATCCCTTATGTATTCCTTATGTATGCTGGAAGTACTGTCAATAGAGTACTCTCTGGTAAGAAAACAGTTGTTTTAATAGCCCTTCTTTATCTATTGAAATTATGTTAGAACAATCATTTTAACTGAATACTTAAAAAATGTACAGACTACACATATTACTGATGTCTCAAGAGATATTTACTGATACAATCATCTCTCTGTAATGCACACTGTTTCAGTAGTTACACACATCCTGCACAATGCATGTGAAAGAGGTACCCCAGCATTATTCAGGACACGAATAGCTGACATGCCAATAAGGTATGTTTGCAGACCAAAATGATCCTCATTTGAAATGTATCTGCAGTATTTCTCATGTGCCAAACTGAAATACTATTTTTGCCACATTAAAATTTTCACAGGTGTTTTCCAATAATAATTTGGAATATTTAACAATGAGCTCTGTTCTCTATTACAAGACATATGAGTCTTGTGCAAATGCATTATGGCAACACTGAAAAAACATACTATGCCAATACGTTGGCTTTAAGAAAAACAAGCAAACAAAAGTACAACAACAAAACAAGCAATAAAAGGAGCTCAGTAGGATACCACATAGTTTTGGGGTTGGAACCCTTGATGAATAATTTCCTGAAATAATCCAAAACACAAGATGAACCAATATCTTCAATTCTTGATTTTAGTTTGAGCAAACAGAAAGGATTTCACAGTGTTTAGTGATACATATTTATTTTGTTTTGTGAACTGTATCACTATAACAAATGCTTATCAAATAAGTACCTAAAGCATCCAACAAAAACACACAGAGTTGTAGTTTCAGCATTAACTTAGCAATAATTGGCATGAGATATGCTCTACTTCTTGCTAAAAGAAAAAAAAAATGGGAGGCCTGATTAAAATTTTACACATACTGAGAAGTTTTATGGAAAAATAATTCTTCAAGGCAAATCTGGTGGGCACAGAAAAACATTTCTTGAGACAACCAAAACAAAGAAGCAGCCCAAATTAATACCTTTATTTCCTTCTTCAAACTGAGATATATTTATTATACAACTCAAAACAATTAAAAACATTATATACCATGAACCTACAGGGAAACCAATTCACATCATTTTCAAAAGACTAGAGAATAAAACATCTGTTACTATGCCAACAACTTTTGAATCCATTTAGTAATTAAAACAATTTATGCTTATATTACTGATGGATGACTCCACACGTATCAATGTCATATTAAATCCAAACATGAAATTTATATACTATAATGGCAGGATTTAAGATATGTAGCAAACTAGTGTAGAATGAAATGACCATGTTAACTCACAGTAAGAGGTGGTATAAACCTTGCTTATATCAGGAGAAGAGCTAACAACTGCCTTCAGAAAATCTTGAGGTGTGACTATTACCATCAGATGAATATAATAGATTCAGATATGCCATCTTAATAATACCTTTAAGTTAGTACATATTTCAATACTTATTTGTTGTCTTTTAAGTGAGTTTTCTAATACATTACATATCTATATGTATTTTTTGTTCAGATTGTTCTAAATATATCTTCACTTCCAATTTCCTACACTCCGAAATTCAAGGATCCTTACCTATGTTAGCTGAAACACTCTTAATGGGGTATTCTCGTCTGTAATTACTGAACACAAAGCATTTTGCAGAAAACTGCAATTTAAACAAAGAATGCTTTTCAAAACAGGACACAGTTTTCTTTGACTCTACCTCAGTTCACTACACACCTTTCCACAAAAGTTTCTCATTTTGCTGTATGTCTGTGAAATGTTTTTTGCAGTTTGGAAAATGTTCATCTACTTTTTAAGTGTGCTCTCTTTCTATGCTAGAAACAGATTGACAAACACCTGCTTATAGTGACTGCTGGACTTGTAACACCATGCTCACAAACTCCCAAGATAATCTAAGTTTTTTCTGTACTCTAAATATTACTTAACTTCAAAAGTATGCAAAATAACTCTTCTCAAGAGTTCCTGGTAAAATGGAAGTTAGTACATGGAACAGAAACTGTTTTAGGTTAGACTCAGGAGAACAAAAAACAGCAGTAAGAGGAAAAAAATCAAAGCACAGACACACATTGATAAGGACATGAAACAGTACAATTTGTCCAACCTATTTTGGACTTTCTTTTTCAGATAGATTAGAGGAGCACCAACTCATTTCTAACAATTTGAAGTGCAGTGATACAATGATTAAATAGTAAGTTGGACAAAATTTAACTAAGCATCTATTAGAAATCCTTTCTAAACGATTCAATGCTTATGATGTTTAATAGCTGTTACCTATATTTAGGTAACAAAATTTAATAGATTTATTTACTTACAAACCAGTGCATGAAGCTAAAATTTGTTTTGGAACTGGTTAGGTTGTAGAAGGAGGGTGGGGTTTTTTTGCTTGTTTATTTTCAAAGGAGAAACACTTGACAAACTTTTCTAGCAACTATGAGCTAAAAAAGCTGGCTGTCTGGTGTTTATTCTCTATGAGGTCTAATGTTATTTAGAATCCATGCTTGTATTTATTTACATCGTAAAAATATCAATCTGCCTTTATTTAGCTATATTTTTTCAGCTTAACATCAGCCCAAATTTCTCTCACAGTAACTCTCCAGAGAAGCTCAGATGATTTCAGTATTCCCGCAAAGATTCTGAACTTCTGTTTTAACACTGCAAAGAGTTATTTAGCTTTGTAGTGGAAAAATGTGATCCTACAAAAGAGCAAATATAAATAGAGCAAATTATTTGCCCATTTGGAATAAATAAAAAGGTTTCAAAAGTAAACAAGGAAGGAAGAATTTCTACCTTGTTTGAAAAGTGAAGCTATGAGAGAAGGAAGAAGCCATGTAAATTTGAAACAGATGTAGAAGGAGTTGGCATACAAAAAGGAGAACATAAGGCCTGAAGGGTTCCACATTCCCTGCAACTAATTATGCATTCATCACCACCAGTCATTACGGTTTTAGACATAAGTTAGACATAAACATGTAAGAACAAAATGTAAAATGGTGTGGATTAAAAACCAGATGCACAGGCACACATTACTTGTAAAAAGCAGAGTTTTTACAAGAAAAGCCTTTCTTGGGTAGAAGGGGTTGGAGGGATGGGGGGCTGAAAGGGTGAGAGAAAAAAAAATCATAACCTAGAAGCTGGGAGAGGCTGAAAAACAATTCAGAATAAAATCTAATAATATAAAAAAAACTCAATTTCTAGATGCTTGAAAAATACTTCTAGAATTCTGCAATGGTTCATGAGAAATAACTCAATAAAGACAATTAACAATACAGAAGACTGTATTAATTATAAAATTTGGGCATTTTTTTTAAACAAGGGTTAGAGCTACAAAAAATAAAAATAGATATATCACATTAAGTAGCTCCAGTAGAATCCATGCAGATGTTAAGAATAAAATAACTAAAATAAAACTAATCAAAAATGCAACCAGCTCATTTCCTTCAAAAGAGCATCAGAGAAGTTTTTTTCTACTGGTTGCAAATCCAGACAATACAAAACAAATATAGGAAGGCCTTTTTGGTATAGGGTGTGTGTATATGTGTGTTATTTTTTGTCAGCTGGAACATTGTCTTTTAGAAGATAACCACACTGCCTGAAGCTAGATGTTAAATGATAAATCAGTGAAGGGAACTAAAACTGTGGGCAAAATATAAGAAGTTCTTGTAAATATTTAGGTCAAAATGATGCCTTATGAGGACTCTGACAACTAAAGTATTAGACTTGACTGCTGACAGGACCTTTGAGATTTTGAGTGCCACTTAATTTAATAATAATAGTAACAATAACAAAAAAGTCACACATATAGCAAATTCTATTTATCTAGGTTACTCTACAACAGAATGAAAGTTGTGTACAACTTTGTCATAGAATAGATAAATGCATCTTGAATTTTCGTTTTTGGTGGAATTGTAGTTCTTTAACTGAAGCTCTGAGATGAAAAGAATAAAACAAACAAAATAAGATTTTCTTTAAAGTACAGACTAAAACTAGTTATTGATCACAATTATTTTAAGTGTAAAAATGATTTATACATCATGATCAATTGAAATGAAAGAGGTCAATTAATATAACAGTAAAGCCTAAAAGGATGCATGTGTACTGGACTATATTACACAATCAAGAAAAACAGGCCAACCACAAATGTGCTGAACGATTTCAGAACACTATAAATTTTTTTTATACAAATACTACTGTTTCAAATACAAATATACAATACAAATATTACTGTTTCAGTTAATTCTGTACTGTTTTCAAATGTTTTCTGAGCTGCATAAGCATTTCAATTTTGCTTAGTTAGTCAATACTGAAGTATACAAGGTTTTTCCTATTGTTAATAAACCCGCAGAAGTTTTTAAAGCAAGTTTTATTTTGATTTTATTCTAAGTTATCAGGGGACATAATAATGGACCCTTTTACCACCTGAAATATCAGCAATATCCAAACACACATGCTTCCAAATCCAAAACAAACAAACAAAAAAACTCAGACCTGAAAAGAGTTGGAAATCTCCTTTAGAAAAGACTGAAAATTTATACTACAATTAGCAGCAAACAGGATTACGTAATTGTTAAATAAACTAAGAAAATTTTCAAATAACTCATTTAAAATTTATTTTCAAGACAACTCTACAAGAAGTATATGGATAGTATGTGTTTTAAGTGAAAAAAAAAAAAAAACACACAGACTTATAGTTGAAAGAAGAAACCTTTGTTATTGTTATTTCTTCTACTATATAAAGACAGCCATGCATAACAAACAATATTGTAAAATATCTTTAACAGAATGAAAAGTATGCAGAAATGAGGATGTTAGTTCCAGCAAGTTAGTTTAATAGAGAATTGCATGATGAAACACCATGAAGAACAAGCAAAGGTCTAAAATTACTTATTTTGTGCATATCCGTATGCAGGTACTTGAAAAGTATTTCTATGCCATGAACTCCAGGTATAATGTATCATCACCACACCTGAAATTTTAATAGGCAATCACTTATAGATATTTTATAGCTACATAACAACGTAAGAACTTTAATTCTGAAGTACAGTAGAAATCTTCACACATTAAAAAAATGTATATTTGTATTAGACATCTCCTTCTCTGTTCAAAGAAATTTTGAAAAAAATATAATTTTAGGCAGAATGCAGAAACTGAGTTTAAGACATGCCTCAATGAGTATATTAGCAGGAAAGGAATTTCCAGATCCTGCAGTTCTGAGTTAATCCACAAGATACTAATTACTTCTACACAGTAATTCATTAAACAGCTTAGGAGAAGAACAAAACTATAAAAATTTATCATTCTCTTCAAGAAACGAAAGTGAAATATTAATGTTGTGTTTTCTTCCTCTGTCATCAAAATGCAACGCCACTGAAAAATTAATAATTGAGACACCATGCTGGAAATAGAGTACCGAAAGCCTGAGTGTTTCATTTCAAGCAGGGGTCTTTCGGAGACTCGTCAGCTGCAAAGTTCTTGTCAACATTACACAGCAAAGCATCTTTAATTGCCCCAGAGAAGCGGGAAATGAAAATCTTCCCTCTCCACTCCAGTTTCCATCTTCGGCCATTCTCTCCGCATCAAAGAGAACCAGCGCAACCTGACACGCAAGGACTATTCCCCCCAGTGCTCTGGCAGGTGCTGCGGCCAGGCAGAAAGCCTGTTTTCCACAGCCCTTTACCTTGTTTGATCGCTGGTTACTTTTGATCTGACACTGCCCTCACACTAGTAATGACTTCCCCCTTGCAGAACCCACCTCGCATCTGTCACCCAGAATAAAAGGTATCATGCTGCGCCCTGACAAGGCCTATGGCCATCAGATGTGCTGCCAGCGAGAGGCTCCCCAGCTCCCACCATTTCCAATTCAGCTCCCTTTGTTCTGTTGGGTACCGGAGCCAGGGCACCAGTGACAACAGAGGGGTTTATACGCCAGCTGTGAAGCCAAGCCTTCATGAATTTATATCTTTTCATCCCAGCTTCGTTGTCTCCTTAAATGCAGTGAACTTCATGGTGGTTACTATGAAATACACATCCAACAAATGTTATGGAAAGTTTGTTTAAATCCTCTTTCCTTGAAAAAGAAAAGCCACTGAATGTCCTGTAGTTAAACTGAGAAGCACCTTTTTATTTTTTTTCCAGCTATTATTATTAAAGTTTTTCAACTGATGTTGTAGGAGGTCACTAAAGGCCAGCTGGCTGGTAGCACTCAAAGGGCACACTGAGTGAGAGGAAGGATGTGATTTTTGTTTTATAGGTAAAAATATTGGAGTTAAATAAATGAATTCTTTATGCCCATTTTTTCTTTGGAACTATTCTGTGCTTTAACAGTAGCTAAAGAAAAGGAGAGGAGGATCTTAGATCAGATCATGTTACTTGGAGATTGTTTCAAAAAAGGTTAAAAAACTATGCAACTAGTACTATAAAAAGAAAAGTAGCTTTCATTTTAGGTTTTAATTAAAGCTATTTTACTGATATTGTTGTTTGAATTTGGTAGAATATATTTGAAAACTATAAAACCATTTTACATCTACAAGTCTAGTTAAAGAACTGAAACTCACATCACTAAGAATACAGTCTCACTTCTCTATTATGTGAATATAGATTTAGATGCTGACACATGCCACACAAAAGATTGCATATTTGATATGGTATAAAAAAAGTCCTGACTTCCATAGTGTTGCAAAATATACTTTAGTAAGAACTGAGCACACTAAAAGTCTTCGGAAGTAATTTCCTGAAGACCTAAACTTGAACTTGAACTGATTTCCCAATCTGAAATCAGACTTTCTAAAGAGCTTAAGGTCTAATTAACACTTAAATGATTCAGAGCCAGTCTCTCCAGTGACTATTCAACTTGTAATTAAGTTCTCTTGAAAATTTTACCAATTTTCCCCTTTATTTCCACTCAGAAATAGTGATCTGACCATAATCTAACTAGATCATGTTTGAAGAGCTAGAACAGTGTCTGTCAAGGCCTGGTGAACTTCATATTGGAAGACAATCATGCGCATCAATCAGTGGAGCACCATCCCACATGCTGACCTCCCCACTCACATCCCAGAACAATTCAGAAATGAAGTGAAAGAATGCAGAGAAAATGATGTATCTGCTCAATCTGCCAGTCCTTTTCCACCAAGACACCACAGGCCAGTATATTCACATCATCACAAATTACTGAGTACTGAAGTATATCCAAGATCAGATAAAAACGTAACAGGTAACCAAAGATAAAACAAGAGATGGCTTTGCCTAACTCTGCAAGGAACTAATTCAGCATGCTAAAGCACTGTGATCATATGGCTGTATGTAACAGAGATGGTTACCTTAATAAAAAATAAGAAACACGTTGATTCTCATGTGTTTTAATACAACCATGTTTTCTTGAAAAAAAATCATTATTTTCAAATAAAAGTCACATTTTGCCTAATAATTTAAACCTATATGCCACTGTCAATCCCCACATCACCTTTGTAGCAAACCTTTTTTTTTTTTTTAAAGGAGGTTATTGGAAGAATACAATGGAACCAATGTTGGATACAAAATAGGTCTTCAGAACAGAGTAACAGGAAGAAACTACACAAAACTGTGAGAATTAAACTAGAACAGCTGATAGGTCTCTCTGGTTTGAATAAAAATATGAACTTACAGGTTTTATCAGAAAATCATAAAGAGGATAAAAAGATTTGCAAGGTCAAAGGAAAGAAAAAAAGCATCTAAGCATCTGCAGTACTTCTTGGCTTATCAGAACAAAATATAACAAAACACCTATGAATCGAACTGATGAGCCATCTTTCTATATGGCTACCTATGTGAAACTTCAAACGTAGCCAAACATAGACAAATACTTAAACCATTCTGAAATGAAAAAAAAAAAACAAAACCCTCAGACAAAGAAAAAACCCACAAACCTAAATTTAACAATCTTGAAAGATAATCAAGTCAGTACTTTTAGGAAGATAGCAGGCATTCAGAGGCTGTTTGATACTTTCAATGAACAATTAGCTGAAAAGTTCATTGAAACTTTCATGGAAATAGATAACCAAGTGCAAGATGAAGAGACACTTTTTCCCTGTCAAACAAGATAAAGAACAGCATACAGATTGCAGCCTGAACACAGATGTGCTTATAAAGTCCTATCAATTCAGGATATATTTCAGGTAGGTCTTTACATCACAGTAAATGCAAGTCATCGGAACAAGTTCAGCAGAATGCCAAGTCTGAGCCTGTCTTACATGCAATCCAGTGCTGTACTAATGGCTTGCACTCAGTAACAGTGCTGCACAGAATATGTTTGCACCTGCTACCACTGTTGTGGAAGAAACCACCACCACCACCACCAAAACAAAACACCAGCTTGTCCTTTACATTTCAAACCCTAGAGAATAATTATTTTGTACAAAGTGGAAGAGATCCGACCTTCAGCTAGGTGCTCTTAACTTAGGGATTTTACCTAGCAGTTTACCGTCTCTCTTCATAGAAGTCTTAACACACCTGTTCTGAATAAGAAACAGTAATGCTTTCAAAATTTTATTTTTTGTACTGGGTAGAGGGCAAGACTTCCTAATGGCATAAAATCTATTGATTTAATACTAGGCAAATTGACCTTCAACAAACTTGGTGTCAAAAACTGAAAACAGAAAAACTGTGAAAGTATGTGAGGCAAAGAGAAAAGTGCTCAACAGAAGGAATGCTTGAGGGCAAAAAATATCACTTCAGTCAACTTAAAAGGATCACAGTTTCACTGAATAACAACAATGGGGAAATTATGGTGTCGCATCATAATTGTGTCCTGCTATTTGAATTTTAAAAGGAATTAGAGTTAGCCTCCTTCGAATAGTTTACAGGACAATAGAAATCAAAATTTGTTTTGAGAGAAATAACAACTTTGAATAAACATTTTTTGTATATATAGGTATATATAAGAATATATATATATAAATGTATTTATTTTTTGCACTATATAGAAAAAGGCTGTCAATGACTAATCGAATTCACCAAATATTATTAAGTATTGGGGCTTTTAAAAAATGAAAAACCCACACCACAATTCCGACAGAGCAGAATTCTTCATCCTATATAAATGCATACAATTTACTTCGGCTAAGCAATTTTTAAAATAAAAAAATCTAAACATTTTATAAATTGATACTGAAATAATTTACATAATATAAGATTGTGTTTAGAAGGGGAAAACAAGCAATAACATACTAATATTGCATGACAAAATGCTTTCAATTCCGAGAGTAATTCAAGGACTGTACAAACAGCAGCTACTGGGTTGTGAGTGGTTTTAGGCTTCAGTATCTGTGTAATATACATATCAGGCTAACAACTGATTCTGGCACTTGCCGTTTCATAAATTCATACAGAAATAGTTTAAAAACTGACTGATATAAATTTTTAGTGCAGTTGATAAAAAGTAAAGAGTTAGTGTAATAAATGGGATTTCATTAAGCCATCAGACCACATGTAAACTAAATTAAAAGTTCCAAAAGTTATGAGGCACCATCACTGAATGGGTACTTATCTAGTAGACAGTTCCTAGCTTTTACTCTGCTTAACCCATTTGTCTGTTCTAAAGACAGTTTTGTACAACTGAAGTCTGTGGGTAAATGCTAATAAAATACACATGGTAACATAGGACAAAATGCAAAAATGTATTTGTCAATTTATACCTGCAGTCTAGAGGGTAGAAGTCTACTTATGACATAAATAGACCCAGCCCAGCAGAGATTTAGTATTTCACATTGCACCATATACCTGGCTGGGGTGTCACTTGTTCAGATGAATCCCAAATTCTTATTCACAATTCCTATCAGTGGATTACTTTTAAGACATGATTTCCTATTTTTTTCCCCTTTTGAGGCAGCTATACACCAAAAACAATGTTCCAAGAACAAATTTTCCAAAGCTAGTCTGAGGCTTACGACCTATACCTTCTATTCCACACCATTACATTAATTTGGTTATTAAAAAATAAAAAGTAAAATAGTAGTAATTAGTAATGCTCTGTGATCAAAATATCTTACATTTATTCCCAGAACTAATACTAGTAACAATAACTTCGAAAAATATCCTGAAGGGGGGGGGGGGGGGGGGGGGCGGGCGGGGAGGAGAGGTAGTTGGTTTTACGATAGGGTTGACCACTAGTCCTCATCCTCTACATCAAAGTCAGAACAGGCTATCTGACTGGATATGCTTGGATAGCAGCATCACTTACAAGAAGCAATCTTGTAAACCGATCCTCTGATGATGCCTAGCCTCAATGTTAGGGGAAACTATAGGAAAAAAAAAAAAAGTAAGAATGAAGTGTAGAGCATCCCTTTATAAAGCAACTTTTCAATATTACAGAACATATGACTTCTGGGAAAGCATGTGTAGTTTACTCATCTTGAGGATTTGACCAGTAAGGCTTTCCAGAATTTTTCTTACTCTGTTTAATCCCTGAGCTATATTCTCCAACTGATCAAAAACAAAACGAAATGAAAACAAACAAACAAAACTCATCACCAAGCAACTTTACTCTTAACTGTTCCCTACTGTTCCAACACAAAAACTTTGCATCTTACTTAAAGCAGCCAAAGAAAGAAGTTTTATGTTACAGCATGTGTCTTAGTTCATGAGTACACTATATACACTAATTTCCATCCCTGTGGGGATGGAAAGCCTCTGGAAGAAATGTGGGAACTCTTTTCAAACTGTTGCATCCATTTGCTAGATGAAAGACTCAGTTTCCAACCACCAAGGAATAACATACATATGGGAAAAAAAAATAAAATAAATTAATAAATCTATTGGCTTTTGCCTGATCCTTTACTTGCAGCAGCCCCTAGCATCTAGGCAGAGCAATTTCAGGCAGTCTTACCTAAACTTTTCAGCCCCCAGACAGAAAACGTTCCTATGGTGCCATGCCATGACATGTTGCTATACATATATTTGTATATGTAGCCCTTTCTGAAGGGCTTTTAACATAGGCAGAAAATAAAAATGTTAGTTTCTTTGCAATCCTTGCTTTGAACACAGGCAAGCTATATTTTTAAGAGGATAATAAAAAAGCAAAAGTGCATACTTTATATTGTGGTGGCATTCCATCCTAAAATTCAGTTTTTCTGTACCAATTAAGGGTGGATAAGCATAATTTTCCCCATTCACATACAGAGATTAAAACATATTACCTACTTTTTTGTGAAAACAAACTTTTCTAAGCATAGCATTTGGCTTAGAAACACATGCTCTTTAGATTGCAGGGTAATGTCTTTCCAAAGGAGGGAAAGTTATAAGCAACTGAAAATTTACAGTCTTAAAACCAAAACTTTGCTGTATTTATGCAGCTAATAAAAATGCACAGATGGAAATATTAAATGAATTGATAGTTCTTCAATAACATACATTTCAAAATCAACAGCTGTTTTTACAAAAACACAGATTTATGATGTATAAGAGACTAGTAGTTACTTCTTTCACAGAGCTACCTAACTTTTCTGGATGACAAGTTTAAATTAAGCAAAACCATAAGCATACGTCTTCTGAAGACGACTACAAACATGTTAACAAGTAATAACAGCAGCAATAATTAAGTGGCCATTTTCCTTCTCCGTGTAGTTCAGCAGAGAAAATAATTTGTAGTGTTTATCTCAAAATAATAAATAAATCTGATTTCACTTTTATAAATTAAGAGAAATTGAATGTTACTTTTAGGAGAGCAAAATATGTCAGAAACAAGCATTCCTGAAGAATTACACAGATAGAAGAGAATTGTACTCTCCTGTGATGAACAGTAACTATTGCAGAAGTCAATTGTCCCAGCAAACACAGTCACAGCATACCAATGATTCCAGCATAAATAATGACATCATTAACAGAGGTACCAGATAAAAGGAACAATTTACTTTGGGCACAAAGACTTCAGCCAAGGTATCTAAAACTTTGATCTGACTTTTGCCTTCCATTTATGAATCTAAATCTATCTTCTTTCAAAGCAGTGTTTCCTAAAAATGCTGGCAGTAGACAGTAGAAAGAAGTAAAGCATGCTTAATTCAGGAGTAATCTATTAAAATTTCTTTTTGAACTACTGGACAAAAATACATTTTTATTGGCAAATTTCTTGAAAAATATAAACACGTTATTGAATGAGATATTTGAATTCTTGTTCTTCAAATAATATGCTAAAAATGGCAAGCATTTATACATGCAGTATACTACAATAATTTCTGTACTGACAGTAGCATCTGAACCAACCACAACCAATTCAGATCACCAAATGCTTACATCACCACAAACACCGAATTTTTAATGGTTTTTAACATACATATGGTATCTCTAATATGCTTTGTTGCTTATATTACCTAATTTATCTTCAAACCAGTTCAAGGACAGTACTAAACAATAAGTGGAAATAGTTCTGCAGACATCAAAATATCCACATCTCACAAATCGTGAAATTAGTTTCTCATGATACCATGTTTTATATTTTTGTGTTACTAGGTAAGGAGCCTAGAATTGATAAAATGCTCAAACTGGTATCTAGATGTTATTTCTCATTATAACACTTGCTTAAAAATACTCTTGGAATCAAACAAACAACAAAACTTCATGCTCCTGTTCTTAATCTTCTACTTGTGTCTAATTTGATGAACAAACTGTACTATCTTCACCTTCATAGGATCATAGCAAATTGCTAGACCCAAGGTACTGTAAAAATAATTTTTAAAAAAAGCTATTAACATCGCTACTTTCTGCACTACCTCAACCAAATTTTATTTTAGGGAAGTAAGTTCTACACAGTAGACGGTAGATCACTGATACATCAGAGCTGTTCCTACTTTCCAAACTACCGCTATGTGAATGGCTACTTCAGGGTAAAGACAGCAATTTGAAAACATACTAAAATACCAGTATTTTGCCATGCCAATACAGGATGCTCCTTGTTAATGTAATTCTTTTCAGTCCAAGTAGAGATACATTTACAGCAGAGGAAAACAATTACCTACACAAGTATGCTGTTACCCAGTCTCTTACTGGGTCCATGCAATAATGCAGCTAAACTGCTACCTGCATGGAAGAAACAAGTAAGCTACAGTCATGTTATCTGAAATATTCCTACAACAAAAATACTGGAATTACTTTCATAGTCAAAGAGTTTGATTTTCCCGGTAACTCCACCCACACCACAGATGAAGAAAATGGAGGGTGTAGAGACCTTCACAGGACATCTCAGCCCTAACATATAATAACAAGAACACCGTTACCTTGTGCTAAAAAAATTATTTCCCTCAAAGCATGATCAAGTTCATTGTTTTCGGTGTGTATAATAGCGTAAGTATGAAAGCATCATCATTCGAGTTTAAAATCCACTGCTCAGATTTATTCTCTTCCAGGAAGAAAAAACAGACATCTATCTCTACAGCCACTGGAGTCCCATGAGTTTTACATCATTTCACTGAGCACTAGTATCACAACTGAAAAAAAAAACAAAAGGTCAGCTATAGCAACCCTTCTGTAATAGATTATCTGCAACACCTTTCCCAAGAGAGATAAAACTCCTATGGTAGAAAATACAAAAGCGAAAGAACATCTATGACATGTACATATATAAAAAAAATAATTCATCTTTATTTAATAGTATCGCAGGTCAGGCTTACACCTCCACAAGAATTACACAGTCAAGTCTACATTCCATTAATATAATTTTTTAAATACTCAGAAAGAAGTACCTAGTGTCAGACTTCTAACAACAAATAATTTTCTGTTTCAATTTCAGTCCCCAGGCATACAGCTTCTATCTCATTTATATGTACTGCAATACTCATTTGTTACTGGAGGTTTGTTATCAAAATCTGGAGAACATATCACCTATGTGCAATAAGTACAGTGCAATGCTTTTCAGGCTCTACAGTACTTAAGCCATGTTAAAAAAAAAAAAAAAAAAAAAAAAAAAAAAACATTAACACAAGAATAACTTTTATAGGAACAAGAAATTTTGTAAGATGTTCTGAGATGCAATAGGTAGTCCTAAAACCAGACAAAAATGGTACCATGTGTTCTGAAACCTAAAAAAAAATAGAAATTTCTGAAGTACTTCTTAAGACTTTCTTCAGAAATGCCTAATACAGAAATTCCCAAATGTTATTTCATTTTAGAAATTCACATTTTCAAACAATGAGAACTACACTGTCATTTCAAAGACTTATATGCAGTTATTTTTTTCACGTGGGGAAGTTTTCAGTATTGACAATGGTGTTTAATGAAACAGTAAAGCTCTCTTACAAGTTCACAGCTGCCTGTACCTGCTTACCCTCATGGATGCTCATGCCCTTGCATCAGCTTTGCTGCAGGGCATACCTATTACCTTCTTAAACTCATTGTGCAGCGAGCTCATCTCCCCAGCCCAGCAGGAGTCATTTCTAACTCCCCCCACCCTGTATGCTGATATCACCCAAGTCAGAAGAACAGGGCAGAGATGGGAAGAAAGCAGCGAGCTTTCTGCCACTGGCTCCTTGCAAGAACAGCAAGCTGCTGGATAGATAGACCCCTTTTTGTATAACTTAGCCCACAGCTCGTGATTGGTTTTCGCAGATGGCAGGCAAGTAGCTGGAGAGCTCACAGATGCTTTCCCACCCTACGCAGCATTCAGCTCTCCAGAGCTGTACGAGTATCAAGTGACACAAGCCTTTTATTTTAAGCCCTTACCAGCAAGACAAATTCATTTCAGACCGTTTATTTCTATGTATTTGATTCATTCTTAGTTAAGCACTCTGAAACCTAAAAGAAACAAACTTATTCATATTTCTTGTCTAAATTAGCCCTCCAAATACCAGTACTGTTATGATATTTAAATACTAGTTAGATAATATTAACAGTAGCAACCATTTTTGTTTATCCTTCAAAATGCCATTACTGTGTTCCAGATCAGATTATACACAGCTCAGACATTTTCTCTACGCCTAAGCAGAAAAACAGTTTAAAAACAAATATACATTTGTCATTCACTGTTTACATTTTTTCATTATAATTTTGTAACCTAGATTTTTTTTTTAAACTTACGTTTTCATAGTTTATACAGAAAACACTCTTACTCCATTCTTATAAGTTAACCAAAGTGGTAGGAGATGGAAGACCAGCACAATCTTTCTCACAAAATCATTCCTATTGTCAGTTTAGAAACACAGAATTGGACGGGACCCACAAGGATCATCAAATCCAACTCATGAGCACACATCATGAGTTAACCTCCCTGAAAGACAGCTATCTTCTTCCCAAACTGTCAAAAAACTTAGCATTTTAAAAATAATTCTTTATTTTTACAAAACAGTAACTTCTGCACAATGTCAGAAAAAGCTATAAACTCTACATAGACAAAAAAAAAAAAAGTATTTGGACACAACAGTGCAGGGAGACTGGACAACAAGAACAAGTTGGTGACTGAAGACCACGCCAGCAAGACAATCTTTAGGAAACCTTCGTGCAGAACAGGCATGATGGAACTTCAAAATGGATATTGACAGTGGTAGTGGTGGTGCTAAGATACAAAACAGAGAGGGGGGGAACAGAAGGTAGCACTAAGCTAAGGAATCTGAGAAAACCACTGGGGCAAGGCTGCCCATAGCTCTTAAAGCCAGGACAGGTTGTTCAAGACTAGACACAGTAAGTAAAACAGTACCTATGTCTAAATCCCAGACGAGAACAGTTTCTTATGCATTAGCAGTCTGGACTAGAAGAACGACAGCTGAGAGACAATAACAAATTTTAACAGTAATAACAGTGTTAATAATAAGTAATAAAGACTGAAATTTCTAGAATGACAGAAGCGTGTAGAAGTGGAACACCAAAACGAAGTATAGATATGGATAATAATTCCACAAGAAAAAGCTGTTGGCTTTTTTATTGCAAATACAAAAAAAAAAAAAACCATATCTGGGGCACTGATGCCACAGTTCAAAAACTCAAATAAAACAGTAAATACTGTTTTGAAAAAGACTGTCTTGAAAAAGACAGTATTTAGGACAGTTTCAGCAGTTCATTCTCCATGCCCATTCAATTTGCTCTGTAGATTCATGCCAACAATGGAATGTTCTGGTGAACACAACTACCTGGAAGAGCACCTCAAGATATCCAAGAAGGAATATATTTGTTCCCAGATACTGGCTACACTGGCCAGCATGTGGAGAGGAAATGTAGGCATCTGTAAAGCTTCTTCCACTAAAAAAGTGAGGTTTGATCTCTCGTAATTTAAGCTATGTACAGTTACAGTCAAGTTCACTGGAGAAAGAATGTTTGCATCCAGCTTCAGAAATTCAACATGTTTCTTTTTCTAGCTTCATAAGGATAAATAGTTCAACTGGAATTTGCTGTTATTTGATATAAACAAAGATTCTTGTCTGCCATTCATTATTTGTAAGTAATCTTGTCTTTGTCCCATACATATAAAGGCATATTTGTATTAGCTTTGATGGGTGCAAATTACCAGCATTTTTAAATAATGATACTGACAGTTTTAAAAATTTGCTTCACAGCATCATACTTGCTATCTCTTTCAGCATCACAACTCACTAGAAGCAATATTATCGGTTTTGATTTATTACTTAACCTCAAGTGAATGGCTGAAGATTTTTACCAAGTAAAACGTGAGTCAAGATACAAACTTAATAAATGAAGAACTATAAGTCATTCATCTGGAGTTTGCAAGTGTTCCCTTCTGCCACAAGATATTGCTGGATTGAAAAATAAAACCACAGCCACCTCTCGCCTCAGCTCTGCCAAAGCAAAAGCAAAAAAAACAAAAAACAAAACAAAACAAAAAAACAAACAAACAAAAAAAAACAAGAAATACAGAAATTAAAGAGTTATGTTACAACTCAGTTTAGGTGTCTTTAATATCTAGCAGCACACACACAATCTATTAAAACATGCATTTTAGTGAAAAAGTTCTTCGGTCTAGTATCGCATAATTCTCTTTGTTATTAAAGTAGTATATTAATTCTTGATTACTGGACTCAAATGGCAATTAAACGCAATCAAGCAATCAAAAAGGCTCTATATCCAGCTACCAATCCCTGGTCACAAATTTTTAAATCAAATTTAAGGATTAAATAATGTATTCAAAAACAAAAAGCAGCAAAATAAACAAAAAAGTGCCTAATCCAGTTGAATTCAAGATCTATTACATCCATTAAAATTTATGTATATCTATCCCACCTAATGAAAATCAAACATTTTGCTTAGTTCAGTAAAAATTTATCACTTTAGTAACCAGATTAGATTGTAAAATCTATTAATTACTGGAATCCAAGAAAAATATAATTTTACATACATCTTTTTTGGTATAGCAGTTATATATTATTGCAGAGGTTTTATTGCTTCAGTAAAAGCCTTTTTTGAAGTCAAGTGCTATTGCAACTTTCTATTAATTTGCTTTTACTTGCATTCATTCTTTTTACATAAAATGCTAACAGGTCAAGTTAAACAGAACACCACAACAATAAAGAAACTGTTTATGCATCTTATGATCTGACTACTAATTACATTTTCAGTTTATATTTCCAGTTTGGTAGAGTGCTTAATAATTAAAAAAAAAACTTGCATGCTTTGGAAATACAGAAATACCCTACAAATGCTACTCAGTACTGGCATTGTCTTTGGTAAGTATTTAAATTACTTTATACAATGGCTCTCTCAATAACTATAGAGAGAGCATAAAAATGACTGATATTTAAAACCCCCACCTTGATGCAATTTTCTCTTGGCTTTCTCACGTTACCTCCATCCATTATGGTTGTATTTTTAGTACCTGAATTTTAGTACCTGAATCTTATATATTGAAACTCACTACAGTACATTGGAAATTTGATGTTCACGTTCCCTAACATGTTAGTCATTATTGTACAGGCATTAGCTGATACCACTTAAATGTATAATTAGATATATTTAACCTTATAATGATATGCAAATATATCATCTGCAAGTATCAAATGATTATTCATCTTATACTGAAATGTTGACCAAACTATAGAAAAAAGTTCTGCATTAGGCACTTTTAAGTTCTTATTTTATTCAAACCCTTAGTGTTTGTCATGATAATCTACAGTTAATCTAAAAAAAAAAAAATCCACATTTTTATACATATGTGAAACGTCTATCACAAGTAGTAATACAAATTAAAGCCTGAAGAACTATCAGTGATATAATACCTAATTTCATATCAAAATAGAAGTTCACCGTTTATTTTTTTTAACTGCTGTTTTTAATCTACCACACATAACCTAACCAGAAAGGTCTGAAAACATAAGTAATACAACAATACATATTACAACTTAAATTTTGTTGCTTTTAAATATATATACACACACACTCATACATGACAAGTCAACTCACAACATCCAGTAATTTATTAGAAAGCTCATTAAATGTATTACTTGTTTTTTCTCTGTTTTGTTTGCCTTTTTTTTTATATATATATATATATATAGACAAAAGAAAAAGGCACAAAATAATGAAAACATATAGCTGACATTAAGCCATGGTGTTTATATGTACAGTCAAGCATTCAAAAATTGTACACAACTAACTTTACACAAAAATTACAGTCTGCACACATTCAGTTTCTGCATAGTATAGTATAGAGAAGCTGCACTAGTATTTAGAGAAAGACTAAACTCAGGGAATTGGCAATCGGACATGGAGCCGTTCACTTCTACCAGTGGCTCAGGTCTGCAGTAACTGAAGTTAAACATTTGGCAGATCCTCTGCAGTTTTTATGAAATAAGTTGGTGCCTTCAGTCCAGTTCCGGGTGCTTTTGTGATGTGGCTATCTATCCACTATCACAAATGAGTACTCCCATTGGCAGCCTCAGTAAAGACTGAGTGAGCATGGAGACTGAACAAGCCTTTTAACCCTTGCTACAGAGGTCTCTCTCTAGGTCAGGGTTTGCACCGCTTTGGTGGGGCAGTGTGGTGAAGCTTGCACTGCTGCTGCTCACGCTGTACCTGTTTAGTGGACACAAAGAAGACTTCTGTTTCCAATGCTGTCAGTCTGAAGAGTTTCACAAACACTGAATTCATCTTAAGTAAAAATTTCTCTCACCTGCCTATTTACAAGGTTTGCCTATTGAAGACATATTTTAAGGAAGAAACCATACAAAAGGACAGAAACATTAAGGAAGGTTAAAATAATGAACAAAACAAAACAAACAAAACAAAGCACAACAGCTTGCAACGCTTGAGTAAAATCTCCTTCTGCAGCAATAAGATATCTGTAGAACAATACAAGAAAAATACTTTCAGTATAACTTAAGAGGACATGCTGCATTTTAACCCCAAATACAGTGTTATGCATTAATTTGAAAATTATTACTTTAAAGGACTCCAAATATACCTGACATTAATGGTTTAAACAGAATTGGTTTGCCTCTCTGACACATACCCTTGAAAAATAACTTGAGTGAAACACTCAGTGCATTTTTTTTTATGTTATTAAAAATAAAATGAATGCCCTACATAGTAAAACAATATTAGACAAAAGTGCACAAAAGTAATATAATTAATTAGATTCAGTACTCTTTGTTTTCAAAAAGGAAAACAAAAGGATTTATTTTCTAAAGATAGTCAGTAGTTGGCCAAAAGTTTTCTGGGATGTATTCTTGAATATGCATACCCAGAAGACCTTGGCCTTTAAGAAGGGACAAGTTCAAAACAGCATTATCACTGCAGAAGGTGTTCTTACCTAGCAACAGGTAAAAAGCAAATCATGAAGTTGGTTTTCTCTAGGGTATCACTCAGGATAGCCAGCAGCAGTTTTGATTCATTCAACTTATACTCAGTACATCCAGCATAGATATATGCATTTCCATCCTATATTCTTAGCTCTCATTCTATTTAAAAAACAAACAAAACATAAAACATCCCACAATATCCCAAAATTCTACCCAGTTCTTTCCCTCTTCTTTTCTAGTATTTAATGAACTACACATAGCAAACCTTCTGAAGTACTTCCATAAGTACAGTGCATAACTGTACTGCAAAAGTTGAATACTGTTTAGTTGAATAAGCTTTTTTATAAAACCTGTTGCTAACATTCTGAAGACACATAAGAACAACTTAGTGATCCTGACAGATGAACCGAAGAGAAAACAGGATATTTAATAGCAGTACAATACTCAGAAGTTATGCACTGTGTGTTGGTAATTCACTGTACCAAGGATTTCAAGACCTGTTACCACTAAAAAGTCAATACCGCCACCTAAGGGTGAATATGAAGTAATGTATTTATTGCCAAATTATTTACAGAAATATTTAAATAAAACATAAAAACCGGACACCTGTTCAAGTGCCTTTACAGAAAATACATATTTATGCATAAGAACATATCTTGACTTTTTCTGCCTCCTTTTAACATCAAGCTCAGCACAAATGCTTACCTTAAGAACAGGATTTGAAAAACTAAGTCAAAATACAACAGTTCTGAACAAAGGCAAAAATCCAATTCAAGAAGTAGGGCTGTAACACCTAGATTTCTGAAGAAATGATCAAACTATTCTATTTTGTTGTAAAAAGAAACACAGTGAATGTAACAAAAGGGAAGCTTCTTGAAAGATTAACTTTTCAAGACTGCTTTTAATATTGAATAGATGTCTCAACATTTATGAAAGTGTATTTTCCCATATCTCAGCTTAGTTTGGGTTATTGAATATGTTTTTAAAGCATGGAACATTATTTTTGCAGTACAGTAGTAGTTTTTGTTACATCAGTAGCATGGTTGACAAACTAAAGTACTCTAAAGACTTCATCATTAGTGCACACTACTAACAATGTCATCCATATGAAATTTTTGCTTTAGAAAGTTCTAATATAAAAAGATGAAGTACCATTGTCCACAGCTATGATATACAGTAGAGTGACCGGACTCAGTACTGGTGTCATATTCAATATCTATTCATATGCTTAGCAAGTAAATAGTCCTACGTGTGTTCCATGTCTAACCACACTTTGAAGGAGAACATGAGCTTTTAATAATAATAGTAGAGAAGTCTGGAACAACTACAGCTCTTTTCAAAACCTCGAAACAATTAAATAATCTAGTTAGAAAGTATTTTGGGAAAGTATTAACAAAGAAGCATGGTAAAATGATCCTTTTTAGAAATTTTCTTTTAAGTAGAACAACATTTTGAAGCAATTATATGTTAAAAAAATGAAATAGGTGAGGGAGAAAGTAAATCACATTAAGAAAGGATGTTTTTCTCCCAACCCCTTTTTCACTTACCAGTGGAAAAGAGAGATTTCTATATACTCTAAACTTCAGTAGTTCACATTACCAGATGACGTAGTGTATATGTCTGACTCTCCCCCTCAAGCAATTTGCCCGGACTAAACTCAAAGCAGAGTACTTTTTCCTCTCCACATGTTTGCACTGTTGTCATGCACAAAGGATACACCGCTTAAGTAAATGGTTTGTAGCTGATTCATAAGGAAAAAGGAGAACTGATTTCCAAACAAGAACAGGAGGAAAAAGGAGAAAAAAATCTTAGTAAGAGGTAAGGGAAACTTTACCTTATCTTGCCTCGGGTTGGGTTCGGGAAGACTCTTGTGTGGAGTGTGAATGAGATGCACTTATAGTGCGAAGCGAGTGTGGAGTCCCAACCTGCAAGGTTCTGTAGTCCCGCGAGGGGACGAATGAAGTCCCCTCGGCTGGAGAGGGACGAAGCGAAAGAGAGACAAGCAAAAGAAAGTCTCGGGGGTTTGGGCCCTTAGGTGTACGGTATTCCGAGCACAGTGAAGTGAGGTGCTCAGCAGTACACCCCACCTCTGTCCTAATCCTAGGTGAAGGCATGTGGTACCCTGTGGGTGGTAAAGTCCACAGCAGCACGTCAGGAAGAGCTGGGGATTAAGGGTTCCAAGAGTCAGCAGCGTGGGGTTGGAGACCCCGGGATTGTGCCTAAAGATAGCCCTTTGGAGAGAATGATAAGGATTTGGAAAAACAACCCAGAAACTAGGGAAAAAAGATTTAAAAATATAATTTAAAAAAATGGTTTGATATTGTGTAATTGTCTGGCCTAAAAAGCTAATAAAAGGAACTTCAGTATTTTGGCCAAAATACGGGTCTGATGAAAATTCAGGCTTGAAATTTATATGTAAACAATAAGGTCCAATTTCGGAGGAGGAATCAATTATGTTCCCTATAATCCTAATATTGCACCGGAGGCAGTGGCAGGTGCTCCAGGAGGGGAGACAGGGACTGCAATTAATGCTGTCCCTGGGGAAGCTGCGTCGGGGAGTGCGGAGCAGCAGGAGCGGAGGCTGGGGGGTCCCAGTGGGGCCTTGGGGCCATGCAGGGCCGAAGCAGGGCCAGTGCCACTCCCCCCTTACCAGCAGAGAGGTTAGGAGCTTTAAGAAGGAAATGAAGTCTTTAACCAAGGGCGTAGCAGAACAGTCAAATCCGTTTCTAAGGCCTAATTTTTATTCCGGGGGTGGGGGGTGGAAATGTCAATCTGGAGTATGTTATTCCCTGGAGAAGAATGTTTAGGAGGGGAATGATTTGCCAGGCAGCTATGCAAGAATGGGAAAGAACTAACAAGCCCCCTGGACCGAGAGTAACTCCGATAGAGCAGAAATATCTGCTTATCTAACTGTGATAATAACAACCCACAACACTGAAATCCTACGAGAGACTCAGGGTCAGAATTAGAAAGTACTCGGGGATGAATCCTGAGGACCCGGTAGCCCAAGGGCTCTTTAAAGTTCATTTTGTGTTTAAAGCCTGGCCAGATATGCAGAAAAAGCTCCAGAAGGTGGGAGGATGGAGTGAACAGTGTGGGTAGTATGAAGGTGTATGCCAGGAGGGGAGATGCGAAGGAAAAGCAGAGAGCGAAACAAATGGTATTCACAGCATACTGGGCAGTGAGGCAGAGGGGGACATAGAGGGCGCAGGATGGAAAGAAGAGGAAG
The DNA here is from genome assembly GCF_964034855.1 of Anser brachyrhynchus. Lineage (NCBI taxonomy): Eukaryota > Metazoa > Chordata > Aves > Anseriformes > Anatidae > Anser > Anser brachyrhynchus. The sequence continues at coordinate 54,228,903 of NC_137697.1, read as the reverse complement.
AGAGACAGAGGAACAGCAGACAAGGAAAGCTACCTGTGTTGCAGCCTAAATCCTAGCAGGGACAGGCTTTGAGAAGATGTTTTAAGTGTGGCCAGGCCAGCTACTTCAAATAGGAGTATCTGGAGTGGAAGAAGGAGGAGAGATTGCTGTTATAAATTCAAAATAGGGGAGTCAGGGCTTCTCAGAAAGCCCTGATAAATGTTCCCTGATAAAAGTTCCCTGATAAATGAAAAAGTGTACCTCAATGGGGATCACTCTGCAAATATCATTATGGGTAAAACAGACTTAGAATAGGAAGATTAATGAAATTTATTACCTAGGCTGGAGCGGTAAGAAACAAAGAAACAAGCTGGGGGCACCTTCCCCCATCCACTCTCTTCTATCTCTTCCCTGCCCTGAGTGGCATGGGGGGGGGGGGGGGGGGGGGGGGCAGGAGTGGGGGCTGCAATCATGCTTCGTTTCCACTGCTCCTTCACGGTCACTCTCCCCCCTGCTCTGCTGTGGTGTGCTGACCTTCCTGGGCTGTTCCTGTGTGGGTTTCTCCACGGGCAGTGAAAAACGGGCTCTTTGAGAGCTGCTCTGGTGTGGGGTCCCTCTCGTGGGGTGCCGACCTTCCTGGGCTGTTCCTAAATGGGCTGCACCTTGGAGATCTGCTCTGCTGCAGTACACCATGGGCTGCGGGGGTCTGCCTTCCCCACCAGGGGCCTCTCTGTGGGCCGTGGGGGGGCTTCAGCTCCGGCACCTGGAGCACCTCTGCACTGCACTCCCCCTCCACTGCACTGACCTTGGTGCCTGCAGGGAGGTTTCTTACTCCTCACTCTCCTAACCGCTGTTGTGCAGCATTTTTTTCCTTTTCTTGGGTGTGCTCTCATACAGATTTAAAACGCACTGCTCATGGCTTGGCTCTGGGCAGCAGTGGGCCCCTTTGGAGCAGGCTGAAACTGGCCCTTATCTAACATGGGGCAGCTGCTGGATTCTTCTCACAAGGGCTACCACTGCAGCCTCCTCTGCTACCAGAACCTTGCCATGTGAACCCAATACACTGAAGCAGCTAGGTCATTACTGGCCAGTAAAGTATTAAGGCTTAAATTAACTAATGAAACCCTAAATGTGATGGGGGAAGAAGGGACTGGGATAACAGTGCCACTTTTTGGGGACACCAAGCTGAGACTAGGGATAGAATGATCACTGGGCAATTACTGTATGCACCCGAGGCACGGACTGACTTGTTGGGAAAGGATTTGATGATGAAATTGGGCATTCAAATAGTAAATTGTTAGACTGGAATAACAGTATTATTAATGGGGTGCTCTCAGACCTTGAGAGCAAAGATATACTTGCCTTTGAGTGGAAAGACCCTGAAATGGGGCAGAAGCAGCAATACAGATAGACAATTTCACCTCAGGGGTTTACAGGGCCACCAATTTATTTGGGCAATTTCTAGAACAAATTTTGGAGTAATTCCAACTTCCAAAGGAGGGGTTACTGTTACAATATGTGGATGATCTTTTATTGTCAGGACAGGAGAAAACAGTTGTGAAGGAAGCCACTAACAAGCTATTCAACTTTCTGAGAAAACAGGGCTCGAAAATATTGGAAAATAAATTAAAATTCATAGAAAGAGAAGTCAAATATTTAGGGCATCTAGTGTCTGAGGGGGAATGAAGAATAAATCCAGAGAGGATTCAGGGAATTGTTGAGCTACCCCTACCCAAAACTAAAAAGAACTAAAAAGTTTTAAGAGAAAGAGATTTTTAAGGAATTAGGAGTCACAAAGTCCAAAGGAAAATAGATACTCCCTGATGGGAGAGAAATACTGAATAAAGTGCTAATGAGGCAAATATTAACTGTTTCACATCAAGAGGGTCATTGGAGAATTCAAGCAATGGGTGATGCTGTGCTACGGAAATATATATGTGTAGGAATATATATATTCTGGCTGAACAAGTACGCAGGAGTTGTGTAGTATGTCAAAAGTTAAATACGAAAATTATCCGCAGTCAGCCTGCGGGAGCGAGAGGAGCGAGAACCAGGAATTCAACGCTTCCAAGATGTACAGGTAGGTTTTACGGAACTCCTTACAGTAGGTAGATTTAAATACTTACTAGCTTTGGTCGATCATTTGTCATGGTGGGTGGAAGCTTTCCCTTTAGTGTCTGCTACTTCAAACATAGTAACTAAAGTAATTCTAGAACAAATAACTCCCACGTATGGAATTGTTGAAAATATTGACTCTGATCAAAGAAATCACTTTATGTCAGAAATATTGCAAAGGCTAATGTGGACTCTAGGAATTAAGTGGAAATTTCACACTCCTTGGCATCCTTCCTCTTCTGGAAGGGTGGAGCAGATCAGACAGTACAGAAGCAGTTGACTAAGTTCTGGGAACTCAGCTTCCCCAAACAAAGTGCTTATCTTTGGCACTTCTCTGAATTCAAACTGCACCAAGAAAAGATGTGGACCATATGAAATATTATTTGGATTGCTGTACAAGGACAAAGGGAATGAATTACCTCAATTTGAAACTAAAGATGCTTTTCTCAAGAACTATATACTTGGGCTGTCATCTTTGTCATCTCTCAGGACCCGTGGACTGTTAGCTCAAACCCCACCCTTGGAAGTCCTGATCCATCCATTCCGAAGAGATTGGGATCTGATGTGAACATGGAGAGAACTGAAACTACAACCTGAGTGGGACGGGCTGTTCCAAGTGCTCCTGACTACCGAGACGACAGTAAGAATGGCTGAGAAAGGGTGGACTCATATCTGGGTAAAAGCATCAGTTAACCCTGATACCAGAGAGACTGCATTAACAAAGACTTTTAAGGTTAAAACTGTTAAAACTATCTATTGTAAACCTTTAACTTCTCCTTAGAAGCATTCTTAATGAATTAATGAGTAAAAGGGATAGAATTACACAGAATCTAAAGTCTTTCCAGGGAACACTCCCTGGAAGTGGGAGAAAGGGGGGTGTTTAATCCCCACCAGAAGAATTCTTATTAGTTTGTGATTTTTATTGTTTTTCTTAATTATTATTTCTTAATTATTATAGGGGTGTATATATACATAGAAATGTTGTATTTTATCTTAGTAATACCTATTCTCAATGAATTAGTGATAGGATGGAGGAAAAAATCAGCATTTCCAATTAATCCAGAACATCTCTTCAGTTCTATCTTGAACTAATTGTTGGATTTGCACCCAGATGCCTAGGAAGACTGAAAAGGCCTTGTCCCTGATTGCTATTTCCAGCAGCAACTGTGTCTGGATTCTCTAGATTTCTAAAAATGACAGATCATACATAGTCCCGGGAAGGAATAGATTTTGAAGTTGAGTTCCCTACACACAATCCTGGCTACAATATATTGTGTTATCAAAGGTGCCGTTTAAACAACATTGATAGAAAACTCAGGGGGCAATTATTACTGGGTGTGGAAATATCCATGAAAAAGGGAAGAATCCATACTGTACTGAATACGGTAGCCATGGGAATGCTAATATACTTAATGCACACCAGATACAACATGAGAATCCTGTAACCAGATGGCCTGTCCCGAATGGCAAGGAGTGGTTCTGGCTATGTGGCAATAAAGCCAGAAAGTTGTTGCCCCTAGGATGGAAGGGAGCTTGCACCCTGGAAACAATAATTCCAAATGTAACTATTATTGAGGACCCGCAAAGCCACAGTTCCTTGAGACCACACGCAGAATTAAGCGGACTCCGGACAATCCTTTAGTAAAATTCTCTAGCATTTTACAGTTTTGCAAGGTGGTTTTTACCTTGGTGAGGGGTGAGTGAATTAGAAAACGCTATTGTAAATATCTCAGCTATAATTGAAGAACTAGAAAATACGTTTGATAAGTTTGCAAAAATAGTACTCTAGAATCAAATAGTATTAGATTTATTAATAACCTCATATGGAGGAGCTCACACTGTAATTAATACTAGTTGCTGTATATATGTAGATCAAACGGGATGAATTTGACTGATCTCAAAAATATTTGGGAAGGAAAAAAAAAAAAAAAACAAGATCCTACATAGACTAGCTCAGGATGACACTTCTTGGGGATTTAGAAACTTTTGAGAGAAACTAATTTTGTGATGACCTGAACAGAATTGGCTCAAACAACTATCTGTTGGTATTGTAATAATTATGGCATTGTATATCTATCATCCCCCGTGACATCCGAAGAAGAGTATTGCGCCTTAATGTTGGAAAAACTCAGGAGTGCAGTATGTGAAGAGGTGCAAAAACAACAATAGAAGTAAGAAAAGAAGAGGGGGGAATTGTGAGAAACTAAGTTGTGTTTTTGCAGTAGAGAATTAACTTTCTGTATTCCAAGGTAGCTGTGTAGTCATAAGAAGAAGAAATGCTAAGTAGGTAAGTGGACAGTGTAAGGCCTCACTGTTCCAAAATAAGGTAGAAGCTTGAGGAAAACAGGATGAGCAGTGTGAGAACAGTAAAACAAAGATCACAAGTTCTCAAAGCATAAGAAAGGAGAAATCAAAGGGTTGAAAAAAAGAAAAACTGCACAAATATGGTATAGAGGAGCGTCGAGTAGCTTGTGAACCTGTAGTACTCAGACAATGAGGAAACAGGGGAGGTGAATCAGGCAGCGGGTAATAGGGAATAAAGGTTATGATTATGTTTACTAAAATGCGCTCCTGATTGACAGGACGCCTGCCATTGCAATCGCGAATAAAATAGGTTCGCAGAAGATCCTGTCTGAAGAAAGCTATTTGAGATGTTTCTCACACCCTTCACCAGCCACTTTGCCCTTCTTCAGACACACTCCAGCACCTCGATGTCCTTCTTGTAGTGAGGGGCCCAAAACTGAACACAGTACTCAAGGTGCAGCTTCACCAGAACTGAGTACAGGGCAACGATCACCTCCCTGGTCCTGCTGGCTGCACTGTTCCTGATACAAGCCAGGATGCTGTTGGCTTTCTTGGCCACCTGGGCACACTGCCAGCTCATGTTCAGGTGAGCATCAACTGACACCCCCAGATCCTGTTCCTCTGCACAGCTTTTGAGCCACTCTTCCCTAAGCCTGTAGCGTTGCTTGGGGTTGTGCCCAAAGTGCAGGACCTGGTACTTAGACTTGTTCAACTTGATACAGTTGGCCTCAGCCCATCGATCCAACCTGTTCCTACCCTCAAACAGATCAACACTCTTGCCCAACTTGGTGTCGTCTGCAACCTTACTGAGGGTGCACTCAATCCCCTCATCCAGATTATTGATAAATATATTAAAGAGAACTGGCCCCAGTACTGAGCCCTGGGGATGCCACTTGTGACCAGCCTCCAATTGGATTTGGATTTAGCTCCATTCACCACTACTCTTTGGACCCAGCCACCCAGCCAGTTTTTGTTTACCCAGAAGTAGCTTAGTTCAAGTATTATTTCCGATCTACCCCTAAATAAGCGTAAAAATAAGACAGGAAAGGAAGAAACCATAGCAGTAGGAATGCTGTTATCCTCATACCACCTAAAACCTCAGCTATATCTGCCCTATTCATTAGTAGAAACTCCTCCTCCTAATCCAAATTTAATTCACCATTAAAGAAAAGAGACACCAGGTGGAGTAGGGCAGTACAAGTCTGTAACTCCCATCTGCTATGTTCTAGCAACCATTGTTTTTATAATTTTAGCCATTAAGCCACTAGCCTACGGAAAGGCAGTGAGTAAGAACTCACTGTGCAGAATCTACGTAGTTATGAGGAAAAAGATTCTCCCATTTCTAAAGTGTGGCTGCCATATCTCTGTCTATTCATAATGAGGAAATGGAGAAGCTTACATAAAACTGCTTCTGGGGGCAAACCTTCCATTTAGGTGTACAGTAGCCAATAAGTTGTTCTCCATCTCCCACAAATAAGCCAAAACCTTTTAGGGTTCCATTCACCCAGGAAAGACTGCAATGAAGAACAGTTTATTTTCATCAACAATTCAGATTAAAGTACAGCTCCGTGCCAATTCTCAGTCTAAATATTGCATGTTAATGGGGAACAGTTTTCTGATTTTTCAACTGAAGTACTGTTACTCTGGGGTGGAAAGACTGAAAGAGGTTGGTAAAAAGAAACAAAAAACAGACGAAATTAACCAATTCATCTTCCACCAGCTTCACTCACAGTAATCATTCATATGAGGCAAACATGAAATTTATACTCATAGAACTCAATTTCAGCCAAGACCACAAAACAGTAAGTCCAACAAAAATCAATCGAGAAGGTAGGATGTTCCCTAGCTTTGTCTGGACAAAGTTGTAATCCGTTCTTCATTTTACACTGAATTTGTGAGATAGTTTGATTATATCAGACTTTTTGGGAACAGATAAGGAAAGACAACTCAACGTACTTCAAACATGCTTCAAAAGGCCTGCAAATCTAAATTGTTTTCGCTATGTTCCTAATATGGCCAGTATGCTTCTGAAAGAAGGCTTTGCATTTAATTACTATTCTATTCAAAGGACAGAGGAAAAATAAACATATTTTGAAGAGATATAAGTCATAAACAGTTATGCAAACAACCTTGTGTTGTAAGCCTTGTGATACTTAACTTTCTCCTCACACATCCTTTCTACCTGTTTATTATTTGCAGCTTTCACCTATTACCATTACATAATGAGGATTTCAAAAAAGAAAGGGGTCTATTTTTCTGTGAAATCCTACTATATTAAACGATCAGAACATAAATTCTTCTCTCTGTGTTTCTGCTCAGCAGTCTGATAATGGAGTTACTTAGCAACAGATGAAGCAACTGAACAGTGTTCACTGATCCACATTTCACTGTAAAGTAACACTCACAAAGGCATTATTTAGCTGCTGGTTGCCTCTCGATAGATGCATTTTTGAAGTATAAAATCCATTAGCCTGAGACAAGCCTACATGAAAATCCAGCCATCGTGTACCATCTGTAATGCACTCTAGTTCAAAATCAGTACAAATTGCCCATAAGATTCACATGATTTTGAGCACCTTTGAAAAAAAAAGGAGAAAGAAGAAAAAAACAAAACATACAGACTTCATATATAGAATTTACATGGAAGCAGTGGAAGCTATTTACAAAGCGAAAAACATATCTTCTTCCTAAGCAGACTGACAATCTATGTACTTTAAACAAACACACCAAGGCTGTATGTCAAGCACACTTCTTGGTACAGGGAAAAAAAAAAAAAAAAAGCAATATTACAATTTTGAAAAATGATTTAGGATGAAAACATACGCACACACTTCTGCAAACCACCTCTAAGAGTAGGAAATGAGATGTGCCACAGCAAATATTAACAGTGATTTTATTCTAGAAGACAGTCTTGAAAACAAAAACAACCGACAGAAATTAATAAAGCAAGCAGTCGGTTAGCATTTGCAATCAACCTTCCTTTTAAGGTAACTACACATTATGAAACAATTCTTATCTTTATTTTATTATGAAAGGTTAGCTTACAATGTTTAATGTTAGTTTAAAATGTTAGTTTACAATAACAAATACAGATTGGCTTGCTTCATCAAGTTTAGTGTTTCACCATTTCAGAGATTAAACCTCCACAACAGCAAGATTTGAAAATATCCTGCCCCAAGCAAGTGGAAAGACTGTCATCTTCAGTAGAAGTAGAAGCAGACTGCTGTCGAGTGGAATCATTCAAGAACACTTTTTTTTTTTTTTAAGCTTCTGCACCAGACAGGACCTGAACAAAGCTGAACAAGCTAAACAAAGTTTTCCAAATATTTATCTTTTTTCTGAAAATTCAGACTGGGCAGCAACTTTAAATAAAATTAATTTTAAAACTACATTCACGAAAAATTGTGCAAGGAGTGAATTTTGGTAAGTTACTTGACAAACACTCAGAAGTGATGAAATAATAAAAAAATCCTATTCATTTGAGAGTAAATATTTTTGTCTGAATATTTTTTTTTAAATGAAAAATTCAAGTTACATTTCCAATAATACCTTTGTATGCAAATATAGCTTAAGTGAAGAACATCTTTCCTGGTTGTCTTAAAAATAAGAAGATCCTTCCTGTGTTCCATTGCAACAGAGAATACTTTTCGGATAATAAAACCACAGAGCTTTTAAGTGTTAAAGTGCTTGGGTTAGATTTCAGGCTATATAGAGAATACAGACTTCAACAACAACAAGTGTGAGACAAACATGGTCAAATCAATACCTTGTCCAAATATTTTGCAGTGATCATACATATACGTAGCTATTTATATATACTGTACAATTTATATTCACATAAAATTGCATAACCTTTCATGCAAACCTTGAAGATGCACAGGTTCTTCCTTTTTCAATGAAAAATATGTAACATTTTGAATCTCCCTATCTTTCTCCAAGTTAATTTTTGTAGTAGCAAGCTTTCCTCTTAAGCTTCTCAGACCTTTCAGTTTTTTTTTTTTTTTCCCCCACCCTCCAGGTATCATAATAGATAAAACAACGACCTTTTCTGACAGATTGGAGAGTTTGTTTTGTTACCAAGGGGAGATGAGGACTAGGAACAACATAATTTTTCTACTTGTGAGCTTTTTTGAGATTCCTGTTTTGGGCATTATCTCCTGTTTCTCAAATTATTACGATTTTTTTTTTAAACTTTAGTTTTTTAAATAGAAGCCCTACTCAAATTTCTCAAATGAACAGCCTTAGGCATTAGTATATTTGTCTATTTGAATCCAGACATCAAATGAATCAGTGTACAAGGTTTGTTAGAAAACAGCATATATAACTTATTTGTTCCATTTCAGCGGTTTTCAAACCGAAGGTTACAGCCCTGACAATAAGCTGAAAGTTAAGAATTCAGCTGCAGGCAAATTCTTCTACTTACATGCAAGAATAAATAAATAAGGCAAATGCTCTACTATCATTTAGTAGAACTACTATCATTTCGTAGAAACTGGTTCTGAACATAAGAAACCATTACTTCAGAGATCACTTACTAATCCCTATACCTATAATTAGGACAAAAGATACTTGTATTACCTCTCAACAACTTCTTTCTATTAGTATGGACACGCTACTGCATCCTGATAAGAAAGTGTCATATTTCAAGAAAAGATAAGTGTTTTATTTGCAGTCAAGAACGCAACTTCCTAAAATCTTTAAGTTTATATAAATCTACATTTTACAGTAGAAAAATATATTGGTATCAATGAAAGAAACATTTCAATGAACTAAACATTCTCCTACACAAACATCTCCCAAACTGTTATTCCTGGAATGTCATGTCAAAAAGCAGAAGTTCGTATGTGTCTGGAATAGCATTAGTTTAAAATGTACTACAAGTCACCTTCTGAGCTATCTCTGTAGAACCAAAGTTGTTACAGTTAAAAGAAATCTGTAAGCAGTTCACTGCCAAAAAGCAGTGAATTCAGACAGAAGTTTTAAACTGATGAAAAGAGAAAGCTTTGACAATGAAAATACCATAGGAAAAAAAACAACTTGACATGTACTTACTAATTTGTTTTCTTGCATGTATATTCTTTGCAACTTCAGACAGCCTTTAGCTATAATGATCATTCCTTCATCTGAGATCTTGTAACACTGCCCAAAATGAATGTCTTTCAATTCTCTGCATTTTGAACCCAGCTGCAATTAATGAAATCAAAGCAAGTATTTAAAAATAAAGAAAAACAATAGGATTTGACTGAGCTAGAAAGTGTTGGGAGTTAAGATTTTTGTGTTGTCCCCTGCCCCTTTAAAAATGATCTTTATTTGCAGATTTTTAAGTACTATATACAAACAAGAAAGATTATAATTATACACTTGACAAAATGACATTGCTAACTACAGTCAACAAAAAGAAGCTAAGAGCTGCACATCAGAACTGCATAATTTATAGGGCATATTTAAGCAAATAAAAATGCCTGCATACTAGACCATCAATAGGATATTTGATTTAATATAACTACTTCATAGCTGACCCTACACACTATTAACAGAAGAATGAAATCTTCTTGCATACCTGAAAAATCTCAATTACATGCTTTTGTGTTGCAAAGAATGTTATTTTAATATTGGTTCCAAATAGTAACTAAGTCCAGTAAAACTCCATGAGCCAGAGGTAGACTGGAGATTACACTTTGAAAGGATTTGATCTCTGTCTCTAAAAAAAAGTATATATTGTCTCTAGAAAATGTATGCCCCTATTAAATCCGTGAAACAGGTACCTTCCTCCTCCATATCCTTGTTTGTATTTGCTGAGAAGCTGAAGGACTAAACATATGAAAGTAATGTGTGGAATGGGTGGTTACCTGCTTTAGGCCTTCGTCGGTGAGTCTGTCTTGATTGCCTACATGCACTTTTTGAATAAGTGGACACTGAGAGGCAACAGCGATGATGGAGGTGTCAGAAAGCTGTTTACACCTGTAGGCGGTATACCTTAGGAGTCCAGGACATTTACATGCTAATATGCATACTCCTTTATCAGATACATTGCGACAATCAGAAATATTGATTTCAGTAATATTCTGGCTTCTTGACACTATCTTTTCCAACAGTTCATCAGTGACCTGCAAGCAAAAACAAATATTTAAATTTAACTTCATCTATAAGCATCTTTTATTCCATTAACACAAAACTGTTTCAAAAATGTGTTTGCATATGCTACTGAAATAATGGAAAGATATGCTTTATGAGGAACATATTACTATAACCAATTTTACAGCTAACTTTAAAGAATTCTGCTCCAATGCTAGTAGTCCTCTTCACATTCTATAGGAAATGAATTCCACTCTTTAGAAGAGAAGGATTCTGTATCAGCACTCTACTTACCTAAGGTAGCATTTACAGAGGAGTAAAAGCTTTGTGTCTCTCTGAAATGCGGCAAGTTTTTACTTAGGCCCTGGCAATCATCCAAGAACTGCTTGCCAACCAGGAAATACTAGTGATGCAGGTGACAATGGGCTTCTTAACAATGGAAAACAGTAACCCAAGGTACCAGTGAAAAGAGAAGAGAAGGAAAGGACACCATAACAGAAAGAAAGGTATTTCAAAAACAGACATTTCCTCCAGTGATTTGCTCAGTTTAAAAACAGAATACTTGTACATTTTAAATGTTAGCAGATGAAAGACCATTAAATCAAAGATACATCCACTATTTTCCCAGAGTTCCTTTGAAGAACAAAGACATCCGCTTTGTGCCTGCACATATTGTTAACTAACATGTCAATAATTTTAGAAGATGCCAGCCCTACAAAGCAAGCAAGAAAGGTAAGATAGTCTTCGTGCTGAAGCATATAAGTTAAAACAAGACAAACAAAACCAAACCAGGTAAGACAAAATACATTAAATTTCCTTGCTTTGAAAAGAAGTTTGATTTCAAAACACCTGAGGTGATACATGAAAAAGTCTGTCTAACAAAACCATACAATACTTATCTGCCATTTAGCACAGATGAGATTTAACTTAAAGCCTGGAGACAGCAACAGAGAGGAACATATATCCTTTCCATTTTTCTCTTATATAGTCAAGAAACAAACACTTTCTTTGCTGCATTCAAACTGTTTTCCATTAGCAGCAAGTCTGATCTTTTTCTTGTTATTTCATCAGACAGCTGTTAGCTAGAAAACATGACAAATTGAAAAAAAAAAAGCAAAAAACCTACAAAACAAATAAAAAACACATACAATCTCTCTTCAAGCACCACCCCTGACCCACACACACACAAAAAAGCCACCAAACATTCCACACACAAGGATAGAGTTAATAATTGTGCTTAACCTTGTTCAAGAACTCATTGAGGAACTGGCAGGACAGGTTTCTTAGGGCAATGCCAAAACTAATAAAATTCAATGAGATCCTAACACACCTAATAGCTAAAAATATTAAAAAAACAAACAAACAAACAAACCCTTTGTAGTAGAAATAAAGCTACGTCTCAAGGCAATGAAGAGGGAAGTGATTTGACACATAGTACTTTCACAACAAAAGAAAATGGATCCCTGGTTCAAGTGTGTCTGATTTTTGTTAAGTGACTCCAAAGCAATCTAATACATAACATTTCCACAGTGGTTCAGAATTATGTTAGTTAGTAACTCTAAGACAACTTGTATGGTTTTCTATGAATTGGTGATCTGAAAATAATATCCCATGTACACTCTATGCCCAACCCAGACGAACAGCTTCTTGAAATGGGAACCTGCAACAGTCATTCCCCTGCATCCATTATTTTCATAAAACTCCCAAGAAATTGTTTTTAAAAAGCTCTGTGATTAACAAAGTAACAAGAAGCCTACATGGACAAACAACACAGGCACCCTTAAACAACCTCTCCAAACACGATAGTCTAGGCTCTGTAAGAATCTTACTAAACAAAATCCATGAATCCCAGAAATATTAAGTCTAGGATTGGCTAAAAAAATATCAAAAAGACAAAATCTGTCTTCTCAGTAGGAGAAGACATCAGTGGCATCATCAAAACTTGTTAAAGCAAACAGACCAAGGACCAACTGCAGAACCATTGTTCAAACTAAAGCATCCTCAAAAATTACAAGTACATCTCTCAATCAGTATAAGATCTGATAGCTCTTATGGATATAACTACCACTACCTGATGTAGACCTGAGACACGTAACCCACAATCCACTTCAAACAGCACTTGTGCTCATGCCGTTTTACAATAATCAAGGGAAGCTACAGTCAAAACAGTTAATATAAGGGTTCTGACATTTTCAGCCTCTAGTATGAAACTTATTGAAAGCACAGGTATCACCACTTAATGGGTTTCTTTTGTTTGCCTTTGGTCAGAAGTACAAGTTCTGAGAACAAATTTTAAGTCATCAAAACACAATTTTTCCACAATAATGCCTTCATACCTGTTGACGACTACTGAGATCCAGGCGCTTCCAAAACTGAAAATCTAAACACAGGTCACGCCAATATTTACACACTAATGATGCTGAAAGGCAGCGCTCATTCAGGGATAAATTGGAAAATATCTGTAAAGAAAGGGAAAAAAAGTATTATTTGTCAGAAGTCATCATGAGAGACATTATTTTTTTTTGTTATTAACCTGTCTTGTAAAAGATGGAGAAATATTAGCATGCAATGCTTGACTCTTCTATAAGTTACATACAACTAGATGAGTCACGGACGATAATAAAAACCTACACACCACAACAGCTGACAATATTAGTATGTCACATTGGTATAACCCACAACAAAATATGTCCTACTTATGTACTCATTTCTTAGACAAAATTTAGAATGTGCTTTTGAGATTGCATACTTCAAGAATTATAAATACAGTATTAGATCCAATTGTAGCCTGCATGGGTTATTTGCTAGCCATAGGAATCATGGAATCATAGAATGGCTCGGGATGGAAGGGACCTTAAAAATCATCTATCTCCAACCTCCCTGCCATAGGCAGGGATGCCACCCACTAGATCAGGTTGGCCAAGGCGCCATCCAACCTGGCCTTGAACACCTCCAGGGATGGGGCATCCACAGCTTCTCTGGGCAACCTGTGCCAGTGCCTCACTATTGTTACAGTGAAGAATTTCCTCCTAATGTCTAGTCTAAAGCTATCCTCTTTTAGTTTAAGACCATTTCCCCTTGTCCTATCATCATCTAACCAAGTAAAGAGTCCTTCTCCATTCTTTTTAGAGGACCTCTAAGTATTGAAAGGCCACAACGAGGTCTCCCCAGAGCTTTCTCTTCTCCAGGCTGAACAGCCCCAGCTCTCTCAGCCCTACTTCACAGGAGACGTGCTCCAGTCCTCTGATCATTTTTGGGGCCCTCCTCTGGACCTGCTCTAACAGCCTCACATCCTTCTTGTGCTGGGGGCCCCACACCTGGCTGCAGCACTCCAGGTGGGGCCTCACAAGGGCAGAGCAAAGGGGGACAATCACTTCCCTCCACCTGCTGGCCACCCCTCTGTTGATGCAGCCCAGGATGCAGTTGGCCTTCTGGGCTACAAGCAAACACTCCTGGCTGAGGCTGGGACTTCTGTCCACCAGAACCCACAAGTCCTCTGCAGGGCAGCTCTCAGTAAGTTCTTTTCCCAGTCTGTACTCCAAAAAGTAAATAAAGGTGTTCTCATTTCTACTCTGTATCAGATAGGAAGACCTTTCCTATGTTTTCAATTCAGTAAAGAAATAAAACATCATAAGGGCACTAGAACATCAGTTTTTGGGGAAGGAGGCATGGGATAGTGGAGTAAATCAGCAGAGCAAATCAGTGTCATACAAGAAAACTAAGCATAGAATTAACATTTTATACCTCAACAAAGTATTCATAGTATTTAACATAGAATTCACATTTTATACCTCAAGGTTTGAGTGCTGTAACAGCCTGCAAAACAAAGAATTAACTGCAACTTTACAGCAGGCTCATAAGCTGCTGTTGTTTCTATTATATTCAGTCCTTCCTCAGAAGTACTATTGTTAAAAAGATTGAAAAGGTGTATCAAGACTTAAATGTGAATACACTTTGTAACCACAAATGAACTTTAATTTGCAAGTCATCCTGCAACAACAACAAAAAAAAGGCAATCATAGCATCAGGATACATGTAAAGGAATACAGCCTGCAAAACATGAAAGAGTCCTCCCACTCAGTACTTGGATGTCCTCATCAGTTAAGTAGAAGCACTAGGGATAATCTCAAGCAATGTGCTCAAGAAAACCTGAAAGTACAGTGGTTTCCTATGGACACATCAGATGTGTAGAAAACACAAAAACAGTCAGAGAAAAGATTAACTATTCATTTTCTTGGATTAAACTGTCCTAAAGAGGGAACAAACAAAAGAACAACACTTTCATCATCTTTGCAGTAAATAGGACAATTAGTCTCAAAAATCGTTAGATTTCTAAAGTAAAGGATCAGAATATAATACCCAGTAACTCAAATAACTTCCTTCATTGTAAGGCCTCCTGGGAATGAGGAGGTGCTTGGCCATTCCTGAAAGATCTGACAGTGATAATACGGAAAAGTCAAATTCACCACCTCCTGCAGTTGCTTGCAAGATTCAACATTTACAACGTTTTCTCCTACCTCTGAAAAAGTCAAGTCTCTTATGTAGGACTCTTTACCATCCTTTAGGAGTCTGCGTGGACCCTATCCTCATGAAAGCCTGTGCTCGATCATCACCAGTGTGAATGAGGGCTTCCCACCAGGGCATCAGTGGAACATGGGATACAAATGTGGATGAAACTGCCTGTTTCCTCCCTTCAGGTCTTTGGATTGGTGACTCTGAGCACAAAGCAAGGAGACGGCTGTGATCAGCATCCGAAAAATACCATAATCTCTGGTCAAGCTGGGAAAATGCACTAAACAGAAAGACTTGGCATCTGATATTCCTATTGCTACAGTGTAGTTTTAACCATTAGAAAAAGAAATCAGTCTGATGATTCTCTGCAACTCTAAGCTACTAAAGCAGTAGGGAACTTGAGTTCCTACTGCCAGCAGGAAACAGAAGACCAAACTTTTTAAGTTACAAAAATCTCTGAAGAGAACAAGGCAACATGATCCATGCTATGTTTGGATGAACATCAGACTGACTGTAGCTAATACTAAGAAGGGATGCTGAGGCTGGCAGTATAAATTACTTTAAACTAGCCAATCCTTGCTACAGTGGGAAATAAATATGCTCAATTATGAAAATATCACCATTACTTTGAGAAACGAGAGCACAAAGTACTTAAAACAAGAACACAGCAAACACAGAACTGGAAAGGCTGTTTCTAATCCAGCTGCCAATGTAAGTAAGAAAGCCTTTGCGTTATTTTTCTTTAAACTGCCATCCTACCAAAAGCTGAATGTCCACACCAAATCACAGACCTACTGCTAAGTCCAGCATGAGACAGCAGTAGCAATGCGAAAACAAAAAGGACACCAGCTTGATTCAGTACTTGGCATGGACAGTGTTTCTGCACTAACAATATTATTTGGGGGAAAAAAAAAATCTGAAAGTGTTTGAGGTCATGTTGTAGCCAACACAGTATGCATCTCTAGCTGCAAAGGCAAGTAAGGAGTCTGCAGGTGTTGCAAATTGGCTTATTAAAGAAACAGTAACAAGAGGGAGCCACTAGAGGGAAAAGCAGGTGCTGACAAAGTTGTTGCACTCCAAGTTCCAGGAGGGAAAGGCGCAGGCCCACAAGAAGTTACACAAACCACAGGTGTTCAAGGACCAGGCCTTCTGCTTTATTTTTAATTTTTAGGGTTTCATTAGTTAATTTAATCCCTGATACTTTACAGGCCAGTAATGACCTAGCTGCCCCAGTGTATTGGGTTCAATGGCAGGGTTCGGGGGTGGGGGGGGGGCTGCAGTGGCAGCCCCCCGTGAGAAGAATCCAGAAGCCACCCCGTGGCAGATAAGGGACAATTTCAGCCGGCCCCAAGGGGGCCCACCGCTGCCCAGAGTCAAGCCATGAGCAACACAGTCTGTGCCTCTGTGACAGCACATCCAAGAAAACGAAAAACAAACAAAAACCTGCTGCTCAACAGCAGGTGGGAGAGCAAGGAGGAGAAACCTCCCCGCAGACACCAAAGTCAGCGCAGAAGGAGGGGGTGGAGGCACTCCAGGCCCCGGAGCCAAAGCCCCCTGCGGCCTGTGGAGAGGCCCCTGGTGGAGCAGGCTGCCCCCCCCCCCCCCCCCCCCCCCCCCGTACCCCCCTTCTCGAACCTTGGGAAACTGACCAAACACCACAGCAAATATACCAAAACTTCTAGACTGTTACTTAGATAATGCCTTCATCCTCTTTCCCTGCTCATTCAACTTCAAACAGCTCTGTCAAACACTACATACCACACCTTTAATACCTTCAATAACCCTTTTTAACACTTCTTATCTTTCTCCAGCCTGTACTTTCACCAAAGGCTCAGTCATTGGCCAACTTAATTCCATACCTTTCTCCCTCCAGGATGCTGAAAACATCCCATCAAAGCCTGTCCTCGCTAGGATTCAGGCCGCAACACAGGCAGCCTTCCTTGCCTGCCATTCTTTCATCTCTCTTCCTCTCCTTTCTCCCCCTGAAGATTTTCTTCCTCTTTCTCCAACCCTCTGCCTCACTACCTGCTACACTGTCAATACCATTAGTTTCGCACTCTGCTTTTCCTTCTCATCTCCCCTCCTGACATACACCTTCAGGGCCTCCCGCAGGAGGGCCCCCCACAGTAACTGTTCACTACATCCTCCCACCCTCCGGAGCCCCCCCCCCCCCATGTATCTGACCAGGCTCCAACCACAATGAACTTTCAAGAGCCCCCAGGACACCGGGTCCCCAGGACTCACCCCGAGCACTCCCCCACCCCGACCCCGAGTCTCCCACATGACCCCTGTGCTGCGCACTATCACCACTCCAGCCAGGATCGGCAGGTGGGCACCCCTGCTCTGCAGGTATTACTCCCTGTCCCAAAGGATGAACTCCTTCCCATTCTTGTATAGCAGCTCTCCTCCTGATTCTTCCCATTTCTTCCCCTGTAAACAACATACTTATAGACATCATTTCCCCCCAAGAGTATAAGTTAGGTCCTAGGAACTGGTCTAATTGTTCAGCTAGCCTGATGGGGTCCTCAATTAAAGACTTCATCTCCTTCTTAAAACCCCTAACACCTCTCTGCCGGTAAGGTGGGGGGGGGGGGAGTTCACCTAAGAGGATACACAGTTAGGGTTAGTACTGTTAGTATCAGGGAAGGCAAAATTCTCAATATCTCTTCTACCTTGTTCTAGTTCTTGCCAGAGCCTAGAGTACGCTTCTTCTCTAGGGACAGTGTTAATTGCAGTCCCTGTCTCCCTTCCTGGAGCAACTGCTGCTGCCACCGGTGCAATATTAGGATTATAGGGAGCATAATTTGGCTCCTTCTCCGAAAATGGAATCTTATTGTTTACATATAAATTTAAAGCCTGAATTTTCATCAGACCCGTACTTTGGCCAAAATACTGCTGTTTCCTTAATTGGTTCTTTTGTCCAGACCGATATGCAATATTTAACCATTTTCTTCTTTTATCATCTCCTCTAATTTTGGGATTATTTTTCCAATTTCTTATAATTCTTCAGGAAGAACTATCAGTAGGCACTCCCCCAGGGATATCTCCCTGTCCCCTGGAACTCATATTTCCCATTTTTCCTAGCCCTTGTCAGTGTGCTGCTACAGAAATTTCCCTCCTGCAGGGTACAACACACTAACGTTCCGATTCTGGAAAATGGGGGTGTACTGCCAAGCACTTCCCTGTGCAAGGGGTACCGCACACCTATGAGTTTACCAGATTCCCTGGTGTATTGCCAAGCACTTCCCCGTGCAAGGGCTTACCGTACATCAAATTTCCCGAGACTCTTCCTTTCTCTTCCTTATCTCATGCTTCGTCCGTCTCCAGCTGTGCCCCTTGCAGAGCTACGGAACCGCAGATCAGGACCCCACACTCACTTCGTACAAAAGTATGTCTCAATCACACGTCACACAGAGTCTCACCTGACCCCTAAGGCAATACTTAATATTTCCTACCATGGTCTGTGCACAGAGTTACCGGATCAATTCTCAAACCTGGAGTGCCTACCTTCTTCCCTTCCCCACTACTTCATGGATCCTGCCTCTTTAATCAGTCTCGGGCCCTCTGTCAGCTCTCCGCAGAACCGCCACCGTAGATGCACAGGACCGCTGCTGAAATCAGTGGGGCATGCCTTCCTGCTGCTGCAGCGGTGGGGCTCCTCAGTACGTGACTGGCTCCTGGACGAGTCCCCAAATTGTGAGAAACACTCTGCAGCCAATAGCTTAGGCTCAGGTAAGGATCTCAGTGAAGTAGTAATTTATTCGCAATTGCAATGGCGGGTGTCCCACAAGCAGAAGCGTACCTACTAGTCACACAGTATGGTTTATATACTTTATTTCTCGATAGCTGGGACCCTCCCCTGTTTCCCCATTGACTGGGTAATGCAGGTTCACAATCTATCTGATGCTTCACAGACAATGCATGGCCTTCAGCTGCTGGCCTGTTAAATTTCAAATTGCTTTTGACTTTTTTACTGTTTGAAGTGGTAATGTTTCTTCACTTATCTGACTTGACCTAACACCGTGATTTTCACCTAATTGTTCTAAGGAGTCTGGTTGTCTGCATTTTACAAGGTCGCCTGCTAAGTTTTCTTACCACTGCAAGCATATCTCAATACCACATTCCTTACCTTTAAACAATGTAACTCTGCAAAAACAACATTTTTATTCCCACAGCTGGTAGGGTGCTATGTTTTGGATCAGGACGAGAAGAGTGCTGATAACATGCTGATGTTTTAATTGTTGCAGAGCAGTGCTTACACCAAGCCAAGGACTTTTCAGCTTCTTGCTCTGTTCTGCCAGCGAGCAGGCTGGGGGTGCAGCAGGAGCTGGGAGGGGACAGACCCAGGACAGCTGACCCAAAGTGGCCAAAGGGGTATTCCATACCATCTGACGTCATGTTAAACAATATATAGGGGTGGCCGGCCGGGGTGGGGGGCTGGCTTCTCAGGGATAGGCTGGGCATCAGTCAGCGGGTGGTGAGCAATTGCATTGTGCATCATTTGTTTTGTACACATTATTAGTAGTAGTACTATTATCATTATTATTATTATTGTTATTACTATTTTCCTGTCTTAATAAACTGTCTTTATCTCAACTCACAGGCTTCACTTTCCCGTTTCTCACCCCCAACCCGGAGAGGGAGAGGGGAGGGTGAACGAATGGCTGTGTGGTGTTTAGCTGCCGACCGGGTTAAACCACAACAAGAGGCTACATTCAGAGACAGTAGCTGATCCTGAGTAAGAGTTTGCAACGTTAGATTGGTGTCTGATTAGCCAACTGAATCAACTCAGTCTGCAATTACGCAATTACCCTACAGAGCAAAAAGGAAGCAGCAGGAATATGCAGCTAGAGGTTACAAAGTGATAGACGCTGCTCTTAGCAGCCACTTGCTAACAGACTGGCCTAGTTGCAATGCAAAACCCAACTTTAATTTCTGTCCCTACAAAGTTAACAGGAGATACTGATGCCATACCTTTCATATTAATGTGAAGAAAGGGTTCCAACTAATGAGCAGATTATCTTTACTTGAAAGAGCTGATAGTCTTAATCCCAGCTACCCACGCTGTCCTCACTACAAGAGGC
Organism: Anser brachyrhynchus; assembly: GCF_964034855.1. Taxonomy (NCBI): domain Eukaryota; kingdom Metazoa; phylum Chordata; class Aves; order Anseriformes; family Anatidae; genus Anser; species Anser brachyrhynchus. The sequence goes on along the minus strand of NC_137697.1, from coordinate 54,208,834 downwards.
CTGTGCTGCTTGTGAATCACCACAACAGTTTAAGATGGAGATGATGAAACATGCAAAAAATCTGTTAAAGAACAAACACAGACACTTCTGAACAAGATAAACGGATAAATGCATAGGAAATGAAAACACCTTGCAATTACTTTACTTTGTATTCAAACAGTGCTCAACTTGTAAGATTATTACTCCTCTCCGTAACACATATGGACATATTCAGGGATGTAGAGCAATCCTAGAAAGACTTAAACATTATTAGGAAAAGTTTTACTGGACATGCTAGGCCCCAGGGCAAGGGTGAGTGTCAAGGCACCTGCCCTCAGGAGAAGCAGTAACTTCATCCCAAGACTTCTATCTTCCCCATCACACAAGTAATTCTGTAATGTGAAAACCTACATGCTTACATGAAACCCAACTTTTCGCACGTACCTTTGGAAGGCAAGACAACTACTTGCTTTTACAATTCTGCAACAAATCACAGAACATATCAAGACATCTTACAGAACTGTACTACTGACAGTAACGTCCACATTACCTTTGCTTCTACTAGCATACCTTTCTTTTTCTAAATATGCCCTTCCCATGCACTTCCATAAGTTCAGCAAGTCACACAGCCACAGCACAGTGCAGTTAAAGCTGGTTCATTTCCCTACTGCAGTCATAGAGTCACAGTGAGCTTCATGAAAACAAATCAATGGCACCGTGTTGGACATGGATAAAGAATAAGAAGTTAATCAGACTAGTTAAGATTGAAAGATCATTTACCTCTCTGCACCAACCGCAAAGTTGCTAAAACTTCTTCCATTATTCTCAATACTTGAAACAAGTTTTAGACAGCACAAACTAATGGGAACACTAGCTTAAGAGGGAAAAAAAGACAGCATTGCTACAGTGACTCTGAACTTGTGGATAAAGTCCAATCTGAGTAATGTATTTTGATCCCTCTCTCTGTCTTCTGACCAGGACAAAAAAGTACCAAGCTACTAGAATATGTATATCCTTTTTTTTTTTTTTCATGTGATTTGTTTTTAAAACCAAAGATCCTAGCTCTGGTCTGTCTGATGACTTTTGAACCCTGGTATCTTTCTTTTTTTAAATAAAAAATGAACCCTCCTTATATCACTCAGATAATCTTAAATGCAATGCTAGTAATTTAGTATCAACATTATCAAAAGCAAACACGCAATCTTAGTAAAGCAAGGAAAGAATGTGGGGAAAAAAAAGTCAATCAGTTGAGTAAAAATGCAAGAAAAGGAACCAGTAGTACTCGAAATAACAATAATGTATTTATGAAAATCTTATGCTAAATAAAATACACACACATCTTCCATTCACTGCACATTACCTCTGAGCTAAAAATCGATGTCTATGCTGCAAACAGAGCAGAAAGTGTTCATGATTTCTCAAAAAGAAAGTAGTAAATTGATAGAGAAGATGTCAAAAAGGTCAACCATTCATTCTAAAAGCTCCTTTCCCAGTTGTGGAGCAAGTTAAGTACACCTAGATCATCCCTGATAAGGCCATCCCACTTGTTCAAAAGGAATAAATAAATAAAAATCCCAGCACCTTACACATCCTCAAAGACAGGAAACAAGCTTTGCCAAAACTAACTGTTCTCACAGTGTGTCATTTTCCAAGTATCTCACCGAAATTTCCCTCACATCAAATTAAACATATTGTTTCTTGTTATATGACAAAGAACAGGAACACAGTAAAGCTTCTTATCGATTTTCTCACAACAGAGGAGTGCGTGTCAGTCTCCCCTTAGAACAGAAGTGTTGTTCAGTTTGAACAGTATCTTCAAGCTGTCATCACAGGCCATGTTTCCACAGTCTGTAGGTCTCCTTTGATTCCTTTCCAATTTGTCTGTGGGCTTTCCAAGCAGACCCCCGTGCCTTATGCAGTACTCCACCAGAGGCCTTACGAACACCAAGAAGATGAGAAAATTTCTCTTTTGTGCTCCACATAGACAGTTCCTGTTAATACAGCTCTGCTAAAGGAGGACGTGCTCCCTCCGCCTGCCCCGGGTGCTGCAGCAGCAGCACACAGTATATGTGCGCCTTTCAGTCCAGCAGATTGAGTGGCATGGAAACAAATGCCACGGATACCAGAGGACCCAGGACGCAGAAAAAGTATTACAGGTGATTAGAAGTATATGTAGAGCATAAGATCCAGCATGGACAGATGTCTGTCAGTTGCTAGATACTTTGTTTACTCTGGATGAAGAAAAAATACTTTGATTTTGCAGAAGAACGGAGAACAGGCTGTAGCCCAGCACAATGGAACCACACAGCCAGAACAAGAACCAGGTGGGAATTACCAGACACAGGCTGGGGTTGACGAACCTAGAACTTGTAAAAATAGGTTAATAACTGCAGCAGAGGCAGCAAAATGAATGGTAAATTTCCAAACCTGACTCAGAGGGGAAGCTGGTTTTTAGATTTGTGCAAGACCTAAGGGCAATTAATAAATAGGTAGTAATACCCCACCCAGTAGTCTCTGATGCATTAACCTTGTAATAACCAGCAGATGTGAAATATTTCTCTGTAATTGATTTCTATGAAGCTTTCTTCAGTACTCCAATACATAACGATTCTCAGTATATATCTGCCTTTACATAAGAGGGGCAACAAATAACGTGGACTGCATTACCACAAGGATTTTCAGGATCAACTACAACATTTTCAAAGATTTTAGACATGCAGTGTTCCATTACCAATTAACCCTGTGCAGATTCAGCATGCTGTTGATTTGCTAATTGCTAGTTCAAAAAGGGAAAGTTGTGTAAAAGATAGAAAGGCTTTACTGGTTGCTTTAGCTGAAAGAGGCCACCAAGTTCCCCAAGCTAAATTGCTATTTTGTAAAGAAGTGGAATATACAGGATATGCATTATCCGAAAGAGGCAGAAAAACATCTTCAGAGTGAATAATATACATTCAGTATACATTTAAGCCTATAAAAAAGAAACAGATCAGAGCATTTTTAGGCACTGCAGGATTTTGCAGACCCTGTTTATCAGTCCTTTGCAAAACAGCTGCACCATTGGTGGCCTGTGCAAAAGCAGACACCAAAGAAGCACTGTAACAGACTTCAGATTCTGACAAAGTATTTGTAACATTGAAGAAAGCTTTGATGACAGCACCCACATTTGGGATGCCAAGTTACAGTAAGCCATTCCATTTATTTGTGCATGAAAGAACACAAGTGGCCTATGGGGGTCTTGGCTGGGATGCACCCAGTGGGTTACTGTTCAGCCCAGTTATTAAATGCATGCAGGTATGTGTTAAAATAACAGCCTCAGCTGCACTGATTTTCAAGAAAATTATCAGAACATTGTGTTAGGACAACCATTGATTGTAAACACCTCACATGAGGTTAACAAAGGCCAAGTGCAAAGTCCTGCATTTGGGCTGGGGCAATCCAAAGCACAAATACAGGCTGGGCAGAGAATGGATTGAGAGCAGCCCCGAGGAGAAGAACATGGGAGTGCTAAGAGGTGCTGGGGGGGCTGTTTAACATAAGCCAGCAATGTGCGCTTGCAGTTCAGAAAACCTGGGCTGCACCAAAAGCAGCGTGGCCAGCAGGGTGAGGGAAGTGATTGTCCCCCTCTGCTCTGCTCTTGTGAGACCCCCCTGGAGACCTGTGTTCAGCTCTGGGGCACCCAGTGTGAGAAACTAAGTTGTGTTTTTGCAGTAGAGAATTAATTTTCTGTATTCCAAGGTAGCTGTGTAGTCATAAGAAGAAGAAATGCTAAGTAGGTAAGTGGACAGTGTAAGGCCTCACTGTTCCAAAATAAGGTAGAAGCTTGAGGAAAACAGGATGAGCAGTGTGAGAACAGTAAAACAAAGATCACAAGTTCTCAAAGCATAAGAAAGGAGAAATCAAAGGGTTGAAAAAAAGAAAAACTGCACAAATATGGTATAGAGGAGCGTCGAGTAGCTTGTGAACCTGTAGTACTCAGACAATGAGGAAACAGGGGAGGTGATCAGGCGGCGGGTAACAGGGAATAAAGGTTATGACTATGTTTACTAAAATGTGCTCCTGATTGACAGGACACCCGCCATTGCAATCGCGAATAAAATAGGTTCACAGAAGATCCTGTCTGAAGAAAATTATTTGAGATGTTTCTCACACCAGCACAAGGACATTGGCCCATTAGAGTGAGTCCAGAGGAGGACCATGAAGATGATCAGAGGGCTGGAGCACCTCTCCTATGAAGACAGGCTGAGTGAGCTGGGGGTGTTCAGCCTGGAGAAGAGAAGGCTCCGGGGAGACCTTACAGTGGCCTTCTAGTACCCAAAGGGGACCTAGAGGAAAGCTGGAGAGGGACTCTTTGTCAGGGACTGTGGTGACAGGACAATGGGGAATGGTTTTAAACTAAAATAAGGTGGATTTAGATTGGATATAAGGAAGGAATTCTTCACTCAGAGGGTGGTGAGGCCTTGGCACAGGCTGCCCATAGAAGCTGTGGATGCCCCATCCCTGGAAGTGCTCAAGGCCAGGCTGGATGGGGCTTTGAGAAACCTGCTCTAGCAGGAGGTGTCCCTGCCCATGGCAGGGGTTTGGAATTAGATGGTCTTTAAGGTCCCTTTCAACCCAAACCATTCTGTGATTCTAAGTCAAACTGAATTTAACTAAATGTGTGTCTCAAGTGTTGAGTTTTCAGAGACTCCAGAAGTACCGACTGCTGTTGCCAACAGCAAAGAACACCCTCTTCAGAAGGTGAAATGTCTTGCACCCAGCTACCTCATTACAGTTACCAGATGAAGGGAAACTACATCATGGCTGTGTAGAGGTCACCCAAAAATCAAGAGAAGGTAAGTGCAGACCTTACAGATATACCCCTGCCAACTCCAGACTTGACTGCTTTTGTAGATGGATCATCTTATGATCTGGAAGGAAGGAGAATAAAAAGGTATGACATCGTAACTCGGAACTAGGTACTAGGAGCAGAGAGCCTCTCACAAACACCGAGCTCACGCAGCTGAGCTGACAGCCCTGACAGAAGCCAGAGGGGAAGCATGGGGGAAGAAAGTGAACATCTACACAGTCTTGAAATATGCTTCTGTTATCTGCTGTGCTATAGGACAGTTGCAAAAACAGAAGTGGTACCCAAACAGTGAATGTTGAACAGATTAAAATTTTATTAGAAGCTACTAATCTCCCAGAAGAGATTAGTGGCAGCACAGACTGAAGAAACAACTGTCCCAACCTGGAAGGCAGATGTAAGCATGGTACAGTTCTTATTAAAAGATGTAGTGACCGGGTTTGGAACCCCAGAAGAGATTGATTCAGACCACGGGAGCCATTACAGAGCTCAGGTTTTAAAAAGGTTATATGAAACATTAGGCATCACCCAACAATTGCATAACCCTTTTCATCCACAACAGTCAGGTAAAATTGAAAAATAGCTTATCTAAAATTTGAGCAGAAACCAATCTGAAGTGGACAGATGCCCTATCTATTGCTTTAATGCATATAAGATGGAGGCCAAAGCAGATAGGATTAATGCTAGCTGAGGTATTATTTGGGATAAATTTGTAGATTCCAAATAGCTAAGTAGCTGCACAGACTAACTTCTTGGAAGGGGATGAGAGGCTAACTCCATAGTTGTCAGAAATGCGTACTTATACAAAATCCTCCCAATGCCAAGCTCAGCTACAGCAACAAGTGTCTTTTAGGAGGGAAAATGCAGCCTTATGAACCAGGTAATTACGTATGAATGAAAAGAAAAATCAGCTAAGCCCAGGGTGGGATGGGCCTATTTTGGTATTGTTCACTTTCTTTTCTGCTGTACGCGTAAAAGGAAAGAACACTCCGATACATCATCCTGATGTAAAATTTGTCAGGACTAAAGAAGTCAAAACTATTTCCATCCTTTGAAAATTATATGAAAAAAGACAATTGCATGGTCCGAGATAAGAAAAATATACTTGTCATTAACTGTAGTAAATACAGGCTTAATAATATTACTAGTGGTGCTATTTTTAATCCTTAATCTTTGTTAAGGATTAAGGCAGAGGGAAAGATGAATGCTACTGATTACAAAAACAGATAAAAACAAATATAGCATTCCGTTTGGTGTGAGCTGAGATGGACTGTAAGAACAAATACAGAATAATGACTGAGTCAGATTAAAAAAACAACAACTATTATTCTATAACCAAGAGCTGACAAAGCAGTGTGTAAAATCCTGTTTGAAGATGGGAAATTCAATTCGAAACTGCTAATTGAGCATGAAGAAGTTTTTACAAAATGCCACTGGTATGATATCTTTATAAAATAGTCACCCAGGGTCACTGAAACGTTACATTTACTGACACACCCTGCTGTAATTTTATTGATTTAAATGTTCTTGCTGTTTGTATGGACTGTTCGCTTGCCCATGAAAACTCAGACTGCATTTTTAAGTTACGTATGATATGCTCTGATATTGAGGAAGGTATAGGCATGGGTGGCCAAAAGAGGAGACTGTGAGTAAAGTGCCTGCCGCTCTGCACCTGCCCTGCGTTACCTGTCCGTAGGGGAAGGCGCGCTGTTCTCCTGGCAGCCAGGCACTGCTCGCTTTGCCTCTGCCCAGAGCTGCGAGCACTGGCCTGAGCACTCTCATGGGATGCACCAGGAGCAGCAAACTGATCATCCAACAAAAACACCCCAAGTCCTGTTTTGAGAACACTTCAGCAAAGAGCAAGGACTCGGGGAGATGTAATGGAGGGGGGAGGCAACAGAAGGCCGTACCTGTCCCATGCCAGGAGCCCTGCTCTGCATGGAAAGGAGAGGAGATGGCCCAAGGGCCAGCACTGCTGTGGGGGCACAACCAGACACGTCTGCACAGTGTTTTATTGCAAACTGCATATGAACTACTGCAAACTGCAGTGGGGGAGCTGTCTCCTCATTTCCCTAATGGAGGAGGGGTCTCATGATCATCACCAAACTTTAGTAAAACTCTGTAAATCTACTGTTGAGTCCTGTTTCCTCCTTGGTGGGGAACGTCCCAAGTCACCTCTGTGACAGAGTCCTGAAGCTGTCATTGCTTGTCCTTGTATTAAGTTTTTTTTCCTCCACTGACTATTATGAAAAGGTTATTAAGACTTTGTGTATATTTGTCTCCCATCATCCCACAATAAAGTAGGATCTTTGGAGAAGGGTTCATATTTAGGACATAGTATCTGTACCAAAACCCAGCAGGCCTTTAGGCCCCTGTATAATCCAGTTAATGAGAAGACTCCTCAGAAATCTGCAGTTAAAAGTCCCATAACAGAACAGGATGACGAGGAAGCACCTAAAACAAAAACAACAATCACCACACACACGCAAATCTAGCTAAGGACTTAGGGGCAACTAAAAAACCGCGTAAGAATACTGGTAAAGAGTTTATTCCTTGCTGCTAGTATTAAAGGCAAGATTCTTCAAAAACCCTGCAGAAGGAGCTAGGCTACAGAGACTAAAGAGACTCAGCTACTGGGAGGTAGGGGACCAGTAGGAAAGGAACAAGTCAAAAAACTTGGAAGTACAGATACCATCAAGATACTGTTTCAATGCGAAGTAGAAAGCCATCCAGAAAAGCATTTAAACTAGTCCACAGGTGAGAGGGGCATGACATATCCTCACTATTAAAAGAGCTGGTTTATGACAGAGTTAGATTACAATTTTTAAAAACATGAAACTGAAAAGTGCTGAATTAACTACAGAAGAAGTCATACCACTAATCTGAAAAAATGTTTAAGGTGTACCAGTTGATTTCAAATCTTAAAACAGAAAAACATCAGGGATAACATGGTCTTAAATTAACAGTGGCCAACAGATGGACTCTTTAGTAAAACTACAAGGCCAACTTTCAGTCATGCAATCAGAGAAGAGACTAATTCAGATATGACAGCTCATGATTTTTATACATCTGCATGTCCTGGTTTTAGCTAGGATAGAGTTAATTTTCCTCCTAGTAGCTGGTAGGGTGCTATGTTTCGGATTTAGGATGAGAATAATGTTGATAACAAACTGATATTCCAATTGTTGCAGAGCAGTGCTTACACCAAGCCAAGGACTTTTCAGCTTCTCACACTGTCCTGCCAGCGAGCAGGCTAGGGGTGCAGTAGGAGTTGGGAGGGGACAGACCCAGGACGACTGACCCAAAGTGGCCAAAGAGGTATTCCATACCATATGGCATCATGCTAAACAATATATAGGGGTGGCTAGCCAGGGTGGGTGACCGGCTGCTCAGGGATAGGCTGGGCATCAGTCAACGGGTGGTGAGCAATTGCATTGTGCATCACTTGTTTTGTACATATTAATATTATTATTTTATTTTCTGTCCTAATAAACTGTCTCTATCTCAACCCGCAGGCTACAGTTCTCTCGTTTCTCTCCCCCATCCCAGAGAGGGAGGGGGGAGGGTGAGCGAACGGCTGTGTGGTTAGCTGCCAGCCGGGTTAAACCACAACACTGCCAAAGGGAATTTGAGTAATGAATCTATAAAACACGGTGTGCCCTTACAAGGCAGGTGACACGTATCAATATATGCACCTCAAAAAACAAAACAAAATGATGTGCACGACAGAGAGTAGACGGCCCATGTTTGACAACAGCAGAGTGAGCATTCGGGAAATACCTCCTACACCGGGGTTGCACAACGAGCAGCAAAGACCTGCTCACAGATAGGACGAGTGCCCTGCCTCTCACTCCTCCATTATCACACCCTGCTTTACGTTCAGCCATCTGACCCCAGAGTAAACTGCTCCAGGACTCCGAGCTCTGCACCCCAGCACGTAAAGACACACTTGCATCACTGTGGAGGACATCACAGACCCCAGCTCCAGCCAGGAGAGTGTTTTTACCTAAGGTTTAGGTGAAGAAAGACGAGGACATTGTAACTAGACCGCCAGAGTAGCTTAAAAGTGAAAAGTTACTTGAAAAGAGAACAGTAACAGCGGGAGAGCCACGGGACACAAGGCAAGACCGGGGTTTGAAGATACAAAGTAAGAGGCTGCCAGGGAAGGTGGTTGAAGGGACTCGGCTCCCTGGGGGGTTTATCAGGGCGACGGCTGCGTTTCGGGGCCGCCCCCCCGCTCCTGCCCCGCGACCCACCTTGAGGAGGATGGAGGGCGGCAGCTGGTTGATGTCGGGGGCGGCCAGCGGCTCTCGGCAGCCGTCTCCGGGGTGCTCCTGCGGCTCCTGGCAGCCCACCGGGCCGCTCCTCTCTTCCTCCGGATCCTTCTCGCCCTCGGCCGGGGGCGGCGGAGGCGGCGGGGCGGGCTGCCCCCCTCCGCTCCCCTCGCTGCCGTCCGCGCCGTCCGAGGGCAGGGCGCGCGGCTGGGGCTCGCCGGTCGGGCACTGGCAGGCGGCGGCCTCGGTCTCGGCGCTGGCGGCGGCGCTGGCGGCGTTGCAGCGCGGCTGCTTGCAGGGCGGGCAGGCGGGCAGGCCGGCGGCCCCCTTGCGCTTGCACACCATGTCGGAGAGCGCCTCGGTAGGCGGCCCGGCCGGTCCCGGGAGGAGGCCCCGCAGCGGCGAGGGCAGCAGGCCCGAGAGCAGCAGGCGCTGGCGGCGGCCCCGCGGCTGCCAGGCGGCGGGCGGCAGGCGGAGGAGGAGGAGGCGGCGGGCGGAGGGCGGCAGCGGGTGCCCGCCGGGCGGCGTGGGCGCGGCGGTGGGCGGGCTGGCGCCGTGCACGACGAAGCAGAGCATGCAGGGCCCCCGCAGGAAGCAGCTGCGGCTCCGCGCCGCCACCTTCCTCCGCCAGCGGCGGCGGCGGCGGTGGGTGGTGGCGGCGCTGTCCCGGCTCCGGCTGGTGGCCCCCTTGGCGAGCAGGTGGCCCATATAGGAGGCGGCGGAGGAAAGGGCCCGCGGGGCGTCACCGGCGGGCGGCGCCGGGCGCTGCCATGCTGCCGGCGGCAGGTGGCGGCGCCGGGGGACGGCGGGGCGGGTTCCGGGACGCGGAGCGGGGAGGGAGAAGGAGGGACAGGGAGGGACAGGGAGGGAGGCTTCCCCTGCCGCCGCCGGGGCACGGCAGGCGGCGCTGCCGGCGGGACGCTGCGGGGCACGGGCGCCGGCGGCCGGCGGGGGCGCTGCGAGCCCTCCGGAGGAGCTCGGCGCCCTCCGGAAAGCTTTGGAGGGGCTGGGAGGCGGTGCAGAGGGCCGGCTCGGTGCTCAGATCGGCGCCGAAAACACGGGATCTGGGGCAAAACTGGCCGGGAAGGCGGCGAAGGGGCGCAGTGCGTGCGGCTGCGCAGGACTGCGAGCGCCGAGGGTGGCTCCACGGCTCTGCAACGGACTGCGGCTGGAGCCAAGGCCACCGAGTGCTTTCTCCGGCCAAAGCCCCCGATCGTCTCCGACACCGCCCCGTGCCCTGCTTCCTGCTGCCCCCTGCACCCTGCCCGGCCGCAAACAGGGGCTGGGCCTGCTCGCTGCCCTTCTGCCTGTGCCACCGTGCCACCGTGGGCCCAGCTACTGCATTAATACACGCTTGGCAAATTTGACTTGTGTGTGTCGTTATCCAGTTCCCAGTCATTCACATAAGGTGACTTACATGTGTATTTTTAAGTACACGTTGAAATTTGCCTTTAGTGAAAGGTGTTCGCCTGAGTGAAAGCGGAGGGACAAAGCAAGCTATGGTTAGGATCTAGCACTATCGTCAAGTAACAAAGGCCAACAGCAGACGTGCACAGTCCTATATAATAAGACTGAGATCTTGTGGCTTGTTGCCCACGAGAAACCATATATAAGGTCTGAAACACGTGTGGTGCTGTTATTTTTGTCTGATACCTGTATTATTACACCTCAACAGTTCAGTAAAAATATGTTAGCTGTAAGAAAAATATTTTGGATAAAAGTAGAGTAATAGAATGTTTTAACTGAGTTAATAACTCATTGAGATCCACCAATATAAATTGCAGCAGATGTTGGCAAAAATTTGGCAAGGTCCTTTCCTCCCTCAAATTTCAATATTTTCATATGAGCAAAGACAACTCTAAAAGAATAAGAATAGTCAAATTCAAGCATTCAAACTGAACAGCATTCAGAATAAATGCTTATGATGTCAAATATTCCAAATAAAGCTCATGATTAAATCTGTCTGGACAACTTCTGAAGCATCATTGTGACATTGCCTTTACTTATGTGATCACGTATTAGTATTTCGTGCAGAAATTTTGGCAAAGGTGACTGGCTTCTGTATGTTGCTTTCATATCTGATAGTCTGAGATATGTTGGTGCATTATTCTGAAACGTATACATACCGTCTCTACACATATATCTCACGTATGGAAGTCTTCCTATTCCTCCAATATTTACCTCGGTGTGATCCACCTCTGCTGCCTCCTTTTGAAATATGTTGTTTTTCACAGAACACAGACAAGGAAGATATCATCTCTTCTAGTCCCACCTTTCCTAAGTAATTTCACCTTCAGATAGCTTTCTTTATTAAACTTTCTATATTTCATTGCATGTATTTTTTTTCACTGTTGGTCTTCCCACTCTCTCCCTCATCTCCTGGGGGAGGGAGGGAGTAAGTGGCTTTGTTGTTGCTTAGCTGCTGGCTGAGTTCAATCCATAACAGAGGTAAACATAAATTCACAGTCAGTACAACTACAGATAGTACAAATATTTGTGACGTGATGACAAATGATGGCAGAACAGTCAGAGAAAATTATCATGTGAATTACCAATGGCTTCATTTTTGCAGTACAGAATTAGATACAGTAAATGTTTCTTTTCTATAGCTTTACATTCAGACAAATTTATTGTCTTTATCTGTGAATAGACCCATTCATGTTTTTATTGTCTTTCAGTTTTGTGGACCCCTAAGAATTCTTTATTAGAGAAATCTCTTTAGAAATGTTAACTCTCATGTATGTTAGTAATTTTTTCCGTCTAGAAGATGTCAGGCTGAAAACCAGCAGCAACTCAGTTGGTAGAGTGTCTTTTGATTTAGGCAGTATGACACTATCGTCATCTTACTTTTTTAAACCTTGCAAACCAGGGATTTCTCCTAATGATTTCAGCCTGCATTGTCAAACATTTCAAGTAATAAGTAGCTTCTAATTTCTAATTGCACATTTCTTCCTCCTCTGCCCATCTGCTAGGTTGATATTTTAATTTACTGAATGCACTTTACCTCTCTGTCAAAATCAGGATTTAGCCAATTCTAACGTTTATTTGTAGAATCGTGTTTTTTGGCCAACTGATGAGCACTGTGAAAAGCAGGCCAGGGGGTGGGATTCAACTGTTCTAACATGTTATGAGATGCTCCAGGTAGTCATCTGGAAAGGCCTGGGACAGCTGATGGAGGGCACAGCTGAGGCCCTCTGGAGCAGCAGCTGCAGGCCAAGAAGGCATTTTAGCTGCCGTGTGGTGTATCCCATATTTAGACACCTGAATGTCAGGTACGGAGTGTCATTAGACTGATTTTTTTTACCTAGCAGCATTCCCTTGGGAAATTATATGCTGTCTTTTATAAAGTCCAATTTGTTTCACTATGTGTGCTGCATAATTCCTAATCTTTCACTGAGTGTACACCACTGTTAGTACTGCTGCTGGACTACACAGACTATTAGTTATTAGATGCTCATGAAATAAAAAGGAAACAATCAATGAAAGTGAAACATCTAAATGTACTGATAATCAAAGGAGATTATTTTGGGAAACAAAATATAATTGTGGCAGTAAGATTAATAGGATTTAAAAAGTACTGAACTTTTGTGTAGCTAATAATAATAATATTCACACTTAAATTCTAGTTAGAATAAGTTGAATAGAGGGTATGAACCCTCATGTTTCATAAATATAACCACTAAATGTGGAGGGTTTTTCTAGAGCTGCCTAATACCAGATATTATAGCCTTCTTCTAAAGTATCTGGTACTAGAATTCAGCAGAAAGTTGATAGGGCCTAAGGAAAAGGGGAACGTTTTGGACAGCAATGTTTTTCTGACCTTCTAAAATCTGATAAAGGAATGACAAACTACAGCAACAGAGAAAACATGACCAAGTCATTGTTTGTACTATCACAATGTTCAAAATACGTTAGATATTTTACAAAGACATCCAAAAGTTTACTAAAGATACTTTAATAGTATAAAGGGCAAAGCTACATGAAGTGGAATACCATACTTAATAAGCAAATGAGCAAGAAGATCGATTTTGTTAGTTACATGCTGGTTATTGATATATATATGTATATATATTATTTCTAAGATTAAATGCTCTAGGTAAAATCCAGATTAATTATCAATTTTATTGCTGGATTCAGAAGGACCAGAGTTTTGCTCTATAAATTCACATCCACTCATACTTCTTTCATTTTATTTATTTATTTGTTTGTTTGTTATTTAACTGTTTCACAAAGATTTGTAAACTCAATTCCAACATCTTTTCTGCTGTAAACATTCATAGCTCTCTCCTTGGTCTACCTTATATGGAGGAGCATTTCACTCAGACGATAAACAGAACACATATTAGTGCATTTAATCAGATGAATTCCGGTACGTTTCATGAAAGAAGAAAACTGGAATATTACAACAACCAAAAAAGATGAGAAGCATGGTTTTTAAGATGACATTACTATAAAGGCAGAGGTAAGTGAGATAGGCAGTGAGGTAAGTCAGACAGAAACACAGATTTGATATTTGTAATATGTAGAAGAACCAATAGTTCTATCACACACACACACAAAAAAAACCACCACCACCACAACAACAAAAATGGATTTAGATTTAGAAAGGGAAAAAAAGAAGGGAAAAATCACCAACATAATGTAGCAACAAACGGGAGTGAAGGCAGTGGCAAATGAGGGAAGCTAACTATAACCCCAAGCTGCAATTGTATACGAAAGGCAAAGTGTACTAAACGTGCCAGAAACTACAGGAATATGATTTATTTGGGTTAAATGTATAAAAATGCACTGGACTTTTAGAGACGGTTATAAGAAATTCTAAATCTCTGAAGTTCTCAATTTTACCACATGCTAACAGTAAAGAATGCTACAAGAAATACTTTTTTTTTTTAACATAAGAATGTTGGAAATAAGAAAGTAGGAGGAATAAGTGCAATTTTTAAAAGGGGGTTTATAAGAATGACAATTATCAAATCTTCACTGCTTGTCAGAAAGAAGAGATTGGTTTTTGCTCAGGGCACAGCACTGAAAGGCCCAAGTGTGGGCATGGCTGTCAGCTCCATTGAGGACATAGGCTAAAAAAATTTGCTGCTCTACCTAGCAGTGTAGTGAATATGACAAATAATAGCCTTGATACCCAAGGGGACATCATGAAGCTGTGACAGGGGAGGTTCAGGCTGGGTGTTAGGAAAATGTTCTTCACTGAGAGGGTGGTCGGGCACTGGGACAGGCTCCCCAGAGAAGTGGCCACAGCACCAAGCCTGACAGAGTTCAAGAAGCAGTCGGACAATGCTCTGAGACATACGGCTTGATTTTTGGGTGGTCCTGTGTAGAGCCAGGAGTTGGACTTGATGATCCTCGTAGGTCCCTTCCAACTCAGGTTATTCTATGATTCTATGATTCTATGATGTTTACTGTAAACGTTCAGTATGTTTATTTCCCCTCGATGTAAATTATTCTCCTCAGTGTTTTTGTTTGTTTGTTATCTCACAATGGCAGTATTTTGTGCAGCTGGGCCACTGTCATGAAAGAGAAGACATAATGCACACCAGAAATTACAGTATTTCTGAAGTTTCTCCATGTGATAAACTATTTGATGACTGTAGGTAGGCACGTTAGAAGCCAAAGATGCTGTCAGGGTGCCGTGGAGGCTGGGGTACTAGGGACCACAGGGAAAGTGCAGGGGCCAAGCAGCTGTGGCCAGATGTAATTTTTATCCACAGTCTAATTAACAGCATTCTTTTCAATTATCTTTGTTACTTAAATGTAACTCTGTGTGTCTAGTCATCTGGTTCTTTCCATTAAGTAGGTGTTCAGAGTTCTCCAAGGATTTGCAGTATTTTTAAGCAGCTGGAGAATGACAGATTCTTTCCATTGCTTTTTCTCTTCAACCTGAAGTCAAAACCCAGCTCTCTCAAAACACCATCCTTTACAATTTTGTAACTGTGAAGGAAACTCTCTTATTGCAAAGAGACAATGGTGTAAGTACCATAAATAAATCTAAAGCTAAAGTGCCTTAAATAAGTTAAAGTTTGTTAAGTAAATACCATAAATCAGCTAAAGCTTGTTCTAACCTAACTTTTTAATAGTCTAGCGAGACTTTAAATATATATATATGTGTGTGTGTATATACATATATCCAGGGAGACTTTAGGCCAGTTTTTCAAGATGGTAGACTGTAGGGTTTGTTTGTTTGATTTTTTTGTTTGTTTGTTTTGTTTTGTTTCAGAGCCTGCAAACTTTGAACAAATTTTAAACGGCAATACTGAATGACGAGTGAGAAATACTAAGTGCAGGCTGCTTCTGTTCAGTGCAAGGGTTTTGACACTGGGTGTCACTATTGCTTCATGCAACAGAAAAGTGGTAACTCACGGTGTAGAAGTAGAATGAAATATTACATGACCGAGCATCTTTATCAGCTGTGAAGTCTTGACTGCATTAATTTAAGAAGGAAGATACAGCTAACGGTGCATTTCTTCATTATTATTGCTTACATTTCATGAAATTAAAAGTCATAAAATCTGTAGTGTTGGAAGCATAAAAACTACTCAAACTAATACAATCTAGGAATTAAGCAGTAAAATCCCCTCCATTTATGATATTAAAGGTTTATTACCTATATAGAAATAGATTTTGACATTTTTCAGGGTTATGTCTGTGCATATTTGAATAAGGTACATATATTGATGAGCCAAGACTAGGGCTGCATTTAATTTTTGATCTGCAGATGAACACAAGAAATGATTTTAAAAAGAAATAAAATAGTTATTATATTCTGTCTGGTTCTCATACCCATAAGAGCATGCTCAATTGTATTTCAGGGCTGACCTTTAGAAAACTGAGTGAATCAGAAACTTTTGGCCATATTGCCATAGCCTTTTGCAGGTTGATCCCACCAACAGTTCATAAAATTATCAATTCACAAACAGGTTCTTAAAAAACACATTACCATTTAAATGGTGTTTTAGGAGTGTCATAAAGAAATAGATGGAAGGCAGCAGGAAAATTTCCATTTTGAGTTTAGAAACAGCATAAAATAAACACCAATAAAGAAAGAAAGAAAGAAAGAAAGAAAGAAAGAAAGAAAGAAAGAAGAAAAAGAAGACGATACCTACATTTTTTTCTCCTTATTGCTATTTTTATTCTCTGTTTTAAATGGTATTTTTACAATAATCTGTTTTAACATTCTCATCAAAATATGTATGTGTATATGACAGCTACAGCGCAGATAGCTTGTAACATTTTTATCAAGGCAATAAGTTGTATCTGCTTGAAGTGTGCTCACAGAAAACTCAAGAGGGATGAGCCTCATTTTCTCAGGCAATTATTGTGCACTTCCAGTTCTGAAGAGCTTGAAGCCTGTAGTGAGATATAGTGGAAACTTTGTAATGTGAAAGTAGAAGCTCATCCTACAAATAAACATCTGCACATCTGAAAGCAATAAAGCGTAATCCCCGAGAAATGGGAGATCTTTGTGTAAAAGACTGAATGGCTTAATATCCGTGTTCTGAGACATCCAGTGACACTGAAGACTGTGTCCTGTTTTCTGATCATACGCATACAGTTAATCAATTGTCATCTTTTCAGAATCTGTATAAAACTACAGGCAGACACCTCCAGAGTCAATGCATCTTTTGCTGTTGTGGACAGTTATGTTTCATAATCCTTTTAACTACGTTTATCAGTCTCCAAGCTAATTATCTTTCTTGGTCACACTCCCATGGAAAAACTATACTATGATCCATCTCATTTCATGATTGGATATCACCTGCTTGTTTCCAGATTAAATTTATTCACAATCAATTAAGCTCCCAATTTCATTGTTTTGAAGTTCATTTATACCACATCTGCAACTTAGTTTGCAATTTTAGCTTTAGTGTATTACCTGCTCTGCAGTTGTATTCATCTCAGTGCAAGCTGAAACAACACTGAAGAAAACTGAAAAAGGGGCAGTCTAGTTATTGTAGCTATGCAGTTGATGTGTTGGGCTGCTTGCACATATGACTGATAAACAGGTGGCAGACTAAACAAGCAGCTAACTAGTCCAAGCATTAATGAGGTTTACACACTACTATGGTATTGATATAATGAGGATAACGAGGATGTACAGATCAGCTATGAAAATAAAGCATTTAAGATAAACAGCATGAGTTGATCACATGGGATTGAAAAGGACTGAAGCCTGAGCACCTCCTTCATATACTGAGAGAATATTAATCAGATAACCATGTGATAGAAAACCATATGTAATAGAGAGATCAAACATAACAACAAACTTCATTTAAAAGAAAGCTGAAAATTGGAGTTGGGCTGCTGGATGCCATTGCAAACTTCAACAACTTTATGAATACTTACATACTTTAACACAGCGAATGTGATGAAAGGAAAGTATAATTATGAAGTTTTACATGAAAGTCTGCAGAACCCTTTAAGGTCCTTGGTCCTTTGTACAGCACACACAAAAATATGTTATTCTTCTATCTCCCTACCAATCACCCCACCAAGTATCACTGTGATATTACAAACTCATACATAATTTCTTACTGACTTTGACTCACAAAAATTTACAATGTCAATTCTTCATAGTTCAAAGAGCAAAATCTTAATCACTAAGGAGCAGAAGTGTGTTACTCCTTTCTATGGGAGAGGCAGATTCAGCAACAGTCATGAGTTCCCACTCCTTAAAGACCAGGAGTCAGTTCTTCCACAGAGAGGAAACTCCAGCTAATAGTTCAACAATATTGATGTTTAATGTTAATAACCTTGTAGTAATCATAGAATGGCTTGGGTTGGAAGGGACCTTAAAGACCATCTAACTCCAATCCCCTGCCATAGGCAGAGACGCCACCCACTAGGTCAGGTTGCTCAGGGCCTCATCTAACCTGGCCTTGAACACCTCCAGGAATGGGGCATAATGTAAGGAGGTGCCTGAGGAGGCTAATTAGAAGAACTATTTAACACCTGAGGGCTCTGTTTACTTTACAAGTTTGTCCACAGGATAAGGAAATTTTTAAAGGGAGCACAGCAGAGACTAAAAGAAGTCATAGATCTTTTTCTGACACAAAAGGCTGAAGCAGAAATAGCTACAAACAAACAAAAAACATCAAAAGAACAAAAAAACACTTGGAAAATGATCAGGGCTAGTTCTTACAGTAGGCCTAGAGAAGAAACAGAATTTGAGGAGACTAATATTTTATGGCCTTTACTCTTGAAACTAGTAGTGATTCAAATTTCAGACTATGCAGTGTGGGGGATTCTTATTTCAGTCTGTCTTTCAGGATTAGGTAGGTAAGTTGGGGAGCAGAAGATTTTTGAAGTTATTATATGTTTGATGAATTATACCGTACCATTTCTGAAGGTACTGTTCTTCTGCAAAAAAGTGGTTTGTCTTTGCAGTGGGTGGGAGGAATCACTTTAAAGAATAAGTTGCCCAACACAGAGGCTGTATACGAAAGTATAAAAGAATGTGCCTGCATAGAGAAGAGACTTTCTTTGAGATCAGAAAGCTCACACTTAATAACAGATTTCAATTTTAGCAACAATGGTAAAAGACAGCACAAACAAAAAGTGAACCATCATAAAATGTCAGTGAGGACATAATTTGTAATTTGACTTTTCCTTCATAAGACATTTCAGAATATAAAAAGCCTACCTAATTCCAACCGAATTGCTTGCTTGTTTGAAAACAGCAGTCAGGATCTAGCTGCTCTTGACTTGTTTTCTGTTGGCTGGAATTCTGATGTGTTTGTACTGAACACAATATGTATGTATAATCGTATCATATCTTGCCAGAACAGTAAGATAGCAGTTTGGTTCACATTATAAAAAAAATATTTCAGGAGAAATGTAGGTATCTGATCTTACCCTCTAAAAAGGAATTTTAAAAACCTGTTTCTTATTGTTTAAGTGAAAGACTTAGCCACTTATCTGCACCGTTACAGACTTAATCTTCATTTCAGCTATTGTACTGTCTAATTCATTATGTGATCCTTATGGCTGAATACGGCAGGTCAAACTAGTTTCAGGGCACTGTACGAGGAAAAGGAATGTTAATGTTACCGCTCCGCTGAATTCTTGGGTAGTCTACACTGCACGATTTATCTGTTTCCCGAGGTCCTTTTGTAATTTGTTCTGCAGATATAATCATGTAAGGTAAAAACGGCGTCTTAAAGCTCTACTTTTGTTGAAAGGGAAGAAAAAATGTATAAATTTGACTCATAATGTCAACTCTCTTGGTTGTATTAGTTTATGCTCTGCCTTACACCCTGCCTTAAGGTAGGAGACAAACTCTCAAAAGCCCCTTCCATCTTATGCACGGTATTAGTAGTGCATAGAAGCAGCAAGTTTTTTGTTCGTTTGAGACAGTGATCTACGCAGCAATTAACCCCCCCCTCGAATTGGTAAACATGAAACTTTGTCTGCCTGAAGATGGCAGTATTTCATCTGGAAGGAGAAATCCTGCAGGGATCTAAAACTTGGATCCTGTTTTATTATTCATTGTACCACACCACCTAAGTGACAGGCTGTCAATAATTAAAGGGAGGGTAGGAGAAGAGAGGGCACATGTTTCACAGTCTTCTGACCTGCCATAATTTTTCCTTCTCTCTCAGAATGAAGATTTTCGGTGAGTGAGTAGCAATAATCTATTTTCAGGCATTACAGCACCTGCATTCCAGACTCCAGCAACACTTCTACTAGGAAATCCTTCATTTCAGGTTTTGTATTCTTTTATAATAGTTTTCCAATAAGGATTTATCCTATAATGAAGTGACTGTGCTAAATATATCAGCAGTGTGTTGCTTCCACTTCACAATTACTATTTTTTCAGTTGTTTGATAATATATTGAATTTAGAGTACTAAAAATCATTTTGTATATGCATAAGTATATGTGACTTCAAAGCGGCTGCTACCTTAAGAGAAAATAAATTTGATAAGTTACTATGTATTCACTCTAGATTTCTTTCAGTAATTTACAATATCATTATAGTTGTCTTCTAGCATGTTTTTCTTTATAAGATTATAATGTGAAAACCTACTTGTATTAAAAATAAAAATAAAATAAAATAAAATAAAATAAGGCAGACCAAATCAAAATAAAAGCTATCTTAATACTTGGGCTATAGTTATGTTCAATGTATCCTTAGAATCCTGTCTTTATTTATGCATAAATGCTTTTTTCACTGTCCCAAACCATTTCTTTCACTGGTTAATATGGGTGTAAGATCTTTTTATTGCTGTGATTACAGACTCCACAATACTGAGGTTCAATGCAAGTCATAAGAGGACGTCATAAGTCTGGCTGGTTACAGAGTTGAGAAATTAGTTTCTGTTGTTATGGTCACCTTTTATTATTTATGACAGTTTCTTCCACATTAGACTTGTGATTTCCAGACTGGGTTATAGGACTTGCAAGATTAGAAAAAAGGTAAAACTGATGCTTGCAACCAGCAGTAGATTCATAAATCCTCTCCTCGTCATAACCAGTGATAAATCCTTTTACCCATAAACGTACATCTCCAGACCATTACATTAATTGTGTGTCTTTCATGGCAGGTTTTGGTGACCTGACAGGTGTACATTTAATCCCCTAGAGAGGGGAAAGGCAGAGCATCAGTCCTTTCATCTCCTCTAAAAGATGTGACATCTTCTGCTTCTCACTTATGATCTATGTAGGAAGTTTGATTTCTGTCCTGATTTTGCTTATGGTACTTTTTAAGATCACAGACTGTTTGCATCCATTTGATGTACTAGTGTGTGCTGAAAACATCCCTGTTGTCACAGTCAGGTACTGTGTGTCAGGAAAGGGGCAATAGCTTTTTAGCTACTCTTGCAGCTGAAAGTGAATATGAAATGTGACCAGGTATGGATCAGTCAAATTTAGGTCACTCTAAAATAACTCACCTTGAAACAGGCTTATGAGCATTTATAGCCGGCAGCTGCCTACTACCAGGACGTGGCAGGTATCATTGTAGCACTGCTCGTCCACAGTGTGCCATCAAGGATCACTTGCTGCAGGACTAGAGCTGTGCCCCTGTCCTTCCTCCTGTATATACCTGAGTGGCCAGTGGGTGATGCTCCCAGCCCTCACTAAGTCAGCCGTGTAGACCTGCCATTTATCCCAGTAATTATTTTCGAAAGCTCGGAGGCCTGGCTGAATGTATACAGCCCCTACAGCTAATAGTTAGAGCTAGGAGTTCCTGTAACCACCACGAAACAAAGGAGTGATGAGGGAAGCCTAGTGCCAGCAGCTTTTGATGTTCCAGTCCACATGACTGGTACACATTTACAATTGCACTGAGCAGGGGAAGCCCTTGGCAAGTCCAGAACAATGCTCTAATTTTGTTCCTGAACATGTGGAAAGACACAAGAATTGCTACCCAGTACTCAGACACTGAGGGATTTTTGTGGGGGACTTTGGTTTTGGTGTTTGTTTTTTTGGCTGGGGGGCATTACAGTCATTTCAAGAACACATAGAAAAAGAAAAGAGGAGCTGTGTGGAAAGTTTCTCAATGCACAAAACCATGACATTTTAAGTAGTTCCTGATTTTAACCGGGGTCATTATTTCTAATCAAGGCTTGTCAGCAAATTTCACTTCATTTAATCTGTGTTGGAGAGTGATCTTGGAAAGGACTTGTAATAAAACCAATCACAGTAATTTAAAAGTGTTACAGGAGATGAAAGGAATTTAAAAACTTGGGAGGTGTTTTGAGGGATGGCTCCCAAACCGGTTTCATACATGTACTTTCAAGTACAAACAACCAAACAAAGCATCAAACCACATCCCACCCACACCATCCCTCTTCCTCCCAAGCATCTCTGAGGGAGTGAAGATGAGTTGAAAACTGGATTGCAGACATGCACAGGCAGAGAACAAATGCACCTGGTAGTCTAGGTATGGGAGTAGATTCTGAAGCCTTCTGAGAAAAAAACAGTCTCTGAGTCTGATTTTGGTGATAAGCAATTGTGGCAAGCTAAAGAGCATTTTGTCTTGAGAACCCCTAAGACAGCAATGCAAGCCCATGGTAGTTTTCCATGAAAAGAGATGTTTGAAGGATCACTTTCAAGAAAAATTGTAAGAAATCCTCATGGTAAAATTATGAATTACCAACATCATTCTTGTCATTCTCGTCTTTCCTTAGCTGGACTCTTCTTCATCCCTGTCCTCCCCAAAATATTTCTGTTTCAAGCAGGTAGGAAGCAGAACGGCTGAAAAGCAGATGACTACCACTGCTGTATTATTGTGACCAGTTAGTGTCTGTCCATTAGGCTGATGGTACAAACTTATAATCTGGGCATATATATAAACAAAAAATAAATACAATCAAGCATGGCTAAAAGATTTTTGGAAAAGGCAGTATTTAGTATTGTAGCAATACTTTCAGGCAGTGCCAACTCTCTGCAGTCTCTGTCTTTGAAAATAAATCGGGGTCTTTGCCAGAATTCATGTTAACTACTGCTGGCAAAAACCTACAGGCAAACTGGCCCTTTATCTGGAAGCAGCAGCTGCAGCACCACATTTCAGAGCAACTGCATCTCTCAGTAACCTCTCAAAATTTCATCACCTTGCTCCCGTAAGAGCAGCTGGGTTAAGCATTTGTACTTGTGCAAACTGCATATCCCTAAAACTAAAGGGATACCTAAAAGGCAAATATAAAAAGTCTGGGAAAAAGGGAGAGTAACCTTGTCAGGTTATAGGAATACTGCAAAGTACGTATGCAAAGTTTGCATTTCTGTATTTTGCACACAGGACGTATTCCTAAAGAGTGAACACAGATTGAATAAATGCACATACCCTCCACCTGTTACCATGGCAAGGAAAGGTATGAGATATGTATTATTAGTTTTGTTAGAAGAAGAAAGAGATTTCTGTGTGCCTAAGCCTCTTCAGGTCCTGTGCTGTCTCAGAGCTGAGGGGTGGGAGGGAACAAAGCTGCCTGAATTAGAAATTTTGCGCATTTGATGTATACATCTTAATATTTTCTACAGGTGTATGTTTAAACAGAGATTTTTTTCAAGCCATGAATGTTCTGCCTAAACATGAAACTGTCCCAGCTTCTGTATGCAAACTGCAGATACGTTGTTGATTAGATAGTCCTGACTCCAGTTTTTATCCATGTGCAAAGTCCAGCATAGCTATGTGGGGCTAAAGAATGTAAGGTCACATCCTGATTTATGTCCCTCAACAATTCTGCTGCACTAGCAAATTAAAAGAAGGTGCTGCTGCAAAAGTGCAACAAGTGTGCAGGAAGTGCCGGAGACAGCTGTGAGTAGCCTTGTCTCATGTGCTCAATGCAAGACTTACAAAATTGCCTGCTGCTTTGCTCTCCCTATGCATTTGTACAACATTTTCTGGCATATGGGCATGGAGTGAGAAGATCCTGTGATGCAACCAGCTGGCCTGAGCTGTTGACAGGTTGTGTCTGGCTAAATGCAATCCCAGACAGAGAAAGCCCATAACGCTGGTTTCAAGGAAGTAAGCAGAGACAAGGTCCTCTCTCCCACCTGTGTATAAATGTGCTGTAAAAGAGGTGGTCTCTGTTTTGTATAGTGGCAACTATACAACCTAAAGTGCAGTTTGCATATGTGTGATTAAATATACAGGGGCTGCAAATCTGGGGAGAAAAAAGACTTGTGAGATTTCTCCTAGCCTAAAGGAACAGGAAGACAGAAATAAGAGCATCTGAAGAGTTTCTCTAAGTATTAAAACAGATAAAGCTTAGCTTGCTTGATACAGGATTCTTCAGGTAAACAAAACAAAACAAAGACAAAACAAAAAAAAAGAAAACAGCTGTCTGGAAATGTTACAGAGAAAATATGATTCTTGCTCTAACTGCTCAAGGTGATACACAAACATTGAAAAAGTTCTTTAAGTGCTCAGAGGAGTTAAGCTCTTGAAAAGCTGGGTCCAGTTGTAGATCTTGATCACTTGGGGAAAAAACCTTGAATGAAAAGCTTAGGTTTTGAAAATCTCTCTTGGTCATAGAAACTGAGACCTTCAAAGTACCTAAATAAAACCTTAAAAATATTCTTTCGTGGCATGAATATATTCAGTATCTTCACCCACATAAAGGAAAGCATATTCTTTCATCCTCCTGAACCCTGATGGATGGTGTCAGCTTTTTGTATGGCAAAGTCTACATCTCCTAACACTATTGTTACAATCCATAAAGTACGGTATACTTCTCTTCTACTTGCATGTGCAGTATGTAGCACAGTTCACATGTGTGGCCTGCATATGAATATAGTTCAGAGCCTTCAGAGAGAGGTGTCTCCATTTTGAAGTACAAATAAAGGACATGTCCATGGTAGTTGCAGAAAGCTTGATATCATTATAGAAAACAAGTAGGAAAACACCTGCATGTCAGTGGTTGCAAGAACTAGAGCATATGCTGCCTAATTTTGTAGAGTGACATACCTATTTTTCTGAAATTTAATATTTACTCATCTTTCAGAAAACTGCAAGCTGTCTTGCTATAAAGTGGGATTATTTAGAAGTAATTGCACAAATTGCTTGTCACATATGATATTCCTTTACTGTTTAAGAAGTACTCTCTCAGCTGCACTTAATTTGGGCAGTAGTGCCTAATACTCATTAATTAAAGATCTATATTCCCTGTAGATATCCTATGTCTTATTCTTTGCTTTGTACACTGATGTAAATTTGAATTGGTTATGATTATGTTTTCTGTTAAATATTCAGAATGAAACTACTTATTCAGATGCTTTGGTCACGATCTTGCTGTTTAAAGTAAGTTAAAGTCACTTTTTAGTGTAATTAATATGGAGTTAAAGTTGTTCTGTGGTGCCTTATGCTCCTCCAGAATGTTTTGCATAGTGACAAGTGTTTGAAAAGCAAAAAATACTGTTTTAACAGATGTCTCAGATGTATCAAGGGCTGGTAGTAAATGCTGGGAATTATATATGTGTATGAAATCAAGCTGTATTAATTGTATGAAGTGTAATTATGCTGAAAGATCTAAGAATGAATGAAGGACTAGTAGGAACAGCTTAGTGAAGCTGTGGTTTTGTTATCAAGACATCTAGAACATACAGTTAAGATCAAAGGAAAAGTGCCTTTGCCTGCCTTATTTTAAAATCTTCTACATAGTCCTAATCAGATACCTGCTGGTATAGGATTGTCAGCACTAAGGTGGATGAGCTAGTAGCTTGTGGGATCCACAGTATAGTACAAGTTGGGGGATGATTGATAAAGAGTTGACTGCTAGGTAGCCCTTCTCCTATGGTGCTGGTGAAAGGAAAAGTCAATTAGTCCTACAACTCTTAAAGTCCTCAGATGCAGTCATAGTGCATGCACAAAGCATTCTTTCCTCCATAAGGCATGAGGAAATAACATTCAAAGCACTTTTTTTTTTTCTTTTTCCAGAGGAAGTGTATTTTTAAGATACTAAAAAGTGCTTTCTCACAAGTAGTTTTAATATAATTAAAAACAGATGCTGCAAATTAAAGCTTTGATCTGAATGTTGTAGAACAATGAAATACAGCTATTTCAGTTTGCTGATGTCCATTTCAGCTGGCAGACCACTTACAGGCACACCACTCCACAGAAAGCTGTTAGGCCATGAAACTTGGATCTCTTATCAGCAAAAGTTTTTTAATGTTTCCATCCAAATCAACTGTTCAAATCACTTGTTTGCTGGTCATTTGATTCGCCTGTTCCTAAGATACCAGGCTTTTCATAATTAATTGTTAAGAATTTTCATATGCATCAATGGGGCACTTTTGCGAAGAGTATAGATGAAATGGAAAATGTATTCTGCAGAAATGGTTACCTAATACTTATCTATGTGGAATTTAATTGAAGAGATAAGCCTCCTTTTCTCTTTCATGTAGTCCACAGTTCTCAAACAGCTTTCCTTAAGGAAGAGCCTTAATGTTGGTATTGGCAGTCACAGCCATGAGTGAAAGAAAGGCAGAGGGGTTTTCTGCTGTCTTAGAAAGAAAGTCTAAGCCAACATTGAAATAGCAATGGCTTCAAAAGTTCAGGGGGAAAAAAGAATAATGTGAGCCTTTTCCCTGCTTACAAAGAGAGCTGAACACAGTAAGTGTGTCTTTTATAGGGGACAGTGACTTCTAAAGATTAATGAATTCAGATTCACATTACCATGAAGAGAGGAAAAAAAAATACACTGTTATCTACATACACAGAAGGGGAATATAAGGCACAGAGAGGATAAGACAGCCTATAGTCACATAGGAAAGCTGTGGCAGAATTAGAATGCAAAATTGCCAGCCTTTTCCTATGGTCTTACTTACCTCATTTCCTTCATAATGGGGGCTGGAATGAATTTAGTTCCACATCTTAATATTAGAACCTCAAGTGGAGAAGGGAGGTGGGGGAAGTGTTCAGGACTGTTGTGCTTCCCTGAGTAACAATATCTCTGAGACAAATCCTAAAACTCTGAAGTGTCTTCAAATGTCTGAAATGATTCATTAGGATTAAATGTTCTAAAGACTTCATGATGCGAAGTGTGTGAAATAGTTTTCAACTTTGAAGATGAAAAGGGAACAGTTTCCAGTTTGAAGAGATTTATTTTGAGTCTTCAGACAGTTTTATATTATTTCTTGACATACAACTTGCGATCTATCAGCATGAAAAGCTCCAGAATATATGAAATTTGAGTCTTAATTAGTATATAGATGGAAAACTATAAACCCATCCTCTTTTCTCATCTCTACTACATTCATTTTAACAGCATTTTAAAGTCATAACTAGATTTATTTATTTATCTATTACTTTTACAATATTATAGTAGTATTTCCTAGCTTTGGTTCTCAAGCAATATATTGTTCACAAGATCTGAAAATAGCACTTGTGACCACAAGTCATCTGTCCCTGCACCCCATGTTGACAGAAAGTGCTATTAGGACATTGCCTTTATCAAGTTATTTGCTCCACAGCTTCTCAGGTTCAAGTAAAAGTTGAAGGCAGCTTATTCAGAGAGGCTAAAGCTGTTTGAAAAAATAACTCTAGACAAGACTGGGAGAGTAATTGTGGTGGGTTGACCTTGGCCAGCTGCCAGGTGCTCACCCACTCTCTTACTCCTCCTCCTCACTAAGTCAGGTGGAAGAAATAAGATGAAAAGCCTGTGGGTCATGATAAGGACAGGGAGATCACTCACCAATTAATGTTGTGAGCAAAACAGACGTGGAAAATAATTTATTGACAACTTAAAAAATAGAGCAGGATGGTGAGAAACAAAGACAAAACTAAAAACATCTTCATTGATACCTTCTTCTGAGGCTCAACTTAACTCCTTCAATCCTGACTCCTCTACCTCCTCCACCCAGAGCAGCACAGGGGGATGTGGTTGTCATCTGTCCATCACAGGTCCCCTCTGCCACTCCTTCATCATCATACTCTTCCCCGGCTGCTGCATTGGGTCCCTGCCATGGGATGCCATCCTTCACAAACTGCTCCATGGGCTCCTCTCTACGGGCTGCAGCTCCGGCCCGGGGCCTGCTCCTGCGGGGGCTCTCCATGGGCCGCAGCCTCCTCCAGGCCACATCCACCTGCTCCAGCGGGGGCTCCTCCACGGGGGGCTGCAGTGTGGAGATCTGCTCCATGTGGGACCCATGGGCTGCAGGGGGACAGCCTGCTCCACCTTGGGCCTCTCCCTGCACAGGCCGCAGGGGAACTGCTGCTGTGTGCCTGGAGCACCTCCTGCCCTCCTGCTGCGCTCACCTGGGGGGCTGCAGAGCTGGTTCTCTCTCACTTGCTCCTCGCTCCTCTCTCCCCCATGCACCATTTTCCCCTCTTCTTAAACCCGTTTCCCCAAGGCATCGCAATCTGGGCTGCGGGGCCCGGCCGTGCCCTGCGGTGAGGCCACTGGAGTTGTCTGGAACTGGCTGTGTCCGGCACGGGGCAGCCCTGGCCTCACCGCACGCAGCAACCCCGCAGCCCCCTGCCAGTATTGGGGCACCTGCACCCAAGGCAGTGATACTGTACTTTGTGGAAATCCCTTTAGTTTTTTTTTTTAAGTTAGAGGTAGCTTGTTTGGTTGTTAATTTTTGTGCAAATAATATGTGAAACTATGATAGATACCATTTGCATAGTGAAGGTATCACCTTACAGTGTGTATAAATGTTTATTTTGTGAGCATATTTAGTACTCTGACACTCTATGCCAGGAAAGGCAGTCAGTAAATCAAATAAGCTATAGCAGAGTATATTACTGTTTTCTAGTCTTCACAACTATTTGCTTTGGTGACAAGCAAGTTTTCCTTGTACATACCTGCTCATTCATTTAAGGTCGGCTGTGTAAATGCTTGACAGCCAGTCAAGCATTTGACAGTGCTTGACAGTGGTGGCAGGGTGGAGAAGGAAGGGATGGCCTCTTTGCTGTGTCTGGGGCTGCTGTGTGCCTGGAGGGAAACACAGGTACTGTACCTGGGGGATTTGTGCCTGGAAGGCAGGTTTCTGCTGCGTGGGCTGGGACAGAAGAGTAGAAGAACCTGCAGAACAAGGCCTGGCAGCAAGCTTTGGGATGAGGTAGGTAGAAACCCCAGCTTTCACAGGGACTTGGGGGAGTCCAGAGCCCTGAACATCCATGGCAGTTCAGGAGGCCACTAACAGGTTTGGCCTGAAGACCAGCCTGTCCTGCCTTGCCAGGACAGTGGACAAGGCAAGGATGGATCAGTCCATTAGCTCTCTCATTTCAATCTGTGTCAGTTTTCTCCATGTTGTTTAAAAAACTTTGTTCTATACTAGTTTGCTTTCAAATGAAAGGCATCTGTAGCTATTCAAAACCACTTTGTGGTACAGGTGGAACCACCCCAAAATTCTCATTAAACTGGGGTCTCATAATTCCAATTGTACTTTTATAGGGGATATACTAGCTGCTTCTGTCATCTTGTTGAGTCACAGTGCTGGAAGGAAGGAAGGAAGGAAGGAAGGAAGGAAGGAAGGAAGGAAAAGGAAGGAAGGAAGGAAGGAAGGAAGGAAGGAAGGAAGGAAGGAAGGAAGGAAGGAACGAAGGAAGGAAGGAAGGAAGGAAGGAAGGAAGGAAGGAAGGAATATTTTTGCCTTAAAAGTATTTTGAAGTGATTTATTACTGAGGTTAATATACCATTACTGAATATGAGCTGAAAACAACTGAATAGGATGATCTCATTTTATTTATAGCTTCACAGATGATAGGAGTTATCATCACAGGCCAGGGGCTAATGTCAAATTATTTTCTTCTACGCTCAGTAACTTACATAGAATTACAGCAGAAACCTATACACTTTACAAACAACAAGCTGCTCCTGACATCAAGTCTTCTCCTTGTATTACAGCTTTTAAAAAGCTTAATCTCTCCCTAGATAACCAGAAAAAAAAAAGTGGAAGGATAGCCAGAACCTAAAAATGAAGTTTCAGTTTGAATCCAGACCACACTGTCCAGATGAGCTTGGTAATTCTGTTACATACCTGTGCATTCCTTTTTTTCTTTTTTTTTTTTTTTTTCCTTATATCTTCTAAGATGAATCACTGAAGTTAGTAGTACATGTTCCAGTACTTTATTCCTTGCTGGTGTGAACCAGCCTTGGTGGTTGGTCAGATAAACTCTTTTCCTCCTGCAATGCAAAATATTTTCTGATGGCTGGCCACAGAGGATCCACAAGTGTATCACAAATAAGGCATGCTGAATGGACAAAAAGGAGTGTTAAGCATGCTCCAAGTTTTGCAGTAGCAGAGGTTTCCTAGGCAAGCTGTGCTTGCATGGGCCTGCCCAGCAAGCTCTCCTCCAGCTATGAAAGGAAGGTGCAAAATACTGCTTTGTTTTTTCTTTTTCATATTGAAAATAGTAAATCTTAACTGCAGATCTCAGAATTGGTTTCTTCTCAATGCGTGAGTTTGATACGTCAATACAATTCCAAGTGCGTCACAATGGATGCAAATATTTTTCCAGGGAGGTGATTTCTACTAAACAGCAACTTACCATCAAGTTGAACATCTCCTACGGTGTTATCATCAGAGCTTATCAGCACAGATTTGACTTCCACTGAGTTACTGAGACAAATATCAAAATCTTGAGCCAATATGTCTTTCTTGATATAACTGTGTGCCCTGTACAGTGACCGTACATCTTTGACACCATTTTAAGATTTGCCAGAGAGAATTTTTAATCCAATTGAATGTTTTTGTAACTTGCAGTAAGTATTAGTAGGACGTACATAAAGGAATTACGAAATATCACTGACAGATGCAATATTGTGCTAAGCAGCTGAAATACAAGATGGTACTAAGTAACGTGTCTATAAATATCCAAGTCCACAGTAATTAATACACTGTCAAACTGTTGGAAAACTTATTGCTGTCACTGCTACATGTTTCATCTCACAATGGAATTATTTTGACTAGATTTAATTTTGTTTTGACCTCCTTCTGTATATTCTTCAATCATACTATGCTGCCTGTCAAGGATGCCGCTCCTGGGAGTAGATGCAAGTATATATTTACCTGCCTCTTCCATTCTTAAAGAGTATTTCTATTGTGATTATGTTGAATAAAAGCTGTTAATGCTTTCTAAACTTTCAACAAATTGTTTGAATGAATATTTGTAGTTTGAA
The DNA here is from genome assembly GCF_964034855.1 of Anser brachyrhynchus. Taxonomy (NCBI): domain Eukaryota; kingdom Metazoa; phylum Chordata; class Aves; order Anseriformes; family Anatidae; genus Anser; species Anser brachyrhynchus. The sequence goes on along the minus strand of NC_137697.1, from coordinate 54,178,164 downwards.
GTTATCCACAGAATTTCACTTTTTTCTTTGTTTGGATAAGTAACCCTGAGTGTTTAATTTTAGTAGATGGTAGGAAAAAAATAAGTTCATGGGATTGATCTATTCATCCATTATGCCATTTTTTACAGCCACAATCTCCCACATTGATCCACATACTGAATAGAAAATAGAAACTTACGCTCTTTCACCATCTCCATCTTAATGTCAAGTGCCTGTTATGAAAACAATGTTCTCATTGGCTTAGCTATGCTGTAGGTGTATGATGAGAGTATTGGACAATAGTTTTCCCAGAACAATTTTTGGTGGGTGCTTGTGCTCACCTTGTGCTGAGCAATTCAGAAGTAGGTCAATGACCCATTACAAGATTACACTTAAAGGAAAAACTTATCCTTTTGGCATTAGGTGAGGAAGCTGTGGATGCAGTATCCTATGCCACCTACATGGCACTGATGCATGGCACCATGCAGTGATGCAGTCAGTGCCTAAGGGCAAAGTACAATTTTTACTCAGTAGCATCAGAGATACCAGGGACTGAATACAGAAGTTTGTCCCACCTGTGGAAGGCAAAGTTCTGTAAGTTACACTGATGCTTCCACCAGTTAAATTATAAAAGCCAAACCTTCACACAGTGACTTGACAGGCATCTAAATGACATGATCTAAATGTAGGACTTGAGGGGGCCAAGAATTTTTTGACCCTGGACTGTTGATTTATTTATTTTTCATCTAGTTTCTTTGATTGCAGAGGCTGTTGATACACAATTCTTTACTAAGAACATGAGTTTGTATTTTAAGTGTATATTCATTGTCATTTAATGTCATTAAAAATGTCATTAAAAATGCTGTTAATGTCATTTAAAAGCATATTCACCATTGAAAAATGCTTTATCACCATATCTGCCTTAAATTACTTCTTGCCCAGTGTAACTTGTGTATATGGAATAATGGGTTTCAGTATTCATTAAGGTATCTTTCAAAAGAATTTCTAATTGTCATTAGTACTCCTGTTTCCCTTTCCCTTTCCCTTTTTCCTTTTTTTTTTCTTTTCTTTTTCTTTCTTAACAGAGTTCCAAATAATTCTGATAGTAGTTCTTTTAAGCCTAGTTGTATTTTTAGAATATTCGAAGTTGTGTCTTGTATGCTGGCACTGCATACTGTACGTACAAATACAATTAAATGATTATTATTGGCACCATAGTCAACCACTAATTTTTATCTTTAACTCTGAATTTCTGAATACCTCTGATAGGGTGTTACCACAAGTAAAAGAAGAGATTTTTGGTGTATAAAGAGGAAACAGCCTTTCCTTTTTAAGAAATTCTCAAAGAATTTTGTTATTGGCTATGAATGAATATTTAGGAAGGGCTCAAAAAGTTGAAAAGTTCAATGTTGAACAATATGAAAGGTCATCTATGTGTGTGTCTGGGGCTGAATCCTGATCTCTTTGAAGTGAATCAGATATTTGTTAGTAATGAACTTAAATTGGTATTTATTTTCTCTGAGTTTGTTGTATGAAAGTAATCAGAGTCATTTTGAATCAATGTTGCTTATCATTTTAGAGTTATGACAGTTTGCACCATAGGCCATATTCATAAATACAGATTCTATACTTACTTAAAATTCAATGAAAACAACTGTTTTGGATACAGTGATCTCAAGGTTAAAGCCATATTCTGTAGTATGAGACATTTAGATGAGACATTGGCAATTTGAAAATCTAAGAGAACAGAAAATGTGCAAGTCTCAGGATACAATATTGATCCTTATTCCCAGGAAGTATCCATAATAAATTTGAGTGGTTTTGCATATTGAATAGGGCCATCTTTAATTGGTTATGGTAAAAAAAAAAAAAAAGGCAAAAAAAAATGTTAGAAAAGTTTAGGTCATTTGAGCTCTTTCAGAGTTAAAAAAAAAAAAAAGACATGGGGGTATCTGTGAAACCTTAGATTGTTTTTCTACCTGTGTTTTCCTAAAGTAGTCAAATCAGTGGTAACATTTTTTCAGAAGTTTACAGGGGAACTAATTACAACAGCACCTCTGCTAAGTTTCTTCAAGATAATTAACTAGGCATTTGAAAAAAAAAAAAAACAGGAAAAAACAACATTTTTTCCCCCGTGATACATTGCAAATGTATTACACAATCAAGATACATATCTTATCTGAGTCAATTTCTTGTAAGGTAATTTACTGTAATGAATTTTCCCTTGCAAGAGTTCAATCCGTAGCTATACGTAACCCAGCAACAGCAGGTTTTCAAGAACTGAGCTACAGAAGTATTGATATGTGGAGACAGGGAACTGTCCTTCCAGAAAGAGAAGGATAGTATTTTTGATGAATGGTGAAAGGACTTTTTCTGTTCACACAGTTGTTATCATTCTGAAAGAACACAAGCCAAAAACCCGTTTTCAAGCAATTATAATATTTTCCACTTCACTTAATATTTTAAGAAAAATGTGCTATAAATGCTCCTGCCATAAGCAGCATTGTATAGTTGCAAAATATTTGGCCCCAGAAGAGTGCAGAACTTCAGCCCGTATCAAACAGTAGAAGTTATATTACAATGACACTTACTAAGACCAATAAAACGTGCAAGGCATTACACCTTTGCAGTTCCCTTAGAGATCACCTGCATGCAGGCTTCCTGAAATTGAAGTGCAGCTCCACAGTAGCAGAGGGCTGTGGAGCTCAGTAAGAGGTGCCAGCAGCCGCAGGTACTGCTGCTACAGCACCAGTGAAACCCTCTATCAAAATACACAGCAGTGAAGGAATCCCAGTAGCCTCCATGTGATTCATAACTTAGGTAGCATGTGTATTTTGCTAAGATTGCAACATTTGTTATGAATTTCTCATTAACAGCTGTCATGATAAACAGTTCATATAACAGATACTCCAGCTGCCACTATTAACTTGAGCACAGCAATTAGAATAGCAGCTGTACTTGACTAACAGGTATGAAAACTCTCTCTGCTCTAACTAGTTAGTAACATAAGAAATATTTTTAAAATATCCGTATTATGCCACAAATTGATATACCTGTATAAAAAAAAAATTTACACACAGCCCCACTTTGATATGAAGTCCCTCCCTCCATCAGTCAGTTGTCAGGACATACTGCTTGCTTGTCTGTTAGACTTGTTAGATTCCGGTTCTTTGATTTCAGGTAGAGATCGAACCTAAATATGAACATAGAAGTGAACCGTCCTCATATGAGGGGTTACACTGTTGAAGAACAAAATGGGTCATCACATGGAATTACATGAGATAGATTGTATCAAGAAATGGGAAGGTATGAGAAGGGCATGAAAAGATTAAGGGAATATTTAAATTGAAAGATGTGTTGGTTTTATAAATAACATAGATGAAGAGAAAAATCAGAATGCAGGACCAGCAAGCCTCTGCATTCACCAGCCTGTGGGATCCTGTAAAGCGGATGTATGCACTGCAAAATATGAAGAAAATGGGATCCTTTTGCTAAACACTGACGCACCGATTTTCTGGATCACAAAACTGGTAATGTAGTTCACTTGCTGAATGATCAGTAGTTGTAGATTGCTTTATGAATGATCCATAACTGCCCAGCACAGTGCAGTTATGGATCACCTATGGATCATGCTCAATCAACCATTGCATATGCTAATAGATACAATTATTACCTTTCCTCTGGTTTGTCGCTTCAATAAACAATATAAATTAAAATACAGATGCAAAAATTGAAGTATTCCTAATTTCAATATTACTGCTGAAAAAGGAAGCTCAGCAGAAGACAAGTATTCAAAAGTTACAGCTAGTTTTATGTTACTATATAATAAATGAATATACTCATGTTTGCAATTAGTATATTTAGGAAGATGAAGGACAAAATAGTGGCCAGAGTTTGGAGGAGAAAGAATAAAGATTTTGATATTATTGATAGAATATTAGCAACAGCAATTGTTAATATTATTAAGTAAATATTAGTAATTAAACATTGCTTGCAAAACTGACAAAAGCTATTTCTTGGACTAGTATAAAAGTGTGAAAGCAGAATAGATTTACAAAATGATCTAAAGATTTAAATACTTTTTCCAATGGAACTGATAACCTAGAATTAAGCATCTTAGTTGTCCTGCTCATTGAATGTAGAGGACTAGGAACCTCTAGAATGGGATTCACAGAAATCAGCATGCTCTGAATATACTTGTCATATTGAAACTCAAAAGAAAGAAAACATAAGACATTTGGTATCCAAAGTCTGCTGGAATACATGTGATAGAGTATGCAGAAGCTTAGTGATATTGTCTTAGTGATATATTAAACACATGCTTAAACATCAGAAGTTTATGCTTTGGGGTGACTGAGCTGGTGAAAACTCATACGATGGGATTAGGCAATAACTGAGTAGCTATCTGCTATATGCCTGTTTGGAATCTGGCTCCAGAATTAACAGCGCATTTTAACTCGAGGTACAAGTGAGAGTAGGTGTAAAGCAGGGAAGATTCCTTAAGAATTTCAGAGTGAAGAGTAAAGAAAATTTAAATTTAATAATCTCCATACGTAGGGTTTTTCTTTAAGTGTGTCTGACTTTTTCTATTTACTACAAATTCAGTACTTAATGCTGGTTTGTTTGTTTTCCAGGAAATGAAAAATTCAGAAGACAATATCTTGTTCTATTCAGTCCACTTGCATTTTGTAAGCAGTAGGTTATATACTGAACTCTCTTCCTTGCACATCAATATTTCTAATGAATAATATCTCCAAATGGAAAAACTGCTGGGCTACATACAGCAGGCTGTTTGGCACTTCTGTCTGTGTGCCTACTTGCCAGCATCAGTACTCCTTTGCTTTAGACAGAAAGATCAAGTAATAAACTATTTACAGCCTGCTCTCTTTCTATCCCCTAAAGGGTGTTTCTTTGAAGATATGAAAAAAAAAAAATGACATTTCTCTGTCTGTTGGTTTTCATTTTATACTTGTGTTGCTTAAATACCACTTTGTAACTAAGTTGTCATTGGAACAACAACCATTGCTAATGGATGAGCATTTTCTGATAATGTGTGGATATGAAGTTTATTCTATTTTCATAATGTACTCCAGCAATAGATCTGCAAGAAAGTACAAAATGTAATTAATGGAAAATTTGAGAAACTTATTTGAATTCAGCTAGGTGAAGAAGGCCCTGAATTTCTCATTAACCTATGATATGCTCTAATAAGAATTACCTTGAGAACACTTTCTTTTTTTTTTACTGTGACGTTTTTAAGCTGAGTTGAGTTAGGATAGACATACATGTAGAGAATTCTTTTAGAGAAGGGAAACCACTGTTGTGTTCCATTTTTAGCAGGCACTCTTTTCAGCTCTTGGACCTGACAAGAGAGTTGAGAGTATCTTCATCAAACAAGGAGACTCTAGCAGACATTTCTGTAATATGAAATAATTTCAATGAGATAACCAAATTGGCTCAGATTCTTTTCACAAAAATTATTCACTCTTATTGTTCCAAATGCAAGGAAATCTCTCATAAATCTCATAAATCTCTCTCATAAATCTCTCTCATAAAGACTGCCAATGCAGATTTCATAAACATTGTTCTAATATCTTTATTGGTTCAGTTCCCCCTTTTAAAGCTAAACTTTCAAGAAGCAGGCAGCAAAAGCTATCAAATATGTATATATATTCTTATACTGCTTAATGAGAATATTTTCTCTCAGTGCTTTGCTTTGACTTTTAATTAACTGTCTTCTAAGCTTTCTTCTTAAGTTAAGCCTGCAACTGTCCCAAACAGAATGGGTGGGAACTCTGTTAGTTTCTCTCTCTCTCATAAATTCAGATTAAAAAAAAAAAAAAGAAAAAAAAAGGAAAAAAAGAAAAAAAATACTAAGCAAAAATGAGGTCCAATTTGCTACACATAGGATTCTTTGTCTACAGCAGCTTTGATAAATTCTCTTACTTTTTATTGGTTTTAATTATTATTTAGCAAGGACAAAAAGGTAAGTAAAAAATATTTATGGTTTTGAAAGAGTAGAATATATTAGGATTTGGATTACTTAAATTATTAGAAGTCAGAAGAGCAGAAAATAACTTTAAAATCTTGTAATGCTGTGGAGTTGAATGCAAAATAACACTCCTGAAATTTCTTCTTTACAGATTTTTCTCTGGCATCAGAGATCTGGTATAGCTTGCACTGATTGTTTTACAGACAGAAAGGAAGATTACAAGGAAAAAGAAAAGTCATAGCAAGGCAGCTTGTATTTAACCTTTATCTAGAACATAGATTAGAACAAGATGAGAAAAATAAGACCATGTATACACTGAACATTTCATATTTGCTGTACCTTTGTCTTTTTCTCATTACCAAATTTAATTATTGTTCAATTAACTTCATCCTGTAGGTCATTACTGAATACATGAATTACTCTTGTTTTCATATTGAATCCTTGTATCAGTACATTCACTGCCGTGAGTTTGCCTGAAATGTACACCATTATTCTGTACTGATAACTAGGCAGCAGTTTCTTGCTGTTTCCATGAGTTGTCTGTGCTATATAGTAAGATGGGTTTTGTTCAGATACACTGCATTGCCTTCATCCACTTAGACTGTGTGTCAGAAGAGAAGCATCAACTTCAATGTTCTCTGCTTGACAAACTTTTGCTAGCTTTTTTTCCTTATATACTTATATGCTTCCCAGCAGCATGAGATAAAACTCTTTAAAAATACTAGCAACAGACAAGTTTTTTAGTGTTCCCTTTACTCTTTTAGCAGTTCTGCCAGACTAGAGCTTTAGATACTTATTGTTCAGATAATTGCATCGTATAAGACAATAGGATATCAATAGGATATTCCGTCATTTGGCACAAGACGGAATGGCCTCAAGTTGTGCTGGGAAGGTTCAGGTTGGAAATTAGGAGACATTTCTTCTCAGAAAGAGCAGTCAGGCATTGGAATGGGGTGCCCAGGGAGGTGGTGGAGTCACCGTCCCTGCAGGTGTTCAAGGAAAGGTTGGATGTGGTGCTTAGGGACATGGTTTAGTGGGTGACATTGGTGGTAGGGGGATGGTTGGACCAGGTGATCTTGGAGGCCTTTTCCAAGCCTAAAGATTCTATGATTCTATGATTCTTCGTATAAAACACAGGAGATTGTCTGGTACGCACAAAAGGTCTTGCAACATGATTTCACATACATGTCTATTAGTTTCCCTCCATTATATCAAGCAAGATGAAATAAAAGTAGTAGTGTATAAGTTATTGTATTTTATTATTATTATTATTATTATTATTTTACAGGCAGGCAGATCTATTGCTTTTTTGACTTGACTTTCTTTAAAGTAAAAAGAAAATATGAAACACAAAAAATGTGGGATTCATGTTAAAAATCTGGCAGTCCTAGTGCTTAGCAGACTGGCTGGCACAATAGTTACAGAACATGTTGGCTGCATTCCCTTATCTGCCAATGCACTCTGTAGTATACAAACAGTGAAAAATGAACTTAAACCAGATAGTGATTTCCACAGGAGGACTTTCGTCATGTAAGAGGAATCTCCATTTTCACTGTGTTTCTCAACAGAGAAAAGTAGGGGTATGGAGAAGGCTGAAGATGCAGAGAATCGAACCACTGCATTTGATCCCTTGCACACACAAACTCCACTACAATTATGAAGCAGATCTACTCATACTTCACCAGAGGCTTAGTGGCTGTGTTTTGGGTAGTCACAGGGGGCTTCCTATCATTCCAAGCACAGCCGCTCCATGCTGGAGAACTAATTTATTCAGCCTTTCTGCTTTATGTTTGACATACAGGAGTTAAAGCAAATGGTCTAAGTTTCTGTTTGCTTGTTTTTCTACCTTTTCCACCTATTTTTTTCAACTTGTTTAGTCACTCTGCTCTTCAGAGAAATTGTATCTCTTCACGCAAAATACTTCTAAGGCGTTCTCAAGGGGAATTAATGAAAGGCATCAAGGCACACTGTTTACCTCTTGCCTTTGCAATAGAAGGAAGGTAATTTCTTTGCCCTTAGATTGTACCTAACCACCAGTAGCTGGAGCAGCTCTCTTTCTCACTTGTTCTAGTTATGTCCGAGGGTTTGTTTTAAAATTGCTTTTAATGTGAAACAGTTTAGAGGACAGAGGCATTTACTAAAACTTGAGTTCCAATTTCAAAGACAGAATATAAACACCCACCAAAAAGGAAGCTTCACAAATCTGCCAAATTTAAGAAATTAAATTAAGAAATTACCGTCCAGCAGACGGTAATTAAGGCCTTTTAAATATCGGTCCTATTTTTCTCACAGGGAACTGTAATTGTAATTCAGTCAGCCAGAATAATGTGTCCAATAAGGGTTTTGTTTTGTTTTATTTGCCAACTCTTTTGCATGGTCTTTCGGGAGGCAGAGCAGATATCTGCCTGTCACTAAAAGGTAAAAAAAAATAAAGAATTGCATTCTTAATGTCTCAAGGTTACTTTATAAATGCTCTTTCAACTTAGCTCATTGTCTCAGGAACTAATTGTGTCTGAGACAGGAAGAAAAAGTCAGGTGTCCATCACTTTTGCGTATTGTAAGTTATTTATGAACAGTAATTGTGATTCACTTGTCTGTCTTGAGATTTATTTTTTCTCCTTTAAAAAAAAAGTCACAAAGGAGCTAGTAGCAGTGATCTCAATATGGCACATAAAGACATATCTTTAAAACTGGATAATCTATGTGGGACAAGAAGGAATAATGAAATTGAAAATGAAAAGTTGAAATTAAAAGCAAATGGTCATTTAACTCCATTTAGTCAACAAAATAATTCTGACCTGAGTAATCGCAACAATTTTAATGTATACTTCAAACTACAAAGAAAGATCGGGGCATATACCTATTATCACATTCCGGAAGTAAAGAGAATATTTTATGAAACAGAGGATAACCTATGAAAAACAGAGATGGATTTCGTAAATGATAAATTGATACAGTGCAGTGGCTAGCTTGATATCTGTCCTATTTACTAGAAAGGTTTGCAGATATTATATTTTCTGCTAGAGCTGAGGAATACAGATTCAGAATCTCTTTGCCACAAAAGGTAATGTGGAGTTGTTTCAAAAACCTGAAGCAAATATAGCAGATGTATTTTCACATTAATTTGTGCCCTTAAGTGATGTACAACCCCCTTCCATTTCTCTTGCATAGCACCACAAAAGTTTCCAGCAAGTAACTGAAGAACATCCAAAAAGCCTCTGAGCAAACAATGTGCTAGAATCCAAACATAAGCTTGTAAGACATATGTTGCACGTGTAAAGAAACTTTGTCGTCTTACCTGACCTATCAAGTATATTGTTGACTAATTTTTACATAATGTTTCCAATAGGCAGACTATGACTAAAGATGAATAGCAGTAGGTTGACAAACTCCTTTCAATTCAGCTGTCCTCCATTCCAAGAAATCATCTAACGTTGGTGAGGGGATTATCTCACTAAGTCTTAGTTAGACTGCTGTTCTCACTGACACTGGCACTCACAATCCTGTACACGTCCCACCTAGATTTAATTTCATAATATTTTGGAACCCTGTAAAGGAAATTTAGGGTCACTTGGTGCAACTCTTGAAATTGTGTTTAAGGTTTAATATAACAGTATGCTTTTAAAAATATATTGAATATTATTAATTTTTATGGCAATTTACAAAATCTAAATCACTCTTCTCAGAAGGGCACTAGCTTCTAGACAGCACCAAGCCCTAGGATGGGTGAATATGCAGGACAGCAAAGTGCCCACTGAACAGTCACTGTAGGAGTTTAAATCTCACACCTGCAGCTTATATTATTGGAGCTGCTATCTTGTTTCTGACTATCTGCAGAAGTTAATAAGGCCTAAGTTTCCTCTAGTAAGTAAAGTCTTAATGTTAAAGCTCTGGTCTGCTTCTGCTCACACTGTGGGGCAGGTCTCAGGTACTCGGTTCCAAAATTCAAATTTATATAAAATCTTACAGGTCATCTGAAATCATAGGGGACTCTCCTTTAAACTTTAGAAGTCATCAGGCATCAACAGTTCTTGCTAATACATTGCAGAATAAACATATATTTTGCAGACTGGTTTACTTCTTGTAAAATAGTACCACTCATGTCCAGTGAGGCTCTGATATGGAGCTTTCTAATGGGAAAAGACAGTCAATTTCAGGTTTTGGAACAGAAGGTAATTCAGATTTTAAAGCAAGAAGCTCTTTATTTTTCTTTGAGGGGCAATGAGGCAAGGGGAGATTAACTGGAAGTAAACTAGCTAAATGAAGCAGACTGTATAATCCTTGGCAAAGAATTGTTATTTTTAGCATGGCTTTGAATACCTTCTAAACTGCAATACTCTATTTTGAGGTGATAGTGAATTTGGATAGCTCTTTCCTACCACTTTTTATTTTAAATATAATACTTGGATATTGCAGCCATACCAAAGCTGGATTATGATCAGATTTATGTCATATGTCACTACACTAACTCTGGGATATCTGGTTAACATGCTTACAGGGTTTTGAAGGCACTGTCAGTCCAGTATGAAAGTAATAAAGCCACCGCCACCCTCCACCCCTCCTGAACCTAAAGTGGACAGATCCCTCTGAAATTGTATTTTCAATTTCTTATATTGCTAAACCTAGGGAAATTAATTCTGACAGATGGAACTGGCACCATTCAGAGGTAACTCTGTTGTTCTTCACCAATGGCACCCAATAAGGTAGAATAACTGCAAAGGGAAGCAGAGTCCAGAAAAGTGAATAAGTATTTATAGGCAACCTAGATGGAAAAATATTCTGTTTCTCCCAAACTAAATCTGCATCCTCATCTGTTACATTTTAGGCTTGAAAGTAGTGATAGGTGAATGGAAGGTTCTCCACGTATTCTGCAGAGTGCTAAAGAGCTATGTGTACTCCCACCAGTTTCTTCGATGCTGATACCTTCTCTTCATCCATAACTTTGACTACTGGATTGTTCATTTCCACAGTAGGCAGCTTTTGGATATTAAGGAAGATACTGTTTATGCTAGTATCCTTTGAGAAGAAGGAAAATGAAGCTTTATGCTGGTAAAATATACTTAGATTCTTTCGTTTATTTTCTTAACCGTCCTGCTCAAATCCTTACATTGAAACCTATCCAGGGAGGGTGAGTTTGTGTTAAACTTGAACCACCCATAACAAACTTGTTAGAACATAAGCAATAAAATCCACAAAAGACAGACCTGGGAACAATATATGTGACTATGTGACACCCTGTTCAAAGAGTTCCTATACTCCAGAAAAAAAAAAAAAAAAGAAAAAAAAAGTCAATTTTCTTGTCTATGTTAATGTAAATTTGACCACAAGTAATTAAAATACTGAAATTCATATTCTCTGTTTTCTGACGCATATGTGCAAGATTAATATGTGACAACTAATATTTGCCTAGCTAGGCAGAGATTTGTGGAGGGCATTTTCATTTCTGAACTTTTCTTTATCCTCTCATCCAGTTTTACTATGCTATCTCAAAATTATTAATATTTTTGCATGATATCCAGTGATAGTTTTTGGGGATCAAGAATTAAATAAGTTAAACAGAATGCTCAGATTGAAACTACTACACACAATTGCTTCTGTTTGTCACATTTATATGTTCTCTGCAAGACGAGAAGAAAGCTCATTAGTAAAAAGCAATTGCTTACAAATAAACCTCACTTTAAAAATTGTAGAGCAGAGAAGTAGTTTCACATATTATTAGATTCTGCCTAACCCAGGCTGAAAACATAGACAAAATTAAAATTTCCTCATGGCAAAATCTTGGCTTTTAAATGCAAACTAGGTATCTATTGTCAATTTTTAGTGCAATCGACTTGAATTCCAAAAAAAACTAGAACTATCCATATCTACCAAGTTAAAAAGCCTTTAAAGTTCAGCAATATTCCTTCCTGACATTTCAGGTTTAGCAGGAGGTTAATTATACTGCAGTTTCAACACTGCTGTGTTGCTTTAGGGCATAGCACAACAGGGCAGTTTTTAGCTACTTACGAACTTAGAAGCCCTAAGAGATACCAGCTTGAGACTTATGGCAAGTTAAATTGTCTTTTTTTTCCTGTACATTTAGGAAATATAGTGAAATTCTGTTCCACAGCATAAACTAATTGAACAAACTTTTGTCAATGATGTGATGCTTAAGGCCAAAATGGAGACAGTCTTTATCTCTTTTATGTGATGGCTTTTAGGCACAAGGAAAATGATAACATCCAGATGTCCAAATCCACCAGGGCTTAGAAAAGTTGCACACCAGCCTGTTTTGTCTTGGTCATTACAGACTGACTACTGCATTTATACTTGGACACACAAAAAAATTATGAATAAGTATGAATTCATGAAAGTCTTTTGCCATCATAATTTCTTGTAAAGCCTTTAAGATTAGCATTTTATCACAAAAGGGTGAAGTTGTGAGAATTTGAGAAGTTGTGGCAGTCTGGTGAAGTCCCCACTGACTGGAAGAAGGGAAACATAACACACATTCTTAAAAAAAAAAAATAAAGAAAAGAGGAAGAGACAGGGAACTGCTGGCCAGTTGGTCACACCTCTGCTCCCAGCAAGATCATGGAGCAGACTCTCCTGGAAGCTATGCTAAGGCACATGGAAAATAAGGAGGTGGTTGGTGACAGCGAACATGGCTTCACTAAGGGCAGATTGTGCCTGACAATTCTGGTGGTCTTCAATGGTACAGCATTGGTGGATAGGGGAAGTGCAACTGACATCAGCTACCTGGGCTTGTACAAAGCATCTGACTTAGTCCCCCGTGATATCCTTGTCGCTAAATCAGAGAGATGTGTATTTGACGAATGGACTGCTCAGTGGGTAAGGCATTGGCTGGGTTGTTAAGTTCATGGTTTAATGGTAGGTTTGGCAGTACTAGGTTAACGGTTGGACTTAGAGGTCTTTTCCAACCTAAAAGATTCAATGTTTCTAAAAGAAGTGTGGCCAGCAGGTCAAGGAAGATGATTCTTCCCCTCTTGTGAGACCCCGCCATGGAGTACTGCATTCAGCTCTGGGGCCTCTAACATAAGAAGAACATATACCTGTTGCAGCAAGTCTAGAGGAGGGTCACAAGGATGATCAGAGGGCTGGAACATCTCTTCTATGAAGAGAATCTGGGAGAGTTGGGGATGAGAAGGCTCCAGGAACAACTTATAGCGGCCTTCCAATATGTAAATGTGGCCTACAAGAAAGCTTGAGTGGAACCCTTTATCAGGAAGTTTAGTGTAGATAGAACAAAGGGTAATGGCATTAAACTAAAAGAGGGTAGATTTAGATTAGATATTAGGAATAATTCCTTACCATGAGGGTGTTGAGGCACTGGAACAGGCTGCCCAGAGAAGCTGTGGAAAGCAAAATAATTACAGTCTTCAAGAATCTATCATCTGAAGCACTTACTAAAGTATGTTTATTCACGCTGAAGGTTTTTTATTTCTGTTGGGCTCAAAGATATAGAGTAAGTCCACATTTTCAAAAATATATATTTTTTTTAGTTATTTAAACAGGTGCATGGTTTTAAATAAACGAGAAAAATACCTATCATTTCTGAATGTTACATTTGAATGTTACTTTATTGTTTTGCAATTATGACTTTGAAAATAGAAAAGTACAAAAGTTAATTTTATTAAAAAAATTATGCTTTCAAAATACCAAGGAGAAGAAAAAAACCCTAGGCCTGTAACTTTATTAAATAAATGGTCTCTTCCAGTTTTTATAAGCTCAGCAACTGGAAATCTCATTTGAATTTTTTTTTTTTTTATAACTCAGAAATACTCTTATGAACAATATTACTTGTTTTTCAACACACACATGAATTAGGGAATAGCTGAAGTAGTTCAAAAACAGTACTACAGAGGCAACTATCCAGTTCTACTCCTGAATCAAATTGCTGTCATTACGACAGAATTTTGAAGTCTTCACTTTGTCTCTCAGTAGACAAATCAAAGCATGAACCATATTTTTAAAAAATTATTTTGAACATTATTACATGCATAATCTTGTCTGATCTTCTGCATGTGCCAAAATTCTGTTTTGAAAGTAGATTCATTCTAAAAGATTTAATCTAAATCTAAATTATATTGAATTTATTAACTTTGAAAAATATTAGTTTTTAAATTTTGTAATGCATGAATCATGTTACTAAAACTTATCATAGGGTTACCAAAAGTATTTTTCTGCCCTGCAACCCTTTTTTCTTTTGATGTCTCTTTCTCCTTTGCTTTTATGTTTTTTGATTTTTTATTTTATTTTTTTTAATATCCCTGTTTTTCTTTCCTTCCCAAGCTCTGGAGTTTCAATAGCTTCACTGCAAAGACAAAGAAAATAAAGGTATGGTTTTCTTCATGAGTTGGAGTAAGAAACAAAACTGAATTATCTACAGCATAGCTGTTTCCTAAAATCTCTATCTGTAATTATTTTGTGTTTAAATTAATTTGTTATATTTATTAATCACCTCTTTCATGTGGATTATATTAAGCAAATGGTTTAATAGCAAGTCACTATAATTATTTACAAATGAAAGCCACACACTTTATTCTTGGTTACCCCATGGTTTTGTATCAGTAACAAGACCATCAGTATATCCTTCTGGACACATATACAGAACTGCTAGATTAATGGGAAAAAAAAAAAGTAACATAAATTTAAATTGTGAAGACTTTGTTTTCCTTTAGGGTGGGTTTCCAGGGAATGACTATGCAGGCTACCCATAGTTGAGAAAATATATTATCTAAAGATTTTCCATGTTAAAAATCTTAGAAGAAAATATTATTCCTGTAACACAATTACATTTGTGATGTTGTTCTATACAGTTTAAGGGGTGATTCCCAGAAATTAACAGCAATCTTGTGTTTTTACACAGATTTTCAGGAAGCTTGTTTTTTTTCTTGTATCCCATTACATTTTTCTCTGTAAATTTATTGTTCTTCCCTTTAAATTACAAGTAGACAGGATGAAAAGTATCAAGGTAATATGATGGATCATATAGTCCTAAACGTTCCTTAAAGTCATTCCATCATGATAAAAAAAAAATCTCTCATTCATATATGGTGTAGGGAGTGTTTGGAGTTGATGCTTAGCAATTTTTTTTTTGGAGGCACTCAAACTTCCAGTTGACTTGGCTGACCCAGTAACCCAGACAAATTTTGGAGTTGTGACAGATACTGCAATTTTTAATCATTTCAATTTGTCCTCTTTTAGAACGAAGTCTAATGAGTCTAATTAAGGTATATGACAGATTTTAAATTCAAAATAACGTTTCAAAACAATTCTTCTGAAGGATTTAGCAGCTCTTGGAAACTGTTTCCTCTTGCACATGAAGTGAATATACCTGGTTATTTTCACAGGTAAGGATGTATATTAAAGTGAAACTAGCTGTAATTTTCATCAGTTTAGGTATTTGCTCCTTCTTGACCCAGGCTTAAAAAATTTGCATTATCAAGCTTGGATATAGACCTCTGAAATCCTGTCTCATTTCAGGATAGTATATTGAAATCCTATCTTCTTCTATTTCCAATTTTATCTGCTGCACTTATTTTGTTTTAATAAAGGGCTTTGCCCATTTTGATTACTATTTAATGTCCCCCCCCCAAAAAAAAAAAAAATCTGAGTTCTTATTGCCTATTCTCTCAGAAAACACTGAATATTCTAAATCAAAGCTCAGAGCTTTCTGTGAACTGATTTCACCACCTCTTTTTCTGAATAGGCTTTTTAGAAGAGGTTATTTTTCTAGGACAGGGAAGTCCAGTTTACCTCTCTTGCAGAATTTCCTTCCCTACAGTATTTCAGATGTGCCAGGATGGGCATCCCTGTTTTTTCCTGAAGCCTCTGCATTCTCTGACTTAAATGGCAGAGGAGAGTAGACAAGTTACTAATTTGCAAAAGGAACAAAACATTTGCTTTGTCTTTGCTTTGTTGATATTTTAATCTGTGTTATTTGCATTCTGGCACTAAACTTTCCCATCATGTCCACATCAAGCTAGGAAAAAAAAAAGTCACGAAGAGAACTCCTGACTGGTCTACAAAGGCAATTTTATTCTATAATTAAGCAGTTGAAAACTCATTTTCAACTCATTTTCAACTTGTCAGAATCAACACATACTATGATAGGCTTATATTTCTAATTCTTTCCTGCAGACCCTCGTTCTTTTCTCAGTGTACTATGCAGGACTCCTTGCTGCCAGTAAAGAACAGGTCAAATGTTTTTTTTATTGTCCTTCTTGAACAGGATCACAGGGAAGAGAAGATGCCTGTGGGTACAAATCTTCAAACTCAGTACTGCACGTGTTGCAAATCTGATGGTCCACACAGCCAGAAGTGATTACTCAAAGAAAAGAATAAAGAAAACAGAGTTGTAATCACCATTCATTGGTTTAGAAATGTCATGCCAGCCACATTTCAGACATTGTATGGTATTAATACTAATCAGCATACATTAGCAGCCAGACATGTTCACAACTGTTCTAACAGCTGAGTGCCTCCAAGCTAAATTGATTTCATCCCTCAGACACCCATTAACACCTCTCCTTCCCATTTAGATAATAGAACACAGTTGTTCAGGGGTGTTTATGAAATGACATTCATTTGATTGATAAGTGACCTTGACTGAATGATAATATATGCTTGCTGGAATTTAAAAGATCTTTTCCCTTTCCAACAACCTTGTCAGGGTTACAGGACACCAAATCCTTAGAGAATTCATAGTTACACAGTCAGTAGTTACCTATTTTTTTTTTTTTATTTTTTTTCATGAGAAGCATGTTTGGGAGGATTAACTTTTTAATAAAATCTTACATATGCATCGTAATATTCTAATTGCAGAAGGTGACGAAGAAATCTGAGAACAGTGGTCTGGTTTTAAAAATGAATCAATGTTTAATTATCTGGTTTTTGTAGCTTAATCTATTTTGAAAAACTCACTGACTCCAGTGGAACATTCTTATTAAGATCAAATGAAATATTGAAGCTTCATATATTGTTAATTTTATAGGGCATATAACCTAGCTATGATTAATTAAGGATATTGGAAACCTCTGATACAATGCCAGAAAAAAAAAAAATCAGTTTAGTATAGGAAGGCTTTCTAGGGCTGCATTATGAGAGTTTTTCAATAATAGATTAAACAGACTAAATAATTAAAATGTCATTTGATTGAAATCAGACTGTTCTGATATTTCAGCATTACAACCTGTAACAGGCAAGACTGTCTTTTCAGCTCCAAATATGGAGACAATCCTTCCCATTCTGTTCTTTCCTTCAAGGAGTACTTCAGACAGAATTTAAAAGCAAATGACAGTCGCTGATTTGAATATTTATTTAAGAACTTAAACTAAAAGCTAGGTTTGGGAGTTGGGGGATGCTTGACTATGCTTACAACCAGATAAGATTACTGAAGAGGAATTTCTGGAACATGCCTGTCTTTGTTCTGGAGAAGATACTTGGGACACGAAGATGCAGCCACTGCTGATGCAGTCCCCAAGTGGATGCTCTTGAAGGCTGGAGCCCGCTCACTCTCTCTGCACAGCTGTGGCTGCTGCTGCTGCCCCTGGTAGAGTAAAAGGACACCTGAGCAGCAGCATCACCATCAGCACTTTCTGCTGCATTTTCTGAAGTTTCTGTGGCAAGGTAGGACACACAGGCACTCAGGTGCCCTTCATATGAGGCAGGATAAAAGGAGCCAGTGGGCTACTTCTAGTCCACATCTCTAGTTGGTCTGAGTCAGTTCGTTGCTCTAACGTGATTAACTGTTTTACAGCCCTTCCTGATAGAGCTGTTTCACCTTTTGTCACATATTAAAATATTATAAAAATAAATATTAACTAAAATAGAAATTGTTCTGTTGCAAGAGCGAGCTGGTGCAGGTATTTGGTGTATAGCTGGAAAACCTCAGCAGATGAGGCAGTGGTAAACCCACCAGGTATACTCCACAAAACTGGCAGGCTACAGAGACCAAATGCATTCACTGCCTGGTTCGGAACATGAAATTGAACGGAAGTCTTCCCCTTTGAAAGACAGCGCAGCCATCACTACATTTGTTTTTCCTTTGAAATTTTTAAATGCAAACCCTAATTCAGAAGTTTTTTTTTGTTTGTTTGTTTGTTTTTCTTCCCAGATTTGTCAGTAAGTGTTACAAGCTATTTCTTTTGAATAGAACAGCTGTTTATACTCAGTCTTATTTAAGCAAGACAAAAATAGAAGCAAAGGCATTCCAAAGCTGGTTCAGAGTTATTTGCATAGCTTAATTTCCATTTTTTTGGAAGCATGTTTTCTCTGTTCCACTACTACAACTTTGCTGTAGTATGTCTTGTTTGTTCTGCTGCCAGAATTGAAAAGCTCAATCAGGCATGATGCTCATGATGTGGGGATCAAACAACAGTGCCTTTTTTTCAAGGATTTCTTTACACTGATCAAGGATCTCACGTAGTTCACAGTTCTGCAGCCACAGTATATAGTGCACTGTCTGTCCTTTCTTAGTGAGCAGTGTTCTGTAACCCACTTCTTAGAAGTGAGCTCTGTCTGTAAGAGTAAAATGCTGCCTCTGGAGCCTTTGAAGCAGGAGATCTTGTGTTGAGGGTCCATCACGGAGTTCATCGCTGACTGCAGCATGGTGCCATGGGTTTTCCTGCTTCAAGGTTTGCATGCACCATACTAGTGCACTGTGAAGGCAGGAGGTGCCAGTGCTGTACTGCCTCTGGGAGACAGAAGCCTGATGCCCCTTATGTTCATGGTTTGAGACCTGAGAGTCCTGAGGTAAAGCTGAAGAATTCTGTGAAGTCCAGGACTTAACCTTGAAAATAGCCCAGAGAGTAACCCTGAAAATAGTCAAGAGAATAAACTTTTGAAATAGGCATGGCTGACATAGCATATGTTAAATAGGACAAATGTTCTTGTTCAGTTCTGCCAATGTTCAGGAAAATAGGTGTTAATGCAAACAACAAAAATATTAGGCTACTTTTGAATAACATGCATGGTGTTTTTAAAAGGGCATCAGCACTCTTTTTCCTAATTAGACCAACTGGCAATAGTCCAGGCTTTTGTCTAGCTGCTTGGGTCAAAGGTGTAGAAATGATTTCAATGTAATATAAAATAAACATCACAGTGGGTATAATACCGACTGTAACAATAATTTGACATGTAATGCATCATTATCTCTCATAATAATTTTGAGCTGGCACAATATGAAGTGAAAAAAAAAAGAAAAAACAAAACAAAAAAACAAACAAGGCCAAAAACACAGGGCTTTGTTGTTGAGTTTAAACATGTCTTACTGTTGGGTTCAGAGAATTTTCATTTAACCTTTAACAATTGATTCTTCCATCATGACCTTCGTGCTTTCACCTTTACTGACATCCAAATTGACCTCTTTAAAGTACTAGCTGGAAAAAGAGATGGAAAATCTAAATTACAGCTCAATATATAGAAAAAGAATAAATGTAAACCGGTTTGTCTGCATGTGTTGTTTGCAGATATTTTTTTTCTGATCATAAAGCATTCAGGCTGAATTTCATTTGCCAGAAGCATACGCACTCCTTTTTCATTTTCAGGGTTGGAAAGTTAAAAAATGTGAAAGTTAAATGTTTTATTTGTGATTATCAGATGCCTTAAGTTACTGAAAGATAGTTGAGTAACCATTAGATGACCATGATTGCCAATCCAATGATGCAAACATTCAGAATACCCTTCTTACATCTGCTGTGAACAATTCATTGGTTGCCCAGTAAAAAGAACTGACATATGTATCCAATCCGACAACAGATGGCGTTATTTTTATGTTTCTGCCAGCACTGATGTTATATCATATCATAGGAAATCTACAAGCAACGAATTTAAATTTTAAAAGGTACTGTAAGAGAAGAATGGTGGTGTCTTGAAAAATTAATCATTTTATTATCTTGAAAGATGTTTGAGATGAGAAAAAACAGAAGTGTAGAGATGCTATAAGCCCAATTTTAGCATGTGAGCCGCTGGTATGGTAGAAATTCCATAGGCTGCACATATTTGCTGTAATTCCTCCTTCCCCAAAATAAAGTTCTATACTCAGCAATAATAAAATTCTATATTTAACTTAGCTACTCCCCATTTCCTGATTCATCTCTATTTCTGCATCACAGAATCCATCCACACCTCTAGTTCCACAACTTTCTCCATATGACATCCCCACAACTGGTTGTGCTGGCAATGCTAATCTAAACAAAAAAATCACTTGGCAAAACAGAAGTTTCAGAACTCAGATTAGTATCAATGTGCTGTCTTCCTTTCCCAGGTAGTAGTGTTTATACAACAGATGGCATCACACAAGTTGGAGACAAAGGAATGCGCAACATGAAAACACATAGCTTACAGTGAGACATGCATTTTTAATCTACCGTTTGTTAATAAACTCAGATTTTAACCTGTACTTTGTCTTCTGTAGTCCTGGAACTTCCCCAAATATCTTTGGGGAAAAAAGTGAAAAAATTTCCGATTTCATTTGCACCCCACTTTTTTCTTAGTCACCCTGCACCAAATTCTCAAAGAAAAAGTAATAAAAGGAAATCTTATCTCAGCTTATTTGGAGTTTTCCTCTCTCGTGTTTGTTTCCTGATTAATATATTTTTGTCATTCCAGTATAAACATAAAAGTCAAACAAGAGTTCTGCTCAGTCAGGCTGAAGGTTTGACTAGTTCAATATCCTACCTGCAATATTAGCTAAAAACAGATAGCTAGTGAAGAGTACAAGAATACAGTATTCAAAAGTTAACAGCTATTGAAGAACAGTGTTAGCTTTATTTTACAAACTCATTAAGATAAGAAGGGCAAATCCCACTGGATATTCTGAAGTGATTCATCCTCATTGTCAGAGGAAAAAAAAAATTGTTTTAGACCTGTATGGTAGTGCATTGCTGCATGGAGGCAAGTCCTTCCAACTGCAAGCTGGTTCAGTTATGACTGTGATAAAACAAAAAGAAGCAGGAAGAGTGGGCCGGTACCTGGTAGAAACTTTGCATGGCTTGGAGGGAGGTTTGTTTGTGCTGACTGAGACTGCAGAGCTGGAGCTGGCAAAGGCTGAAGATGAGAGGGTACTGGCTACATAGCACAGATGAAACTAAGACACACAGCTTAGCTGGCAGTGAAGATGTGTGCTCTTCACTTGCCCAGAAAGGAGAACAAGTAGTGTTGGGAGAGTGGTTAATTCCTCCCTAATAAAGAAAGAAGTTGGGAAGGTCCTGCTGGGCAGGACCAGGTTACGCTGGTGTGGCAGTTTGACAGGAAGGATGGCAAGGTTTATGTGAGATAAATTCACTATATGTTGTAAACTCAAACAGATTTTTGTTTTGTGTATCTTACATTATAAGCTGTTTCAGGCATAAATACTAGGCTTCAAAAAAAAACCCTTATGGAAGAGTTCTTCTCTTATGGAATCCTTCCTATGGAAGAAAAGAAGTACTGTGACTGCCCCTCATAGGGGGGCATGACTAAGAAGTTATACTATAATCAAAATGTCCTGCTTTTCCTGTTTCTAGCAGAACAGTAGTGTCAGTCCTTTAGATTACTTTACTGTCAGCACTGCAAATGTTTTTCAGCAGAAGCCATGTAAATACAAAGGAGCACATGTATGCTTCATGGCCAACCGTACTGGAGGACTGTGCTCTGGAAACAAATGGATCATCTCTCTGGTGGAATAATGTCACTGGGAAATTAAAATGACCCTAACTATTATTTACCAACACTGTTGCTTACTTACACCAGTAAGCAGCTGAGCCCTACACAACCATTCACTCATATCCCACCATGGGATGGGAAGAGAATCAGAAGGGTAAAAGTGAGAAAACTTACGGACTGAGATAAGGATGGTTTAATAGGTAAAGCAAAAGCTTAGTGCACAAGTAAAATAATACTAATAAAAAAAGGTATTCATTCACTGCTTCCTCTCAGCAGGCAGATGTTCATCCATTTCCAGGAAAGCAGTGCCCATCACACATGATGGTTACTTGGACAAAAGCCATCACTCCAATTCTGTGCACCCCCACCCCCACCCTTCTCTCCCCCAGCTTTTATTACTGAGCATGACACCACATGGTACGGGGCATCCCTTCTGACCAGCCTGGGCCAGCTGTCCTGGCTGTGTCCCCTCCCAGCTCCTTCTGCACCCCCAGCCTCCTCACTGCAGAAGGCCTTGACACCATGTGAGTATTCCTCAGCAACTGCTAAAACACTTGCATATTACCAACACTGTTTTTTGTCACAAATCCACAACATAGCACTATACAACCTAGAGTGAAGGAAATTAACTCAAAAACCAGTACAACTGCACATCTCAAAGCCTTTCCAAGTCTATAAAGGACTAGTTTGCTAAGGAATGACTGGCTAGAAGTGGAAGTCACAATGCAGAGTGATGATGATAGTAAGGAATATAGCAGGGACTGTTGTATTCATGAATAATTTTCTTTTTAGACTGTTTCAGAGGTCTGCGAAGACTCAATTGTCCCATGACACACAGTCATCAAAGCCACAGATAATCAACAAAACTCTTCAATATGATGGATTTTGTTGGTGTATCCTATCTGGTGATGGAGATACATTGTGCATGGGAAGACCATCTTAACAAACTATGTATGAAATGTTCAACCTCTAGTTCTTGGAGAAGAAAATGTTCTCTGAGAAATCTTTAAATTTCTAGGCACATCACTACAACAGGAATAAATAAAAGCCCCCAAACGTATCCAAGCTCTTCCTTCCATTTCATTCTTCAAATAAAAACTACACAGTAAATATAGGCAAATTAATCTTTCATTAGGAATGTTTTAGGTCCGTCACCTTTATCTCTCATTTCTGAAACAAAATGGAGAGTGAGCAAGAAAACAGTACCTAACCCTTCCAGATCATCTTTCTCAGCTTTTTTCAGGAAATGTCCAACCTCTCTATATCGGGTCTGATGGAGAGGCTCATTGTGCCTGTTATCTTAATATTGAGGCCTGGTGCTAGAAAGGTTTTTTTTATAAGCCTCATACCAAAATACATCTTCATCAGCCCTCAGAACTTATATAGGTAACTTTCTTTGGGTACCAGTTCTTTAATGTGTTGGATGGAGTAAATGCCCTTGCTTATAATATGTAATTAAATATTTTCCTAATAGACCATCATATTTGTCAAAAAATATAAAGTTTCATTGATTGTGAGATATGCACTTCAAGACTAACTTCACATCTGATAAACTAAGTACCCCTCAAACAGAAAACAGAGTAGGAACTCTGAAACACATGATGAAGCAGTTGTGGCCATCTATGATTTTACCACTGGCAGCTGTTTGCCACCAAAGCTCTGCTAGAAGTCACTTATGTGTGACAAATCCAATGTATTTCACAGTCAGCTGTTTCCAGGTGAGGATCATAATACAGCCCACCATGCAAACCAAACTTTGCCCTAAAAGTTTGTCTATAGAGCAGGTGACATTCAAGAGTGTGCTTCTGTTTTCTGACTCTGTTAGTTGATATTATCTCCAGCACAAGATCAGTTAGACAGCTGGGTAAATAACATCTTAAAGCACAGCAATAAAGTTTGCCAGATCTCATCTGTCAAAGATCTTGCAGAAAGTAAATTATCTATGCATGAAGATCCCTAACAGTTATTACTTCCCATTTCAGGGAGAATGTTTTCCCCTCCTTAGGCGTATGATGAAACAATCCTTGAGGAAACTGCATACTTAAGTTTTCTTAGCCACTAGCAATCTGCTTTTACATTTCTTCAGAGTCTTCCATGAAAAAAAAAATATAAAATTAGAAAGAACAGGACTTTTATGACCAGCTTAATTGTCTCAGCAATTTTTGATACCACTTACCCCCAAAAAATAAAATAAAAAAATGATACTTAGATGTTGCCAGTTCTTAAGTTTAAATCGCTCTTGTCTTTCATTGCCGCTCATAACTAGAAACACAGCTACACCTGTACTCAAATACCTTTATAAAGAGAGGGAAAACACATCTGCCTGCAAACACTTCTGCAAAGACATAAGATTCTAGATGGACTTGCTGGCTGTTCTGTCCTTAAACTTTGCAGATTGCTGTTCAGGATAGCTTCCTTTGGAGACGGTATGCTGATTTGCCTAAATTTAAGCCATTCCTGGTCTTTGGTAACTGACATTATAGTATAGATGATGAAATAGCCATTCAATCAGCTACAAAGGACACAGCAATCTTTTTGTAGCCAGAAGCTCACTCTCAGGAAATCTTGGCAAAGAAGGAATCTGAGTAATTGGCAGATGTGAAACGACATGTGTGTTTACAAAGGTTATCTATTTTAAACTGCTTTTAAAAATCCAAACATTTTCTTTTGCAGTTTTTGCATGTTTTACAATAGAAGACATGTTTACATAGCTTACAAGAAAAAGTAATATTAGACTGTAGGACTAACACAAACTAAATTCTGGCTGGTTAGTAATGGCCAAGACTTCACCTACAGGTTGCATTTTTTTCAAATTGAAGATTTTTGTTATTATTTTTAATTACAATTTCTAATTGTCTCAGGTAGTTGTTTGTTAGTAAAGTAAAATTTTTCATAGAACTAGAGTGAAATCACAGTGTCTCCATCCTGTTTTCAAACTGGTTTAATAGTTAATAAGAAAGGGTTTTGTCCTTAAAATTTAATTTATAATAGATTTAATGAAACCATGTTTTAAAAATTTCAATTAAAAAATTAAAAACACCTCGTTAATTGTTAAACCAGTATAAAACTAGGCTGGAGACTAATTTACAGGTGGTAGGTGAGCAAGTTGTCAGTAACTTTTAAGAAAGATGACCACAGCATAAAAAATGCACTCCTGACACTTTTTATTTTTAAGATCCTTAATTTTAAATACATACAAGAGCTAATTCCTGCTGGACAATGCTTCTTAACTTTATTAACTTTCAGGTTAGCATGTCATATAAAAAAGACAAATTCAAGTTAGTTTTAAAGGTGAACTGGAAAGCAATTCATATAATTGGAATTTGCTAATATATTTCTGATTAATTGTTTTGATAAAATGATTATGATGGATCTCAGTGAGTAAGAAGTGGACATAAAACATGTAGATATATTCTACTCTTCCCTCATTAGGAGCGTTTCTCTCTCTCTCATAAAACTCACTCACTGGTATTTGGGTCTGTTGTGTGTCTCTTAAGCAAGTTTTAGCTGTGTTCCCCCCTCCTTTTTGTTTTTCCTTTTTTTTTTTTTCTTTTTGTATGTGTGTATTGTCAGGCATAGAGCTGGTCAGCACTAAGAAAGCTGATTTATATCAGAGAAATACCCAGAAATCAATATTAGGTACCCAGTGCATGCTGGTGTTGGCAACAAAGGCCCTTATTGACCTTATATAAGCCTTGGGATAGACTGCAGCTCACCTGGAATTTGGAAGGCTGCAGTTGTAGCCTTAAGAGCCTTAGCTTGAGAACTACTAAGACTTACAAAGCCAAATACACTTGTGAAGTCTTAAGTATATTTTGCTGGACTAAGTTCTGCTTTCACACAAGAGTAAATTAGGTCATTCAGATTGACTTTTCCCATGATAACTCTCTCTTTTTTTTTTCTTTTTTTTCTTCACTCTTCAACTATATACAGTTGTGCAACAAGCTGCTCCCCCAGTTTTTTAGTGACAGTGTACAAAGCATTTACACAATGTAGAAAAGACACTGGTAAGTGTTTTACCTATTAGAAAGTAATTCAAATGCATTCAAGACAATTTGCTTTCAGGTAATAAGTGATTTGAAGCAGATAATGCCAATTTTTGCATAAAGTAGCACACTTTATTTCTTTCTGAAAAATCAGCATTTTCCAAATACGTTATGGCAACTGATTTACCTCACTTTCATATGAATCATTCCAACAGGCTTCATTCATACACCGAAGATTATAAATTTAGGTATTTACTGCACACAGATACTTCTCAAAGTAAGAGTTGGTGCCTGCTTCTGTCATTAGACATGTAGCTACAGAACCAACTGAATATTTAGGATCTTACTAGTAGTTAATGAAGTTGATAGAAAGTTGAGGGCTTACATGGGCATTAGGAGCATACATATTCTTTTGGATCTTGGATATGCACAGCTTTGGAAGCTTGGTTTTAGTGTTAGATCATTTTTTGAAAAGAGACTCAGGCTTCCACCCTGTGAAATTTTGAAAATTCTCCTCAGAGTAAATAAACACTGATAAATTCACATGAAATAACTTCCAGCTTCTTCTTTCCAACAAAGCTTATCAGCAGAGTGAGAAAGTTGAATATGAATGTCTTTGAGATTCAGTAATGTGGTAAATAATATTGGTCCTTTCAAAAGTCTATCTTGTTTCTTCAATAACTGAGCCAAAGGAAGTGAGAGGCAGCCAGATGGCCAGAACACAGAATCTTGTAAGAAAAAAATCAATGTGAGAAGATTATATAATAGAACAAAGTATTCCTTCTTCCTTCAGAACATCCCTTTTTTCCCAAAGGATGGAAAACTGCCAGACTGGCCATCTTGCATTAGAAATGTCACCATTTGCAGTAAATATAAAATGTAGCCAGTTTCAGCCAGTCAGTATTAACCCATTAGCCACTCAAGACTTATCTTCGGTGAACTGAAATGAAGAGGAATACACTGACCTTTATTTTTTCCTGCATTGAACTCTACTAGCATTCTCCAACCTCCTGCAAGAATGCTTCTCTCTTGAGCCTTATAACCACATAAGAACAATTCCCTCACATCTAGCAAAACACCTTCGTATTATCTCGTTTAACCGGTCCCACTCCGCTAGTTACGAGGCACAGGGAATGGAAAGATGTGTCTGCTGAGCTACCTTTTCTAAATTGAGTGCCTGTTGCACTCATTTTTACAACTACAAAGTACTTTAAAACATCCAGTACTACAAACTAGTCTAGTTTCAAGAAGTAGACAAGAAAAGTGTATCTTGTCAGCATAAGGAAAGATTTCAGGATTATGATAATGACAGAGTACAAAATAAATATAAGCTATAATAAGCAATCAGGAAATTGAATTTAATTTATTCTTTAGCATAGAATCATAGAATGGCTGAGGTTGGAAAGGACCTCTGGAGGTCAACCAGTCCTGCCCTGCTACTCAAGCAGGGTCACACAGAGCAGTCTGGGTGGTTTTTGAGTATTTCCAAGGAGGGAGGCTCTACAACCTCTCTGGGTAACCTTCAACAGTTCTCATGCACCCATACAGTAAAGAATTGTTTCCTGATGTTCAGAGGGAAATTTCTGTATTCCAGTTTGTGCCCATTGCCTCTTGTTATGCCAGTGGGTGCCACTGAAAAGAACTCTGCAAGGATCTGCTTGAAAGACTCCCAAGAGATAAGACCTTGGAGGAAAGAGGAACCCAAGAAAGCTGGTTGATATTCAAGAATCACCTCCTCCAAGCTCAAGACAGATCCATCCCAATGAATAGCAAGTCAGACAAAAGTGCCAGGAGGTACTTTTGAGACTGCACCAGTGGTACAAATTCAGCTGACATCCCCTTCTTTGCACCATTCTGTAAAAACTGCTGCTTCTATTGGCTGTTTTCTGTGAGTTATGCTTGAAGCCTGGCTTTTCCACAGACCTCTCCTGAGCACCAGCTGAAGAAGTACTTGACATCCCCAAACGATGGGGCAACAGCCAGGAAGGCCCCAGGCACCTTGGGTCAAGGATAGATGATCTTCCTCATCAGTAGCCTCTAGAGCTTCCTCAGGCCCACATCCCTGTGGCTTTCCCTACCTTTCCTGAAGTGGTAGCAACAGTGGTCACCCTTATATTTCTCAGTGTTCCTAAGTATTCTGCAATGATCCTGGACCTTGGTGAAAGCAGAAATCAGAGACTGCTGTACAAACTGCTGCCTATGCTGCCTGCCTCTGCTAGCTGTGCTCTCAGCCTAATCACTTCAAGATTGAGAAATTTCCTTTCAGGTATGGAAAGAAAATATAATATACATATAAACTCACATATACATATAAGCATTTTCTGTGTCACTGATACAGTGAAATTTCATTCTTCCTTTCTAGTGTAGTAAGCTTGAAGTGAAACAGTATCTATTTATTTATTTACTTACTAATTTATTTATTTTAAATAGTAAGTTCAGTGTTTTAAATATTTTCCTGGACATTTTATCCTTGTATTTCTGTTTTGACTAGTTGTTTAAAAGCTTTGTCAGTAACATATAGAAAATATGTATTAAAAAATAATCTTACAAAGCAGATAAAAATATTTGCTTCTGGCTCAAAGATTTGGATATGGGAAAAAAAAAAGAAAAAATATAAGTAATGTATGTCACTCAGACTGCGGTTCTACAGTTCTTTTACACACACGTCTATGTCTTCATGTTGCCAACATTTCCTTCATACAATTGTCCGTATTTCTGCAGTCAAGTGGGCAGCCAGGCCAAGGAACTGGTGATATTGAAAACTCATCAAGGAAAAAAAAAGCAAAAACAACAAAAAAAATTTCAACCACAGTTATTCCATAAATTTCTACAGTTCACTGTGTAGTAATGTCTGTTACTAGTGCTTGGATATAACTGCTCCAAAATTAAAAGCACCATAATTAGATGCACCATAATTTTTGTTAGATCCAAATACATTCTCATGTTGTTTACTTTATCTTAGCATCATCATCACAGAACTGATAACCAGTCTGATCTTTTATCAATATGTTGTCAAGAGTGTGATGGTCTCTGCCCATGAGATTCTGTTTTTCCCCACTCCCCACCCAAAACAGACAGTTCAAATGAGGTAGATACAGGAGAGCAAACTGAATTATGTAATCAAGTAGAAAGTATTGTTACGATAAGCCCTGTATTTGTAATAGAAGCAAACCCATCAAATTTGTAGTGCCTTCCATTGAAAGATTTTAAAGTTGTTTAAGAAGTGCCAGAATGAGTAACCTATTTTATAGGTAGAAAAACTAGGCAGAGAAGCTGTAGGTAGTTTGTCAACAGGTCGTGGCTAGGGCACTTCTCAGTTTAATTGCTTCTTATCTTTTAGATTTCAAATCCCATGTTATGAAAGCTTTAGTGCTCCATGCTATCAGATCAAATCAGAAGACCTGCTTTATCCCAAACTAACAGAACAGAACCACAAAAACCTTGAACTAAATGTTCATAGTAAGATGCTGTGTGCTACAAATAAGCAGCTTAACAGTGCATCTGTTCCAAAACTGGAGTTCAGTGTAATATTGTTACCTGATCCAGGTTTAAAAATAAATAAAATGGCACCCCAATCCATACAGCTACATGGTGACTTAAAAGCAGTAGAAAATCTAATAAGATGCCCTCAAATTAGAAAGTCAACAGAAGAGACAACTGATGGATGTACATTCTCACTAAAAGGGCTGACATCTTTCCTATACCTTCTCACTGCTTTTCCCATTCTCATCATCTTAGTATTAATATCCAGCCTGAACTTTCATCAATTTGCTCTCCACCATGCCACAGTCTCTGCTAAGCTCTTAATGAGATGCTTGATCACACTGTCTGTGCAGGATGAGCTGCAGATGCAAGATGAGTGCATGCAGTCGTCCTGAAAATGTTTCTACCTGTATTTTCTCACAGACTCCCCTAATTGCAATTCCCGTTACTTACACTGAGCAGAACCATGATACAGAATCCCATAAAGTATCCTTCAGGGTAGAATAACTACAAATCATTTAACGATTATTCAGTTGCTTATTTAATAACAAAAATCTATGCAGAAATCCTGACACTGCATAAAGCAGATTTTAAAAGGATATTTCAATGTATCAAAATGTATTTAATTTAGTTTTGGCTCTTTTCTGCTTTGGAGGATTCTTGCATCCTACTTTGCTGCAGTAACAGGATTATTGAGTTTAACTGCTTATGTTGGAAGAGAAATGACAACCACATAGCCAATGATGATAAGACAGAATTGCTGCAGCCTGAGGGGTTTCTAAGAAACATCTTCCATATATTGTTTCCTACTATGCGTGGGTTGGTGTAATCAGCTACCATCCTCCAGCAAAATAAAATCAAGAAAAGATCAGTGAAAAAGTAGTGAGAAAGAAGCATTCCTAGGTGCCTCTTTTCACTGCATGCATTAATTCCCTACCATATCTTCCTGTGCTCCTTCTGTTCTAAAAGATTTACAGTGTTTTACCATTTTGCTGCTGTTGTTATGCCCACTGCAATGCAAAACTGTTCGTTTTTTGAGACTGAAACAAACTGGTACTACAATGATGACAGTAGGATTTCTCAGTACGTTCTATTTAATAACTCAATAATAAATATCAAATATCTGCAACAGTGTCATGCACAGTGAAAACTGCATGTGAATATACATACATATATAAAATATGCATTTATATATATATGTATATATACATATACTATATATGTGTGTATATATATACATATACATATATATACATGCACACATACTGTGCATGTATATATATATACACTATGCAGTATATTTGTTCTTTTCTTCCTGTACTGGCTTTGGGTGGCAATGTTTTGGTAGCAGGGGGCTGCAGGGGTGGCATGTCAAACACAGTTGGCTCCAGCCAGGCTGATACCTGAGGTTGTCCAAAAGGGTTGGAACTGGCACAGCACTGGCCAAAACTGAGCTCAGCAGCCATGATGAAGCACTCTGTGCTAACAAATAGACAAAGGGACCTACAGTCCATGGAGGACCCCATACTGCAGCAGGTGGTTGTGTCCTGAAGGAGATCGCAGGCTGTGCAGAACCCACACAGGAGCAGGCCCTGGCACGAACTGCAGCCCTTGGAGAAGAGCCCACACTGGAGCAGTCCTTTCCTGAAGGACTGGACCATATGGAGAGTACCCTTCCTGGAGAAATTCCTGAAGAACTGTACTCTCTGGGAACAGCCCTGTGATGGTTTTACTCGGGTGGGCAGCCAAGCTCCACCTCAGTCACTTTCTCACTCCCGCTCCTTGAAGGGAAAGGGGGAGAAAATACAATGCAAAGGGCTCAAGGGTTGTGATAAGAACAGGGAGATTGCTCAACAATTACCGTGATAGGCAAAGCAGACTCAGCATAGGGAGACAGTAAGATTTATTGCCTATTATTAGCAAGCTAGAGAAGTGAGAAACAAAGGAAAGAAACCAAAAATGCCTTCCCCCCATCTGACTTCTTCCACCACCTCCCCCCAAGCTGTGCAGGGAAACAGGGAATGTGGCTGTGGTCAGTCTATAGCACTTCATCTCTGCCGCTCCTTCTCGTTCACTGTCTGCCCCTGCTCCATGTGGGGTCTCTCCCACGGGATGCCGTCCACAGGCAGCAGCTCTTCAAGAACTGCTCCCACATGGCTCCATACCATAGGGTCCATCCATCCCCCAGGAGCAAACTGCTCCAGCATGGGTCCCCCCCAGGTGGGCGGCAGCTCCCCCCAGACCTCCTGCTCCTGCATGGGCTCCTCTCCACGGGCTGCAGCTCCGGCCCGGGGCCTGCTCCTGCAGGGGCTCTCCGGGGGACGCAGCCTCCTCCAGGCCACATCCACCTGCTCCACTGGGGGCTCCTCCACGGGGGGGCTGCAGCGTGGAGATCTGCTCCATGTGGGACCCATGGGCTGCAGGGGGACAGCCTGCTCCACCAGGGGCCTCTCCACAGGCCACAGGGGAACTGCTGCTCTGGCACCTAGAGCACCTGTCCCCCTCCTTCTTCACTGACCCTGGCACCTGGAAGGCTGTTTCTCGCTCCTCTCTCTCTCCCTGTGAAGCAGCCTTTTTTGTTATTATTTTCCCCTTCCTTAAATATGCTCTCACAGAGGTGCAAACAACATAGCTTATTGGCTCGGCTCTGGTCAGCAGTGGGGCCCTTATCTAACATGGGACAGCTTCTAGATTCTTCTCGCAGAAGCCACCCCTATGGCCCCCTGCTACCAAAACCTTGCCATGTAAACGCACCAGAGCAACTCTTTCGGTGAAGAAATTTTTCCTAATAACCACCCTAAACCTCCCCTGGTGCAACTTAAAGTTTTTTGCTCTTGTCTTACCACTTGGGGCTTGGGAGAGGAGAACGATCCCCACCTCTCTGGAGCCTCCTTTAAGGTTACCGTAGAGCACAATAAGGTCTCCCCTGAACCTCCTTTTCTCCAGACTAAACAACCCCAGCTCCCTCAGCCGCTCCTCACAAGACTTGTTCTCTAAACCCTCAACAAGATTCAGAGCCCTTCTCTGGACATGCTCCAGCACCTCGATGTCTTCGATGAACACAGTATTCGAGGTGTGGCCTCACTAGAGCCGAGCACAGAGGGACAATCACTTCCCTAGTCCTGATGGGCACTCTATTTCTGATACAAGCCAGGATGCTCTTGGCCTTCCTGGTCACACTTCTTGACCACATGTTCCACAATAACAATTTTCATTTTTGAGGGTGGAAAAACCGTCATTCAAATAGAATAACAGAAAATCTCGCTGCATTACACCAGGAGTACGTTTTCAAAAGTTAAAAATAAATAAATAAATAAATAAATCTTAATGGTATAGGTATATCATCTTTTTTATTTTTTTACATACAGTAACAATAATAATGGCAATGCAAACTACTGTTCATACTACATTATTTTTCTTTATGTTATTTCTCAATGTCTGAGAAAATCACAGTTGTTGGATTTGGAACAGTTGATTTATTATAGCATTAAGTACTAATTGCTTTCCCACTCAGTAATTTGTCTAATGTAAGAGAAGCTGAAGAAATGAGGTCTTCACAAAGACAATAAGCTAACTCTGAAACAACAAGACTGATTCTTGCACGTGTGATAAAACTGTTTCCTCAGCTGAGAGTGTCTCTGAGCTCCATCTTCTCTTGTGGCTGTAATGACCATTACTGAGGTATAGATTCAGTCTCCCTAAGCTTGCTGTCCATAATAAAACAGAATAAATCCGTGTGTACTTGACAGAAGCATGAATGATGTATTTTGTTAGAATTTCAAGATTTTTGAGGAGAAAGGAGCCTCCAAAATATGGACTGGTTCAGAAGAAATGAACATGATCTTGCGAGAGCAGTCAGTTGTGCTGGATCATGAAGAATGCTATCAGAGGAATCCTGGCTTCACTCCAATGTTTTAGTTATTGCTGAGAAGGGCTTGCACAGTTTTAAGGCCTTTTCCATTTTTTTTTTTTTCACATTGCCCTGCCAGTGAGGAGGCTGTGGTTGCAAAAAAGCTGGGAGGCAACACAGCCAGGACATCTGAGCCGAACTGGCCAAAGGGATATTCCATACCGTATAGAATCATAGAACGGTTTAGGATGGAAGGAATCTTCAAGATCATCAAGTTCCAACCCCCCATGCCATGGGCAGGAACACCTCCCACCAGACCAGGTTGCTCAAAGCCCCATCCATCCTAGCCTTGAACACTTCCAAGAATGGGGCATTCACAGCTTTGGACAACCTCTTCCAGTGTCTCCTCATCCTCACAGTAAAAATTTCTTCCTTACCTGAGTCTATCCTCAGCCTGTCTTCATAGGAGAGGTACTCCATACCTCTGATGATCATTTTTGTGGCTCTACTCTGGACCAACTGGGTCTCTCTTGTGCTGGGAGCCCTGCTACACCATACCCTGGACTCTTGAGGGCAGAGTAGAGCGGGAGAATCACCTCTCTTGCCCTGCTGGCCACTCTGCTTTTGATGCAGCCCAGGATACAGTTGGATTTCTGGGTTGCAAGCGCATATTGCTGGCTCATCAACCAGTACCCCCAAGTCCTTCTCCACAGGGCTGCTTTCAAGGTATTTCTCACCTAGTCTATACTGGTGTTTCAGAGAGCCCCTCTGCTCATGCATTAGATTGGGAGGCTGGGCATCTGGTTTGGATTGTTGGAACACCTAGCTTCAAGAAGAATTAAAATTGAGTGTTGGACATCTACAACAGTAAAGAGGCATTTTCTCCTGCTCTGTGGTAGGCAATGGGCATAGCTGAAATACATCTGAAAAAAAACTGTTACCAGCTCGTACCGTTCCAGACAGACCCTTGATGATATCAGGGCCAAACACTGTGCTGCCAATTGTACAGACCTCATAGTATTATTACTTTTAAAGGCAGTTAAACTTAATAAGCAATGACTTTTATTAGAACACTAAAGAAAGCCTATTCATCAAAGGCTGCATCTTTATTAGATGTGGGGATGGAGCAATAATGTAGTTTTGCAACAAATGAATATTACAGCAATGAGTATTTGTTATTGGTGGTCTGTGAGTGAATGAATGAAGTGGCCCTGTGGCTGCTGCACCTTCTATGATGATGGTAGCAAGGGAGACCCATGTTCCTGCTGGAGCTCTTTCTAGACTGTGAATTTATCCGAACTGTGTTGTGTTCCCTTGGAGGTATAGCAACAAGCAATGTAGTCCAGTTGGAGAAGATCAGTAGATCAAAGCAGCTAAGGCTAAAGGCCTTACATATTCATCATGTGGTTCCAGCATCTAGGAGCTTTGGACTAGATTCATTTGGAGCCATTGGACAAAAATGTCTGCAAACTTTGATTCAAATCTATCTGAAGAACAGGTGATTAGTTTGGGTTTTTATATCCCCTTTAGGGGTTGCAATGCATTGATCTTGCACCTGAAACAGATCTTTAATTTCTGTTTCTTTAGAGAGAACATTCATTCATGTAGCACTGATCCTCTGTGAAACTACAGCTGGATGGAGTAAATGTGATTACTGGAGTTTTATTACAAAACTACATTATTGCTCCATCCCAGCATCTAATAGAGATGCAGCCTTTGAGGAACAGATTTTCCTTAGTGTTCTAAGAAGAGCTGCATCCAAAGGAACTGGGGTTCTCCTAGGACCACTACAGAAATATTTCTGCTCTCCATAGCTTGTCCAGCACAGGTAGTGTTGGTCAGAGCACAGTTGCCTCTGACACTTGGTGCATGAGACTTAACATAGACTCACAGTTTACACTGAGGTCAATCTGAAAATGAGAATCATGTTGGAGATGAGAAGAAGGTGACAGAGATGTACTTAGGGTAAATGAGTAATTTCTGTGCCCATTTCTTCCAAGCTGAATAAGAACAAAGTGAATTAGTTTAGCACTTGTCAGTAACTTAGATCACGATAGATTCAACAGATTTTATTTCCTAATTGTCCTGATAGTACATTTTCCTGTCCATTGTGGGTCTGTTCCACTTCCTAGAGCAGTCAAGCTGGATTCTGCCATTTGTCAGCAGAATTTTACATAAACTTTTACTGAGTACAGTCTACATAAATAGAATATAAACCCTGTTTAACTTCCTCCATCCAGTCAAATGAATAGGTATTTTATTTTAAAGGACTAAGCATTTTTTTTTTGGGGGGGGGGGGGGTCCATTTTCTAGACCTTACAAAATAGATCATGGCAACGTTCTATTGAAAATTGTGAAAACAGTTATCTTAAGAAACAAAA
Source organism: Anser brachyrhynchus (assembly GCF_964034855.1). NCBI lineage: Eukaryota > Metazoa > Chordata > Aves > Anseriformes > Anatidae > Anser > Anser brachyrhynchus. Next base: position 54,142,845 of record NC_137697.1, on the reverse strand, counting down.
ATGTATACCAGCTAAGTGTGCTAACCAGTGAAAAGCTTTTTACCAGTTCAACTTGAACCAAAAGAGATAGGAGAATTCTGCAGAAAACAAATAAAGACAAGGAATCAGGGAGTCTCTGTCAATCTGATGTGACGAAAAGCCAGCAAGATTTAGAGTGAGCGTTTTTTCATCTGCTGTAATAAAAATGATAAGAAAATCTGTTTAATATGCAACAAATTCAATTTAGATGATCAAGCTGGGATTGAGAATGATACACAATCTGTGTTAGATATTTTAAAGAAAAATTACATAAGTCTGGGTTGCTGTGGTATCATTGACGCTGTCTGAAGAAAGGTATTGACCAGGAGGTTTCTTAAGTTTTTCACAGGTGTCTTAATTCAAGGATTGCATTGCTTTGCCAGAGAAATGAACTTTAGGAAGAAAAGAAAAACCGAGTGCAGTGAGAGCACTAAGGTTTATACCACGACAAAAAACTGAATATCCAGGGATAAATGCTTAGTTCTACAGACAAAATGAGGTTTCCATTCAGGGAAATTGTTTGCCTGAATTTTCTGTAAGAGTTTCCCAGTGACTATGAAAATTAATGGGAAAGGACTCACTTGAGAATGCACTTTGTTCTTACAGGTCCCATTTCAATACATACTATGATGCGTCCAGAGGTAAATCTGTTTCATCGTCATTTGGTTTACTTTCCTGTGAGTCTGATCAATGGAGACACAGGACAGCCATGCACAGTAGTCCTCTCAGGTAAGAAAGTGTTCTCCTTCCAACAGGGATGTTAGAGTGAGCTCTGTAGTGAGACAGGGAACAAGATAAAGGATGGTGATTCCTAGGTCTTAGCTAGCACAATTGTATGTTAGAAAATGAAGTAGAATGTTCCGAGATTGGTAAGCAATTAATTGAAGATGTAAACGGAAAGTGTTACCTACAGGTTTAACACATATAACTGGGATGTTTGGGAAGAAGATTGGGAGAAGACGGTAAAAACCTGCAACAAAAGGTTTGTGTGGAAATTGAAACAAGGGACAGTAACTAATAAGGAATAGAAATGATAAAAAAAGGGGGATAGGAAATCAAGGAAATGGGCAATACCCAGAACAAAGACGTTTTAAAGAAAAGACCCCTTGGGTGCATACTGACACATTGGAAGGATATTGTTAGAACGGGAGGGGGGGACGGGACCACAGAAAGCAAGAGGACCCTCATTAAGTATTGCAGTCAAGGGTGGCCACTATACAAGCTTGAGGGTGGAGCTAAATGGCCACTTTATGGATCAATCGACTATAACACTATCCTGCAATTAGTGTTGTTTTTGAAGAGTGAAGGAAAATGGGAAGAAATGTTGTATACTGATATGTTGTTTCAGCATCCTGGAGGGAAAAAGGTATGGAATTAAGTTGGTGCCTGACTGAGCCTTTGGTGAAAGTACAGGCTGGAGAAAGATCAAAAGAAGCATTAAAAGGGTTATTGAAGGTGCTAAAGGTGTGGCATGTAGTATTTGACAGAGCTGTTTGAAGCTGAATGAGCAGGGAAAGAAGATATCAAAATCATGGGTGTGAGCCCTCTGGGGCCTCTGGTAAATCCCCAAATCTGGGTAAATTGGGAATTGAGAATCTGTTCCAACAATGTCCAGAAGAAACCCCTATAGAATTTTTGGACCAGCTTTGAAATACAGTGAAGAAAAAAAAAATACCAATTTGGACCTGGCTTCAGAAGACAGAAGCAATTGGCTAGCCTCTTTCTAGGACAATTGGCCCCTGATATCAGAAAGAAATTGTCCTAGGTTGCAGGATAAACTTGCAACAGTCAGAGCAGGAATGACAGGGACCTGGGGCATCTATCCTAGCAGATCTAGTGGTTGAAAGAAAGCTAGGGAATGAAGAGAGAGGCATGGATTTTAGGTTGGATATGGGAGCTTCTTTCTCTGTGTTAATCCAAAAATTGATTCTGGACAAGCACTAGCTCTGTAAATGTAGTAGGAGCAACTGGCCAAAAGGAAAAGTCATTTTTTTTGCAAAGCTTGAAATTGGAATTGCGGAAAAGTGATGGGAATACATCAATTTTATACTTACCCAATTTGCTTAGGCCCTTCTTAGGAAGGGACTTGCTGGCAAAATTGGATGCAAAAATTTCTTTTGAACAAGGGAAAATGGAAATAAAAGTAACATATTAAACTCTGAAGTCTATCTAACCCTGGCGAGTCCAGAGAAAGCTCCAGATAGGACTCCCTGAATGGGTGTAATTATGAACCAAGTGTATCTGGGAGTTTGGGCTACAGGACTAGCTGGGGGAGCAAAGAATGTAGTACCTGTAAAAAAAATGATTTAAAGGAAAATGCTCTGAAGGTATGCGAGAAGCAGTATCCACTAAAGGTGAAAGACAGAAGGGGAATGGAAGGAATAATCAATAACTTGCTTAATTGTGGACTAATCTACTAATAGTAGAATGTGAGTCAGAATATAACAGTCCATATAGGCCTGGTTAGAAAGGCAGATGGAACCAATCATATAGTTCAGGATTTAAGGGCCATCAATAGGATCACAAAAGATTTATACCTTGTAGTAGCCAACCCCTAAAACCTTTTGACAAAATTAGAAAAGAGTCAAGTTTGGTCCACGGTACTAGATTTAAAGGATGCCTTTTTGTGCCTGCCCATGGCACCTGAAAGCCAGAAACTCTTTGCCTTTGGATGAGAAAATCCTAATAGAGGACGAAAAACTCAGCTTACTTGCACTGTGTTACCACAGGGGTTCAAGAATAGCCCCACCATATTGAGAAACCAGCTAGCCTGTAATCTTGAAGCTTGGAAAACCCCTTCAGGAAAAGGGGACACTTGCAGTATATAAATGACCTGTTGATAGCTCCTCAAGAAGAAAAGGAATGTGTAGAATGGACTATTAGTTTACTATTTTTTTTTTTTTGGCATTAATACTGTGAACCCAGCCTCTTTCCTTATTGCATCAAGACCATGGACACGATATACTCCAGCCGACCACCCCTAGAAGATGCAGAGGATTGGTATATAGACAGCAGCACCTTCATCCACCAGGGATATGCGGTACCTCACAGGATATGTGATAACAAACATCAGCCCAAAAGGCTGAAATCATTGCCTTGGTAAGAGCTCTTGAGCTGGCAAAAGGGAAAAGAATTAACATTTGGACAAATTTGAAATATGCCTTTGGTGTGGTGCATGCACATGGGGCAATTTGGAAGGAGAGAGGACTCTCATCATCCTCAATTAAACAAGCAGGAGAGCTAAAGTTGCCATTTTGCACTGTAAAGGACATCAAAGAGGGGATGCTGATATTGAAAGATGAAATAGATTGGCTGACACGGAAGCCAAAGGGGCAGCAGAACGAGCAACTGAGAGTCAAATTTTGGTACTAGTACCAGGAACAGAAAACCGGGCATTAACAAAAGTCTTAGAAAATGAAGCAGAATATTATGAGATCGATAAGCAATTAATTGAAGATGTAAATGGAAGGTGTTACCTACAGGTTTAACACAAATAACTGATGGGAGAATTGTGATACTGTATGATATTGGATGGTAATTGGAGAACATAAGAAAGCATGCTGGGGAGCTGAAATAACAGTTTTTAAGTAGAAAATGGATAGGACCTAATTTGTATACCATTGTTAGGCAGGCATAAAAGTAAACCACAGACAGGAATCAAACCCCAAACAGGAACAATAGGGAAGGGAAATGTTCCTGGGAAACAATGGCAAATTGATTTTTTTGAACTCCCAAAAAAAGGGGGGTTTAGATGCCTATTGGTACTACCAGACACCTTTTCCAGATGGCCAGGAGCATTCCCATGTAGAAATAACAAAGCCAGAGAAGTGTCCAAAGTATTGTTGAATGCAACTATACCGAGCTTTGGTGTACCCTCAGTAATGTCATCTGACAGGTGACCACACTTGACTGCAGAACTGACCCAACAAGTCAGCAAAGTGCTGGGGATCGACTGGCAGCAACACACTCCGTATAGGCCACAGGCAACTGGCCAAGTGAAAAACCATGAACCATTTGATAAAACAACAGATTGGTAAAATCTGTCAAGAAACCAATATGTATTGGTAAAACTAAGCCCCCTTTGAGATATTGTGTGGCAGGTCTTACCAAATGCTGTATAAAGAAGATCTAACACAAGTAGGAAACCAATGTTTGCAACAACATATTATAGTTTTGGGCAAGCAACTAGAACAAATCAATAAGAACGTTTTAGGCACTAGACCTTTGATTTACCTCCCAAGGGGAAGTATGCACTTTAATAAATATTAGTTGCTATATGTATGTAAATGAGGCAGGACGAATTGAGACTGATCTCTCTCTCTCTATATATATATATGTATTTGAAAAGACCAAGATCCTACATAAGGTAGTTCAAGATGACACCTCATGGGGTTTTCGAGAATTATGCAACAAAACGACCTCTTGGTTACCCAACTTTTCTTGGCTTAAGCAATTGTGTAGAGGAAGATTGATCTTCCTTTTACTAGTATTCTTGACCTGTGTAGTGGTACAGTGTGCATTTTGGTGCTATATGAAAGGACTAGATGATTATGAAAGCTGGAAGTGTAACCGAAACAAGCAACAAGTCGAAACTGGTAAGAATTTTATGAAAACTTTGTATCAAGAAGGCTTGTTATAAGCAAAAGAATTTGCTTTGGATAAAGAAAAGGGGGGACTTGAGACAGGGAACAAGATAAAGGGTGTTGATTCCTAGATCTGAGCTAGCACAATTGTATGTTAACAACCCAAAGATAAGGGAGTAGAAGACTGTATGCATAGATAATGGAACCAGCAAGAACTGGCTTGACCGATGAAGTCTGTCAAAGACAGGAAAGGACAAAATTAGCAGCGAGGAAGACTTCTGCCCTTCATCAAAGACCACAGTGTGTGCCAGATGACCACCCAAGGACGCCAGTACCCATACGAATAGAGACGGGAACCTACCTGACTGATTCTTCGGAGACCTGATGACTGGGCAAGAGACTTATGGGGGAAATGATTCTTCGGAGACCTGATGACTATGCAAGAGACTTACGGCAGAAATGAAATGAAGATGGATTTGTCCCAGTAACAGAACCACACTGCCAGCAACCGTTGGTGCGCAAGTTAGGTGGAGCTATCCCCCTTGCGGCTGGCATGTGTGCACAGCGCCGAATAAACATACCTGCTTTATAACCATTCTGAGGTTATAGATAGAGTCTGATTTCCGCAAGTCAGTAGCTGACCTACGCTGTAGAGCTCAGAACAGATGTCATCAACAGACTTCAAGTGACTGATCAGCTAATTTGATTAGCTAATATGACTTGATTAGCTATAACTACCAGGACTAAAAGTTTGGTATTTCTGGAGAAAATCATGTAGATGAAGGAGTGTTCAAATGATGATGTACTAGTTTTGAAGTCTACAAGTATATTCTACCAAACTTTTTAAGAATAAATTCCATGCTAGACCAATTGTAATGAATTTTTTCTATTATTTCTACAAAGCTGTCTCAGTCTGAAAACTTGAGACAGTTCAGTGTTGGGTGGTCATCTGTCTTAAAATGCTGGGAAGAGGGGGCTGCATTCATTTCCAAACTGGCTGTCATAAAGGCCTTAACTTTGCATTATGTTGAGGCAGTGGTCATCTCAGCCTTATTGTATTTCTCTGAGTAATGTAGCCCCAAAAGAGATCCCAAGGTCCAGAAAAGACATGGAAATAATTGGTGGGTTGTAAGGAAAAATCATATTCCACCATACAGGAACACCAGAGCTGTCTGTAGAGTTTAGAAGTCAGCTGAAGTTATTTATGTTTCATCTGAAGGGAGTAAGAAAAGAGCAGTTAATATAAAAGAATGCATGTCTGACAGTAATACAAGCGGATGGTAGCCTGTTTTATCTGGGTCTGTGGATTTTGTATCTGTATGCTGTTGAGGAGATTGTCAGAATTCTGATTAGAGAATAAGGAACCTACAGAAAGTGCAGTACGCAAATGCTGGAGAGCACGGGTCAAAGTTTTACGCTTCCTGGGACTGCCTAGCATATTAACAGGTCTAGGGAAAAAAATGACTGTGGTTCCAAATTAATAGCACATTGACAAGTGTGATTTAAATCTATCCCCATCTCAATCAGTCAGCCCTACTGAAATCTTCAAATACTTAAGAGGTAACCCGTAGCCAATGGTGTCAGAAAGTGCTGTGAGATTTGAGAAATTAATCTGCATTTCTCTCAGGTAACAGTTTTGTCCTTGTGTGAGAAGCAAGTGAGGAATTTTGCTGCCCTTGTGTCTTTTATTTAACCTCCATTAGCACCACATGTAGTAAAATGCTACTGTCTTAAATAAATGTTACGTTTTTGAGAAACAAATTAGATGGAAAATAATCTGTTAAGAGCTGACTGCCTTCTTCCCCCCAGACAGTTGAGATGCATCTCTCTTTCCCTCTCTCAAGCATTTGCTGCTCTGCACTTCCTTTTCTTTCATTGGAGAGTCAGATAAATCGGTTGCTTTGCACTAGTATATGTTCCTTGGAAAGCCGCTTAAACTCTCTTCAAACTCTGGACTAACTATAAAGGATTGCTTCCTCTAACTGGCACTTCTGCTCTAGCTGGATCTTCTAAATCCCATTTTACTGCTTCTGCTTACTAAGTAGGTGACAGAGACTTTCATGACCGGAGAGCAGAGGAGTTGTAGTTCTGTCTAAAGAAAACATTTGGAAGTTTTGAAGCTGTTTCCCCTGCTCAGCTGCCATCCCTATGTTAATCAATCACCTGATCTTTTGCATTACAGCAAAAGTCTTGATTCAGTTATCAGGGAAAGTTATTTCTGAAAATACTCAGCCACCTCTGTGCATGCCAAACCATCAATGGCACTGTGCAATACAAAGACTGCGGTGATAAATCAGGTTGTGGAATGAATGGCAACAAAACTAATTGGCTCCAGATCCAAAATATCTTTTATTTGACCATTTTATTTATGGTAGCACTCCCCTCCCCTCCCACTCCCTCCCTCCCCTCCACTCCCTCCCCCTCCATTCCCCTCCCCTATGCTCCCCTCCCCTCCGCTCCCCTCCCCTACACTCTTCTCCCCTACACTCCTCTAGACTTCCCTCCGCTACACTCCCCTCCGCTACACTCCCCTACACTATCCTCCCCTACACTCCCCTACACTCCTCTCCCCTACACTCCCCTCCCCTATACTCCCCTACGCTCCTCTACCCTACACTACCCTACATGTCCCTTCAGTACCCTACCCATCCCTCCCCTACCCTCCCCTGCCCTTCCCTCCCCTCTCCTCCCCTTCCCTCCCCTTCCCTTCCCTTGTCTTCATTCACTCTCCTTCCCTCCCCTTCCCTCCTGTCTTCTCCTCTTCTCTCCTCTCTTCTCCTCCTCTCCTCTCTTCTTCCCCTCTCTTCTCCTTTCTTTCACAAACTTGAATGCCGAAGAGGGAGAACCGTCACTTCAAATCACTTCAGTCATTCTCGTAGCTTATATCACTGGCTGATTCATGGCAATCCATCAGCGGTAGTCATAAGCGTTGCAGCTGCTGGGTCACTAGTCAAGCAAGAGTCTCAAACTGGGAATCGCTGACTTCTTTCTGTGGCTCAGACAGGTGACTTTCAATTCCACCCTGCCTTGGACACGTCCTCTTGCTGTGTCCCCACCTACAGTGCAGTTTTGCTTAGAAGCAGAAGCACGGTTTTGAAGTAGTTCCACTCCTTCCGTTTTCAATGATTCAGCTTGGCTAGCCAAGTGGTTTCTGTAAATAGAACGCAATCAAGAGATTTTGGTTAGAAACAACTAACTGAGCAGTTCCTTTCCACATGGGCAATGAATATTTACCCTTTCCTAATGGAGACTACAGTGTAAGAGATAATGACAGATCATTCAGAAAGCTTTGAAATAGCCCTTGGGGATGCTTAGTCCAGAGGACCAGGGTAAATCTGTCTAAAGTACACCATGGAATCACTCTGAATTACTTCTTAACAGAAGCATGTCCTTACTATGTCTGCTATGGCTTCAGCTGGTTTCAGTGTTCTTCTTCACCTAATACTTAAATAAAGAGTTCTAAAGGAAGATGGAAAGATTGAGAAATATATAAATCACTGATGAAAAGTGCTTTGAGAACTTTGGCCATTAGCCCTGGAAAGCATCAAAGTACTGTCCTGTGAAGCAAATGCCTTATTCTCTTGATATCTAAGGAGGTAAATAAATCCAATGTTGGAACATTAAGGATAGGTTAGAAAATTAAACACTAAAAACAAGTTAAGGAGAAGAACAAGTAAGCAATTGCAGTGCCTATGGGGTAACTGCAGGGTTAGGCAAAGAACTATTGTGCAATGAAATCTTGTTATAAAAGAAATATTATGTGAATTTTTACTGTTTTATTTGTCGAGCTATATTTGGAAGGGAGTGAATCTATTAGGATTAGATATCTAATTTAGAAATTAAAATTGGTTTCTCTTTCCTTTTGAGTTCACTCCTTTTTATAGGATTTTATAATAGAATAAGTATATATATGTTTTTTAAAAGAGTAAAAGACGGTAATTATATTCACAATTATTTTTTAAATACAGTAACAATAGCAAGGATGAGATGAAAAGTATTTATACACTATTATAGTGTCAAGGTATGTCCCATACATTAGTAACAGTCAGAGGATTCATGTTAGTGAACAAAAGATATCTTTAAATAAGTAAATAAATAATTAAATATATATACATATATATATATATATATATATATACAGAAACCTGAGAAACTGCTATGCAGGTTAGCTTCTTGCTCTCTTTTATTAAAGTTACAGTGAATACAGCATCATTGTGTGTTACAAACTTTACCCTCAGTCCACCACGGATACACACAAGAGGTCAGTCTGCAGGTTCCGGAGGCAAAGAAACTGCTCTGGCTTGATGTGAAGAGCCAAGACATAAGTTGCTGTCAGAGAAAAGATGCTGTCAAAATGTGTCACGTCTATGCTAGAGCATCTCTACCACCATCCGTACTGCATCTATATTCGATCTATAGTAGAGCATCTCTACTTAGCCAGTCTGGGTGATCTTATGAGCATTCTGAAGACCCAGAGGAGGATCTGTTTGTCTTTTCTGTTTTTATAGCCAGTGAAAATCCTTATAATTTTACACAGCATGGATGAAAAACACTAAGTGTACTTCCAACCTTCATAAATTCTAAGGAAATGGGGATGAGTTTGTGGAATAACCAAGTAAACTGTTGACCTAGAAGCAGCCTAAAGACTGTCTTTAACCAGGGCCTTGCATTTTTCATTTTTATACTGTTACTTGCCTTCAAGTGCACAATAATTATTTTCTCAAGAACCAAGACCCACTGAATTTTATGGCTGAAAATGTAGCTGTTTTTTTTTTTTCCTAATTCTTCTACATTCTGTTTCAAACAAATACTATAAAATAGGTCGGTCTTGACATTTATTTGTACTCAGACAACCAATTATATTTGTCACCTGAGGTTTAAAGCAAAGCAAAAATATAAAGAGCATATTGATTCCGGAAGATATTCTAAGTAGAAATTGTTTTCATATAATATCAAAAGCAAGGATTTAAAAATCCTCAAAAATTGATTCCACAGCTACAAATTTCATTTTGCTGTTAAACAGAAATAAAATTGTGTATTGTCCGTATGGCTGATCTGTCAGGAATTAAAGAAAGGCACCCTGGGAACCCAGCCCTGGAGTCACCCAAAACTTGTTTAAACCCATGATATTTGAAATGAGACAGTTGGACTCAATAAACTACATGTTTCTGTACAATTTTTTTTTTTTTTTTTTGGTCAGGGCTTAATTTGATTAGCTGTACAGGTTGGCAGTTGCCTACAGACAAATACCTTAACAGTAGTCTAGACAACGTGATTGCTCTGAGAAAAATGAATTGTATTTGATGTACTTATGAAGTGTTTCCAACTAGACTTTCTACCACTACAGAAATGCACCTGAGCCTTTCACAAAACTTACGGGTGGTAATTGGAAATATTCATCAGCATTCTCCGTTTCCTTCCTCATCTCAATTCTCTTTTTGTCTGTGAAGCTTTTAAGATCAGAGATGAAGATCAGCTATAATATGGAGTTTTGGATACTGCTAAGGAAAAGAAGAATCATACTGAAAACTCTTTTCAACCTCATTTGCAATCATCAAAGAAAAGAATACCAAAAGAATACTGCTTTATCATGGTAAGCATAACTTTGAGCATAGGTCTCCTATAACTGAAGCAAGGTTAAATATGTTCCAAACAATGCTAAGGAGCACACCCATAATCATTTCCATAAAACTGTGTTTTCAAATGAATGGTTGAAGAAGAAGAAAAGAAAATTACCAGGACATACAGTTTTCCTCTAGCTTGCTTTGCTTCATTCAGAATCTGAGTCTTCGTTCACAATCAGGGAGCAGCATTACAGAGAAATGCCAAAGCCTCCCCAAACTTGCTGTATCTTCATCAACAAGGGCTTTGACACTGCTGCCTCCTCAGCAACATCAGCAATTTACTAGGAAAGTTGGTGTCCACCAGGTCACATTAGGAATAGGAAATCCCTCTTGCCACAACTTCACACTCACAGCAGAGTTGGCAGGACAGAGCGATGGACAGAGAGCTATCTATAAGAGTGCTAGAAAACAGACTTTAAAACAGATTTCCATCAACCCAGGAAAAATTACTTGCTCATCCCTTCAAACTGAACTCTGAGAAGGTGATCCCAAGCTGCATTCCTGACATCTATGCTGTAAAGTCATCAAATGTGACATGTTACTATACCAGCTTGTTGCTTTTTGTTGTGAACGTAAACAAGAGTTTGACTTTCTAACGTTTGTTTAGAATTAAGCTCAAAGCGTTAGTCCTTTGATATATTTTTGTTTGGAAGTGTTTTCACTGTTTCCCAGACAATGTCTCCAGCAAGCTAGCTGCTTGTTTCATTTGTTTTGTTCCATTTTGTTTTGTTTTGTTTTGTTTTCTGAGGAAGTTTTCTTAGAGAAATAAGATTTAAGTTATCATATTGTATGTCCATCCAAGTAGTACCAAACTTAATGCTTGTGAAAGGACTTTACACAAACTACAGAATACTAAAATGAAGCATTCACAATAAAAACACATTTTTTGCCTCAGCCAAGCATCAAACCACTTACAGAAGGGCATGGGCCCTCTCTATGCACCTCAAGGTGAGATTCACAAATCCTCACATGGTCTCATCACATCCAGCACGCTTCTCTGTCCCTCCTAGCTAAACTTGCACAGAGGCAGCTGTCCCAAAGTGCCATGGTGACATAATTCAGTTCTGTTTCTGAAGTCATCACCGTAGGCGCCTTGCAATGACAACAGAACACTCTCTGTTGCTAATGTGCGTGTTTCAGAAACAATTAGAGAAGTGCCACTATCCCCCAATTGACTTTAATTAGAGTAGTTCCAAAATTATTCTCTGCTACCATACATCTGTGGAAGGTGTGTGATAAATCTATTCCTTAAGACAGGATTACAGACAAAAAGAGCTTGATTCTGATACATTCCCCTTACTTTTAGAGCTGCTGATGTTTTATTTCCGTGTAAGAAAAAAGAAGGTGAAATCAACAATTCTCTTCCTACGAGTTGGGAATATGAAATAACCACAATTATCCAGGAAGCCTTAAAAAGGAAACTATATATTTCCTTGTTAAACACCTTGTTTCTTCTGAAAAATTTTCCAGTACTTTGCAGCTGCGGTGGTTTTAATCGGGTGGGCAGCCGAGTTCCACCACGGCCGCTCTCTCACTCCCCCTCCTCAAAGAGAAAGGGGGAGAAAATACAATGCAAAGGGCTCAAGGGTTGTGATAAGGACGGGGAGATCGCTCAACAATTATCGTGACGGGCAAAGCATACTCAGCATAGGGAGATAGTAAGATTTAGTGCCTATTACTAACAAGCTAGAGAAGTGAGAAACAAAGGAAAGAAACAAAAAATGCCTTCCCCCCATCTGACCTCTTCCACCTTCTCCCCCCGAGCAGCACAGGGGAACAGGGAAATGGGGGCTGTGGTCAGTTTATAGCACTTCATCTCCGCCGCTCCTTCTCAGATACTCTCTGCCCCTGCTCCACATGGGGTCCCTCCCACAGGATGCTGTCCTTCCTGAACTGAGCCTGCGGGGGCTGCCCACAGGCAGCAGCTCTTCAAGAACTGCTCCCACACGGCTCCGTACCACGGGGTCCATCCATCCCCCAGGAGCAAACTGCTCCAGCACGGGTCCCCCACGGGTGGGCGGCAGCTCCCCCCAGACCCCCTGCTCCTGCGTGGGCTCCTCTCCACGGGCTGCAGCTCCGGCCCGGGGCCTGCTCCTGCGGGGGCTCTCCATGGGCCGCAGCCTCCTCCAGGCCACAGCCACCTGCTCCAGCGGGGGCTCCTCCACGGGGGGGCTGCAGCGTGGAGATCTGCTCCGTGTGGGACCCGTGGGCTGCAGGGGGACAGCCTGCTCCACCAGGGGCCTCTCCCTGCACAGGCCGCAGGGGAACTGCTGCTGCCTGCCTGGAGCACCTCCTGCCCTCCTGCTGCACTCACCTGGGGGGCTGCAGGGCTGCTTCTCACTCCTCTTACTCTCACAGCTGCTGTGGCACAGCAGGGGTTTTTTTGGTATTTTGTTTTGTTTTGTTTTTTCCCCTGTTCTTAAATATGCTCTCACAAACAACATCACTTACTGCCTCAGCTCTGGTCAGCAGCAGGGCCCTTAACTAACACGGGGCAGCTTCTAGATTCTTCTCACAGAAGCCACCGCTGTCGCCCCTTGCTACCAAAACCTTGCCACATAAACCCACGTGAAGGACTGCAACCTGTGGGCACGAACTCACACTGGAACAGGGAAACAGTGTAACCAGGACGGAGGAGCAGAGAGGAGCTGTGATGGACAGAGCACAGGCCCCACTACCCGTCCTCCTGTGCTGCTTTGAGTGGGGAGAATTAGAAGAGCCAGGAGTGAAGCTGAGTTTGGGAAGAAGTAAGGAGGGCAGGGAAAGTATTTTCAGATTTTTTTTTTTTAATTTTATTTTTTACTGTCCTGCTGTGTTACTGTAGAGTAAAAAAATTATATTAATCTTCCCCAAGCTGAGTCTGTTTTGCCTGTGATGGTACTCAGTGAGCAATCTTCTTGTCCTAACCCTGACCCACAAGGTTTGTCATTTTGTTTCCTCCCCCTGTCCTGCTGGGGAGGCGGGGTGAGAGAGTGGCTGGGTGGGCGTCTGGCAGACAGCCAAGGTCAACCCACCACACTTCCGCCTAAACATTTTTACATTGTTCCAGGAGAGTAATTTTCCTCTGTACCTTCCTCCTTTTCCTTCTCCACATTACTCCTAAACCGTTTGCTTCCTTTGAACAAACTTTGAATTTCCATGGTTTTTGTTATATATATATTTTTTTCATATGTCTGCTGCTGACATAGAGTAAATATCAGATATGTTCTCCTTCTAAAATAATGGCAATACTCTCCTTCTAAAATAAATGCAATAAATTCTTATTTTTTATAAATGATATGGATGCAGGACTTAAATGCATACTAGGTAAGTTTTTGGATGACATTAAATTGGGAGGAACTGTTGACTCCCTCAAATGTGGAGAAGCCTTGCAGAGAGATCTTGACAAATTAGAGGGCTGGGCAATCACCAACAATATCAAGTTTAACAAGAGTGTGTGCTGGATTCTACAGATGGCATGGGGCAACCCTGGCTTTACATACAGACTGGAGGATAAGAGGCTGGAGAATAGCCCCACAGAAAGGGATCTTGGGGTTTTGGTTGACAGCAACTTGAATATAGGTCAACAGTGTGCGCTGGCAGCCAGGAGGGCCAAGGGTACCCTGGGGTGCATCAGGCACAGCACTGCCAGCTGGTCGAGGGAAGGGATTGTTCCACTCTGCTCTGTGCTGGTGCAGCCTCACCTTGAGCATTGTGTGCAGTTTGGGGCACTGTAATGTAAGAAGGACATAAAACTATTAGAGAGTGTCCAAAGTAGGGGAACCAATACGGCAAAGGGTCTACAGGGCAAGATGCATGAGGAGCGGCTGAGGTCCCTTGGTTTGTTCAGCCCAGAGCAGAGCAGGCTGAGGGGAGGCCTCATGGCAGCCTGCAGCTCCCTCACGAGGGGAGCGGAGGGGCAGGCGCTGAGCTCTGCTCTCTGGGGACAGCGACAGGACCCGAGGGAACGGCATGGAGCTGGGACAGGGGAGGGTCAGGCTGGGTGTTAGGGAAAGGTTCTGCACCCAGAGAGTGGTCAGGCACTGGGACAGGCTCCCCAGGGCAGTGGTCACAGCACTGAGCCTGCCAGATTCAAGAAGTGTTTGGACAACGGTCTCAGATGCATGGTCTGATTTTTGTGTGGTCCTGTGTGGAGTCAGGAGTTGGACTCGATGATCGTTGTGGGTTCCTTCCAGCTTGGGATATTCTATGATTCTGTGATTCTTAAATCATCAAATCGTAGAACAGCCCAGGCTGGAACTGACCTCAAATGATTTTCTGGTCCAAACTTTGAAATCTGCTTACATCGTGACTTAGTTATCAAACAGGTTTTGAGCTGAATCATTTCATATTTTTCTGTGTTGGAAATAAAGGCAATTTTGATATAGTTAATCTTTCATACAGCACCATGTATGTTTTATGTGCTATATAATTATTGCTGTCACTTTGCTGTTTTTTACTGGAACTATAATAGAGTTCAAAGGTCCTAACTAAGGTTAGGATCCCATTACACAGCTGCTCCCAAGAGGCAAAAAGCCATACAACTTCAGCCCCTGACCTTGTGAAAACAGTGGAATTAAGCATAGTCATAATATTAACCATATCCACATTAGACATAGACAAGGAAAACTGTGGATTAAAGAATGGAAATATTGCTACCCTTATTTTGTCCATGGGGAATATAGTCACATTGAACTTATATGATTTATCCAGGCCATAGAAGAAATTGTGGCACAGCCACATGCAATATTTTTCAGATAGTAATCTTGTGGATGTTTCTTTCTGAAAATTCTTTATCAATACAAGAAGGAAGGTTTAAGCTAAAATAGCATAGAAACAATTTTTTTTTTGAATTATAATAAATTTAACAGGAGTATAATAAATGGATTTTCGACATACAGAAATCATTTAAAAAGCAATACTGTAATAACATGGCACAAATGGGTATATTGTAAGCCAGTTTTTTAATTAGTTCTTTCTGTGAAGCCTGAGACTTGGTTAGGGGCCCTAGAGAGAATGGATTGAATTTCTCAGCCTTGAGAAGTCTGAGAGTGGTTCTTCTCAGAAGACTGAGAGGGGATCTTATCAATGTTTATAAATACCTGAAGTGTGGGAGCCAGAGGGATTTGGCCAACCTCTTTTCAGTGGTTTGTGGGGACAGGACAAGGGGCAATGGCCACAAAATGGAGCACAGGAAGTTCCACACCATCATGCGAAAGAACTTCACGGTGAGGGTGACGGAGCACTGGAACAGGCTTCCCAGGGAGGTTGTGGAGTCTCCTTCTCTGGAGATATTCAAGGCCCGTCTGGACGCCTACCTGGGCAACCTGCTCTAGGGAACCTGCTTTGGCAGGGGGGTTGGACACGATGATCTCTTGAGGTCCCTTCCAACCCCTTCAGTTCTGTGATTCTGTGTGATTCTGTGAATGACGTGATGAGATTGGTGAACAGGCAGAATGGGACACCTACTGGAACTAAAAACTCAAAAAGGAAATAAAACAACAAAACTGTATCTCTCATAGACTAGAGGAAAAACACCAGAGTCAGATTTGCAAAAGAGGCAGAAGCTCACAGGACCTTGTTTAGAAATTAAATTAAAACTTAAGATTTCCTAATCTTACAATTAATGGGCTATCAGCAAATCCCTCACCAATCCTCTTTACTGTCAGTTAATTTAAAGAGACTGTTCCTCCAGCTCAGATCTGAGCTGTCTAAAGACTTGGCATGAGACAGGTCAATATCTGTATGGTGACACACAGTTCACAGCTTTGGTTTGCTTCTTTTTCTTTAATGTCACTTGCAAAAGCACAGTTTAAAGCATTACTGGAGTTTCCTACACAAACTTGTGTAGGAAATACATCCCTTTTGTATCTTTGCGTTATAATTTGGATTATTATTATTTTCTACGCAGGATTCTTTACTTATACTGTGCCTTATGGATAGTCTTGATCAGTGGACAAATCAGAACTGTACAGAGTAGGATGCTGAATAATTCCTACAATATATTTGCAGAAGCTGGAAGATGTGCAGCAGTGGATGCAGTAGAAACTAGATGAAAAGAAAGGACAGTCTGAAAATTCAGGGGAATCAAATGGTGTTCTGAATAACTATTCCTCTCTCTCTGTCACAGATCTGTATAAGGCTAGACAAACCACTTAAACTGTACTTTCTGCAAGTGGTCACTAGCTCTGTGCTCCTCTTTCCTGCAGCTCCAGGCCCTTGTTGTGATTTGAAAACATTAGGTACTTACACCTGCAACATAGTCAGCGGTCACTGAATGTATACTGTATTGTACAGTACTAAAGTATCTGAAAAATCAACTCCTAAGCATCTTAAATTGACTATCAAAAGTAGTGGATATTTTCTAATTTATTCTGTCTCAGTTCTCTCTCCGTCAAATTAGAATAATAATTCCTCTTCAGCCCGCAGAAGTGCTGTGAAGATAAATTCATTAAGATTCGTAAAGCACTCAGCCACTATAGTGATGAGCACCACCAAAAAGCCCAGGAGGAAATTAAAAATTCTGTCTTCAGAGCAGAACTTAAAAATGTGGCATGGAACCATACATTGAACAATAACAAAGAAACAAAATGGTGAATCGTTACTCATTCACTGAGTATTATCTATATATTGTGCACAGCAGGAGACAAGAGCTGGGGGGGTGAGGGGGGTGGTGGGGAGTAAAGTGTATGTGATCAGTTAATTAAAACCAGGCTCATAATGCATACCAGGAAACAGGGAAATAAGAGTAGGTGGGCAGCCTAATTCTGGCAATTCCCACATCTGGGTACTTGACTATAAATACACAGATTTTTTATTTTTATTTTTATTTTTTTGGTCAATATATTGTTTACTTTTATTATGGAAAAATTTAACAGAGTTCTACCTATCTTAATTCTTTCCACTGAGATATAATGACAGTGGCTGTAGGTTTCTCCAATGTTACAGCTGATCTCCTAATTCAAAAGATTTTGGTTCACTCATTTTCCTTCCTCTCTCAAATCATGCTAATATCTTCATTGCAATATGTCTCCTACCAGAGACAACTGATGTTTTATAAATGTTTTTTAATGATGTTTTATGAAATTAAATGCTGTTGGGATAATCTCAAGAAAAAATAATTGTACAAATCTAATTCATGTTCTATGAATGAAATCTAAAATTTGATGGCTGAGTTATTTGAAGAATATTAATCCTACCTGAGATTGTTATGCTTAACTACATTAATGTTTGTGGGGTTTTTTTTGTTGTTTTTTGTTTGTTTGTTTGTTTTCAGCGTAAGGCCTCTTGGTTAAAGAAATAAAATACTGTTTACAGCATTTATTATTACAGTATAAAACTTAGAAAAAAGTTAACCTTGACCGATTGGCTTTGCCTTCAAAAAGTCACCTTTCAAATTCTGTTGAAATTGTTCTGATTTTCTTATATCTGGATTGTTGCATCATCACTTAAGAAGTCAGTCAGAAAATTTTCCAAGTTTTTATAGCAAACATAGTTTACATCCTTACGCTTCACAAAAAGCTTCTAATAAAACATGGCCTAATGTTGCTTCGTAGACATAAGGGACTACGTTTCTATAGTAATGTATTTCATTTTTCTTATTATCAAAAATTATTTAGAAGGGAGAAGAGCTGCTGGTGTGCTTTTGTTGTTGGTTTTTTTGTATGTTTTTTGTTTTTGTTTTTACAAAAATATGCACCAATTTTCCAGGCAGTACTTAACAAACTTAATCTTCTCTAATTTCTTATACCTATGGAACAGAAAACATAGGCAAATTTCTAGTTTGTTAGATAGAATTATCCTTATAATAGCCTTGTAATTTTGTACATAACTTCATTTTACAATGAAGGTGAGTTGATAAGGTATAAAGTACATTGAGCTTAACAGTGGTCAGGTATATTTTGATTTATCTACCTGAGTCTTTTAGTCTTTCTTTCTAATTAGATATGGTTTTAAAAGTTAAAAGTAAAAAAAAAAAAAGTATATATATTCAAAATGTGGTAATGAGGAAAAGAAGTATAATTGATCAACATAAAAACTATTTGGTGCACAGAAATATCAATAGTTATTCAGTAAGTGTAATGAACTCTGCTGCAGCTGGCATTGGGTGGCTCCTTGGCTTAGTGCTCTTCCATTTCTATGTTTTTTTCCATATTGACAAGACTCACATGAAGACGTAATATGGCTGTAATGGGAGAATGGAAGAAAAAAACATAGATATCAAAACTGTAACAGATGTTATAACTCATGGAAATACAGATAAGTTCTCAGTTCACTGAAGAAATGTTCTGTTTTTGAAAGATATCAAGAAGTATTTCTAATTTAGGACAGTATTTTAAGTTAACGTAAGATCATCTGTACCTGTAAATCTCGAGGGAGGAGTCTATGCAGAACTAAACAATGAATTGTCTGAAATTATTATCCACGACAAGTACAAGCAGATGGGTTTAAGAAGACCCGATGTGACAGTACACAGCATGTCATTCAGTACTTAAGGCACCAATCACCTTAATAGAGCTGGAAGTTCTCATGATTTGTCTTCATAGCCCTGACAATGAGGTTTAGATTTCCAAAGAATTTTACAAATCCTTTGCTTTTGATAAATTTAAATTCTTTAGAAGGGTAGACAGAAATTTCATCTACTGTCAGACATTTGCTAAGAAACTTCAAGAAGTCATAACAGAGGATGAGCTTCAGCGTGCCTGAGTACTTCAGAGATCTTTCTTGATCAGTAAATTGTAACCAAAGGTTTAATCCTTTTTAACATTCTGTGGCAACTATTCAGATCTGATTTTTCATCTTGAGCAAAGGGGAGTAGGAGGTTCAAGAGACCTCAGCAGAAACCCTAATCCTCAGTGTAATGCTAATTGTTGTGGGTTTTAGGCCACAAGCTTCACTAGTAATAGCTACTGTACTTACTGTAATTGTTCTGTATATCTGATATCTGGGAAACAATGAGTAGGCATCTAAAATGATACACAATCGATACACCTTTTGCACCTAGATTTCACTCTTCTGCTGGTGGAAATTACTTGCTTTTCAAAAAAGGGTGACTATGCCCATTTGCATATAAAAATGCACTGATAGTGAGATGTAGAACAAGTTTCAAGACAAAGGAACGGAATATTAAAAATAAAATTTCTCATCTAAAGTGCAATGATACAAACTTGCCTTCACATCCTTCTTAATGCATGAATAAATATCAAGAGATTATATTTTGCTGTAACCCTGGCTTCCTTATAATCTGGACAAGTCAAATATTTGTGTCATGGAAACAAGTAAACGACCATGCATGGATCCATTATTAACTGGTTTTGTTGCATGTTTAATCAAAAGTCAAACTTTTACAAGCAGCCTTGATATTTAAAAATTATAAATAAATAAATAAATAAATAGATTTTTAAAAAAAGAGAAGTACCCTAAACTCAAAAGCCTGGTGAACTCTTTGTTTTCCTAAATAACCACCATGAAAGAAAAAAGACCAGGTTCTGCAGTCTTAATTTAAGTCAGCATCACTCAGCTCAACTGACAAAGCTACCCAGCTGCTTTGGGAATGAGCACCAAACATGCACAGGACTGGAGAGTACTCTCACCTGGAGTGCAGGTCGATTTTAACAGAGTGGGGAAGGTCAGAGTGCCAGCACCCTTCTTTTTCCAGGCCTAATGGTGAATAAAAGCTAATCAATGTAACTCTGTCCTCTTGTCTATCAGTAAGATTGAGCAATCATTCAAAAAATGTTTAAAAATAAATGGCATACAAATATAAGTTCTTTCACTCCTTCCTCGCAGGTCTATTTCTAAATGTTATCTGAAGGAGAACAAAAGAGCTAGAGGGATCCTGTTAGCAGTGACCTGCAGTCTCTACTCTACATTGCAGTAAGATAAATTTTACTATATTTTAAACAAAGTTGTATAAATTACCATTAAGATGCAGCACAAAACTCCATTATTAAGGTTCAGTCTACGTTTTGTACATAAAATGAAGATCCAGTCTTTTATTGTACCTGTTAACTAGAGCATATAATCTCCCACCTCACAGCACTTGGTCTTTGAAACCAGAAAATTCTGGGCTGAGATGGTACAAATAGATATATTAATTTATTTGAAGTACATTAAAAGCTAACACATAAAGCAGTTTATCTGTATCAAATCTTTCTTTGCTTATTCATAAAAATGGGAAAACAAACTTAAAAAAAATACTTATACTTAAATTGTCCTGAGATTTTATGCACAAGTGATAGATAAAATAATTCAGTTTAAAGTCAGCTAATGCACAATTTCATTTTTATGAACAGTTAAGCCACAGATCAGATAATTCTTACAAGAAGTCATTATGATAAAGAAAATGATGCCAATCACATCCTCTTTCTTTCCAACGTTTCAGCAGAATATTTGAGTGTTAGTGTTGCATAAAGTTGCATAATGCTTTGCAATGACATTGCTTCAGTGAGACCAGGAGTATCAGGATTTTTCAGTGATATCTTTCTACATCTATTTGTCCTTCTTTTTAAAGATTCCGTGACCATGGACAACTTTGGGTACCTTAGGCATGCCTGAAAGGGGATCTCTATGAAGACTAAGAGTCTTCATGAATTTGAATTCAAGGATTGAATTTGGGTTTAATTTTTCCTTCACAAAGCAATAAACTTACTAAAAGCTAAAAGAACAAACAAATGAAGTCCAGATTTTCTAGCATCAACTGGACACTGATCTAAAATATATTAGATTCAAATAATCCAATAGCACCCAGACTGTTGAAAGGGCTTATGTCTTGTAAGTTCATTCAAATGCATTGCAAATTGAAATTTCATTTTGTGAAATTTAAAGCTACTGTACTCTGTTTTAAAATAAGCTATTTTAAGACAAGTGGAAGATTGATCAGAATTCCTGTATGTGAGGTTCCTTTACACCAGATTACAAGACTGTTAGCATTGTACTGCTAGTGAAGCAGAACGTGTTTCATGCCAAAATTTCTTACTGATATTTCTAATCCTTACAAAAACTGTCATAACGTACTTCACCTAATTGGTGTGATGATTCTGTAGAAAAGCACACAGATTATATATTTACTTCAGTAGAGTATATCCTTTCCCAAAGATCAACAATAGCTGTTATCTAAATCTGTCAGCTAACAGGTGACAGGTGGTGTCCAAGGAAAACATTTATAATTTGATTTCTGAAGTATAACATTAGGTATACTTTCCTGTATCTGTCAATCAGAGAAGTACAATTTTTTCAAAGACACGTCCAGAAAAACAACACATATTCTGATAACAATGGCTGAAAAGAACTTTTCTTTAAAAGAAAAAAAGAATAATCTGGGAGTGACAGGAAATCTAAAAACCCTCTACCAGCCATAAAATACTGTTAGTTACAGTAAGACAGTGAACCAACAATTTCATCAGAGCTCATGAAAATCAGTGGGAATTTAGTATAAATATCAAGCTTGGAAGAAGTGAAGCAAAAGGTAGGAAAAAAATCCAATAAAGCAGAAAATGAGGCAGAAAAAAAGATTTCATAGAATGATGCTTCCATGATATATCAGTAGCTGGAAAAGTTATACAAGGAAAAGACAACAGACACAACTCTGGTTATGCTATGCCATGCCCTGCATGGAAAACAGTAAACAAATTACAACTGAAAAATATTTCTTTATCAATGACTTTTAGTAATTCTCTTCCTTATCTGATCTTCCTTACCTTTCCAATTCTACTTCAAATTTTTTCCTTTTGTACCAGAATTTGTACCAGAATGTTTTATTCCTTGCTGACATTGGCTATGTGAGAAACAAGAAAGATTCTTATTTTCAGGATGAATAAAATGAGTGGGAAATGAAATGGTATCGGAGATTTTGAGAGGATCATTTCATCTCTGATATGTTTCTGGTCATGTGCTGTGGTGCAAAGTTCAAAGGAGGATACAGTTCCAGGGTACAATTTTCAAAATGGAGAGCAATGCTTTCTTCTGACAGCTCAGTGTCATTAAAGGATCCCTGAAAATTCAACAAAAGATCCAGTACTATATACCATAGTAACCATTTTCCTATTTGGAATATATGTTTAAACCAGATTGTCTTTACAAATTCAAAACAAATCCATATAAATTCTTCACTTCTTTTGTTGAAACAATGCTGCTGCATGTCTCTCAACCATTTATTTTGCTTAAAAGAAGCCTTCTGCAAGTGTTGCCCTAGCAGTTCATAACTATAGACCTCATTCCTTCAGGTGTAACACAAGAAAAACTTGTAGACACAGATCCTACTCTGTGTTAAGATGGCCTCAGCTAACCTGGTAGCATAAAGAAACCTTAAGTTTTCCTCTCACCAGATACTTCCAGTGCTCTGGCACCTTTCTTAACAGTCCAAGTATGTGCTGTGGGAAAAGGGACTTGACAGGAGTGTTTACATACTTCAGCCACTGGCTGCTTGAGTGGTCTTAGGGGACTGTGACTCAGAAGTCCAGAGGGCCACGAAGATGATCAGAGGGCTGTAGGACCTCTTCTATGAAGAAAGGCTGAGAGAGCTGGAGTTGTTCAGCCTGGAGAAGAGAAGGCTCCAGGGTGACCTCATTGCAACTTTTCAGTACTTAAAGGAGGCTTATAAAAAAGATGTAGAGTGACTTTTTGCTCAATCAGATAATAACACGACAAGGGGAAATGGTCTTAAACTAAAAGAGGGGAGATTTAGATTAGGGTTTAGGAGGAAATTCTCTGCTCAGTTGGTGAAGCACTGTAACAGGTTGCCCAGAGAGGTTGTGGACGCTCCATCCCTGGCGGTATTCAAGGTCAGGTTGGACAAGGCCCTGGGCAACCTCATCTAGTGGGTGGCATCCCTGCCTACAGCAGGGGGGTTGGAAGTAGATGATCTTTAAGGTCCTTTCCAACCCAAGCCGTTCTGTGATTCTGTGATTCTGTGATTCTGAACCTTGTTACCAGATGGGGGGTAGACTGTAAACACTGCTGACTCAGGTATGTCCAAGCAAAACAACTTGTGATCATCCCTGTCATCTCTACTAACATTGTGTGCCCTCTGTAGGGAGCCTGTAACACATCAGAGATCCTGAGCATCATGCAATTTGTGCATGACTAATGTTTTATGTAATATTTAATACTGGGTTATGTTGTATGATTTCTGCTGTCTCAGTGATGCTGATATGTTGATGTTCTCCAATGGCTGCAGAGTCAGCAAATAATGACAGAAAGGAATACAGGTAAATCTTACTGAACCCACAGCCTGAGACATACTTAGGGAATCAGTAGCTGGGATACTTCTTCAGTCTTCAGAGATACTTCTTCAGTCTTCAGAGATCATTCTGGCAAGGGTGAAGTTTTAGGTCACTTCAGCATGTACAAATCAGTGTCCTTTTTAGAAGAATTGTGCAAAGGAGAAATCCTCTCCCCATTTTCCTCTCCTAGAGATGTGAATGTACCCTGAAACACCATGGGCAGCTACTGCAGCTGATACTAAGTAGCCTTCATTGTAAGCTAAGAGGCCTCATGCATACCAGTAAATTAAATGTGCTAGGGAAATTGCACATGATCCTGAAGATTGAGGCCAACCAGCACAAAATGACTGCCGCCATTCTCACAAAGTCTCTAGGCAGCTCTCCTAAACAGGGGATGCAAGCAAACCATCTGCTGGAGGAGGCAAAGGCCCCCAAACTTTCTAACTCCCAAATCATACCCCAAAATAATTTTAGGCAATATTAACCATGGGACAAAAATATGGAGGGCAATATGCTAGTATAAGCATATCCTAAGAGTTTGGTAGCCTTAGGATTTAGTGTCTAAGAAAATAACCTTTGTGGGTTATCACAAATGACTTCACCAACAGATCTGGACTGCATTACTATTACTGTGAGTCAGGAATTGATGACCGAGTGCACAGTTTTTATAGCATTTTTGTTTCTGGGGGATGATCACTTCTACATAAATTTTGGATACTTTGTTACTAGGCATTCCAATCTTAAAAGCATTTTGGAAAGCACTGCTTGATTTATGCAGTCTTAATCATAGATTTATGCCAGAATTCATAGCTATTACCTGGGAGCTTGAGAAGAAAGTTAAAAAATTTAATGCACAGCTGGAATGTGGGGCATTTATGCTGCTAAAATAAGAGGTGGATTCTAAGCTAAATTTCACCTAAGCTAAATTTAATCTCCATAAAAGTGCAGGTGGTATTATGTGAGAATTGAAAGAATGGCTACCAATTAAATGAAAAGAAGCAATTTAGTACGTGAGCAGTTGGACTTTGATAGATGTTCAAGTTAGTGACCATTTTACAGTTTTATGATCTTATTGCCCATTAAATCTATAGTCACTTTCAATTTGTTAAATCATAGTTAGGAAAAGCACTTATGAGTCTGATTATTTTTAATTCAGCTCATCAGATAATAATTTTCAGCTATAGCAGTCTGCCAGTTTCCTCCAGGGACAGACTAAGAGAAGTGAAACAACAACAACAACAACAAAACAACAGATGTATATACCACAAAGCTTTGAAGGTCTTCTGGAGTAATGTTAAAGACTTTCACAACAGACAATGAACTTTTCAGCGAGCTTGTTGGCGAGACTCAACATCCATTATGTATGGAAGCCAATTTGTGCCAAGTAGACAATGAAACTCAAGATAGAAGCAACTAGGGATTTATTCCTGGATCTGATGACAGCTACATCTACCAGCTATCAAGCGAATTTAGATTTAGGGATGGATATGACTCTGCAGCTTGCACCGAAGTTATACCAGATTCTCTGTAGTGCCATCTGGTGACAGCTGGCTGCCTGGAAATTTGAAACTGGGCTATTAAATATTCATATAGCATTTCAAGATGAGTCTGAGAAACATTTTTAGATAGTGCTATTCTTTGAAAAAGCTGAAGAGTGGAAAAAAAAAGAGAGAGATTATTGATTATATTAGAAGTTGGAGAAATGATTTGTGTACTTCATGAAAAACAGAATTGCAGGGAAAAGAACTTAGTAACATTTTGTTTAATTGCATACCAAGACCTATCTTAAAATAGACTCATTAAACTTGCCACAGCAAGTACACTAAGAGAAGTAAATATCAGGTTCATGATGCTCAAAACTGCTGTTAATGCGCTAACACTGCATAAGGTCTGCACAACAAAGGCAGGGACAGAATCCAACTCCCTTGATCAACATTCGTTTGTCTTAATCTCTAAACTTTTCAACTACCTTTTCCCTTTGTTGTTTTCAGCTTCATTCACTGAATTCATTGGAAGTCTGGCAAGGCTTTAAACACCCTCTCCTGCAATATTCTTGTATCTGGGTTAGGTTGTTATGGGTGCAGGAACTAACAAATTGGGGAGCAGCTTTGATGGAAAAGATATGGAGGTCCTGGTGTACAGCAAGCTTATCATGAGCCAGCTGCATGGCCTGACAGCAATGAAGGTCAGCAGCATCCTGGACATCACTAACACAAGCACAGATCAAGAGAAGTGACTACTCAGCTCTATATAGAACTTGCTAGAGCACACCTAGAATACTACGGCATACAGTTTTGGAAAGTAAGTACAAAGGATGTTTACAAACCAGAGCAGGTCAAGCAGAAGGCCACTAAGAGGGTCTCCATCTTCCCCCAAATATCCCTTCTTGGTATCATATTGTTATGACACTGTGGGCATTAACAGACTTTAGTGGCTCTCATCAGCCTCACTTGGGACCCTCAGCCACATGCTGGAGCACTCCCCCTGGGGCACTGAGGTTTCATTTAAGTTTAGCCCTGGGCTTTCGGCTCTTAGGAGTACTGGCCTCTAGCTGGACCTGGCCAGATCTAGCTGTATCTGGCTTACCAGACCTCACTGATTCTCTCCTGTGGGCTGACCTCCTGGCTTGACCTTGGACCTGACTGCTCCTCACAGATTTGTGAAGCATCCTGGACTTGGGGCTGTCCTTCCTAACTCCCGCAACCCCCACCTGCCCTGCTCCCTCCCTGGGGGTGGTAGGATAGCAGGTGATGTCCCTGTTAGCCCTAGGATTCCCCCTTGACTCCCTGGCTCCTTTGGAGACACTGGCACTTAGGTGACAGCTGTCTTTCCTTGTGCTCTGGCACATGCCTACTCTTAACTACATTTTGAGGTAGCCAGTCCACCACATTCACTTAAAAAAGGTTAAATATATGTGCCTAACGTGGTATTATGGGGACAAGACACCTAAGCTCGACACATGGTGACAAATACGTATAAGGTTCACAGTTCTCCTAGGTATTGTAGAGAAGGTTAAGGTAATAATGCTGCCACTTCTTGCTGCAACTGAGACAGAATAATAATATCAGACACTGATACTTACAAATGCTTATTTGTCTAATCTATAGAGAAGGTGCCAATAGAAATCTTGGAGTATATATTTTATTTCCATTTTATAGTCTTATGCAGAAGTAAACTCACCATAATGCAACAAGACCAGTCTTCCCACATTCAATGTTTTCAAGGCTGGGCATGTTGTTGCATTTATAAAATGCAATTTAAATTATATAAAAAGAGATTCAGATAGAATTAACAGAATGTGTCTTTCAATGTGCTACCTTGATTATCTAAAAAAATCATAATAAATCAGATCAAAACAATGTTTCCTGTTGTTGAGAAATATTATTATTTTTTTAGCTAAGCACTAACACTGTCTAAATATTTAATATAAAATGCCCAAGCAATTCCTGTAATTTCATTTTTAACAGTAAGTGAGGAATGCTGATAAGCTACGGACGTTTTATTCTCTGCATTTACATTAACAATTTTACTGTGGTTCCTGCTAAAATTGTATCAATATAATCCTAGAATGCCTACCAAAGCAGAAAGAAAGTTTGTGTTTTATAACATACACTATCATTACATACGGTACAGATAAAACTGAGATAAGGTTAATATTCATGAAAAAAATAAACACTATTTTAATAAAAATTTCCTTTAAAATATATTTTGCAGACTTTTATATTTAAATAATGAGGTTGAAGCAAGTCAGAGGCTTGTCTTATACTCCTTTGGATTCTAGAGGGCACAATTGATTTGCTGTAACTGATTAGACAAGGGCAAAAAAATAAAAACTACTAATCAATTTGTTACAGCTTTACCTGCAGGTGTTCAAAGCTGGAGGATGGATATCTGCCTAGTTTTCATTTGGTGTATATTGCTGCAAGCTGTGGAATTCATAGTGTTGGGTGTTGGATGTGCTCCCACTCCACTGATGTTGATATACATTGGCTGCAGTATCCAGGGTATCGGTACCTTACAGGGAAGGCTTCCCACTATGTGGAATAATGATAGCTGTTGCATAAAACTCGTCTGCAAATCCTACCGATGGTTTCAGTGTGATTTACTGACCAAAGGACTCATAAAAAAGCATGTGTGTACTCACTCATCCTTAAAAGATTGTGTAGGCCTGCCAGAGACTAACCGTATAAAAGTCGTACAGTCTGCTAAAGACTCATTGACTGTCCAATAACAAAACATGTTAGATACCCCCGGAAGCACCAGCTGAATTTCCAGAGCTAGGAGCTGAACAAATAGCTATAATTTTAATAATAGCATGTACTTGTAGAAAAATTTGCATGAAAACCTGAGAAACTTATTGATTTTTTTCTCTTTCTCTCTCTCTCTCTCATTTCAGAGATTTTCTGGGAGAAAAAAAAAAAAAAAAGTCTTGTGTCTCTCCCTAAAAGTTTCTAAGTAAATAATGATGAAATTGACTTTTCTTCCTTGGGAACTCTGGAATTGTCTCTTCCATGCTTCTCCTGCTGTGTGCCTTGCTATGATGATGTGGTGTCTCTACAGGTACTCTTCCTAAAATGAGCTGAAAGATGTTACCAGACAAGGTATGAAAAGAACACAGGAACTTAGTAAGATGTTTCTGAGATCAGGGCATCAATAACACTTCAGCTGTTTCTTTGACCTGCATCTAGGTAGCAAATCCAAAATTTTAAAGTACAAGGCAAATATTACCACACCCAGAAAAATAAACCTAACCAAAACAAAACAGGCAAACAACAACAACAAAAACAACCAAGAAGTACATAAATAGGAAACTGAGGAAAAAGGTTTACACAGGTTTTAATATTCAATTTATCCTTGACATCAGTCAGGTTAAAAAAAAAGTAAAGTAACTTAATTCCAAACAGGTGGAATAACAACTTGGTTGCTAGGTCTAGGGAGAGATCTAGAGGAAGAGTTGCATTTATTGGTACAGTAACTCCAAGAAACATCGCTCTTCAACATTCACCTCTGAAGATGTCAAGTCACTCAACCTGCCGTGTTGCTGTGGATACGTCCTAAATGCTTCTCCTTAAAGAAAAGACACAGAAGAGATGTGTAGTCTTATAAACTCTCCCTTCTTTTTCCTGTCTGCCTCCATGTGTATTTTCAAGGTAATCAAGATGTTGACCTTTATCTTTTCCTATGGAATTACCTTGAGCTGCCGCTTTCATTTTAGAAAGACCTTAGAAAGCCCTTCACCATAGTACGCATAATCATAACCTGTTCAGATGGATTAAATCATCTCACTCTGAAAGAAAAATGCCAATGTCTTACAGCAAAGGCTCAACTTCTGGTTCATGGATCAACAAGTCCCATTTTAAAGATTTTGTTTGTTTGTTTGCAGGTTTTATTTAAGCTTATCTGTTTTGTTCACAATGTAATCCTACCCTCATTTGTGTCAGCATGAGCTAGGGCAGTAGCATATTGCAGCACAGGAAAAAGAATGTGCTTTGTGGGAGAGAAGCAGGAATACATTAAAATGGAGTTTTAATTCAAGTTTTTTTTTTTATCATTTTTTTTTTAACACAATGACAACTGTTTCATCCATTTGTAGAGCTGTACACACAGTGAGGCATATACAGTAGTTCAGTATGTGTGTTACACTACACTACTCTCTGCTCTTCAGAGTAGACATGGCAGTGACCAAATACACTGAAAAAGAGAGGGATTTCCTAACTGTGGCATGGGAGGCTAGCAAGACTTCATCAGGTAGGTAATCTCAGGCTGCCACTTTAGGAACTGAACTCTCTGGTGCCAGTAATAGGCCGAGGTGTTGCCGCACTCATCCCCCTTCCCTGACTGCTCACTCCTAGGCTTGTTTGGCTGAGCGTGCTGGACAGACTAGTTGTCTGGCTGTGCGGTTAACCAGGCAGAAACACACATCTGGTTTAGGAAAGCATGGCAATACATGTAAAAAATTATGTATGTACAGACTGTTTAGAAGTGATATCAGGACTATTTTTTTTAAGCTGGGTTGTTTCCCTTATCTGCCTCACAGAACAGCTGCATACATGTTCAGTGGGCAGAAATGAGGGAACAAGCATGCTGAAGACTGAGGAGAGGAATATGTGGTAGTAAAAGTGCTGGTAGAGGGTGCAATACTGACCTAAGGTATTGTACCCAGAGACTTCACATCATGAGTGTACAGTCTGAGAGGAAACATCAACAGAAACCTCAGTGTGCTCAGACCAGGAAGTTTCTGCACTGTGTGAATCATAAATACTTGCAGTGTTTCAGTCCAGGTTAACTGAGCAGCAAGATAAAAATCCCAGGACTTTTGAGGAGAGACATTTAGCTGAGACAGTATTATTATTCAGCAAGTTCAGGAGTGATAACTACCTCTTCAATCATCAACGGAAGGGAAACTAGAAACAATTTTTCAGAGCAGATTGCACAATTTTTTTCAGGAGCAGAGTAGCAGAGTAGCAATGCTTGCTCCATAGAGCTAGAGGTGGGAAAACAGAAACCGAAAACATTGTATCAGTCTGGAAAACCATCTGATGTATATGATAAAACTGGGTCTTGTCCCACTAGTAATGGGGGCCCAGTGTTTGTGATGACTTGACATAAGCCCTGTAAATAATTTTGAAATTGGTCTAAGTGGATATAGGAGCATATCCGTAAGGCTTCTGACAGCTTTTGTCCCCTCCCTTATCACTGGTCGGTGCAGTGCATCATTTAGATTCCAGATTTAGACTACAGCTGTGTCTGTTCCAGGAGTTGAGCAGCACATCTGTGAGCACCTTTTAGGTTGCAGCCTATGACTCTAATTAATGATAACAGCAGTAAATTTATCAGGAATTTAAAAAGCCTTAGGAAATCAGAGGTTTGAATGCTCGTCCTTAGCTACAGGTTATGTCTGGCTCTCCATTACATGCATGTTTTCTATTCAGGCACTAGCAAGAATCACCAGCTCCTTTTAAGAGTGAACCATGCCTTCAATTCTCTCAAATTGCTGGTAATCTTCCTTTATGACTTCCGAGTTCCTTCAGGTCTTTGAAATTAGACAGAACTTGCTCGCTTTTATTGTTCTGGCGTGGCTAAGGCTCCAAGTGTGAATTCTCTCTAAGAAGTTCTGTTGCAGAGTCCATCTTGCACGCAACTGAAAAATAAATTGTACATTTTCAATGTACATGTGCCTGCCTACATGTACATGTACGTACATATATACAGAAATATATCATATTTATGTACATATATATGGAAATTTGTCTCTTACGTACATATACATGACAAATATTTCCTTCTGCTAATCCCACCATCTTCTATTTGGCTGCCGTGCCCTTAGAGAGACAATTATTCAAAGTAATGTATAAATGGTTAGAAAAGTAATAGTAGGTACTAGGATTTAGTAATGCATACTTGCACCGTAGCTTATGATTGGGAAAACCCTGTTGGGTTACTCAAAGGAAATCTCCAGGATCTTTAAGCACAAAATATGTGGTTTTAAATAGCACAGCGTAGACTTGAAAAGGGTCTGAAGGCAGCACTAGTCAGATCGTGATGTTGTCATAGCAACAGACATTGAAATTCAAAATATGAAGTACAAAATGGGGGTGGGAGAAAAAGAAGGGTAGAGAACAGAAAAATATCAAGTAATCATGAAAATCTTTAAAAAGAATATGAAAATTAAACTTTAATGACCAATGGTGGAAATAATTAAAATACGCTTATTCTGCATGCTATTATTGGCATCTGTTTACATTTTCCATGTAACAATTTGAAAATGCTTTATAAATATTAAAAATCTTGCCTTCTAACATCCCTCAAGGAAAGTATTAAAGTTACTATTTATAGATAGAAATACTGAGGCAGAGAGAGAGAGAAAGAGAGAGAGCTTTGCTCAAGTTGAATGTCTAAGGCAGAGGTGAAAAGAAAAAGTTCAGCTGGTTGCTCTGCTCTGCACTCACATGCTCTTCGTTTTATTGCTTTAGCATGCCTGAGTTTTATGATGTTATTCTGTAGATATGTAATAGAAGAACCAGAGTAATTTTTGTGCCTTTTAATAACAGTGGTAGTAACTGTATCTGATGCAAAAGCACCAGTGCTTTTACACTTTTGTTTGCTTAGTTATTTAAATCCCTCTACTGTATTTTGTTGTAAGAATAGTGATAGTGAATAAGGAAAGAATGAGTAAAATGGTAAACTTTTTTTTTTTTTAATTTCACAAGATGTACAACAGTTCAGAAAAAGATACTCATTCATGCCTAATTCATCAAGGAACTGCAGTAAATCTAACTCAACAGGAAAGAATTAATATGACCTTTTGGGGGATCAAGGAATCTTATTGTTGGTCAAAAGCCTGAGATTACTGGGAATTTTTTTCTTAACTTATTATTTTTATCCCTCACAGACATCTCTTTGCAATATTTTATTCTGAGTATACCTCTGTAACAACTCCCCTCTACTACTGACTTGTGTATAATAGAATTCTTAAGTATATCCAGGAGATGTTTTTGATGTTGAATTTTGCAATCACTTCCTCTTTACTTTAGCATTTTGGAGGAGTGATAATGAGGATCTTTCCCCCTCTCTCTTTCCTACATTTATATTTTCCTTCCAGGCATGTAATTTAATTTAAAGTTGCTATCATTCTTGAAGTAATATAATGCTACGGTATCTGTCCCCTAAGAATAACTTTAAGGTTTTTCAACACGAATATCAGCAGTATAAGGCAGATAACTTGCATGTTGCGTTCAGGAATTTTAGACAATGAGCCATATACAAAGAAATTAGATAAAGGTAGAAAAGAAGCATTCAAAATTATGAAAATGTGCTGACTGAACTATAGACTGGCCATGTACCAGAAGAGCTGCAGCAAACAGAAGAACAAAAAGAAAAAGACTCCTGAAACCTGGAGCTTGCCAGAGGAGGACAAGACTTTCACCATTTAAGAAGTAAATCCCTTGGGATTTCTAGTGTCACAGTCACTGAAAATTCTCTGGTAATTAGGAAGCTAGCAAACATAAAAGCATGAGTTCACAGAATATAAGTCATGCGAGAGGTGAAGACAGACCCGGGATACTAAACTGAATTCTTCATGTATTTTTCCTGGACGGCTGTTATTGTTCCATCCAGTTTGGCAATGAAGTGCTCCGTCTGGTGGGTGTTGAGGTGCAGCACCACAGGCTTCAGCGTTTGTCCAGGTGCTCACCAAGCTCCTCAGGTGCTGTCTGTATTTTGCAATTGGCTCTGAAGCCGTGCTTCACCGCTGCCATTGTCCATACTGGCAGGTTTAAGGTACTAATGCTAATCAGTTTTGGTTTAGCATGAAAGTAGAGGTTTAACTTGTGTGGGAGCAAAGGGGAGAAGCTGGAAGACAGTATGCTTAATGATTTTGAGAGATGTGCTGAAGCAAGAGCTTTTTCATTTCCCTAACACTTTTTTTTCTCCTTTGGATACTTGCAGGAATCAGCTCCTCTGCTTCCAGTGGGCCCTGGCTCAGGCCAGGCAAAGTAGGGCAGAGGAGATCATGGATGGGGCTGAATGAAGGAATGGCTGTGGAACTGGAAGACTTGGGTGGGGAAGACAGAAGAGGAATAGCATCCTGGTAGGAATAAAGTTGTTAATTTTTGCTTTTAATTGCAAGTGCTAATGTACTTCTAATGCTTTCACATTCAATTATTGCTTGTAATTTCTAAATAAAATTAGCAATTTGAATTTCAAACTAACTTACATATGTTTGCACTATACTGCTGAGACTGTAGTAAAGTCCTACCCCCTTTTTTCTCATATTTGTTTAATAAACATATGAAAGGTTTGGAAATTAAAACTTACTACAAAAGGGAACAAAGATTCCTTTCTTCCTCAAAAGCCAAGCTAGTTCTTCAGTGAGTTTTCAAAATTTCAGCAGAAGACTAAAATAAAGTTCCCTTCCCTTCCCTTCCCTTCCCTTCCCTTCCCTTCCCTTCCCTTCCCTTCCCTTCCCTTCCCTTCCCTTCCCTTCCCTTCCCTTCCCTTCCCTTCCCTTCCCTTCCCTTCCCTTCCCTTCCCTTCCCTTCCCTTCCCTTCCCTTCCCTTCCCTTCCCTTCCCTTCCCTTCCCTTCCCTTCCCTTCCCTTCCCTTCCCTTCCCTTCCCTTCCTTTCCCCTTCCCCTTCCCCTTCCCCTTCCCCCTTCCCCTTCCCCCTTCCCCCTTCCCCCTTCCCTCTTCCTCTTCCCCCTTCCCCCTTCCTCTTCCCCCTTCCCCCTTCCCCTTCCCCCTTCCCCCTTCCCTTCCCCCTTCCCCCTTCCCCCTTCCCTTCCCCCTTCCCCCTTCCCCCTTCCCCCTTCCCCCTTCCCCCTTCCCCCTTCCCCCTTCCCCCTTCCCCCTTCCCCCTTCCCCTTCCCCCTTCCCCCTTCCCTTCCCTTCCCTTCCCTTCCCTTCCCTTCCCTTCCCTTCCCTTCCCTTCCCTTCCCTTCCTTCCCTTCCCTTCCCTTCCCTTCCCTTCCCTTCCCTTCCCTTCCTTTCCCCAGTACAATAAGATATGTATGAATACAGCTGAAACCAGGCAAAATAAGGCTCTTTATCTGTCATAAAAACCTATCGTTGATGATCTATTATATCAAATTGAGTATTATCATCTAAATTAAGATTTTCTATCCCAAACATTAAATTGTTGAAAAGTATCCAAAGGTAAAATACATCTTAAAAAAACAAACAAACAAACAAATGAAGAAACAAAACAGCAACAACAACAAAAAAACACACTTCTTACTGCAAATTAAATAGCTTTTGCCTTTCTTCTGTGTCTCTAGTCTTACGCAATTTGGCTTCTAAAAGCAGGTAGGTTTCAATATTGCAATGAGGTGCATATGGATGAGGTACATCCATATGCAAGGAATTTTCTCACATGATAGGTAAATAAAGGAAAACGTTATTTGTATAGGATGTTTTGGGAGAAAAAAGTGTGAATGGCTTACACAGAGATAGAAAAGTAAATGTAGCATAGTTTCACTAATGGTTTTTGTACATTGTCTAAAAATGAATTCAAGGTCAAGAAGCCTTGTTTTGGGATATGGCTGCTCTGCCTGTGTCCTGTTTTTCAGACTCTATCCTAAATACCAGCTACTGGCTACCACTTGAAAAAGGATTTGTTTGTAACTCTAATCTAACCTGTTACGGTGGTTCCTCTGTGTGTAATTTATTATCAGACCTTGTTACTACTACTTAATTAAATTGAATTTGTTTGCTTTAAAAATAATCTGATAAAAAAAGACAAAATACAACACTTTAACATTCATGAAGTTTCCCCAGACCTCTTAAGCTAGTATCACACTAATGACTTTTTTTTTTTTTTTTCCTATTTGTTTGCTGTTGCTTGTTACCTGTTTCTGATGCTAATCTCTCTGGGTGACAAAGCACCAGAGCTCTGTCTGCCCATAAACTGCAATGCCCACGAGCCATTTCCCCAGGATTTGCTGTAGTTCAGTTGCATACTTTTCTTTCAGGTTCTCACCTGTAATTCTGTGATCAGCGATTAAAGCAGAAAAATTACATGAATGCATTAAACCTGGTGTGGAATATAGCTTAGTGTTGTAATTATGCAGATACCCCCCTCCGGCCACTAAGGCTTGAATTTTGTACTTTTCCATTCTCCAGCAACTTTTGAAGGAACATTTGAAGGAACTTTTAAAGGTATTTTTGAAGGAACTTTTCAAGATACCTTTGAAGGAACTTTTGGAAATATTTTTGAGGGAACTTTTGAAGGGACTTCTGAAAACTGGGTGGTAAACGTAATCTTGATTGCCAAAAACAAGCCCTAAACTTGTTTTCTGAGGATATTTGGGAAGGCCGGGAGTGATGGCAGAGATGTGACAGCGAGAGCATGCTTGGTGAAAACATGGAGCAGCTCGGTTGGGCGCGCAGGGGCCATTTATTTTTGTTTTTGTTTTTATTTTTTTAATTTAAATTTAATTTTTAATTTTAAAATTTTAATTTTAATTTTAATTTTAATTCAGCAGGGACCGCTTCCTTCGAGCACCGCGCTCCCCCAAGGTCAGCGCCCGGCGTGGCAGAACCGGGCCTCGGCGGCCCTGGAGCGTCTCCAGGGCAACTCCCGCGCCGCGTGGGGGCAACGCGCCCCACCCCTCGCCCCGCCCCCTCGCCACTCCCAGCCAATCGCCTCTCCTCTCCCATCCGAGGGGCGGCAGCGGCGTCGCGTCTCCTGCTCTCCGATTGGCAGCCGTCCGCCGCGCGTCACCGGCGGGCGGGGAGCGCCGGAGAGGCACCGAGCGGCCGGGCGCTGATTGGCCGGCGCGCGTCACGTGGAGGTGGAGGGGCCGTGACGCCCGCCGCAGCGGAGGGGCTCGGCTTGTCAGGTAGGTGCGGGCCGTGCGCGCCGCCGACGCCGCGCCGCCGACGAGGCGCGTGCCCGCGCCACCCGGCACCGGCGGCGGAGCAGCGCCTGGGGGGGGCGGGGGGCGCCGGTCCCGTCCCGTCCCGTCCCGTCCCGTCCCGTCCCGTCCCGTCCCGTCCCGTCCCGTCGGGCGCCGGGGCCGTGCCGCCGCCCGTAGGCCCGGCGCCGGGCTTCACCTGCGGGCGGGGCGGTGGCGGCGGCTCCGCGTTTCCCTCCCGCTGCGGCGGCGGCATCCGGCCTCCCTCAGGGCTCCCCCCGCGGCCGGGCGGCGGCGGCGGCTGCGGCCGCGCTGAGGCGGCTCCGCCCCGGCCGGGCCCGCAGCCGGCGGCTGCTGCCGGGAGCGGGGTGTGGGGGGCGGGCAGGGGCTTGGCAGCGCGGTGCGGTGCTGTGCGGGGTTAGCGGGCCGGGAAAGGCCCGGTAACAAAGGGGTGCGCCCAGGGGAGGGGGGAGCTGGTGCACAGGGGCGGCCCGAGGGGGTCTGAACGCAGGGCGGGTTGCGGTGATGAAGCGTTACGTGCTGGAGAGTGTTTAACTGAGCAAAAGCTCTCGCAGTTATCTATGAGGTCCTTCCCCGCTTCCCCACAAGTATAACTTCATGTCACGAGTGAGCCTGCCAAAGGAGAGCTCTTCTCCAGTTGACATCTGGGCTGCCAGTGTGCCAAGCGGTCATCTAAAGTCACTCTGACAAGGCACTTGAAAGGAAACACAGGCTGGAAAAGGGCTGGGCAGATTTAAAGTGGGAGAGAAGGAACAGTGGGCCTTCTGTAGGAGAGGGGACGAGGCAGCGTTTGCTGCTCTGGAACAGGAGATCCAACACAGGGAAGCAAGAGGGAGCAACCATGGGTCACACTGCACACGGGCAGCGTCGCCTTACTCCTTTCTCTAAGCACAAACACCCAGGTGAGCACCTTGCACGGAAAAAGGCTCTGTCGATGCAAGGCAGGTCTGTCCTAGACCCCATCCCGGGGCAGGCCTCCTGCTTTGCCCTCGCTGAGCCCCCCCCATGGCCCCTCCTGGGTGCTCTGTGGGCCGGGAGCTGCGGTGTCAGCCGGGAGGCAGAGGAAGCTGGCAGCCGTCCCGGGGCTGCTCCATAGAAGGAGATGGGCTAGCTGCGTGAGGTCATCGCTGCTCCGGGAGGAGGCTTTCTCCGGCGAGAGGGAAGTGGGTCTCGCAGAAGGAAGGGGGATCCTGCTGCCCTGGCGAAGGAGGAGCCGCAAGAGCAGAGCTGGAGCTTGTTCCTGTAGGAAGTAAACTGACCGTGCCCTCTTATCGTGAGATAAAGAAAGCTGTCCACTTTGTGCTGCTTAATTACAGTTTTCGTGTGTTTGCGTGATAAAAGTGGATTTAATAATCCTCCCCCGATGAAGTTTTTTTTGTGCAGGAGAGAAAGAAATGGTTGAGTATTCAGCATTTTGTTAAGGAGTCCAAGGGATTTAAAATACCATGTATGCAAGGACGCTTGTTTCTGCTGTATAACACTTGCATTAGGTAGCTGCAGCATCTTTGGAACCATTTGTTTTGGAAACTTTTAATAGTGAATCGCTGGAACTCTTAGCTTTGTTTCCAGGGTTCGAGAGAAGATGGTTACCTTTACTTTTAAGAGCTGCATCTGTAGTGGATCATAATGTACAGGAAGTTATGGAAGTACTTAAAAAGCACCAAGGGTGTATCTAAAATGCCTTTTTTTCCTCCTTTTTCACTTTTTTTTTTTTTTTTTTTTTTTTTAGGACAGCTTCTTGTGGTTGGGAATTTGGATTCCCATCATTATATTTCAGGGCATGACTGTAATTTGTTTTTCACAAATTGTTTCACAAAGTTTAAATGCAGAGTTCAGGTTGGTTTCAAGTGCAGTGAGTCTAAAGCAATAAAGATTTTGTAAGTCCTGGGTGTTTCCTTGGGTGATGATAAATTCCCAATAAATTTACACTTAGTGCTGTTACTAACCCGAGTGACCGAGTATGTACCTCATAACATCCTTCTTCTCCTTTGGATCTCAGATCTGTTTTCTGTACAGTCACCGGTTTCCTTTGCAGAGCTGCCTTTCTGCACA
Organism: Anser brachyrhynchus; assembly: GCF_964034855.1. NCBI lineage: Eukaryota > Metazoa > Chordata > Aves > Anseriformes > Anatidae > Anser > Anser brachyrhynchus. Next base: position 54,104,993 of record NC_137697.1, on the reverse strand, counting down.
CGCTGAAGGGAAGGTGCCAGGTGGTTTAACTGCGATTTCCAACTTTCTTTCCCACATCTGAGCCTGTTGCTGACTGGCACGGTGCGCACGTATGAGTGGTGCGGCCGTGCACAGGGACAGCTCTCCGTGCTCACAGCTGCCCCGTGATTCGGTGACTGTTCTCTTGCCAGTGGTCCTCTTTTCTCAGAATTCCTCGTCTTCAAAATGGGTTAGTCAGCTTGTATGAGCGTAGATGTGAGTAAGAAACCAGAACTACGGTGTGAACTTGCACCTTGAGCAGCCGGGGCATTTTGTTAGGCTTTCTGATGCGATCCCTCTTCTTTTCTGCTGAGGGGAGAGCTACCGCTTGGGCCAGATCTCTCACTTAGGTTCTTGTTTGCCTGAAAGTGGCGTAACAGTAGTAGTTACATACTGTGAGATGTTTCTGTGACACCTCTGTATAGCGACAGTCACGTGAAACTTTCAACTGCTAAAGGAAAAGTGAAAATAATGCTGCCCGTGTACTCGGTCTGCCATTTAGGTATTCTTTACAGTGTTGCTTCCATGATAATGTAATCCATTTGGAACCCCAGTCTCATTAGCTGTCAGTAATGAAAATACTTAATGAGTAACTGCTTAATAGTTTATAATGTGTTACGCATTTGTGTGTATGGTGTTCAGATCTTGATCTGAAAACTGTCCTTTCACAAGGTCTCTTGTAATATTCGTCATTAAATCTCAGTGCTTCCCAACCTTTATTTCATATTATGGCTTTGGAAGTTATTTATTTTAACAGAAAGAGCTGAGGCATTAAGAAATTAAGCCTAAGCATCAAAATAAATTACCAGAATTAAGACCTAATGAAAAATCAATTACCTCCTAAGTAGGAGCAACATGTGAAAAGTTTGTGAATTGTTTAGCATTACGTAAGAACTCTTCAGCAGAAGCAGAAATAGAACCCAGAGTAATATTAAAGTGCATTAATCATGAGTCCTTTTTTTCCTGAATTGCCTGTTTAGAAACTGGGAGACGTAAAATTACAGCAATGGGTGTGATGGATTTGTGAAGATGAGCCCCTCTGACAGAATGCTGAATCATCCCTGGAGCACTCCATCCTCTGTAGTAAATAAGTCAGGCGTTTATGGAGAAAAGCACTGTGGAAGTAATTACACGATCACATAATGCATATTCCAAAGAGGGTGGCATTTAGGTTTTCATCCTCAATTTGTGAGTCTCTTAATTTCAGTACTTGATTTGTCAGCTTTGCTGCTTTTCTCCAGCGCTGTTTATGCGTGACTGTTTGCTTTAGAAAAAACAGAAAATCTTATTCCATACATTAACAGCATATTGAAACATACATGGTTCGTCATCATATTTATAGTGTTTGCTGTTTGGGCTGAGAATGGCAATAGTAAGTAGTTTTTCTCTGTACAATACAGACCAGACTGGGATGAGTATTAAGAATGTTACTTTTATGAGTATTTAATAAAGGCAGGAATACTTTTGTTAAATATTTGGTGCTGTAATACCCAGATGATAGTGGTTCAGTTAGTGCTGGTGGTGTTAGCTGATGAGTAAATCACAGAATTTACCCGTGGTGAACCTATGAAAAAATAAGAGTATGGTCTTAGCATAACCCTGCTTAATCTTTGAATACTTAAAGCTTGTCATACTATGCAATTTTGTATTTTTTTTTTTAATAATGTAGTTAGTGTAGTGTATTGCCACCGGCTCTGTTAAAATACAGCTTTTGTGTATATTTTTCTTTCTCTTTTTTTTTATTTTTATTTTTTTCAGGGAACATCAGACTTCCTAGTACTGCGTTCTGCTTTAAAATGTTTGAGTGTATGATATATCCCACAATACCTGTGTCACAAATAAGTCTGGGGAGTTCCAGATAAAGGGAGCAGTGAAATAAGGTGGCTAAGTTTTAAAAATGTGACAGCTTGGATACTTATACCAAACACTGTGAATAAAGGTATTTAAAAAACATTGTCCTGTCCCTTCAGCAGACTGTTGTGGGAAATGCATTTGTAGCCAATTTTAAGGAAAATCACTCAGCTTTGGAGCTTGCTACTACTAATGAGAAAATATAAAGTGTGGAAGCAGAAGAACACACGCTTGCTTTTTTTTTTTTTGTTATATTTCTTGCATGTTGAGACTGTGAATGGTGTCCTTTCTCCAAAGGAGAATATCTTTTCCACCATTTCTGTAATATGTTTATTTATCAGTTCAGAAGATGTGGTAACTAAAGTTCAGCAGATAAAAGGAAGTGCTCGATTTGCCAAATACACAAAAGTGTTGACAGTAACGTGCAGAAACGTGCAGTTGAGAAAGCAAAGAATTATAAAGAGTTAAAGAGCTGTAACAAAGATACAGAAAGGCCTTTTAATACCCAGTTCTGCCTTTTGGACTAGGTCAGTGTTGAAATCGGAGTGGGAAATCCCTCATCAATTAATGTGTTAAGTAAACCTGAAGCTGCTAGATTAACAAATTTAGTTGGCATCCAGATGATGTAATTTATCCAAATTATTATTATTATTATTTTTAATGTGAGGAGGTAATTATATCCTTATTCAGGTCAAAAATGTCAGCTTTATTCGATCCTCATCTTCCTCTTGGTTCTGCATACATTCTAACTTTGCTTTTGGTTTGTGTTCTGGAACCAGCTGGTACCCTCTGAAAGGAAACCTGCCCACGGCTGATGGGATTGTTTGCTCCAGGCTCTGCTCCATGCAGTACGGATGCACACTGCAGCAGATTTGTGTCCCGTGCAGAACAATCTTCCAGAAGTATCCCTGTGTGCATGTGTCCTCAAATGTAAGGCTTCCTGTTTACATGTAGCATGTAGTGTTGTGCTGATGTGCTGTGAGAGGGCGATCTCCTGCGTTCCAGTTCTCCCTCAGAATCCCTCCGACCAAACCTCCCCAGGGGAGGTGGAGGCATTTGCAGCGTGGAAGCAGTTAGCCTGCTTTCGGAGGGCGAGAGATGTGAGCAGGCTAAACGCGAGAACATCTTTATCAGTTGATCTGGGTTGTGTCTGCACTGTGGTCCATAAAGATGTTACAGATTTAGCTATTTCCAAAGCAGAGATTAAACAGATGGTTGTTAACATTCATCTTTACAACAGGCTGGCTCGTGTCCTAGTACGTAGTTTTTCTCTGATTAAGTTGGGATTTCAGGTTTGAAGATGCAGTTAGTCAAGTTCCCTTGAAGTGTCCCAGAGTACAGTAAGGCAAGAATTCTGAGAATAATTTAAATAACTTGCATACAGTGCAAACATTCTTATCTCCACACATTTTTTTTTTCTGAAAATCTCCATGAATGGTTCTGTGGCCTGAAGAACTCTGGCCTCATAAATGAAAAAATAGCCGATTGGTATCATTTCTGATAAGAATACTTTTGAGATGCAGAATGACAGACTGGAGTAACAAAAAAATAGAACTAAACCAAACTCAGTTATTCCAAATCTTATGTATGCAGATATATTTTCACGTGAAGAGTTTATGCATGATTTTTTTTTTTCCTACGCACTTCAGCATTATTTTTCCAGAGACCTAGGAGGTTAAACGTCCACAACTTGTTGCTGCTTGTTTTAACATCCATTAAAGCTTGGTTCATTTATACATTTTCTAATGAGAATAATACTTTTCAGAAGGAACTTGGTTTATAACTGGGAAGGCTGATGATATCCAAACTGAACTGACTGGTCTGAAAAGATAGGATGGGCTTTTTCATGTATCTGGAAGAGTTATATTCGTTATATTTGTAGATGGTATATATTAAAATTTGTTGCACATCTGAATTTGCACTGCAAGAACATTTAGAAGTCTCGTGCCTGGTTCAATCATCTGTCTTTTGGGTGGCTGCCTTTATAGTGAGAATCACTTTTTCCTATCTAAAAGAAAGGGAGATCAGAGTGAACGTATTTTAGGATGTGGGACATATGAGGGAAAAGCCATCAGATGAGGCACAGCAAATAAAAACTTTGGGCAACACCTTTTACTCAAGCACACTCTGTGTTTTATTTCCTGCAGTGTAACAGTCTGGAATATCAGCTGTTGGGAGGAGACTTTCTTCTTCTTGGACTCATGTTCCTCATGGGCTGGTTTTCTGTGCGGAATACCATGAGATTGAACTACTTTAAATGTGATATAACGGTGCCAAGGAAATAAGTGACCTCAAGAAGACTGAGTGAACTATGAATTAACTAGGCAGAGAGTTTAATGAACCAGAAGGATGTAATTAGCTTAATGAAGGAGGAAAGAAGCAGCAACAACCTGATTTTTTTTTTTTTTTTCAAAGAGTGGTAAATACTTGGAACTAGACTGCTTTTCTCCTGAGGAGACCAGTACTGTCATTTATTACAGACTAATAGTAATTTAAAACAATTTAATCCAATTGTTTTGGCTGGAGGGAGAAATTCTAGATGATGTTGGGCCATAGAAAAAAATAATGCACTTGGGACATAATAACCCCCTGCAGCAGTACAGGCTCATGCAAGAGTGTCTGGAAAGTTGCCCAGCAGAAAAGGACCTGGGGGTGCTGGCCGACAGCCAGCTGAACACAAGACAGCAGTGTGTCCAGGTGGCGAAGAAAGCCAATGGCATCCTGGCCTGCATCACAAATTGTGTGGCCAGTGGGACTAGGGAAGGGTTTGTCCCCCTGTACATGGTGCTGCTGAGACTGCACCTCAAGTACTGTGTTCAGTTTTGGGCCCCTCACTACAAGGACATCAACGTGGTGGAGGGTGGGCAGAGAAGGGCTGTGAAGCTGGTGAAAGGACTGGAGAACAAGACTTATGAGGAATAGCTGAGGGAACTGGGGTTGCTTAGTCTGGAGAAGAGGAGACTCATAGGGGGTGACCTCATTGCTCTCTACAGCTACCTGAAAGGAGGTTGCAGCAAGGAGGGAGTTCGTCTCCTCTCAGGTGACAGGAGATAGGACACAAGGCAACACTCTCAAGTTGCACCAGGGGAGGTTTAGATTGGACAGTAGGAAGTATTTCTTCACGGTGGGGTTAGTCAAACACGGGAAGGGGCTGCCCAGGGAGGTGGTGGAGTCCTCATTCCTAGAGGTATTTAAGAGATGTATGGACATGGCACTAAGGGACATGGTTTAGTGATGGGACTTGGTAGGTCAGGTCTGTGGTTGGACTTGATTGTGACGATATTTTACAATCTAGATGACTCTAATTCTATGATTCTAGGTAAATTAATATCAAGAAGTGAAACATTACCTGCAACTCCCTTCCAGCTAATGAAGATGATATCTAATAGCATGAAAGAAATTAGTGAAGGAATACATAACTGCATACACCAAACCATTAGTAAACAGCTATATTTAATTTTAACATTGACTCATGCTGCCACTTTTCCTAGCAATTGTTTCCACATTCACTATTCATTAAAGGCAAGCCTCTTGAAAATGTAATACTTTAACTTGTCTTTTGTTGTTTTAGCTTGTTCAGAAATTTATATACTATATAAAATACACTTTAGAATGAGTGTGAGTCACTAACTAATGTGTCCATGTTTTTCAATTTGGGGCCAACTATTTGTAATTTCAGCATTTTAAGTTTCTTTGTAAAACTAGAACAATTCTGTCCTTTAGAAGATGGAAGTGTTACAACCTTAGAGCAGTAAGACTACTTCAGAAGACTACCAAAGACATGAGAAGTTAATAATAAAAATAAAAGACAATTGAATTAGTTATTTTGTTATTAGTTATTTTTAGCCTAGTACTTCTCTGTTACCTGTCAGACCACACCAGGCAGTGCTGTTGTTCATGATGTTAATACATCCATGTGAAGAGAGGAAATATGGAATGGTGTTGGTCCATGCTGGTGTTCAAGTTTCTTCCCTGCTAGAGCGGAATTAATTTTTGAATGTGTAGGATGTGTCTCATGTGCAGGATGTATGTGAGACTTTATATGCACATAGAAAGAGCTGGGAGAGCCTGGTCCTTAGTTTGGTTTAATACAGTTAGAAAAATGCGACAGGGACAGCTTTGTTCTTCCAGCCTCTGAAATATATGAGAGTAAGAGTCTGTACTGAGGGACTGGAATTGTTCCTCAAAAGCTATGGAAACTCCCTATTCCAATTTTAAGTAAAAGCGTGAAGTAGCTGTGGTCAAAGGAAGACCACAGGAACACAGTTGTGGAAGGAGAAGTTTTGCAGTGTGCTAGAACTTGTATGAGGGTTGGAGATACTTGATCGTAGTATCAATTAGAATCACCCTTATCAGCCTCATCCTGCTCAATCTGTTTTTCTGTTAACATCTGGAGTGGAGATCACTGTTGATCACTGCAGAATTGAGAGTTCAGTGAAAGTTCGTTGCTCAGGTCCTCTTTACTGAAGTTGTGCTTTTCTTTATCATTCCTTGCAGCCTGGAGCTTAATGTAAAGGAAGCTTAATTCCTGGAAAAATACAAGAAGAAGCCTTCCTTTACTTGTAAGTTTGTGTAAGGTAGCAAAAAGCTAGGTGCAAATCCCCTTTGTGTGGGGTCGGCATGTTGTTCTGTAGGTGGCACTGCCTTTTTCAAGTTAACAGGAGCACCACGCTGAGTCCTGAGGCGCAGTGGCAAGGTATGACTTCGGGCAGCCAGCCTAGCCCTGCTCTTTCTAACCTGTAGCTGCCTTCAGCTTGTACTCTTCTGCCTGGTGAAATTTGATCTCAAGCATCTTTTTGGTCTCAGATGTTCAAGTTGCAAAGAAGAGGTGTATAGGATCTTTGCTTCTCTATTCCATGGTCACAGAGAAGAGGAGATAAGTTTTGGTTAATGAGAAACTTTTTCCCGTGCTAAGACCAAGGGAATGCTAAGTCAGAGAAAACAGAGACTTGAGAAAAATATTTTCTGCCATGTCTTTGGTGGTTGGGGAAAGAATTAGATGGTGTTTGATGACTGTTAGTAACTTTCTTCCATCACATCTATTATTGCTGTTTGCATGTTGGAAAATAATTCCCTTAGGCAAATGAATACTGCATGTCCAAAAAAGGATGTTTTATAATTGTAACCAGAGAGGGTCCAAAATTTTCTTTCTGGGCCTTTACCTAGCTTTTTTTTTTGTGTGTGTTATTGAAAAGCATAAATCCTTTTCTTTGATGAAGCCCACTGCTTCTTATTTCCATGTTCTTTTAATAAGATCAGAGCTGGAAGAGCTGGTACGGCAAACCATGGTTTTCATACATCTGCAAGACAGTGTGAGTGTGATGTGTGAGGTTGGCTGTATGCAATCGAGTGAAATACATCTGGCTTGGTGCTTGCTGCTGTTAGATAAGAAGGGACTGTTGCTGCAGACATAAAATAATTGTTCCTCTGACATTTCTGTCCTGCTTTTGCATTTTAGAGATGTCTTGAGACAGAAGTTGTATGTTCAGGAGTTTTTTTTCATTATTTTTTTAAAATAATTTTTGAATGTGTCTGTTTCTTGGTCTCAAAAGTATCTTTAGGCATTAAATACTCTCATTTAATTATTTACTAGGTGAAGAAGTATTTAAGAGCAACTTTATTTAAAGTTTCATTTGACGTTCCCATGTTCTTCTGGGAAACACTTCAGACATACGACATGTCATGCCAGATTGTGCTATCGTGCTTTTTTTAACTTTGATCAGACACCTCATAGTTAATCTGTTTTGTGAGCTAAAAACTTCTCTTTACTTTCTTTGTGCAGAAGCTGCTCCGTACTCTGATCAGTATTGCCTGTATTTTCTAATGCTTGATATTCTTCATGAGATAGAGTAATTAGAAGATACAGGAACACCATGAATGTATCAGCAAAATAGGAATATATTTTCTGTTTTTTTCTAACCTTTGTTAAAAAATAAAAACATATGATAATCTGGATGTTTCCTAACCTGATTGCTTCAAAGCACTGGACAAACATTTTTGAAGACGTGTGCTCAGAGATGACCCCACCTTTTTCCCATGTGGTGTTAAGCAGCCTAGGATGCTCTCTCCCGGTATGTTGTGCTGCATTTACTGACACGTGATTTCACCTGCTGTTTTAGATGCCTGTTGCTCAGTGTCTTGGGGTTCCTTTGCAGCTTTCTGTAATAAAGCATCAGCTGTGATTGCACATAATGTACCACATGCAAATTTAACCAGAGATGTTGTGTGAAATGGTAGATATGCAAGTGACCGGTCTCAACAGCTCCACAAGTCCTGGCATGGATTCTGCTGATGCTTCTGACTTCCTCCCCCGTGGAGCTGTGTTTCTGAAACCTCATGCTGCAAGGGCTCCACTTCTGTAACAGCTTCTGTGAGACACCCCAGCTGAAACTTTTAAGAACCCTTTTCTTTGCTACCACGTCTAACGCCTTTGTAGACCAGCTGCTCAGTTCCCTCAAAGAACACTTCAAATTGGGAAGCATGACTTTTCTCTGCACTCATTTTTTTTTCACCCTACCCCAAATTACAGGTTCTTTAGTATGATTTTAACACCTTGCCCAGTATGGCAGTCAGACTTTGTTGTACTTTTCCTGATTGCCTTGGTAAGCTCTGAAAAAAAATAATAAAATGGTATATTTTCTACTCTCCATTCCTTTTTGCTGTAGTAGTCAGCAGTTACTTCAAGCCTAAGTTTTTGTAGAATTAATAGTTTGGTTATTTCATACTTGATGCTTTAATGCTTCTACAGAATAGTATCTGTTTCTGGTGAGTTCTTACTATTTGTTATTTTTAAATGCTCCTCTGTTGCTTCATTTTGAGAGGGTGCTTGTATATCCCCAGTTTAAAGAGGATCTGGTTTGGTATTGGTTTTAACTGCCTCTGCAGTAATTTCAGAAAACAAGAGTTCATCTAGGTTTTCTTCTCTATCCTTATTTTCTTTTAATTCCTTCTTTTGCATCTTCGTTATCTAGTGGTTTATTGCACTGAGGAAGCAAGCTGTCTGTAACTTTCAGATTCTACTCTGTTTGAGCCCAGAAATTGCAAACAGAACTTTGTTCTAAAATTTTTCAGTGCTGTCTTACAGCTAGCTCTACGGTTAGTTTACTGACCAAAGTTTCTTATATTTCCCTGTACTAGCTGGCATTTCCCTATCAGTTAGATAAGTTTTGGAAATATAATTGTATTGCCAGTTTCAAATTCTATGAATGCCCTGCATGCTGATGAAAAAAAGCACATGAATATAAAGTCAGAAGTAACTGGAATTATTGGGGGGAGGGGGGAAGGAGGCAGTTGGTTGTGTTTTATTTTTATATTGACAGACAAAAAATCTCCCTTCTACTGTAGGTGTAATTTTTTTTTATTATTATATTTTATTATAAGAAGGTGTGCTTTTTGCCTGTGTGCAGAGAGCAGAAGATACAGCTTGTCGGTGTTTCAGTGGCTCTAGTCTGTTTTTTCATTTAGTAAGTGAAATTTTCAGAAAAGGTCATTTTACCACGTGCAGCTCTTTTACAGGTTGACTGCTTAAAATTTGAATGTCTTCAGGTGTTGGTGGTAGCACGCATTTTACTTTCATGTGTCCTGTTTGAATCAGGAAAAGCAGAAAAAGAGTTTTTTTGTCCAGTGGTACTCTGACATTTCTAACTGGTTTGTGATGGGAGGAGTGGAGACAAATACTACTATTTAATGTTTGGCTTTTGGTGGTAGTTCCTTTCTGGTGGAGACTTGCTTAGGTAGCTGAATTTTGGGCTTTGCAATTTCTCACTGATGTTTGTATATGTGTTATTAAAAATGTTTTGAATTCTGTATGATTCTAGTCTGGTCTGTTTTTTCTTCCTTTGTATCTGCTTGCATGGCTACTGCCTCCTTGCAGTGACTGAATGTAAGCATCACTTACAGTCTTTGCTATTTTTGGTCATGGAGAGAGAAAGTTTCATATTTATATTAAGCAGGACTTTGTTTCTAGAATGTCACTAAGTAACCAGGAAGGAATACTAGATAATGCCTGTTTGAATGTGAACTAAAACTATCCTTTGTAAGGTTTAAAAAATGTGTATGTCCATTATTAATGCTTTGTTTTAAACTTAAAAAATAATCTGCAAAACAGTTGCAGAATTTTAGCTTTACGCAGGGTGTTTGTCTTTCAGTTTCTTTTGTCCTTTTTTTTTTTTTTTTTACAAATGTAAAACTGTTAAATCAATATCAAATGTCTTGTCTAAAGCTTTTACTTTAAACTGGCATGACATTGGTCCAGATGTTCACACAGAATAGCTCGCACTCTCAAGCTACGTGCAAAGCCCCTTTCTCTATACTTTTTATTTGAAATAGTTTTTTTAATTTAAAACCTCAAAATGCAGCCTTCACCTAGATTGCAGTCCAGAGTTGCAGGCTGAAATTGGAGTGCTGTAGTCTTTATTACTCTCTATGACCTCTTACTATTATGGGTATTGCAGTAATTAGAGCTATATAAGAAATTATCTTGGTTGGTGCGTTTCTCATGTTGCTACTTGTTTTCTTACAGACCACTGAAAATACTCCTATGAAGTTTGTCTTTCATGTAATGAATTCTGTTTCCCCATGCTTTTGTTTTCTTTATTAATGGATTTTCTTCTAGTTTTATCCAGGGCAAATTTCAGAAATAAATGTATTTATCTAGTTTTCCAAAATAAAAAGAATGTCAAAATAAATTTCCAAGAACTTTTTTTTTTTGTAAATAGAAAATCTTCAGTTACATGAGTATAGAAAAATTATACACATAATTTTGAGACATTAAATAAGGTGATAGCATACCACTACTTGCAGTCATTTGAGAATTTCTTTTTGTTTTCCTCTTTTTTTTTTTTTAATATATTTTCTGGTTAGAAAATGAAAATGTGAAGCAATTTATCTAAATATAATTTTTGCAAAATATTTTAAAATGCTGAAATAAAAAATACTTTTTTTTCTGCTTTTCTTTCACAGAACTCCCAGAAAGTGAAAGTATATTCCTGAAAGTGAAAATCAGAAGAAGTAGCTGCTGAGATATAGAGAAGTATATTAAGGATCATTTTTTGGTTAAACTTTTTAAGGTAGGAGGGCTATGCTTTTCTGAAAAGTAATCCTAAAAATAAGCTGCTTATTTTGCCTTGGGTAGAATAATATTTCAGACCAATTTTGAAATGATCAGGCAACGTTTATACTGCTGCTTTGGATGTTTATTGGTGACAATGGCTGTATGGAAGCATTAGTTCATCTCATGACTATGTTCCATACATTTAGCATCAAATGCATATGTAAATAGTATTCTGGTTATGTGGGTAGTGTAAACAAATGGTAGGTAAAGCATATATTTTATGTTTCATGATGATGTATGTTCTGGGAGTAGATCCTACACTAGGAGAAATTCAATGCCCTAATTTTTATTTAGGGTGTGGAGGGAGGGCTAAGTGATTTATTTCCTAGTTCTGATGGAAAATAACTACTATAAGCCTCAGGTTCAGAAATGGAGGTGGACTGTGTAACAAATTGATCACCTCTTATGAAGTTGCTTTATCAGTATGAAAACCTTGAATTTGAGTATTTGTTTCTCCTGAAACAAAGTCCTCATCTTTTTTTCTGCAATATTGTTAATGTTTCTAGAAAAGGACTTTGAAATAATTGCCATGCTAAGCGATTTGGAGTCCACATACATATAGGAGCATGGGAGTTGATAGCAGGTCAAGAGTGACCCATTGCATATTCCTTCTTCTGGAAGGATCAGATGTGTGCTGTGCTTCCTTGTTCTGAATTTAGCTGGGGGCCTGATGTGCTTCTGTTTTGTGGCTTATCAGTTTCCTGCCTTTTGTGGCCTTGAAAGTTCATCATCATTCATACTGTAAAACCACAAGAACAGCATATATATAACAATATTTCCCAGGATGCCCTCCCACCCCTAACAACTTGTGTCTTCTCTAATATATTGCTATGGTCGGCCTCTTCTCACAGGTAACTAGTGATAGGACTAGAGGGAATGGCCTCAAGTTGTGCCAGGGGAGGTTCAGGCTGGCAATGAGGAGACATTTCTTCTCAGAAAGAGCAGTCAGGCATTGGGATGGGTTGCCCAGGGAGGTGGTGGAGTCACCGTCCTTGGGAGTGTTCAAGGACAGGCTGGACGTGGTGCTTAGGGACATGGTTTAGTGGGTGACATTGGTGGTAGTGGGATGGTTGGACCAGGTGATCATGGAGGTCTTTTCCAACTGTAATGATTCTATGATTCTATGAAATATACGGAAGAATGTGTTTGCTAATTGTAGAGTAATGGGGTTGGATGCATCTTGTTTGATGGATGATGTGGATTCCCTTTGTGTTTGCTTTTGGTCATTGTCAGGCAGATGGTACCTCTGATCTGATTCAGTATGTCCATTCCCGTCCATTCCTCTGTTGGTGGTAGACAGTAATCTTTAAGTGCAGATTGGCTGTGAAAACCACTTTCTTCAGTTCTGGAATCCAGGAAGACTGCTAATGACAGAATATCGGCTTTATTTGCTGAGCGGAGTGATGCAGTACTGAAGAATTAAGTGGCTGTCACTGAAATTTTCCACTGTGAGTCTGACAAATTTTAACATCGTTGTTTTAGAATCTGACCACATTGCTGCGGTGGTGGTGGCTGAGACAAGTCACAAGCTGTCTTTGGTAAATGCAATTAAATTTAGAGCTGTTCAAGGAGTGGTTGCTCATTTTGCATTTTTAAATGTACATTGAGAGCTTAGTACCTCTCAATTATTAGTTTTTTTATGAATGATGATAAAAAAAGAAAATGTCCTATCTTGGAATTGGCTCTGGCACATATTTTGACTGTTAAAACTCACCAAATATTGATTGGCAAATTTGCATATCCACTAATTTTAAAGTTATGTACATAGACCATCTCAAAATACGCAGCATTGGAGGAGGAAGTACCTTTGTTTGTCACGCTTCCTGTATCTCCTCCTGGTTCCGCAGTAAATTTTTCCTGAATTTACATTTTTCATTTCACTACTCAGTTTTGCCTCTAGTCGGTGTTTGCAGAATCTGGGTGAGAATCTACCTCTGTCTTAGTGCTAGCATTGTAGTGTTGTTTGGCAAAGCAAACGAAAACGGGACTGCCAATGCTTGTTCCCTAATCCAGGAACTGTGGACATGGGAAAGCACGAGGAGGAACAGGCTGGAGGAGGCAGCTGGGCTTGCTCCCCGTCCTCAAACAGCACCTTTGGGTGGTGGAGGTAGGGCGCTGGTCCTGATGCTTTGTTGGGTGACCCTGTGGGGCAGCTAGCAACTTGTCTGTGTATGCAAAGGGGGAAACACCAGGCCCAGGCCCGGAAAAATGCCTGTCCGTATTGATGCCTTATCCTGCCTCTTTGAACATTGGCCTTTGGAAATGGGTTTGTGCTTTCTGAGAGCATTCAAAATACAGATTACATAGAGCATGTCTGTTAATGTGTTTGGTAATTCATACAGTTCTGACTTCAAGTGACCATGTAATCAGTACTGGTTTCAGTTGCTTTCTGTGTATAATTAAAAATGTCGTTTTTTAGCTTCTTGACTATTAAGTATCTTAGATCTTGGATACTTGCTCACAACTTCTTTGCCTCCATAATATTGGAGCGCCTGAGATTAGCTGAATTTTTTGATGGAACACTTTCTAAATTTTCAAGGAAGAGGCATGGAGGTGGAGCTGAGAATCATCAGCTCTGAAACTTTGCCCTTGCTAGTTTCACTGATCAGAATTTTATCACGTTTTTAAAACAAACTTTTCCTATGGTGAATCTATTGCGGTGAATGGAATAATTGAAACTGAAGATCAGAGTCCAGTATACATACAGTTTTTGTCTATTTACTCAGGCATCTACTAGAGTAGTCTGAAAAAATCAAATTATTACTTAGTGAAGGGTGAATTAGCAGGCTGAAGTGAAATGTTAGCGGATCATCTGTTCTGTTCAGTTTTGTGATTTTCTGGCTCCATAGTGAGTAAGTAGAAGCAGACTGAAATATCATATGCTGAGAATATTTTATCCTTCCCTTGCCCTCCTGCCTTTTATAGCACAAGACTTCAACTTGAGATTCAGTTCCCATCTTTTCTGAATGGGATGTAAGAAAATAGAGCTACAACTTTTCTCGTTGATAATGTGCTAGGAGATTTAGTGCATGTGCTAAAATATGCTAGGAGAGAAATGAGGTTGGTCACAACAGTGGATGTAGGTCTAAAGAGTGTTGAGAAATCACAGAGGGAAGCACAAGTCGTTAGTAAGTAGATGCTGTAAGATCTTTCACTTATCTTACTAAATTATCAGTGTTTTTGTAAGACTATTCTTAAACTTTAACTGTGCAAATGTTAATGCAACTAATAAAGCATAGTTTATCCTTCATAAATAAACCAGTATAAATAATTTATAATTGCTGTTTGCCTGAGCTCTTAGCCATCAGCCAGCATTCTGACTGAAATACATGGCACCAAAGTTAAGAGCATATGGAAGCTTGTGATAGCTTTAAGGTTACTCTCATAACCTTGATGTGCCTGTATTGTATACATGCATAACAACACAATGCTGCTCATAATTTCTTCATGGGATTTTTTTTTTCATTACATAGCATTGTACTATGGCTTGTACCCTTGTACCTGTATACATTTATACATATATAGTGGATGAGGATTATTTCTGTAATTTACTGGAAGGGCAGGGAACTGCAGAAAGAGAGGAATGGTTTTGGGAGTCAGGCTACCTTGGATATTGTTGTAGGTTCTGACTTGTAAAATTTTCTGAAACTTTTTGTTAACTGAAATCAGTGACATTTTTGTTCCAGATGTTCAGTATGCTAAAATGATAGGCACTCTGAAAGGTCTGTCTTTAAGCTTTGTGAATGCCAGTATTAGTGAGTATAATGTCAACATTAGTTTCTGTGTCACAGGTCTCTCTGTATTAGTCCTGCTTCAGCTCATGGGCTGCTAAGAAGATGACACTATTAATATTTGTAAAACACTGATAATTTAAGTGGCAATTTAAAGCCTATGAAGAAATGGGTACTTCTGTGTTCAAAAGAGCTAACGCTTGGCTGGAGTGCAGGAATTGGTGAGAAAGTAGTGCACAGGTAGTGTGAGTACTGTAGTCTAGACCTGTAATTGCAGTTTATATAAGTTTATCTTACCAAGTTCGAAGGTGATCAGTATGGGAACAGGTTTTTGGTATATACACAGAAAACAGGGTTTGGCCCATGTTACAAAACTATATACAAGACTGTGGAAATATATGTGGTTTCAAATGTTGCATGATGTGGCCGTGTATTATCATGATAGGATGTTTTAAAGCTAGCTCAAATATGTCTTTGACCTGCAGTTGTGTTACAGGGTTTTATAAGGTGGCACTTCTTACCAGATTATCAAGTGATGATATCAAATAATGATTTTATATTGTGCAATGAGACTGGACTGCTTTAGGGGAAAAATGTGTGAAATTAAGACCTCTACCCTAATATACCCTAATGTGTTTCTCACAGGAACAGTGGAAGGTCGCATGGGTACCTGGTTTGGGATATTTTCTCACTTTTGGGAGGTTGACTTTCCAACTCTAATGACTGTTAATGCAGTGTTTAGGACCAAACTAGCAGTAATTTTCTAGCTATCCATTTACTCTAGATGCAGTGCCTGAGAACTGATGGTTTATTTGGATGTTTTTATGTCCTTAGGACAGTATCCACTAGAATCAAGTATTTTGGGTCACCAGGAATGAAGCAGTGTAATGGCAGTTCTTGTCTGGAGATAGTGTCATGTATATTTATTTGATTAAATATGTGTATTGTTCTTTAGTGTCTCTTAGGTGCTTTTATGTGTTCCCTCATGACTTCACTTTTCAGTTAGGGGTGTGCTATTACACTACTGTTTTACAGATGGGAAACTGTAGGTCACAAACTGAAATTATGCTGGCAGTTCAAAACAACAGAGGACATCGGATCTCTTTCAGTTTAGCTTGGTGTTTAAAATGGTTCTCTGACGTTTCTGCCTCTGTTTTAAAGTGGTGTAGGTAGTCCTGTGGTTAATCTTAAGGCTAAGTTATTTCAGCGTTTAGATGTTAATAGTTGCTCTTTGTAACGTTTAAAAGTTATTCTTCTGTTTGGATCTCATGAACCTTGTTTTATTTACAGATGTGGTGAAGAGCCTATATTTTCACCCGTGCGGTATATAGTGCCTTAAAAATGGGGTTTGGAAGCGACTTGAAGTATTCTCACGATGCTTTATTAAAACTGCAAGACTGGGAACTACGACTACTGGAAACAGTGAAGAAATTTATGGTCATGCGTGTAAAAAGTGATAAAGAGTATGCCTCCACTTTACAGAATCTTTGTAATCAAGTAGATAAAGAAAGCACTTGCCAATTGGATTATATCAGCAACGTGTCCAAGGTAAGATTTAAGTATTTTGAATTTGTAATATCCTTACATTAAGGAAATAAGAGTTGAATAAGATAAGAAGTTGGATTTTGGTTTATTTTAGTTTGTGTTGGATTCCTGTTGATTCAGCTTCTTGAGAGTTAGTGTTGCCCAAGTGTTTAAAACGAGCTCAGTGTAATGGAGTTGAACTCCAGTCTTGCTTTGAGATTAATAACTAAACTGGAATCTTGGATTCTGAAATTTGGTATTTTAGGGCTTTGGGTTGAGCCTGCTGATTTGTTTAGTGTTTTGAAAATAGAGTATGTTGTAGTAAGCCTTTCTTTTAAGACAGTTCAATAGGAACTATTGTTTATGCTGTATAGAATTTGTGACAGAAATAGAAAAATACCAGGAAACCAAGGCAAAGCTTAGCATTCCGCCTGTTATTCACATCACAGTATGTGGTGTAAAAACAAAACATTAATTCAGGATGTTCCTCATAATTGTGAAGTTATTTTGCATCCAATTTAAAATTACTGTGTTGACTTTTTATAAAGGTAAGGCTGTCCTTCCCGCAGATTGTTAATGGTCAGGTTTAGAGCAAGTACAGGGAGGATACTGATGAAGCAAACTTCTCTGTTTCACCTGCTAGTAAGCTTCACTTCTGACTTGGATTTCCTCCGTGAGGAGAGAAAACAATTCTGTTTTAATGCCTTATTCAATTTCTGTCCCTTCTGCTGCAGCAGTGCTTACACAGCCCCTTCAGTCTGGCATGAATCCTGATCTACTCTGCAGAAGAACACACTTTTTGGGTCAAGTGAAATTTTAGACAAAGCAGTTTTTTATGCAGTGGGCTTATGGAATTGCTGCTTGAATACAAGCTATGGCATTGCAGCAGGAACATCAGTGCTCCTTGTGCAGCAGTCTAGATTTATACTGGAGTACAGTGGCTATGTGTGTGATTTGAAAGCTGCACTGAAACAGCTAGCCTGCTTCAGCTGCCCTCAAAACAGCGCTGCACAGTGTGTATCTGTAATAAATTCTGTTGTTGTCCCCCGCCTCGCACAATAATTCTTGCAATGTAAATTGCCGCACTGCATTTGTTTTTCATCTGCGTGTTTTGGTGGTGTACTTGAAATGCTACTCACCTAGCTATGTTTCTTATACACAGTTGTGATGATTTTGGTAAATTAATGTTAAAGCATTTTTGTTAGACTAATCATGGCAGAAGTCAGGTATTTTCTTCAGGCTTTCTAGTGTCATATCCCAGAGTTGTTTTTTTACAGAATTAATGGTATGCTTAGTAGTTCTTGCTATTGCTGCCCCGCTGGGATTGTTTTTATGTGCTTGGTAAGCTGTCCTGCAACTCTTCTGGGCAGTGAAACAGTGGATTAGGACTAAAACAGTAAAGGAGCACTGGCACCAGAGTCCTGAGCATTGTAACCCTTACATTACACTTCAGGTGGCCAGCTCAGTCTAGCCACTTCAGTGATTTTTTTTTTAATTTTTCTTTTCCTGTGAGCAAATAGATTTTTAGAAGCTGAAGATGTGTCTTAAGACATTTTCTTTGTGGGTTGAACAGAGGCATCTGTGTCACGTTTTGAAGTCATTTTGGATGTTGGCACTTGAGTTATTTTTTCAGGATTATTTTTTGTTCCTTATATTTATTTTTTCTTTTAAGGAGGTGCCGTTTTTCTCTTAAGCCTCATCCCTGGTCTCTGCATGTTTGCTTAAGAGCGAAAGTATTCATATACTACTGACAGGTCTTTTGTACGGGCTTGCCTTGAAATTGCACTGTCAGCTTGGATTTCAAGGTTATGTGGTGATACATTGTCACTGGTTTTGGCAGTTAAAATACCTGAATTATTGTTTGGTTATTTTACTCCCACTGTTCTAATATATTTTGCTATTTCATGATACTTTTTGTCTCTTTCTGACATTTTACAGAATCAAAATCTGACCCAGTTATTATGGGATATAAATCTACTATTTTACGTCTCCTAAGATTTAAAAGACTGTAACTATGTATTCAATTCTGGGTATTCAAACGTGGTTTCGGAAATAAATTCCGAGCTCTCTAATCTTTTCTGCTCCCCCCCCCCTTTTTTTTTTTTTGAAGTGTGCAGTGAGAGCGAGCACTTTGAGAGAGCTGTTTGCGTAAATCTGTCCTGTGTTTTTTCCATGCAGAGGCAGTAAACTTCCTGGAAGGCGTAGTGGCGGGAACCTCTAATGCCAGAAAAGCAGTATTTTTTAAGTGCTTCTCATAAGCTTTTCTGTGTGCGTATATGTCTAAAAAATACTGTTAAACCAAACAATATTATATTTTATTGCTTTTGATGGATTTGTGTTTTTTTTAGTGTGAAAGGAAATGCTTTGCCTTTTCTGCTGTCTCCACCCAGCTGTTTTTTTTGTCCCATATAAATCTCAATTTTTGAAGCCTTTCCCCTATTATAACTTTTCACCTTAACTTATGCCATTTTAAAACGATAAAAGATAATCATACAATACACAGAAATCCTGTTTAACCAATGCTTTCTCAGTGTGGAAAGAGGGATGTAAGGAATGGGAATATATGGGAATTCTTTTTTTTTTTTTTTTTTAATTTTTAAATAGACAGGTTTTCACTGGGTTTCAGTCTTACTTGGGCTTGTTTGGTGAATTATAAGCTAAGTATTTCTTTAGAGTATCTGTCATGTTGAAAAACTGCTTTTGCTGTGTTTCTCAGGGTTGATTGAAACGATATTTGCCTCACCAGTAATAAATCACTCTTAAAGAAAATGCGTGACTCTTGCTACTGTTTGACTTCTGAGAGTGCTGTTATGAACTCTTCCATATCCACTGCTCTGATACAGATGTTTAATGTTGTTTCTATTGTACAAAGCTTTGCAACATGGCTTCTGTTGTCATTTGGAAAGTGCTCTGTAATGGAGAGATTAAGCACTTTTCAGATATAACCAGGAAGCTTCAGTCTGTGAGCTTTTACAACACCACACTTGAAGCAGTTTGCGATAGTTCTGTGCCATTCGCTGCAATGTTTGTCAGCTAAAGGAAATGTTAAAGATGGTTTAATGTATACAGGAATTAACTTTCATTCTGTTCTCTAAAATCCAATCTGAGTTGCAGCATTGTCATGTAGAGATGAGAATATTTATTTATATAGATAGATTTATATATGTATATGTGAACACATATATGTTTATGTATAAGATATAAGGAAATCCCAGAACTACCAAACAAATTAATTTTGTAAGTTGTGAAGATTTAAGGTGGATTACGTTTAGTAAGAGTAAGATAAATGCCAGTGAAACTAGCATACTAGCTGCCTTCATGAACTGATAATTGTTTTGGAAATTCCAAATGGAAATGACCATTCCGAAATTGTAACTGCAACACAGCAGTCTGTTAGTGAATTATGTCTAATGAATCCAATACTGTTCCTATCTACCAAGTGTGACAGGGTCCTTTAGGGTAACAAATACGTGCATTTGAACTTTAATTTTTTCAGTTGATTTCTGCTGTGCATTGGAAGTCTTGGTGTTCCTCGTACAGTTCTTAATCAAAATTCAAAGCCAGGGTGTATTAGGCTGTCCTGAAAACTGACTGACAGAATGGCCAAGGAAGTTATTAAAGTGAGGGTACAGCAGGCTGTTCAATTGCTGTGACAGATGAGTAGCTGCCTGTGTCTCTTAACCTGTTAGCTCCGTGAGTTTTGCCACTGGTGGCCTGGGCTCTGATGCTGTCAGCTACGTGAAGCAGCTGACAAATGGTGTCCTCTTAAACAGTAACAACTCAAATGCATATTGCCCTCAGATGTTTAGACAAGGGCAAAGAAGTCAGACTGAACAGAGTAACTGGTACTAGGAAATGGGAGAACAAATAACACCAGCGTGTGCTTGTTAGAGGTGTTGAGAAGTTAATCCGGAGAAGGCTTTGATGGGTGTTCAAAGTTGCTAGGACAGTGCTGAAGAGCCACCATGCAGATCTGTATTTTTGTCTGTTATGCTTATTTTAGGACTTCGTGAGCAAGTTCAAGGCATGGCTTTGGTATAGCAGTAAGAGTTTTATTTTGAAAGATCTCAAGTGAATTTGGGAAGTTTAATTATTTTTTTACTGAAATATTTTAAATAATAATGCATCTTTTCCCACAGTTTGCATTCATTGTTTGGCATTGTTTGGTTATTTATAAGCCAGAATATGTGACTGCTTTTCTGTTCTGATTTTTTCTTTCTCCTGTTTTTTTTTTTTTTTCTTCTTACAGTCTTGGTTGCTTGTTGTACAACAAACAGAACAGCTGAGCAAAATAATGAAGACACATGCAGAGGATCTTAATTCTGGGCCTTTGCATAGGCTTACAATGATGATCAAAGATAAGCAGCAAGTGAAGAAGAGTTACCTAGGTGTTCATCAACAAATTGAAGCAGAGATGTACAAGGTATTTTATTCAACTGTTCTTTATAGCCAAATTGTAGTTTCTTAATTTGTTTAAAAAATAATATCTTGAGGATGGATTTTTTTAGTTCCGTTTTTTTTTTTCTGTTGTAAAAGTGTTGATTTGTGTTATGTAGGCTGTCTAGTTTAAATTTTAGTTATGTCCTTCACGTTTTCATTCCCTTGCTAGCTGACAAGACAGAGATGGAAAACTTTATTCTGCATGAATTTATTTAGACAGATAACATTGGAAATGCTCCTGTTCCAGTAGAGGATGATTCTGTGTGACACTTCCCTGTGCCATCTCTTTTGTTCTCACTTCACTATAGAAATCCCTGGGACCAGGACATTGAAAAGTGTTTTTTTTTTTTTTGAATGGTCCTTACAATCCCCATTCTTTTGGGTGGGGATGGGATTCTAGTCCTTATTCTAAAATATAAATCACATGTAAACCAAATATTAAGGCTGCAGATGGAGCTCTTTGGGACCTTTTTTATTACAAGTCCCTTGTCTTCCTGATGTTGAAAGGATTGTGTCTAGTCAGTAAAGCTGACAGAAGTCACAGTTTAATTCAGGTGTTCTGGGGGAAGGTTAGCTGCAAATGTCAAAGAACAAACTGATAGTTTGAAAGGTCTACTGAGAGAAAGGAAAGCACTGCTTCTTCTTTCTTTCATCAGAGACTCAGAGATTTGGAGTAAAATAATTAAAATATAACATATGAGTAATATATTACAAATATGGTAGACTGGTGAGTAAAAGATTGGTGGGCTGGTTATAAGGAGAACTTTAAACTACTACTAAACGTATATCATGTTAAATATGTTGGCTTTGTTAGGACTGCTTCAATAATCTGCTGGGATCTTGGCATCTTCCCCAGGTATTAGCTATGAGAAGTACATCCTATTTGCATGGTTGGTTTATCTGATTTATTGGCTGGCTTATCTGATAGAATTTCCAGGCCGAATAATCATGTCCACTTATGGATCGGTGCATTTGGAAATAGTCAGGATTGAAAATGGAGGGAAAGTGGTGGCATGTGTTAGAAATAATAGATGCTAAATTTATATTTATTGGTGTCCATGCCCATGGCAGTGGGGTTGGAACTAGATGGTCTTTAAGGTCCCTTCCAACCCAAGCCATTCTATGATTCTATAGAGAATGGAGAAATGGAGAAAGAAAGAAAATATAAAAAGAAATAAAGTGTAGCAGAAGCAAGACTGGTCGGTGTTCAGGTAGGGTTTTAATGGAGACTTTATAAAACATACATATTGTGCTATTAAGGTAACTTAATGGAGTTAACAAAATGCAGTTTTTAAAAATAAGACTTTTTTCAAGTTGTTAAGACATTAAGCAATCCCCAAATATTTAATTACAAACCATATTGTTTTTAATCATGGGCTGCATGGGGATGCAAGATGAATAAACTTGCACTGGTTTTGTAATTCTCTTCTTCCCCCACCCCCTCCCCAGCTACTGCCTTCCAGGTTTTCCCAAGAAGCATTTGAATAACGTTTTGGTTAGATTTGATGTGTTCTTTCATTGTTAGCTGACATTGTTTATTCAAAGGTTCTGTGTCACTGGAACACTTACAGAATGGTTCCCAGAAATCCAAAACACTTTTTGTGTTCTGTGGTGTTATGTCTGTTTTTGTTATATGTGGTGACAAAATACTTATTATTTCCCAGGGCATTATCCAAAACTTGTAAAGATTGGTGTCTTTGCAGTTCATAATCTTTAGGATATTTGGCAAAAAAAAGTTTTCCTTCAGGTGTTATCATACGTTTTAGAGACCTGCACAATGAGGAATCTTTTTTGATAAAATTCTCGAGGGCAATGGGACATATGCTTTTTACACAATACAATAAAATCTGTATCGTCGGGTTTATTTCAGTTCCTATTAAGATCCTGGATGTTTTTCCTTTCTTTGTGAACTTTGAGGGGAAGAAAAATGTAGAATACTGTGCTACTTAGTTGGGCAATTCCTTGATATATATACATTGAGATAAGGATAATCCTTCACCACTTTAGCTCCTTGAGAGTTAATTGAAGATGGAGGCACTTTGTTTTTCTCTGGTGGAAGAACACAGTTTAAGAATCAGCAAAATTAATTTCACAGTTATTACAAAGGTTTCTTAGTATTAGTAGCCTAATTTAATTTTACTTTTTTATTTATAAGAGAAGCACATTCGTTACCGTGTGTATGTTAATTGTGTTCACTACTTGCTAATCTTGTCTTCTTATCTATTGCTTAACAGAATTTTATAATACGTTTGCCATAAAGTTTCTTTTTCATATACCATTTCTATTAATTTAAAATAACAGCAGTTGTGAATGATTTACAGCATAAATATGTATAAATATGAGATGAAAATTTGGGAGTAATTTACACAAAATTTCTTGCCTTTAAGTTAAACCTTTACACAGATAGCCCAGAAATACAAACTATATATAGCATCTTGTTTGCTCTTAAAGGAATTCCATTAAGTCTCCAGATGTTGTTCTTGTGGGTGAGGATAGTAGTGGTGAGAATACGAGTGTCTGGGCCTGATGTAATAAAGAAAGGGAGAATTGTGAACACCAGTTTTCTTCATGCTAGTTGCATGGGGAGCAGTCTTCCTGCACAACAGATTTCCTTGTCAACACAGTGAGGGTGCTTCAATTAGATTAAGTTCCTCTTCCATGGTGATTGTATATTGCTTTGTCACAGTTTTTAAGTTTCTTTACCATTTATGCCATTTTTTTGGTATTGTAGTGGCTGGTTTGTTATGAGCTTTTGTTATCAAATTGATGATCTGTGAGTATTTCTGTATAGTGCACTAATTTTCACACAGTGAATGAAAATTGGGGTTAGAAGAGTCAACTTCATTGTAGTTTTCTGAACAAATGTTGTGATCAGTGGAGCTGCTTCTGATGGAAAGAAACTCCCTCAGGTGCTTTGTTAGACAACACTTTTTCTTTTCATGAATTTAAGTCTTATGACAGGTAGATTTATTCTGCGCAGTTGCTATTTCTAAGCTGTTTACATAAAATGCTATATCCAGAAGCTCTTTTCTCTTGGTTGTTGAGACACTAAAAGAATTCCTTGTTTTGCAGAGAACTTTTTCATCCAGTATGTTTAATGAGCATCTTTTTTGTGTTTTTCTCCCTTTTGATTGAAATAGAATAGTGTTTATAATAAGCTGGTTTTCCTTTTAGTTATTACACTGTACTGCTCTGATCCATGTGGGGGACTCTGTTTCAGGCATCTTGTTTCATTCCATACATTTATTGATTTTTTAAAAAATTTTGTTACACTGTGGAATAGCCTGTTAAGACTATCTCAAAACAATGAAAAGTGTTAACATACTTATTTTGGGAAGTAAATCCAGTCATATCATTAGTGAAAGAGAATTAACATTTTTTATGTTGAGTATTCTTACTGCTCTTTGTATTTCTGTTTTCTTGAAGGTCACAAAGACAGAACTAGAGAAACTAAAATCTAGCTATAGACAACTAATAAAAGAAGTAAATTCTGCCAAAGAAAAGTATAAAGAAGCTGTGGCTAAAGGTATGTGTCTGACTTGGGTTAATTTAACCTATTTATTACTTCTATTTATTACTTCCTATTATTTATTGCAAGGTAACACTTTTATTTTGAGCAACTTAATTATAATGTGAAAGCTTATTCAGTAAGTAAGAAAAGCTAATTGTCATCAGGTGTACTTGGAGGTACTCTAAAAATTATGAAAATAGTGATAGTCCTAAAAAAAAAATGGTAGCTCTGTCTTCAAGGTCTTCTGTCATTCCTTTAGTGGATGCATTTGGAATGTAAAATTGCTCATACCAACTGTTAATAGTGATAAACAGCTTGCAACTCCTTCTCACATACATTGCAGCTGCAGCCTGCTTGTGTCCTTTGACCTACTGTGGTTGCTGCAGTGGCATCAATATCAATTCTTGACACTTAGTAGAATGGATCTGAAAGGAAAAGGGGAAAGTAATTCATCTGCACACTGGGATGCTTTGAAGTTTTTTTGGGGGAATGATGTGTCCAAACTGCACAAATTTTGACTGCCATTGAACTATGCTTATGATTAGATCAATGAGAGACTTTGTTATGTAATGTATTGGAACACATTAATAATTGGTCTTACCTGCTTTTCTAAGTTTTTTTTTTTAAAGAAAATTAATTGCATGGCAGTGCATAAATATAATTCCAAGGTCCATCTTTACCACTTTGTACGACTGTCTAAAATTACGTTTACTTGCCCTATCAGTGCTGAAAGGTTGTTTCTTTCTAAATTTGTCTAAAATTTGGGGTGAGGGTTGATAAGTGAATATAAAGACAAAGCATTGTGGGATAAGAGAAGTTGTACTTAGCACTTTCTAGCTTCAGCGTATCTTTTTTATTTATGCATGTATTCATTTGAGGATGTAAATACTTACTCAGTTGTTCTTTTGTAGTTCCCCAGTTGCCTTCTACATGTTACTTTAATGTGGAGATTTATCTCCAAGTAATTATGTAGCTTGGGAGTATATAGTATGTAACGTGGAAAATATAATAGGGTGTTAGGATCATAGTATGTTCTTTTTATCCCATCTTCCTGTTATAGCTCTGATGATTCTGCATTCCTGATGCATGAAACTTTCCCATTAAAATCAAAGAGTGCCTTGGCTGTTCAGCAACTGTAATGTTTTGATGTGGTTATGATTAACTGAATTAATATTTCTTTAGATAGACAACAAACAAAAGCTATTTTTAAGACACTTATTACTCCAGTGGTTTTCCTTACCCTTCTCTTTTCTGCTTCTCTTTAGTATTTGTCTTTCATTAGTACAGTTCATAGTTAATTTAACTTTCAGTACTGTCTTACTGTCTACTTTAACAAACCCTGACCTTCAGAGAAATGGTGCAGGTTTTTCTTCCAAGAATTGCAGAAGTGTTTTACCCCTGCTGCACCACAGGCCATGTTCTTGTTTACACATACCTGTGTGATTGTGGGAGTGTAGAGGAGCTACTGTGGTTGTATATCAGTTGCAGGTCAACTGAGCTGTGACAGTGTTGTTAATGGTATTTTCATGGGTTTCTGCACCCTCAAGTTGTCAAACTGGCTTGCAAGATGAACAAGTTAGGGAAGTCTTAAAAGTATAATGCTTCATTGCTCCAGGCCTTAGTTGAGTACCTAGCACTTACTCAAAGTATGTGCTATTAGGAGATAAGCCTCTTGTTAACATAAAAACTGGTTTGGTTTTTCAGGCTTTCAAGAATTACTGAAAAAGGGAAGTAATATTGCATGCCAGAACAGTGGGAGGGCCTACGTAGTTATTAGAAATAGGCTGAAAAATATTTTGTTAAAGAAAACAATGAAAATCTTTGCGCACCAGCTCTTAGAAGAAAGATGTTAAAAGAGCCAGTCCAGTTCCATTTCTGTAAAATGTGATTCTTTGCAGACTCCATTCCTTTGGCAAGCTGAATCGCTATTACGGTGTCTGGCCCCTCCTGGCTGGAGCAGGAGGGGACAGCTACTCCACAAGAAATAGGACTTTGTCTTTGCTCCTGGGCTTGTGCATGCTAGATTATTTTTGTTTAGCACCTGTGCATGGAAGTGGTCAACACAAAAACCCAAGCAAGTTACACAATGGGATGATGTAGAAACTTCTCTATTTTGCAGATAGAACAATTTTGAAATTTGGTGACTTTTTGTAACAGAGAAGTTGTCTTCTGCTGAGAGAGTAAATTTAATACAGCTGCTACTGAAAGAGGTACAAGTGTGTCTCTAGTTTGGGAAAACAGATGTTTACATGTTTTCTGGTTGAGCTATTAAATGCGAAATTGATTTTTGAGCTAAACACCTACAACAGAGGATTTAACTGGCAGAGTTAGAGACTATTGAAAGTGATCTTAATCAGTAGCGGTTGTTTTTATAATAATTTTTCTGCAGCTACAATGTAATAAACTTTAGCTACTGTGTGTCGTAGTTTCCAGCAGCTAACAGGACAGTCACGTAAAACCAACATGTTGATGCCTTAATGCATAGTTATAGCCGTGTTCTCTTACACGTGAAAATAGCTAAGAGAACCTGTAGTAAGAGTAATAAGAGTAAGGGTTAAGCACTGAATAATGATACCAGTTAATTACTGGTCCTGTTTGTGTTAGGGCAATGGGAGGGCAGCTGGTGGAGAGTTTGGGTAGGGAAGCTGTTCTGTAGTGAGGAAGATGAAACTGCTTTTTCTGAAAGGTGCAGGAGCTTCATTGTTGAAGGGTTTTTGCTCTCCTGATCTAGAGAAATGCAAAGGTGGCAGAGATGGTGGCTCAGGAGTTTTTCTGGGAAACCTGTCTGTAGCAGTGCTTCTGCTTGGTCCCTGCTGGGGAAGCGGTGACACAGCTGAGTTGCAGAGGGCACTCCATGAAGTTCTGGCTGCTGCTTGGTGCTTAGACTGGACCGCATTGCCCTGTCCTGGCCACCAGTGTCTGCATGTTTTGTCAATCAGAAACGACCAATTCATCCTGTGTGTTCCAGGCCTTATCCCGTTTAACCATGATGTGCTGCTCCTTTGTGGACTAGTGATCGGTGCATCCCTAAGAGTAGGAAATTGGGGAAGGGGGGCAGGAAACCTGCGTGGATGAGCAAGGAGCTCATCGATAAGATCAAAAGGAAGAGGAAGGTCTATGAAATGTGGAAAAAGGGCCTGTCCTCTTGGGAAGAGTATAGAAGTGTTGTCAGGGCCTGCAGGGATGCAAGAAGGAAGGTTAAAGCCCACCTAGAGATGAGGCTTGCAAAAGAGATGAAAGATAATAAGAAGGGTTTTTTTAAGTATGTAAACAGTAAAAGGAAGACTAGGGATAATGTGGGTCCCTTGCTGAACGAGGGGGGTGCTCTGGTAACGGGAGATGCCGAGAAGGCGGAGATACTGAATGCTTTCTTTGCTTCAAGGACTCCCCCCCGGGACTCCTCGACCCTAGTGGGGGAGAAAGGGGCTGGGAAATGGAGGGCTCCCCCGTGGTTGACCCGAGGGTAGTTGGGGAGTGCCTGAGTGGGCTCAACGCACACAAATCCATAGGTCCCGATGGGATGCATCCACATGTGCTAAGGGATTTGGCAGAGTTGATCGCCGAACCGCTCTCTATCATCTTTGAAAGGTCCTGGAGAACAGGAGAGGTGCCTGAAGACTGGAGGATAGCCAACTCTGGTCACTCCGGTCTTCAAGAAGGGCGAGAAGGAGGATCCAGGAAACTACAGGCCAGTCAGTCTCACCTCTGTCCCTGGAAAGGTGTTGGAACAGCTTGTTCTGGATGCCATCTCCAAGCAATTGGAAGAGAAGAAGGTTATGAGGAGTAGTCGGCATGGATTTACCAAGGGGAAGTCGTGCTTGACCAACCTCGTTGCCTTCTATGATAGCATCACCAGCTGGGTAGATGGGGGGAGAGCAGTGGATGTCATCTACCTTGACTTTAGCAAGGCTTTCGATACTGTCTCCCATGATACCCTGATAGCAAAGCTGAGAAAGTGTGGGATAGAGGAGTGGACAGTAAGGTGGGTTGAGAACTGGCTGACTGGCCCAGCTCAGAGGGTGGTGATCAGTGGCGCAGAGTCCGGCTGGAGACCTGTGACTAGCGTGTTCCCCAGGGGTCGGTGCTGGGTCCGGTCTTGTTCAACATCTTCATCGACGACCCTGATGAGGGAATAGTGTCTGCCCTCAGTAAGTACACCGACGACACAAAGCTGGGAGGAGTGGCTGACGCGCCAGAAGGCTGTGCTGCCATTCAGCGAGACCTGGACTGGCTGGAGAGATGGGCAGGAAGAAACCAAATGAGGTTTAACAAGAGGAAGTGTAGAGTCCTGCACCTGGGAAGGAACAACCGCACGTGTCAGTACAGGCTGGGGGACGACCTGCCGGAGAGGAACTCTGAGGAGAAGGACCTGGGAGTCCTGGTGGATGACAGGTTGACCATGAGCCAGCAGTGTGCCCTAGTGGCCAAGAAGGCCAATGGGATCCTGGTGTGCATTAAAAGGAGCGTGGCCAGCAAGTGAAGGGAGGTGATCCTCCCCCTCTACTCTGCCCTGGTCAGGCCTCACCTGAAGTACTGTGTCCAGTTCTGGGCTGCCCGGTACAAAAAAGACAGGGATCTCCTGGAGAGAGTCCAGCAGAGGGCCACAAAGATGATACGGGGCCTGGAGCATCTCCTCTATGAGGAAAGGCTGTGAGACCTGGGTCTGTTCAGCCTGGAGAAGAGAAGACTGAGAGGGGATCTTATCAATGTGTGTGAATACCTGAGGTGCGGGTGACAGAGGGATTTGGCCAACCTCTTCTCAGTGGTTTGTGGGGATAGGACAAGGGGTAATGGCCACAAAATGGAGCACAGGAAGTTCCGCACCAGTATGTGAAAGAACTTCTTCTCGGTGAGGGTGATGGAGCACTGGAACAGGCTGCCCAGGGAGGTTGTGGAGTCTCCCTCTCTGGAGACAGATATTCAAGGCACGTCTGGGCAGCCTGCTCTAACGAGCTTGCTTTGGTAGGGGGGTTGGACCCGATGATCTTTCGAGGTCCCTTCCAACCCCTTCGATTCTGTGATTCTGTGATGACCATGGCAATCACAAATGTAGCCTGGCTGGTCATGCTTGGGTGTGGAGTCCCCGTGTGTCAGGCAATCCGGTTGGTGCTACTCACTTGGTTGATAAGCAGATTTTGCCTTTTACAGTCCTTTATTTTATAATATTATGTGTGGTGAGAGAAAGCAGGCTGGTAGGGGTAAAGTCAGCGAGCTGAACTAGTCCAGTGCCTCTCTAATGATGTGTACTTAAGCAACTGGGGAAATACTTGTTCATTCTGATAGCCTCTTCTGGTTTTAGAAGGTGTGGGGTGGAGGCCTTTTGTAAAAACTTCTTTTGCAGAACTGAGGGGATCATTTGGAGCAAAACACAAAAGGAAAAACTACTAGATTATCTTTCCATAATGAAATGGACAGCCCTCTGAAATGTTTTGAATGTGTGATATAGAGAAGAAAGATGTGTGAACTTCCAGCAGTGGTCCCAAGTGACAGTCACAGATCGGGTGTAATGCTGTGCCTACAGCGCTGTAGTGCCATCAGTGATGCTGAGTAGCAAGGTACTGTTGTATGGCAACACGGCATGTGGGCTTAGCTGCAGCAGGAAGACACATCAAAACAAAATTTATGCCAAATGATAAAGACATGGTTTTTCCAAAGAAGAGGTCACAAAGTTCTAGAAAGTTTCATAAATGAAAGGTAGAGAACACAATCTGGAAACTGTGGAACAGGTGTTGACGTTTCTTGTTACAATTTGACTGTTAGTTGATCCGGTCACTAATTATTTCCAAGTAAGGATGTTCTTCCCACAATTCTTTTTATTTCTGCAGAATGGTGCTTCTGTATTAATTTATTTCAGTGTGTGTTTGTGGGGATTTCCAATTTTTTAATTCTTGATTATTTTTTTTGATTAAAGAGTATTTACTGTTAGATTAAAAAAAAAAAACTTAAGCAAGAAAATGATAACGTGAAATCAAGAATATTAATAAATGTGATCTTTTCCTTAAATTTTAAAACACATATATATATATATGGGAAGCATTAATTCTTAGAATTTAGCATCTATTTGTATAGCTGATTTTGGTATTAGGTGTTAAAATGTGAAGTAAGGCTTTTATATCAGTTAATTTTTGCAAGTTGGAATAGAGCCAATTTGGCCTTGGGAGGTTCTTACTGGATTTGAATATAATATCTTTAGGCAGCAAAATTTGTAATTTTCATGTAGATACATCTTGTACAGATGTTTATTGTGTTTTTGTTGCTAGTTAATTACTGACTGAATACAGGAGCTATGCTGTGATGTTATGTGATAGAATGGA
The DNA here is from genome assembly GCF_964034855.1 of Anser brachyrhynchus. Taxonomy (NCBI): domain Eukaryota; kingdom Metazoa; phylum Chordata; class Aves; order Anseriformes; family Anatidae; genus Anser; species Anser brachyrhynchus. The sequence continues at coordinate 54,074,492 of NC_137697.1, read as the reverse complement.
TCTGAAATAAAGAAAAAATATAATGATTCTTAATACATAATTTAGTTATTTCATTTTATACTGTTACAGCAGTATAAAATGAAAGTACGTATGTGAAATTTCCCTAGATTGGCTTGTGATCCTTGACAATGTCATGATTTAGAGGAGACTAGAAATATTAACAGTACACCTAGCACATTGTAAAACATTGCATCTGCTGGAAAAATGATTTCTGAACCCTGCAACTCTTGTGATTTAATACTTTAGAATTGATGTGACTTCCGTGGTACTTATTGAAGTTTCGTGACAGCGTAAGCTGTATCTATGATAAATACTGTTAAAAGTTAAAATACTGATAAAAGCTGTTGAAAAAGCCTTCATTAAACCGAAGTATTGTCCTGCTACTCTTTGTGATAGCTGAGTGGCCAGAAAATGCTTTTATTAGGTGGCTGGTGCGTTCATTCTGAGATGCTTGTAAAATTATACTGCTACATTTCCTAGTGGCATGTGTTGCCTTTAGGTTTTGCTGAGGTCAGAGAAACTCTATCTATTTATTTATTTATTTATTTTTGACTGGAATGTAGGTGTTCTAAGATGAAACAAATACTGCTGTCTGAACTGGCCTGTCTTATTCACAGATGTCAGCAGGCTGGAGGGATTTCAAATTAATACTCTGTTGCAAGTATTACAACTCATAGACACTACACTAATGCTTGAAAGGGCTAGGGTTGTTTCTTGGGTGTGAAATAAAGCTTCTAGAGAAGGAAACTCTGGGAATTGCAGTGCCAAGAGATCTTGGTGACTTCTGGTAGAGTTTGGGACCAGCTTAGACATACTGTTTCCACTCAAAGTGGACATGCAGCATCAGGACCTGCCCTCCTCAGGCTTAACAGACAAGCACTTACAGCTTAGTGAGAGTTTTTTAGTGGTGCTTATTAGCTCAACCATCTTAAAGCAGTTCATAAGGTTGCTTTTTTGTTTTGTTTTGTTATTTTTGTACTTTGTTTATCTTCTGATATGCATTAAGCAAGTACCTTTTATTGAACTCTTAGCTCAGAAGTTTAGGTCTTCAGTATTCTGTAAACTTGAAATCTGTAAGTATATACAATTTTTTTTTTTTGTCCCCATCAGAAAAATATTTGTCATTTGCACTCATTAATTTGGTAGATAAGGTTTGGGAAAAACTTCTTATCCTTGTCTCAGGAATAAGATGAGTGGAGGAGGAAGTGGGTGATTTTCATTGTTGAAGAAACATGTTCACGTAAGCCTCTTGCAAGATACAAAGGGAAGAAATAGACCTTAGACTCCTGTCTCTTTTCTGTCTTTGTGATTTTGGTCTTGCGGAGCTCATGTTAAATAAGAGCACTGTGCTTGCATCTTTTTTCTTGGAAACAAGTAAACAAACAAAACGATCCTAACTTAGTTGTAGCAGTTTGCATAAAAAGTCCTGTGTAGATTGGTATAAGCTGCCTACTGATGGGAAGCAGCGAATGGCTTCCTTGGGTTGTTTTGCTTGCACGAGTGGCTTTTGCTTTACCATGAGCTGCCTTTATCCCCACCTGTGAGTTCTTGCACTTTTACCTTTCCAATTCTCTTCCCCCATCCCACCTGGGGAGAGTAAGTGATCAGCTGGGTGGTGCTGAGCTGCCTGCTGGAGCTAAGCTGCAATCTTGCTTTAAAAAAAATGTTCCTAGAAGATTATCTGTGTGAAAGACGTAATCATCTCACTAACAAGTACAAAAAACATTTTCAGTAGAATAATGCAAGCAAATAATATAAGGGAACATTCTTTTCTAGACACAATGAAATAATGCTCAGTGAAAACGTGTCTCTTCAGAGTTGAAATAAATAAGGAAGTGATTATGTGGGAGGTTTGTTATATTGATAAACAAATGTAGAGACAGAAAAATACCGAAGAATTATCTTTGTTATCAGAAATGATGAAAAATACATAAATGGAAAGATAGATTCAGTTCTGGGAAATTATTTGAAAAACTACTGTCATAAACACTGTTAAATGTCTAATAGATCACTATAGCATTGGTGGAGCTTTATGCTTTATTGCTGAGACTTGAAAAAGAAAAAAGATTTTAAAATAAACCAAATTTTTTTTTCCTGACTAAAATGTTCTCAATATTTGCCTCCTTTCTCGAAGGAGGATAGATACTTGATTCTAGAAAAAGTAACTAAATAGAATAAAAGCCCTAATACTTGTCATTTCTTCTCCTTTTTAAACTTGTCTGAAATCAAATGCTGTGGTACCCAAGTGAAGTTTTAATGGCGGAAATTGCAGAAACTCTTAAGCTAAGCTTCCTGGCTTTTCTTGGAGAGTAAACCATGAAGTCATGACCATGACAGTCAGACATTAATTTAAAATAAAGGCATTTATTTTTATTTTATAAGCCACAGAATAAGCCAAAACAGGGATGAGATGTCCCAAGGAACCTTCTAAAGTGCTCAAGGAAGATAACTTGTTCTGTGCTCATACATCACAGTCTGAGTTACATCGGGAGAAGGGAGGGAAGAGGATGCACACTTGTGCCTGTTGTCCTCCTGCTCTGCACAAGTTGGTCACACTGCAGGCTAGGCCGAGGAGTTTGAGACCGGAGTTTTTGTCTGTCTTGCTCTGTAGTGTGTAATAGATAATTGGATAGAATTCCAAGATTTATTTCAAACAGTACAAATATAAATTGCAAGATGTAAAAATGTACATCTAACAGGAAAAATGCTGCACGTGTAGCTTGAGAAGAGTGAAGAAGACTGAAGGTCAAGCAAAGGTAGGATTCAGCCACCAATCATGCAACAAATTGTGCAAGTTTCAGAAAACCTGTTTCTTTACACTGTTAGGGAACAGTTCCAGGAAATGTGTAGTTCTGAAGAGGAAATGAGATGAGAGAAGAGACTATTCTGAGCTAGGTCTGAAACAACTATGGCGTCTTTGCATTCTTGCATTCTTTGCAAGAGCGTTACAAGATCAACATTCATGTATTACTGCTCCCTACTTTCCTCTATGACTGTAACCTTTGGAAAGACAGTAATTCACATTGTCCAATGAAGCTTTTGGAAAGCTTGCAGAAGGAAAAGTGAAATCTCTGCCCAGGCCCCAAGGACTCAGTCAGCACTGCATTTCCCTGCCTGGTCCCCTTAGGTCTCCCCCCACCTCGGCCCAGGCCCAGGCCGCCATGTCGAGGGAGGTGATCCTGCCCCTGGTGAGGCCACACCTGGAGTATTGTGCCCAGTTCTGGTCTCCCCAGTGCAAGAGGGACATAGAGCTACTGGAGTGAGTCCAGAGGAGGGCTACGAATACAATTAGAGGACTGCAGCACCTGTCGTACGAGGACAGGCTGAATGAACTGGGCCTTTTTAGCCTGGAAAAGAGAAGACTGAGAGAAGACCTCATTAATATGTATAGATATCTGAGGGGAGGGTGTTGAGAGGATGGAACCAGTCTCTTCAGTTGTGCCCAGTGACAGGATGAGAGGCAATGGGCACAAACAGAAGCACAGGAGGTTCTGGCTGAATATGAGGGGGTACTTCTGTACTGTGAGGGTGACAGAGCACTGGGACAGGTTTCCCAGAGAGGTTGTGGAGTCTCCTTCTCTGGAGATACTCAAAACCCTCCTGGATGCCATCCTGTGCAATGTACTCCAGGTGATCCTGCTCGGCAGGGGCGTTGGACTAGGTGATCTTCAGAGATCCCTTCCAACCTCGGCCATTCTGTGATTCTGTTGTCACTTGTTATCAATAACCAAAATGTTCCTCTTGCTTTAGGGTTCAGGTAAGGCTCCTTCATATGGGTGCTTGCTTACTACTGTTGGCATGTATTTCTTGGTTGCAGTTCACTATGTGTACCACATAGATAAGCACTTGTATAGTTTGGGAGCATCTGCTCGAGTGTGAACTTTGTCTTTTCATTTAGTATGAATGCTTCTAATGTAGCCAGACACCCACATTTTTTCTTGCTTCAGCCTCTCTGAGAAGCAAAGTGGCATAAAATCCTTCAGTTCTCTCTGGCATCACTAGTTATTTTAACTCCATAATGACATGGATTTTTTGGTGTCCTTCAGCTCTTGCTTCTCATGTACTTGTGGGGCTTTGCCTGTCGGCTTTTGTGTCTTTGCTAGCTGTAGTTCTTTAGTACCTTGATTTTAATCCTGATTTTTATATATATGTACCTGTTCAGATCTAAAAGTTCTTTCTGTTTTCAGTTCTGATTCAGTATCTTCTGTTATTTTCCTTGTCAGTTCAGAAAGTAGTAATATTCACCTTGTATTCTTCCCTGCAAAGAAACATCTGCAGGTTTTTGAAATCCATTACATATTTTTTCTGATCACTGTTTGTTACTTTTGTCAGAATTGCTTTCCATGTTTGTGTGTGTAATCATTTTTTCAGCATATCAATGAGAATTAAATTTTAAGTATTTATTTTTGACTTACATTATCCACTGGGTGTAAAATCCTTCCTGTGCCATGTTACAAGCATTAGCCAGTGCAGCATTAGTCATATCGCCAGCACACAAATGAGTATATGCAGTTCCCTGCTGCCACCAGTTTCTTTAGATGCTTTGCTATTATTTGAAGAACAAGTAGTGAACCACAAGTTGTCTGGCTAGTAAAGTATCCTCTACTCCTGAAGCAGCTGTTTTGGTCTTGTGCTATAGTGTTTTCTTTCTCCAATTACTAAATACTGTCTTATAACTAATGTTTGTATGAGTGAGAGGCCAGAGGCAATCTTTCTTGAAATACCCTAACATCGGACTCCTAGTGTGGGATTTATGTGAAAATTGGACAAGAAGTTACTGTAGAAATTTCTCTCTAATGGTAGACATTCTAAATGGCTCCATCAGATTTATGCTGCATTCACATGCTATATTTAGTATTTCAATTATGCCGTTTCAAAAAGCAATTATGGTATTTATTGTTTTGTAAGAGAAAACACTAAAAGATGCAAAAATCTGAGAGAACATCTCAAGTGCTGACAAGCTTTTGGCTATCTGTGTTTTGCCAATTTTTTCTTCTTTGAAACATTTTTTTCCTTTCCTATCCACAGAGATCCCAAACAAACAAATCAAATAAAAACAAAGCAAACTTAAGAACAAACAGCTTAAAAACTGATACTGTGAGGAGGTCTTATAGACAGCTTTTCTTACCACTGTTGCAGAGCAATGCTGAGAGGAAAAAAGTACAATCTTTCTGTAAAGCGGGATTCTTTGGTAGAGGGCTTTGTTTGAGCTGAAGGACATCAGTGAAACAGAACTTCAGGGGTTATGGTAACATGTATCCATTAAAGTACAGTGTTGCACTTCTTTTTTCTACCAGCCGGTCTACAATGTAGACATAAAGAAATAGTTTCTTAGAGCATTCAGTCTTGGAGTTCTTCATGACCACTTTCTGCGTTTAACCTACCCAAAACATTTCTTTTAGGACTTTTGATTTTGAGGGGAGTGCTTTGTATTTCATGTTAGTCAAACCTGAGAATTTCACCGTATGCTTCTCTCCTTCAAGAGGATAATTTTCAAATAAAATCTTTTATTTTAATGGTTGGCCTTGACGACCTTAGAGGTCTTTATCAACTTAAATAATTCTATGTTTATTTGATCTTTTGGACCTTTGCTTTTGTTATTAGGTGTTACATAAGATTTAGCCGAAGGGGTTTAAACTGAAGGAGCTTAACTGGAATTTTCTGTTTTTGAGAAACATTAAAGAGTTGGTCATTACTTTAACCTGCACTGTCATAAAGTTGAACTTGAAATCTGAACAGCTAAACTTGTACTAGTTCTTGAATCTTAAATATTGTACTACAGATACCCATCAGGATGTTGATCCTTGTTCTCTGCAAATTAGTGGATGCTTTACTCTGTATTCTGTAGTGTCACAGTTTTGCTGTTTGAAGGAAAGATCTGTAATCCAGATTTGAAAAGCTTAAAACCCGAAGCTTGCCCGTGCATGTCTTTAAGCCACATCCCCTGCCATCTTAAGAAAAATCAGCATATGTCAAACCATACAGTGCTCCATCAGTAAAGTTTTCTGAACTATGAACCACAACAAACAGCTTTCAGCTATTAAACTAAACCAAAAATTTACACCATAAATAACCACTACCTAATAGAGACTATCAATATTGTATTTCTTTCAGAAACCTCATTAATGCCTAAACTATCCCTTTCTCCCATCTCTGTGGAGAATAGTCCTTTGCTATACATTGCTTTTTAGGAGAACACCTCCACTAATTTTAGACTAAATCAATGTATCATACACACTAAACTTTTAAATGCAGCCTTTGGACCTATGATTAATAAAAGAAATGTAGCTACAGAGATACAGTATTATTTCCACATTGTAATTTGTTTTTTAACACAGCAAAATGCAGTGAGGCTGAGAACACAGTTGTTCTATGTGTCAATTAACAGAAGAAAACATCCGATTTTCTTTATCTGTATAATGAATTTCATAAATAGATCTAATTATAATTCTACTGCCACCAGTTGTTGACAAATCTGTTTAATGTTTATAAAAACAGACTGTGTGTACAATATGTTAAGCTATAAACCGTATTATGAAGCTTGCAAAATTCAATTATGAAAGTTTGACATTTGCAAAGAAAAGGCCGGCATTCTTGCTATGCCATTCTAGAGAATCAAGTATTTCAATTTCTAGTAAAAATTACGTGAAGTTCAAATATCAGAGTATAATATTTTTGAGATAATTTTGGACTATGTAAGTCAGAACATGCTGGCCAAATAGCCTGAGTAAGAGTGGCCAAACATATAATAAAAACAAAAAACAATCCAGCATTTCTTCGTCTCCCACTGCTGTGTTCCCCTCTCCCAAGGAGTGCTCAGTCCAGTGCCTCTGCTAAAGGATTAGTCTAAGGCAAGGAAAGCTTGTTTTTTCCAGCTCTGATTTCCAGCTGCCTTCTCTTCTCCCCTTTCAGCCAGTCCCCGGACTGTAGTTACTACTCGATGGCTTCCTCTCCAGACTCTCTTCAGTCGCTTTTCTATTATCTTTACACGTTTTCTTATTCTCCACAAAGACCACGTAGATATGTCTTGTCTCCAGACAACCAACTGTAACCAACTGTATTTGAAAGCTGGGTGTGTATGATGTTTTGATTTATTCTCAAATTTGTTGAAGTGTTCTGCTAAGGAATAACAAACTTTGTACAGCAAAGTCCTCAAGGCAGATGGGAAAATGGGATACTGAGCTATACCATTTTCCTGTAGTCTTGGTGCACTGCTGTCAGACGTGTTCAGTCACTCTATTTTCTGGGATGCTATTCTGAGCATGCTGTTGTTTTTTTTAGTTTGTTTTGTTTTTCTAAACTGCCCTCTAAGTGATATATGTTTAATTTAGAAATAAGTACTACAATATTCTTCTGTTTTGGGAAAATAATATACAAATAAATAAAATGGTCTCCCCATGAAAAATAAGTTTTTGGTTGTTCGCTTCAGTCAACATCTTTATCAGCGTCTTTATTACCTCATATATCAGGCCCCAACTAATATTCCTGAGGCACTCCGTTGAGTGCCTGCTTCCTCCTTTAAAAGCCGATCATGTTTCCGAAAAAACTTCCTCAAGTTTCTTTTGAGTTGTAAAGCTAAATACCTTCCTGTCCTGCTAATTTTTTCTTAGTTCGTTTGTTCTCTAACCTCTTCTTCTGACGTGTCTGAAGAGAGATTCTTTGACTCTTTCATACAGAGACATTTCAGCATGGAAATCTCTGAATGTCATTCACAGTGAAAATGAATGCAAAAAAAAAAAAAGGATTTTTTTCTACCAGCTCCTTTTATATAGCAACTGTTCTTTACATTTTCTGAAGAGCTTCCTGACTCCAGTGTATTTGAAAGGATTTATTATCAGTTTTATTGCTATTTTACAAGTTTTTCCTGCAAATCTTTTTTGACATGTGATAATGTGTTTCTATGTTTTAATTTATCAGAGTTCGCAAACCTTTGTGTGTTCCTTGTTTGACAAAATTTCAGCTTTTCAAGGTCTGCTTTCAAGTCTCAATCTGTCACTTTTTCGTTTTATCTACTACTTTATGATAGGTGGTTGACATGTTAAAATAAAGTTTTTTTTATTAATTTATTTTAAGACTGTAAGAAATGTATCGGTATGATTGAGATTTTTGGTTAGTGTGTGTTTATCTGTGCAGGTCACTGTGAATCTGCATTTGATAATTGCAGATACAGATTCATTTAAGATGCTTTCAGTGCCTGAAAAAAAGTCATCAGACACTTCATAAATATCAGACACTTCATAAATATTGAGGAGATAACGAGGATACGAGTAAGAGCTTATATGTCTCAGTAAGGAAACATGTCAAAATAATATGTTATCCTTTTATGACAAGGGCAATGCATGATCAAGTTGGAAATATTCTAATAGAGGTGCAAAGCTGCCTGCATAAAACTGCTTGGAGAATGGTTATTAACGGGGTCCTGTCAGAATAATGTATCCTGTGGGACACGAAAGGATATATGTTGGGATTAGGTGTGGGTGGTCTTCCTGTGTTTCATCACTTTGAACCAAAGTTTACTTATTAAATTTACAGGTGTCACTATACCTTAAATGGATTTATAGTACATTGGAGGACAGATGTAGAGTTTAAAATAATTTGAGAAACTGGAGAGATGGTTGGAAAAATGTAGTGGGTTCTTTTTTTTTCTTCCAAAATCAGATTAACTAGATCAGATCATCACTAATTAGTGATGCCATGTTTGTATGGCATCCAAAAACGGCACTTTTTCTTTCATTTAAAATGATCTAGAATCATCTGGTTGTATGACTTATCCTGTGGCTTTCGAAGTTGAACCTTGACTGAAATTTCATTTGTGTGAGGCTGTGAGCCATTTGACTGAAAAGAGAAAACAGGATTTATAAGGGAAGACCTATACATTGTTCAGTGTGAAGATTACAAGACTGGGCAGAAGAGGAGAATATCTAGTCTTCTGCTGTATAAAAGATGGATTCCAGAGAACTGTAGAATCTGTATTTCATGTCCATGGCACACAGATGAAGTAAGCAAGGGTATAAAGAGTTTATTAAAGCAATAAAAATTTAGATTGGAGAGTGAAGGGACAAGATGGTGGGGGAGGGGAGTGTCTTATATCAGTGTGGGGGAGTGCTATCATACCACAGCTAGCACACTGACCTGAATTGTACTGGGAAGTTGCAAAGTTATCTGTCATTGCAGGTTGTAGGAAGATCACAGAAACATATATCACATAGTTGTGCAATCACTGTGGCAAAGAGTAGAATAGATGACCTCTTGAAGAACATTGTGACTCTCTGGTTCAGCACCCAGCTGGTCTTGTAAGCATGGACTTGAGGATTTCTAGGTTCCAATAGTGTGGAGATGAGACGGTAATGGTGACCTTCTGATATTCCTGATGCATACCGACAGTGATGAGGAAATGTTAAGTTGTAGTATTAGGGCAGAGAGTTTTGGATGGGAGTAATAGTGCTGGAGTTCAGCTACTGATATGTAGACTGCACCAGTGCTTTCTTGGGATGATATGTGGTACTAGATTTTTTGCTCAAAATAAATGACAGCTTCTAGGTGAATCAAGGGTCTGACCTAGTAGGACATCTTTTATTTTCTGCTTTAAAAAATAAACATTTCAGGTAAAAAAGAAAAAGCATTTTTGATAATCATATGAATGAGTTTTATTCTTAATAATGGTATTATTTCTATACCTGTGTAGGTAGTGGTTTTCATATAAATTTAGATAAAGAATTCTTGGATTTCTACTCAAAGTAAATGCAGTTTTTTCTTCCTTAGTCCAGAAGAGGAAAACCAAGGCATTTGGTCTTACTAACAACCTGAAAATGGTCAAAATTTACTTTCTTCACTTGAAAATTGTCAAATTTTACTTTCTTCACAGTAATACCTTGGTAATGTATTTCTTTAGGAGAAGGAAAGCTGCAAACTTACCATGAATCTTTTAGAATTATGTTATCCACAAGTTTGTATACTTTTAAATCAACTTTTCATCTTCTGTTTTTGTTTTCCGTTAGGAAAGGAGACTGAGAAAGCCAAAGACCGGTGTGATAAAGCCACTATGAAGCTTCATATGTTGCATAATCAATATGTGTTGGCACTGAAAGGAGCACAGTTACATCAGCACCAATATTATGATACTACGCTTCCTCTGTTACTTGATTCACTACAGAAAATGCAAGAAGAAATGATTAAAGCCCTGTAAGATCTCTTCCTGTGTATATTTAAACATGCAAAATTTTGTGTGCAGTATCCTAATTTATAGACTTATTAGAAAATAATTACCCTTGATATAAAAATAATCAAAGTTTATGAGAAAAGCTACTTGCATCTTTCAATTAACAATAACTGTGAATAGATAAGTATTCAAATACAGACAGTAGTTTTGAGGGGATGCTTAAGCATTTTGGCAAGACACTGTCTTCTTGTAAAACTTTTAAATTTTACAGATGAACTGCAGTGTTTACAACTGAGCTCATCCTTTATCCTCTCCTTCCGCTGGGATAGTATAGAAGTTTGTTGCCCCTCCGTAGTCTTATTTTTAGGAAACTCTCTCACTAACAAATTTGCTTTAAACTCGCCAACCATCTTGACAGTCATTTTGGAGGAGGTCCAGGCAGATGTATGGTTAGTCATAGGTATGGACAAATAACAGGATCACGTAGACTTAATCTCAGTGAAAGGAATCCAACCTTAAAAATACAATTACCTTTTCCCTGAAAATCATTTTCTACGTAATTACAGAAGATATGCAAGCTGATGATCTCAGAGAACAAAAAATTTGGACTTTAAGCCCTCTTTTCTGGTCTGTAACCACCGTGTTGCCTCTCTGACCTTCCTGAAGCATGTGAGTTGGTTAGGTCTTTTTCTTTGGCATTCTGTATATCACTTAGTTTAAAAGACGGGGTAGTTACTTTTACTTGTAGGTATTGTTCATTTAGATGTGATGCACTCATTTTCTTACCTTTTCTGGAGCCTATGTTCATCTTGACTTCGGCACACAGGAAGTGAGGGAGAGTTGAGGATTTCATACTCTATATGCTTAGGTGATGCAGACAACGTTAGCGGCCCCATATAGTATCGTATTACTGCCTTTGATGCTGGTGCAGGTTAAATGAAATGGACCTCTGTAGTAGTCTCCTCAGTCCTTTTAATCTTTATGTAGAATCACAAGAGAATACAGGTAAATTTTTCTGTTGCAATTAAGTTGATTTTTCAGAAATGTAAGTCATAGTAATTCACTGAAGAGTTTTATCATGCAAAAACCTATTGAACCCATTTGGCCTTGTTATCACTGAGGTAAAGACTGGAAACAATTTTTGTCAATAGCTGATCATTTTTAGTGAGATCTGAGTTGATTGGAAAATTAGTGTTTTCTGTTAACTCTGGGCTTAATTCTGTAAAAAGAGGTGGTGATGTCAGGTGTGAAGCTTGATGTTGCCATAGTATGAAACAAACTTCCTTAATAGTTCTGATTTGGCAGATCAGTTTGTTTGGCAATCTTGAAGCATAGATTAACATTATTATTATTATTATTTTATAATTGACATTGATTCCCTTCTCTTAGATATAGCATTGCTGTAGTTGACATTGGCTTATCTCTTTTGTTGCAGTCTTTGAATTGTTTTCTGGAGTGTTTTCAGACATGTTGTTCACGGGCAAGGCAAAATTCTTCTCTTGTCTGTTCTCTCCTCAGAAAAAGTACTGGAAAAATCCAAGCAAATAATGCTTTCTTACTGAGTAAATAAGTCTAGAGATCATATCCAGGATAAAATATTAATACTTTTATCTCTGCATTTTTCTCTGGTATGGTCAAAATTGATCAGTATTTGAAAAAGCTTGCTATACTTCAGCACCTGGCAAGCCAGAAAATCTGACAATAAAAAAAAAATAAAAAGAAATTGGAAATGATTTTGAGGGTTCATTTATGGAAAGCAGAGAACAGGAAAGTATTCTGAGGAAGTGTTACTGGATGCTATTAAAATTTGTGGTAAAATATGACCTAGTCCTTTACTACTCCTTAATCACTTGCTTTTCCCCACTTCAGGGACCAGGTAATGACAAGGCTGGATGACACGTACTTTCTTGTGTGAACCTCTTCCTTGATTTTGGCTCTTCTTGTAAATATATGCCAACTTGTAATGTATGCCAATTCATAAAATGAATATATGTTAAAGGATGGATAAAATGATTAAAAAAAAACAGTTTTCACACTGTCTTTTCCCTTATGCCAGAATATATTTATTTTGTCAGTCAGGGGAATATGAGACACTTCAGTGTAGATTATGTTGAACATGTTTATGTTTACATGATTATGTAGAACATGTTGTTGTGAGAAAGGGTATCATCAAGGAGCTGTATGTGTTCATTTTCCTTGTAATCTCTACAGCTTTAGTTTAGCTACCCTGTATGTAGATGCACTGAAATCAGTACAAGGAGCATGTTATTAGAGACTTCTCCACCAATAGCCGATTTGTAAAGAAGAGGCCACAATTGATATGTTGTTTCTTTGAGTAATATATTGTCTTATTTTTTCCCTTTTTAGCCAGTTGCAACAAGAATTTGTAGAAACAGCAAATTGAAAGTTTGAAGCATCTTCAATGTCATCTATGCCTTCAGTGCCATGTTATACACTAGAATTTTTTTTCCTCTCTAGAAAAGGAATCTTGGATGAGTATAGCCAGATCACCAGTCTTGTTACGGAAGAGATTGTGAATGTCCATAAAGAGATCCAGACCTCGGTTGAACAGATAGACCCCAATTCTGAGTATAATGACTTCGTAGATACTCATAGGTATGTATTTCCTTCTTGCTATGCATGTTAATGTTTCTTTAGAAAATCTTGCATTAAACTGCAACGCTGTTTAAGCAATCAGAGTTTAATTTATTTCTATTTGTTTCCCTTTACATTGTTACTTATAAAGCTTTAATCCTAATTTGAGAAGTAGTTCTACCTGCATGTGTAGAAGAAGGTTCGCTGAAAGTCAGGCTTTTAACCTTGTTTCTTTAACCATCCATCTATTTGGCTGGTTCTAGAATAACAAAATTCATATTAATGTTATTGTGATTCTCTGAACCATAACTTCGGTAATACGTGATGATCTAGATTCAGTATGGGCTAATTTACTGAGTATTTGGATGCAGTTTGCATCCTGTGCTGTGCTGTTTGTTTGCTTTATTTCTCTTACTGTCTATATTGTGGGTAAATGAATGCTAGGCATCTCTGTGCACACTGCAGTTATTGCAGATTGAGCAGTGCCTGAAACAATCTGAGTACACAGATAAGGCCTTTGACACGTCCCACTTGACATCCGCATCTCCAAATTGGAAAGATAAGGATTTGATGGGTGGACCATCCAGTGGATAAGGAATTGGTGTGAAGGCCACACTCAGAGAGTGGTGGTCAATGGCTCTGCATCCAGGTGGAGGCCAGTGATGAGTGGTATCCCGCAGAGGACTGTTCTGGGACCAGTGCTGATTAATATCTTTGTCAGTGACACAGACGGTGCGATTGAGTGCACCCTCAGCAAGTTTGCAGATGACACCAAGCTGAGTGGTGCAGTTGATACAACAGGAGAAAGGGATGCCATCCAGAGGGACCTGGACAGGGTGGAGAAGTGGGCCCATGTGAACCTCATGAGGTCCAACAAGTCCAAGTGCAAGGTGCTGCACCAGAGTCAGGCAATCCCAGACATGAGGACAGACTGGAAGAAGAATTCATTGAGAGTAGCCCTGCGGAGAGAGACTTGGGGGTTCTGGTGGATGAAAAGCTCAGCATGAGCCAGCAGTGCATGTTTGCAGCCCGGAAGGCCAACTGTGTCCTGGGCTGCATCACCAGAGGGGTGGGCAGCAGGTCAAGGGCGGTGATTGTCCCCCTCTGCTCTGCCCTTGTGAGTCCCCACCCGGAGTGCTGCGTCGAGGTGTGGGGCCTCCAGCACAAGAAGGATGTGGGGCTGTTAGAGTGGGTCCAGAGGAGGGCTATGAAGATGGCCCTCCAGAGAGGGCAGGAGCAACTATGAAAAGAGGCTGAGAGAGCTGGGGCTGCTCAGCCTGGAGAAGAGAAGGTTCTGGAGAGACCTCATTGTAGCTTTTCGATACTTAAAGGGGGCTTATAAAAGCATGGAGAGCAACTTTTTGCTCAAGCAAAAAAAAAAAGATAGGACAATGGGGAATAGTTTTAAACTAAAAGAGGGGAGGTTTAGGTTAGAGTTTAGGAGGAACTTCTTCACTCAGAGGGTAGCGAAGCACTGGCACAGGTTGCCCAGAGAACCTGTGGGATGTCTTGTCCCTGGAGGTGTTCCAGACCAGGTTGGATGAGGTCCTGGGCAACCTGATCTAGTGGGAGGTGTCCCTGCCCATGGCACAGCGGTTGGAACTAGGTGATCTTTAAGGTCCCTTCCAACCCAAGCCACTCTGTGACTCTTGTGTTAATGCAAGAAAGTTTTATATTTAAAAAAAAAAAAACAAAAACAAACAAATGAAAACAATTGTGTTTGCCATTTATTGAACTGTTACTGCACATTGGTGCATGTGGAAATAGTTTTAAGACCTCTTATGTTATCCTTCTTTGTTAATTTGCAAATTGGTAGTGGTTAAGTGCAGGTTTATAGCAGGATTAGTGGACCTATGCATGTAGATTTCCCGAGAACCTTGGTTATCTTGTGAACTTAATTCAAAGAACTGTTTTCAGTTTTATACTCTGGTATGGTTTTAGGACTCTGTTCTTCATTCAAAGGAAAAAGAAGATGCAGTTGCTGCTTTCCATTTATTCCATATGTGATTTTATCTATATTCCATTACTAAAATAATTCAAAGTGTAATGGTTTGCTTTATGCTCCACTAAAAGATGCACGTTAATTTTACAAATACAACATTTATTTACTGGATTAGGTCATCAGAAGTTGTTGAACAAGAAATAGAGTTTGATACGTCTTTATTAGAAGAAAATGAAAACCTTCAAGCTAATGAGATCATGTGGAATAATCTAACAGCAGAAAGTTTACAAGTCACGTAAGTCTTAACAAAGCTTTCTCACTTCGGAAATGCAGTCCTAACTTACGTCTCACTCATCTCATTGCTTTGGTGTGTCCTCATTTTTAAGGTCTGCTTTCTAAAAAGGAGAATTTTCAGGGTCTAAGCCCTTGCCTATTGCTGTTTTTATTGTTCTTTAGCACAACATACCCAGGCCTCATGGAAGACTTGTCAGCACTTTCAATATAGTTACCTCTCCTCCCTGTTTAACTTATACAGTGCCCCATTTCTACCATTAATCTTCCTTGGGAATTCATTTACTTCCCAAAAGTGTTTCCACATTCAGTTTTCTAGGAAAAACACTGAAATCTGTTGATGAAGCCACCGAGTACAGTACTGCAGTCAGTGATTTGGATTGCCATCCAGAGAAGTTTTCAAATACATTATTTCATTTGTTCTGTAAATGTTTGTTTTAGTTTTTAAAGGAAATTCTCATTCATCCTTACAACTTTTAAAATGTTAACTTACTAAAACAAGTGAAGGTGTTGTATTTCATTTCATGGAACCTTCAGTCGGTGTGGTAAAATATTACTGCATATCTTTAATATTCATATTTTCATATTTAAATATTTTAATTAATTTTACCAATTTCATCTTTAATCAGTTGTTACTGGCGAACAAATTTCCTGCTGAAGTTGTTATCCTTTGTTAGAATGTTCTCATATCAACCTTAACTTTTCCATAAAATGGTCCAATGCAGTCGCTTGTGAGATTGCAAGTATTAATTGTACACTTATTCATTTTTTTATATTTCCTACAGCTTTTTAAAGTGATAAAGTCAGAACTTCATTGTTTTATAATGACTTGGTGTCTGTACTTTATTTTAGTCCATGTTTGACTTGTTTGCTTTCAAATGCATAACTAATCTAAATAACATAGCAGAGGTTGGTTATTTTTTTTAAAAACTTTTTTTCTGCTTAAGCAAACTTGAAGAAAGAAACTGTTGTTTCTTATAGTTTATTGTGAAAACCAAACTCATAGAGAGTCCTCATAACAGTAAGATATTTCAAATATAAACGCATTACAGTAAAGCTTCAGTAGATTGTTCTAATCCCATGCTTCCTCACTATGACAGATTTTCTAGATTTTCTTCATTCCTTTTCAAGGTTATTAATTGTCATTTCTTTTTTTCCTGTTTAATCCAATTCCTTTTAATATTTTTTTTCTTAAATAGGTATTGCAATAAGTTTTTAAATGTACACTTTTAGTTTTCTTTGTCAGACTTGTCCTCCTTAGTACTAAAACAGCTTCATCTTTCTTGTGAAATAATCCCATGATAATTAAAACCCCTCCCTTCTGTTTAAATATGCTTCTGTTAATAAGACACTAATTACATATTCTGCATCATAACTAAAGTGGGATTATTCCTGGATAAGCTATGTAAACATTGTACATATCTAGATCATCTTCAGCTCTGTAACAGGAAAAAATACATGCACAAAATCTACCTTTTTGATATGTTTTACAGTTTTTCTGAGACTCTACCTTCTGTAGCTCAAAACAATAAGTAACTTACTTTTTGGCTTTTTAGTGCTTAGAAATAAGACATCAGCATATCTAAGGAAAAAGGCTGAAAAACTGCTTTTCTAATAAAAACAGATTTCATCAGAATCTTTTATGTTTGTAAATATGTATCTACATATTTGCCTAGATAAACACATTCAGTGCAGTTTCCAGTGCGTCCTGTTACTGATCTTGTATTCAGACACTTCAAAATTCTCTTTTAAGTGTTACTGTCTTCAAGATCTTCTCTTTCTGGTATATGTTATACTAGGAACTTGAAGCACAGAAGTTTGTCTGTACTATCGTCAGACCAAAGACTGGCTTCACCAACCATCTTCTCTCTGGCGATGGTCAACAGGGAAAACTAGGGGGAGGAGAATAAGAACAGTGTCATCTCATATTTTTCAGCTTGGAAATGTTATGACTTGGAAGTAGTATTTGTTTGGAATAGTATTAGATTTCTTTCATGAGTTTGTCCAGTCAGTTTCAGTATGTACAAGCATCTATTGTCAGTAGAATATCTGGTCAAGGAATTCTAAAGGTTAACTTCATAATGTATGAACCTGTTACTTTTCAGTTTAATTTTTTTTGACTAAGTCCTTGTTTTGGCAAAGAGTAGGAATAATCTACCCCTTTCCACTCATGATAATCTAAGCTTCTGTCGTACTCCTACTCTATCATCTTTTTTTCAGAGGAGTCTTTATTTGTAGTTACTCCTTTCACAGAACTTACTCATACCTTTTATCAAGCTTGTCATCTTTCTTTGAACGTTTCCAGGGTTACTGTATTGTTTCTGAGATGAGTGACCAGAATTGTACAGGTAGTCCAGATACATAGTTCAGAAAAGTGCATAACGAAGTTTCCTTTCTTCTTCTGCTTCATTTTTAACAAATCCAAGGGAATCACTCCATTTGATTTCCTGACTGGTGCAGTGTGTCAAGCCAGTGCTTTCATGGAATCATCCATTTTAATTTCAAGATCTAATTTCTGAGTGGTACTGGTCAGTTTACAGCCAGCCACTTGCTGTGTAAATAAAGTTTTGGATTGTTTTTTCTTCTGTGTATTTTCTTATTTCAATATGAATTTAAATTAATCTTTTAAATAACAATCCAGTTACTGAGTATTGTAAGATCCAGCAAAATCCTTTTCTGTTCTTCACATTCAGCTCTCTCCTTTATTAGCTCAAAAACATTGTATCAGCATTCTTTGTCACTTTTTAAATTGCCCTTTGTTTGGGTTATTAAGAATGTATTAAGTGCAGATTTTTGTGGAGCTCCACTAGCTATCTTCCAGCACTGTAAAAACTGACTGCTTATTCTTAGCTTCTTTGTTCCTTTTTCTGGTTTGCTTTTTAGTGCAGGTGAGAAGCCCTTCCTTTTACAACTACTTAGTTCTCTTTAACTGCTTTTGCTAATATGCCTCATTAACTGCTTCTTAGATTTTTTTTTGGCTATAGTCTTGATTTAAAACCACTATAGAAAATCAAACCAAAACAGGTATTTGTTTCAACTGACGATGTATTACTAGAAGTTTGCAAGTAAGATCAGTATATTTATCGATAGATGATGATTTTTTCCCTTCTGTGTGTTAAAACAGTAAGAATTAGACTGTTGAACTCTAGTGTTTAGATTATTGCCTTGGATCTTTTAAATACTACATCAAAATGTTTCTGCATAGGAGAGATACTTTTGGTATCTACCAAATATAGATAAATCCAGTATACTGACTGGATTTAATTTCCAGACTTTGAAGGGATACAAAGATATATATTGATCCAAACTCAATAATTTTGGTTGAATCTGTTGTATTTGTAAGCATACGAGAGACAATCGACAACTTTACATACATACCTTATTGGAGGATTTAATAAAATATATATCCTTAAAATGCATTTAAGTGATGAGAAAACTGATTCAGTTTTTTGCTTTTAGGTAAGTTTGACTAAAGGTTTGACAGAGAGAGGTAGTGAAAAGTTGTTGTTGACTAACTAACCTTTCTAAGCTGTTAGAGAGACATAGTGTCTCCTGATAAATATTGATGACTGTCTTAGACCAATATTGAAATATTTGCAAAAGCAGAACAGTAAAAAGTTTATGCTTGGAAGATCCTAAAGTAACTCAGAAGTTTTTGGAAGAACTACGTTGACATTGTTTCAGTATGATGCTGTAATATAAAATCAGACATTTCTGAAAAGTTAAAGTATTTCAATATGTTGATTCGTCATGTATCCAGTGATGAACAATCTTATTAGTTTGGTTTTAATTCATTGAATACTGGTGCTTGTGTATATCTATATTTGGTAGATACTAAAGCTCTGTCTCCTCTGCAGAAACATTCTGTTACAGTACTTTGAAGATGCAAGACAGTGATCTCACAACTACAGATCATCAGCCTAATTCCTGTTATTTCAGCACATGCAGAATGGATCTTTAAAAAGTCATCATCTGTGGATAAAGGATGCAATATACTGATCTTACTTGCAAATTTCTAAGTGTAACATCTGCTTCTTGTGAGTCAGTTGTTAAGCCAAATACAGCGTTGATTAAAATGCTGATTAGAAGGCTGATCAAAAAGCAGTATTTTCAGCTAGAAAATTGGTAATTAATTTTTAAGCAATGTATTAAAAAAGTTGATAGCTGATATTAATTTAGAGACTGTGTAAGAAAATTGTTGTTTCTGAGAAGTTGAGCATACAGATTTGATAACCTAATAACAATAAAAATGTTTGATTAAAAAAATGGGCTTCTGAGAAATGTTTCAAGTGTTGTTCTTACCTCAAAATAAACACATGCAGATGCAGGTTCATTTGGGAAGTAAACTTTTATCATTCACTATATGGCTTTTTTATAGTCATTTAAGTCTTATAACATCTATGACTGGCTGAATAAAGAATGTTTAATCAACATTGTATAAAATATATTGGGAGGAGAGAGAACTAATTCAATGTTAAGATCAAATTATTCAGTCTGGTATATACAGCACCTGCAACATGGGTCCCTAGATATCTAGAGCGTGTAAATTACTCAGTTGACCTCTGATACTCTCACATCTGGAATAGTTTGGAGCAACAGATCTGTGCAGTAGCAAGTACTATATGTATTTTGCTTTTATTCCACTCTTTACTAATTTACAATTGGGTTTGAAAATACAGAGAAAATAGATGAAGATGAATAGGTGAGAGAAGATGCACACAGTGCTATATATACCACTTCCTTTTGGGCATTCGCCTATCCAAATATATTTTCTATATATTTTATATACATGCACACAAAAGTTTTTTTTATTTTTAATTTTTCTCCTGGTTTACAATTGCTTCATGCCAACATATCTAGTTTTATATTTATTTTAGAAGTCATCATTATGTGAGTATTTGTGCAGAGTTATATGAGAAGTGTGTCACAAAGTCTCATGTTACATTTGTTGACTTTTTGGTTATCGAAATATTTGCTGCTATAATTGCAAAGTTCCATTAATGCTTTTGATGTGCAATAACTGTTTTTCTGTTAGTATTAAGTGTTCTTGTACAAGTTTTTTCTTGACTTTGAATTTTCCATTAGCAAAGATTATGTGGCTTTTAAAAAGTTAACTGTAGAGAAAAGTATACATCTTGCTTTTATCGTGAAAAGTGCTGTTTTAATTGGTAATGCAGGACCTGTTGGTTCTTTTTTCATTGTTTCTAAATGTGTATACATCCCAACTACTAATTCTGTGTATTTAATCAATGTGCTTCAGCAGTCATAAGGTTTTTGTTTTTTGTAAAACATCTCATATATTAGCAATATATTAGGAAGGCGTTAATTCACAGAATTCGTCACGCATTCTAGAGAAAATTTTATTGATAGAAGAACCTGCAGGCTGCAGGTCATTCTGTAACCTTATATGTTTACACAGGCTAGTGTGGATCTGTAAAAATATAGGTTAATAGTGTAATATAAATTTGTATCCACAAGAAAGGCCATCAAGCACTGAGCAGTATAAACTAAAGACTAATGCTTCTTCTCATCCTCAGGAAAAACTACAGAAGTTTCCAATGTTGTACAGTTTTTGTATTCACAGTATGGATTTCTGTAATGTATGTCTTACAGGTTAAAAACAGTAATAGAAGAACTGATGCAAACACAGCAAACGCTTTTGAGCAAAGAGGAACTTGTGTTGGAACTAGAGAAAAAAATAGAAGAGTCCTCTAAGACTTGTGAAAAGAAGTCAGAGTAAGTGCAATTGAAATTTCAAAATAGAGTAATTTGAGGGAAAAGTGTATAATGTAATTCTTAATACTTAAATAAGAAATAATCTCCAGTAGTCTTGTTCTGCTTTTGTCAGAAATGATTCTTATTTATAAACAACAACAAGTTAGTGTCCCATTTCAAAAATAAACCTTCCCGACTGCAGATCCTTGTTAATTAGAGAACCGACTGCCTCTTTTAAATTAATTTTGGTGTCATACTGTTGTGATGGCTGAAGAAGTGGACCTTTGGTTAGTGTTGTAACTTCAGCTTGAAGGAAGAAAAGGAGTCAATTTAGGTTGTCTCTTTGATTGACAGAGTTCATTGTGTGCATACAATTTTGTGAAAGACTTTTCAGAGTGGAAGTAATGTAGAAGACGTGTAATCTTTCTTATGCAATAATATGTTTGAAACTTGTCAGGTTGGGTTCATTCTTCATGGCATTTTCTTCAGAATACTGAATGTAGAAGCAATATACCCTATGGTACCACTCAGTAAATAGTGAAGGTGAGGGATTAATGGTTATTTTACATGCCATAAATAAATCATTCATCACAATGAGTCATTCTGGTGCCAGATCACTGGTCGTCTTCTACCTCTGGTTAATATTCACATCCTAGTCTAGACTGAAGTAATTACAACAGATTAAAAAAAAAAAACACAAAACACTTTTCTGTCTATAGTGCTGTTTTTCCAATTCTTCTTGTGACCGGTCATAGTCTTACTAACTTGGTAATAAGTACAGATTTACAATGGCAGTGAAATGGAATGCAATTCCTCAGGTAATGCTGTCTGCATACACAAAATAAACTTTCTTAGCTATTTGTTGAAGGCACCTTGTCAATTGATGCTATCAATTGTATTTTACTCATATAAGAAACTTTGTGTGTGTTTAGTTACTGTGATTAGATAATTTTCTGTTCTTTCTTTGATGAATTACACATATACTCACAGTATATTTTCCAGTTACCTAATTCATGAATTCATGACCTACCTTCTTGCTGCATGTCACATGAAGGATAAACAGTCTGATCCAGAGAGTTTTATATATGTATAAATATATATATATGAGTATATATATATTAATAACATGACTTTGTTTGTCATTTTTGCTGCTTTTCCGTAGGAATGTTTCATTATTCATTATTGTATTCATTATGTATTCATTATTGTCTTTCTGTTTCTCTGAAAGTAGTTCAGACTATCCCTGCCTTTCCTGCTGTGTGTAGGCTCCTTTGGCTAATCCTGTAGCAGACATTTGTGGTGTTGAGAAGATGATTTCAGTCCAGACTGCACCTGTCTTGAGGCTATGTTACTGAGCCTCACCTAAGGTGTTGAGCTTCACCCTTCAGCCCTGAGGAGATCTTCTCTGTAGCTGTTTTATCTGGGCAATATGATGGTAAAGTCTGCAAAACTGAGTTTCCTATTTCCTTCCCTTGAACCAGTTTGGAATTCATTTGCCTCCCCACTTCTTTCTGACCCAGCTTCAGCACTGCCAGACTGAGCTGTGTTTACTGACTTTACAGTTGCAGTCTGTGCTGGGGCTTGATAGTGTTTCTCTGTGTCTAATTCTGGCAGCACTATGAATTGAGCTTTACACCTACTGCATTTTTCATTAGGGCATGTGGTGAAGTGTATCTCCACACCCGATTTTGTGTAACTCCTCAATATTAAACTGTACTGGTACTATTTTCCTGTCTCCAATATCCAGTTCTGCCTTCAAATGACAAAATCACCTGCAACATGGAGATTGTTTTATATATGTGTGTGTGTGTGCGCGCACAGTACACCATCTGCACTCCTGACAGGGTATCATATTGGATATTTGGTCTTCGATTCAGTTTACCTTTCTACCACTTCCCTACCTGTTGCCCTCTTCTGGTCTCACAAGCATTTTTTACATAAGATCTCACTCTGTGAGGCTGGTAGTAGCTCTTGCTAGCCACAAGAACCATAAAGTTTGCATTCATAAAAGCCATAGGCAAAGAGTTTATAGACACTAATTCTTTATGCATAGATGGATTGGTGAATGTTCTCTGATGGATTTGGGCAAAAAGTCAAATGGTTATCCTGGTACTCATCTTGCCACAGTCCAGGAAAGAGAATATAGTACTGGAGTTTCAACATCTAGGATATGTCTTCTCTCTGGATCATGAGTTGTAACCACTCAGCATTTGGGTTACTGTCATTTTAGCTATCTTGTATATTCTCCAAAGTTCTGCTGATGGTAAAAGGCCATATTTTCATGGGGAGATCTCTTTTTTTTTCTTTTTTTCTTTTTTTTTTTTTCCTCTGCCATAGTGAGGATCAGATGAAGAACACTGTCTTCAGGAGAGATTATTAATTTATTTGTGTGATGTTTTTAAATATCCACAGTCTCACGCTGAACTTTGCTTTTGGGTCTTCCAGTTGTGGCTTCATACATCAGATTCATCCTTTCCGTACAAGTGATCATTTGGCTGGTTGTAAGGGCTTAGGTTCTTTGGTAACTTAGTACAATGCACATCTCTGGGGATATGACATTTTATCTTTTCCCGCCAGTCACAGATGGTTTTATTACTTTAGAACTTGTTTGAATAATCATCTGTTTCAGGATAGTTTGTGAAGGAATATTTTGTCATCTAAGACTTCTAGATTTTAGTGTGTTTGAGCTATGCCTATTTCATGTCCAGTGTTTACATGTGGAAGTTATGGCAGAGCAGCTTCTTATCGTGTCAACAACAAGGTTGAGTAGTCTGTCCTGCTTTTTTGGACACAATTGAAGCTGTGGATGTGCAAAATTGATAAGCCTTGCAATTTTAAATTTTTTTCTTCTGGATTTTCCAGTAGTTTTGTGGGCAGTGTTGACAGAGCTACTTGAAACTTGTTCAAGAGCACAACAACCAACTTCATTTCTGAAGTAGGAATAACATGAGACACACTTGTTTTTGTCAGGGCAAATGAAAAATCCTTCAATATCTGCTCAGGTTGTTATCAGGGATAAATTCTAAATTTCCTTTTTTCTCCAAAGGGGAGAGCTCACAGGAGTGTATGTCTTCCAGAAGTTATCCCGAAAGTACAGAGGGACAGAGTACTGTGATTTTCTTCAGTGCCCTTGTTCTCAGTAGATCTGGTCCTTGACGTTCTTAATCTGTTCTTTCAGACTGTGAGAACTCTGTCTCTTTCTAGACCACGTTTCTAGTCTCAGTTGGAGTGCTTTTATAGTTGTCCGTGTTGTACCATTGATGCTTTTCTTTGCTGGGCAGTTTCTGTCCATCTTTGGTTTGGGCAGTTCCTAAGGGTAACAGAGTCATCTAGGTACCTGCTTGATTGTCTATTTTGGAGTGTTTCTTGAAGTTGAATGTGGCGGTTCTTTGATACCTTAATGTAAAGAACTTTCTTATGGCCATCTTCATTTAATTGATCTCTTGTGTTTTCCAAATGAGGAAATTAGCTTTCTAGCATTTCTTCTGGTATTGTCATTTCATGCTTTTAAGACTGAGTTTGTACTTGACA
Source organism: Anser brachyrhynchus (assembly GCF_964034855.1). Taxonomy (NCBI): domain Eukaryota; kingdom Metazoa; phylum Chordata; class Aves; order Anseriformes; family Anatidae; genus Anser; species Anser brachyrhynchus. Next base: position 54,050,259 of record NC_137697.1, on the reverse strand, counting down.
GTGTCAATGTAAGAAGGACTTTTTGCTTTTACACACACAGGTCTCCATCCTTCTGGGAGTCCCTCAAACTCAACTTTATTCATTTCTAGGCGAGCTGCAGGGTCTGGGGCTTTGTTTATTTATCTATTTATTTATTTCTGTGTGGGGTCTCTTCAAATGGCTCTCTGGTTGCCCGCAACGAAGGTGGAAACCTTGATGATTGCAGCACAGGAAAGTGGTAAGAGACAAATACAGTCTTTTTATGTACCTGTCTGCTTCAAGGCCACCTATATTTTTTTTCATTCCAAATTTGTTTCCAGCACAAAAACTGATTAACAGTCTTCAGTGCTGCAGCTGTTTGAGAAAGGAGAATCTTGGGTCATTAACAAGCTGCTTTTTTTTAAGGTAACAGTTTGAAGTCTGTCAGTGTAAGAATGGAGGCATTAAATCTCTCCAATAAAGAAGAGTCAATAAATAGACTAAAAACTGGAAAGTGGACGTAATACATAACTGTAACTAAATCTTGTTAGTCTGAGTTACTGACCTGGAAGAAAACTAACAGATAAGTTGAGGTGACACACTAGTAAACTCGAACTGAGTTCTGTATTGCACTTGGCTAACGGTGTTTTAATCTATCCAAATGTATCACAGGACCAATGATTGAGTTCGGAAGGGACCTGTAGAGGTCTAACCTCCAGTGGTTAACCAAAATGTAAACTTACACAAACAAAAAGGAAAGTTTATGGTAGTTGAGGGTGGCTGTTGCTCTGCATTAGGAATAGAGTTGGAGGTAACAAGGGTAATTTGAAAATGCTCCTGTGATTTCTGAATCTGTTAACAGAAATGTACTATATAATGGTGGTATGGGTAAGACCACAAATAGAATATGGGATCCAGTTTCAGTAGATGTTGCAAAATAGAGGGACATTCAGAGCAGAGTGAAAAATCATGTCAAAAGATGAAAAAAAAAGGTGGGGGGGCACGGGTTTAGCTGCTTGTGGAGCTCAATTTATTTAGCTTAAGAATGTTAAAGAGCTACTTGTGTATAGTCCAAAATATATACTTAAGCAGTAGAGGACCTTTCAGTCCAGAAGATAGAGACAACAGGTATCTCTAACCTTAGGTTAGATTGCAGTGGGTTTCTCATCACTGGAAATCATAATCTAAAAGTCTATTTCTTCTCTAAAGGATGGGGAACCCTAGTGATTATAAATTCAGTCAAAAGTGGATGAAAGTAGTAGTATCTGCATTTATTGTTTTTGTTACAGACTGAAATAAGAAAACTAATGGCAAAGTAAAAAATACTGCTTTTTTGTCTTGTAGCTTTGAGAATTTTCTAATGTTGGCTTCATGTGCTTATGTCTTCGAACAAATAACTTTGCTGAAGAATTTTCACACTCTTATAAAAGTTTAGTAAAATTTTCTTCATCGAGTGAATAGATAGTGATTAAAAAAAAAAAACTACACCAAAAAACAGGTTCCAGTATTGAAAATGCTTTCTTTCTGTAGTTTTTGTAAAGCAAAGTATCCATTTTAAGTCATGTGCATTTTAAAATTATTTTTCTTTGCAGTATTGTTCTTTTGTTGAGCCAAAAGCAAGCACTGGAAGAACTTAAGCAAACAGTTCAGCAGTTAAGATGCTCTGAGGCAAAATTTGCAGCCCAGAAAGAACTACTGGAACAAAAGGTTCAAGAGAATGATGGGAAAGAACCACCACCTGTAGTGAATTATGAAGAAGATGCCAGATCAGTCACTTCTATAGTAAGTTTTACTGAATTGTGCAATTGTGCTATTGTACTTTGTTCCTGAGATGAGATGCTCAAGACATACATTCACATGGATGACTCAAGTGAATAAACTTCACTTTGCATTTGTGGAGACTTAGTTGTTTAGAAAAACAGTTCAGTTGTGTGATTTATTTATTTTTTTAAGATGTAATAAATTCTAATACTTTATGTATGTCCATAGACTTCATTTGGCTTTCCGTACACTTTGTGCTAAGGTTCTCATTAGATTGCTTTATAATTAAAAGTGTAAATCCTTAAATAGATTTAATGAACATGACCGAGTAGCTATTGGTTATTTTGTCAGCTGTGTTGAAGAAATATATTCACAATTGTAGATAGACAACTAACAGTAAAAGCTGTTGGAATCAGTGCATACATTGTGTAACTGAGAAATTAATATTACATACTCTAATAATTCTTTTCAACTCACATTTGTTTCTTTGCAACTTATTTTTAAATGTTTACATGCTCTTGATAATCAAAGTAAACTTCTACTTGATGAGACACTATGTAATTTTTAAAAGTACTTTGCTAATATTTTGTGACTTCCTTTTCTCAGTTTTATGCAGCTATATGGAGAGACAGTAGGCCACATCAACAAACAAACAAACAAAAAAAACCCAACCAATACCTGTTTACTGAAGGGACAGACAGTAGTGTTTTCTTTTACGGATTAGGTTTGACATATTTGAGGTGTATGTGACTTGTTTTCTTTAGAGGTTTAGCCAGCCATTTGTTTTGGTCTGCAGAGCAGCAGCTCAGTGGAGTGATGATGAAATGGCTGTCTTTGAGAGGAAAGCTTTTGTTTTCTATCTATTTGAGGAACCAAGTTCTCTTTTCTGCATTCCTACAGTTATACTTAACTGTCAGTCATTTCTTAACGCCACTAAATTTGTTTAATATTTACAAGACACTGTCCATTTTCATTGCTACAAAGCATTATTTCATGAAGTTTGAATGCTTACCATGATCTAGGAGGAGATGATAATACACAAAATGGTGAGGAAAGAAAATAGGATGGATCAGGAAAATGATTGTGAAAGAACATGAGGCTTAGGGTTTTTTGGAGGTAGGTGATCTTGTTAGCTTCTTTTAATAACCTGTAGTAGTGCTACTGAATATTGTCTGAGCAGTCTGAATGATAGAATGGTATTTTTCCACCCCACTTCAAGGATACTAAAGTCTTCCTTCTGGTGTCCAAACTTCTGTTTCGGTGTGTAGGAGAAAATACTTGCATATATGTGTACGCTATACAGAATTTTGACCTCAGGATTTTTTTTGAATGAAAGTTACCTATGATCAGTTGTCTTTTGGCTGAAAGAGATGTATACTGAGATTTTTAGAATTACAAGAGAAATACCTTCTCGCATATGTTGAATGTGCCAAGAATAACAATTTTTTTGCTAATTTGACTCCAGAGGATTTAGTACTATGATTTGTATATATCATGAAAAATGGGTATGGTTTAAGTGCTGGGTGTTTTCCCATGAATAAGTTATTCAAGACAGGCAAATATCACTTAAGTTTTGTTTAACTATTAAGTTGATAACCTGTGCTAATAAAATGACTAAATACTGGTAGGTAGAACTGCAATTTAACTCAATAAAACTTTGTTCCATTTCTTTCGTTGTTTTTTCAAAAAAATTAAAGGCATATTTGAGAGGGAAGACTTGACCTCTCAGTCAGAAAAGTAATAGGCAGATTAGCTGTGTATTTAAATAAGCATCCTATCAATTTGCATAATAGGATTTTTTTCTTTTTCAGTAAGACTCCTTAAAATTATGTAGGTGACAAATGATCAGAAATGGAACGTTCTTGCTGCTGATGCTCATCCTACCATTATTCAGGAGGAATTCATTGTTTCAATATTCATTGTTTCCTCAGCTATAGATGTGTTTAGGTTTCTCTTTTTTATCTAAAGCCATGTAATCTAAATGTAATCTGATACTACATTTGATTGTAGCTACTCCCCTTGGAAAATTCATTGTAAATGCATATTTTAAAAATTGTGTTCTTAATAATGACAAATGTTGTATTGACTTATATTGCGAGCACGCATATGAAGTATATTTTGATGTATTCAGTCACAACTGGATTTTTTTTGGTGATTTTAAATTAAAAAGTTGAAGCTCTGTTTATATGAAGTATTTATATTGTAGCATATAAATACAGCCAATTTCATGGAGCAATAGTTTGCAAATTGTTTTGTTTCCCATCTCTTACAGTAGGTTATGGTGCTGTAGGACATTAAAGAAGAATGCAGTTGTGAAACACTGATAGGATTTTATAGACAAGCTTATTTTACCTGTGTGCCATCTTATAGCTTCTAAAGTTTCCTTGTTCTTTTTTGTGTCTGAACTGTAGGAAAGTTCATATTTTTTAGTCATCAGTATGGTTTGGCTTCGTGAATATAGCTTATGTTTTGCAGACTGTTAGCTCTATAGTGGTGTTCATGTACACATTTTAAAAAAATAGAAAATTGCTGGATGATTGTTTTGTTCAGTCATGATAGCATAGCAAAGAATAAGAAAAAATCCTGAATGGTTGTATTCAACGATCCTGGCATCCTATATGAAATAAAAAACACACCACACTGTATCTTCTTTTTTCTAAAATTTATAGCTTTGTAATGGGATAACCATGCTTTTGCATGGTTAGAGATATTTAAGCCCCTTAGAATAGTTGCAGTTGCAATACTGTGCCCAGTGTAATCAGGATAATTATAGTTAACTTGTTCTTCTATACTTATATGAGATAGACACTGTGAAGTGGTTGACTATTCCTAGTAAAAAGTTATATTTTTGTCAAAATAATGTAGTATCCAAATTATTATATATTATGCCATTTTACAGAAACTAACTGGAAGCTTGAACTAGCTTTTCAGTGTTTAGTTAATGAATGCTTGCGTTGTCGTTTCTCTTAAGATACATATGTTTTTCTTGCTATTAATTGGATCAACAGAGTGTGGTAATAGTCCACCACAATTAAAACAAAACAACAAGAAAACCCCATTGCATCTAATCATCTGATTAGAAATAAAAACACCAAGAATATTTGGAACATTGCAGTGCCAGTGTAAAATTTGCTGAAGTAATTAAATATAACAATGGTGGTTTGCATTTCATAGTAAGACTTTACAATTAGAAGATCAGTATTGACTTGAATATTGTTACAGAACAAGAAATCTTCAGGGAGAACAAAAGCCTCGCAGTAGACTTAATACCAAATAATAATACAAAATAATAATTAATTTTGTTTAGCATCAATACACTGAAGTCTGTGTGCCATTTTAATATGTCTTTTCCTGTTTTCCTAAATGACAGAAACAAATATTGTAAAGGTGCAAACCCAGTATCTTTAGAAATAAGTACTTAATTTTTCTGATAACTATTTAGTGTTTTTTTTTTTAAATAGAATGCAGCACTTTAGGGCATGTGGGAGTTAAATTGGCACTACTGCAGGTCCTGTTTAGAAACCATATTATTATTTCAGCATTGGCGTGGTTCATATAGACTTATTTTGCATACCTTAGCATTATACTGAACAATTGATAAAACTGAGACTTGGTATGCAAGCTCTGTAGTGCTGGAAAGACTTGTCAGCAGGTGGAGCTCAGTGCCAAAAGACTAGTTATGACTGAATAATCTACATTTCTCATCATAACGTGTGTTTAAAAGAGGTAGAGATGAGACACAGAAGTGTGGTGGGAAAAAAAATTGTTCTCATTTTTCTAATACCCTAAATAATCTGAAGTGGTGCTTTTTTTTTTTTGTGGTAAAATACAACTGTGGTGTAGAAAGTCCCTAATGCATGATCTTCAGCAGCGTGTAAGCAAACCAAAGGACCTGCACAGCTCTGCTGCTTATGAAGCAACAGTGCAAAGTTACTGCACTTTCTCTGTGTGCTCTTTAAAGGACTTTCAGTCCAGCTTGGTTGTCAGGATGGAAGGCATTTGCAATACAGACAAGCCAGGAAAGGGACTGTGAAGTCTCTGATAACATGAACTCAGGATAGGTAAATTGGACAGAAGGAAGCTGAAGCATCATCATAGAGCCAGTAGGATGTGTTAACTACCAGTGCATCATTGCAGGAGAATGCTGTACTTAACGCTGTATGCAGTGGGATAATAGAACATAGGTATCAGCATGAGATTTCACGTTTCTGAATTCCTGTTACAGGTGTTGTAGCAGAAGTATGCAAAAGGAACAAAATATAAAATTTCATGTCATTTCTGATTGTTTTTACTATCTGTTATTCCTTTCTAAAAGGCTTCAGAGATCCTAGTCTCAGTGGTTGCTTTAAAAGTAAGATATGTCAACTTCTGGTGAAAATTGTTTGTGGTAAATATTAAAAAAAATCTTTACAGTAGTTAGGAAAGAAAAAATATTAAATGCACAAAACAGTGCTAAAGTACTTATTTTCCTAATTTGCTAGTGCATTGTACTCCTATCTCTGCTTTCCGGATACCATGAATCAGTGTTCCTTCTGATAGTGTGATCAACAAACCAATTGTCTTAGAATTGTTTTTGGTCTTACATTCCTCATCAGGTTTGGATTTGAGGCACGTATTTTTTAGGATTCTCATTAAAATTGTAATTTACAAATTTAATCAATTTGCAAGTTTTGAACTTTTTCAAAATGGTTACATAGATACTAAAGGGCATTTAGAAGAGTTGACTGTGATTAGACATGCTTCATCAAATGAGTTTTATACGACGTATCATAAGGCCCTTAAGTGTATCATGGAGTACCTATGCTCTAGGGAGTCTCATTTTCCCATATTGTCCAAGGCTATATAGAATCTTAATTTTCAAACAGATGCAGGGAAACAGTTAGCTTCTGTGACAGCCCATTGCAGCAACAGCAGAAAGCTTGATGGTAGAGTTGGATTTTTTTTTCTTAGTGACTCAGAAGAATTAAGGCATTTCTATGCTTTGTACTGCAACGCCAACAGCTCCCTTGTCTATCTGTCCATGTAAGTAATTCTCTGCTAATTTATGTCTCATGACATTTATATAAAACTAAGATTATATGTGAGAGCGTTTATTGTGAACTGGTAGGGGAGTCCTTCACAGTTACTTGATTTATGCATGTCTGTACCTGTAGACTTCTGCGTTATTTGAAGGTTGTAAAGTTTCTTGTCAATAGAAACAGGGCGAAAGTTTATGCAGCATTGGTATCCCTATCCTTTTTCTTATTTTTGTCTCAGCAGAGGAAACACTGCCAGTGCAGTCATGTTGTAGAAATTATGCCTCTTAATTTATAAGACTCGGAAATAAACAGTTGTATTTGTTGGATTCCTGGACAGATGGAGTTCAACTAAGTGATCTTTGCTTTGGGCTGCTTTCCAAAGCTTGCTGGCTGGGACTTGTGTTTTTGGTTCACAGACAGAACTTAACATGGAGCAAAGATGCGCCAAATTTCAGATGCTCATAGCAAGTGTGAAGAATGAACTCTGTTATTCTTGCTGTAAGAGTATGTTCTAGCATCTGTTTCTCCATAAGTCCTACCTGCCTGGTAGACATGCGTCAGAGGAAGAACAATCCACAAAGAGATACTAATGCAAAAGACAGGTAAACTCAGCTGTGTTTTTTTCCTGAGTCGGTGTAGGAACACCCACCGGTCCAGAATTTGAGAAAAGAGCTAAAGAAGCCTTTGAGTCTCTTTGCTGTAAACATGCCTGGAAATTTTTGAACTAAAAGATTAATCTGACAGTAATCTTTTGATAGACTAGGACTGAAATTATACATTTCTTACGGAAATTACCTGGAAAAAAAAGGGTTGAGCAATAATCTAGTCTCTCTTGCATAAAGACGCAGAATTAGAAGTGTGAATGAACTTCGGGAGGAATTGAGAGAGGTAACTTGTTCAGAGTAAACAAAACTCTCAGAATATTTGAAATGCAGAATTAGTGTACCCTCTCTGAATGAAGGAGAATGTATGTACATTCTCTGAAGTACATACACTTCTCTTGAACTGCCAAATATAGTTCAAGAACTTTCAATATTCCTTAAGGAAGAAGCCTTCATCATGCTAGTGTTGCAGCAATGTATACCCCTGGGGCATTTGTTATTTCATTCAAAATCTTCCCTGGGAATTAGGAAAGCTTTACTCAGAAGTTTCACTTTGAACAGAAGTTACATACTGTTATCCAGCATATGTTACAGTATGTGTTGGGACATTTCTATGTGTGTGTTGGGAAGAAAATAGTAATTCTCTGCTGAAATTGTCATCATCTCCTTACATTTGTTTTCATAGTGATTTGACTGATTAACCATGGTTGTTAACTTCTCAGAGGTAACACACAGGCTTTTACGTAACAGAAATAATGTGGTGGCATTTGCTAGGTATGTATCATCTCTTTCATTTTTTCCTTTTTCTTTCCCTTTTCTCCTTCCTTCTTTTTTCCATGGCTGGTTGAAAATGCCCTCATTCTTAAAGGCAATGATAATGCTTTTGAAAGTCTTAAAGTCTAGTATATGATATTTATTTGAATTAGAATTTATGGTTTTAATCTAGTGCTGCTGGTAGTTTGTCACATTTGAAGAGTACAATTTTATGGGTTGTTCTGCTGCTACTCCTCTTTTTTGCCATGTGGGGAAGCTCTTCCCTGCTACAAAATGAGGAATCAGAACAGTAGTCTAATCAGTTTTTCAAAGCACTACCCTTATGATACAGGCCAGATCACTTTTTGTTCTAATTTGTATTTTTCATTGTTGGTGATCTTTAATTTAATTGTGGGGTAAATGATAAAATCTGTTTTAGATGTCGCTTTATTTTTTTCTTTGTGTCATCCTGCAGTAAGGTAGATGTGAAACATTTCAGGTCAGCATGGGATCCAGGTGCTTGTACATCAACATTAATTGACAGTTTTAGATTGCTTGAAGTTTACTGTCTGACCTCAGGCTGTGACTGAGTATGTCAGCCCCATGTAGATGTCTTGGATACTCTAAGCCATGAAGAGACTAATAAACAGAGATGAAGCCTACTTTCCTACAGGCACTTTTCAGTTCTTGAATCAAAAATGCCTTGAATTGGTAGGAGAGGAAAAATACCATTTGAGATGTGATAGTCATTGTAATCCAGTCAAAAAATCCCAGGATTACTTGTCTCAGCTTCTTTTTACGAAGGTACAGAAACAGGACACAGAAAACATTTTTAATTGACTGTTGTATTTGGTAGCGTTAGAAAGGCAATGACATTTATGTCAAGATAACAGTAGATATCCAGGAGTTTAAGAAACTAAGGTCATCATGCTAAGAAGAAAAAAAAAACACGTTGGAGTATTCAAGATGCATGGAGATGAGTCATTTTTGAAAAATGAAGGTTTGGTGCACAATTGGAACTGTGAGTTACTTTAGTGTATATATATAGATACATACATATATATTCCTATTCTGTAAGATCGTGTGGGCCAAAAGCAGGCTTGTTTTCTAAAAGTTAATGCAAAGTTTTTCTGCAAGCAAAATAATTTTTAAAATTTTCTGTTACTGTCAGCCTTTTAATTGCAGAAAACAAGGGTTCATTGTCTGGAAACTATAAGGACAAATCTGTACAACTCTTTAAAAAAAGCACACACACTCACAAAAACAAACAAACAAAAAACAACAAACAAGCAAATAACCCAAAGCAAAACAAAAAATCCCCATGACTTAATGATAGAGTAGCTAAGAAAGACTTGGTTGCCTTGAAGTTTTCTTTAGTCACACAGTACTTTTAAAGAAAAGGCCTTTGCTGCAAAAAAATGATATGTCCTCTTTCAGAAATCCTTATGATTCTCTCAGCCAAAGAAAAAAACAGAGGACATTGTTCTTGGGAACAAGTTTTTCATCTAATAGATGATGAATTTAGATAATCCCTATACCATATGCTTGTAACAGGCCCCATTATTCCTAATCAGGATTTACATGAGCAACTAGAGTTCTTAGTTAAATAGTTTATTTTCTAGAAACCCTTCTAGGAGTTACTAAAAGCAGTTGGTACATGTATTTCATTTGTCTTCTTATTAACCTCTGGCAACTTTACTAAGATTCATAAACATGACATTTTGAGGGAAATGCGATTATAGATGCTTACCTTGTTAGCGTATCAGAGTAACTTGTAATACATGGGAATCAAGTTACTAAGAAGTCATCTTCTTGGTGTTATTCGTTGAGGTTTGATTTCACTTTAAAACTTCTTATATGCAATATCAAGAGATACGATGGGACATGGGTCCTAAATAGTTGTTAGGCTGCAGTGAAGGCCTACTTCTTGAAGAGTATGGGTGATCCTGAAGATGAAAGTGACCCCAGAGGGGCAATGCCATCAGCAATATGGCACCGTATTCCAGGGTCTGAGCACAGGGGTCAGAAGCAGATGCTTTTATGAGGGTCTGTGAGTGGCTTCAGAGACAACTGAGCAATGAACTAGGTTCAGGATCTATCCAGGAGTCCAGGGAAGACAAAAAGGAAGGGGCAGTCAGAAACAGGACTGAAGACAGGGTTATGACATGGGTCCAAAGCCCATCCAGGGGTCAGGGCCAAACACAGAACTGGAGAAAGCTACAACATACAAATCAGACGTCCATCCAGAGCCAGAGATGGAGCTGGAGGCAGGTAACTTGCTCAGGCCAGGGTGCAGCACCCAGGGCTGGGCTGAAATCAGGCCGGTTGGCCCATGCACAAAGAACAAACTTGCAAATTTGAACATGCATGTAATATTTTACATGTTGTCTGTGTTAGTAGAATTAGAGAATGTTTCCTTGAAACTATGACTTTGCCTTTTTCAGTATGTGTTGCCACAGTGATTCATCAAGTGTTATATGAAAGCATAAATAGTATGTTAAGGAAAAATACAGGATGCATGTGATACAGCCTGAGAATTTAAACAACCAGGAACTATATCTGCAAAGTTTTGGTTTTGATGGGCCTCAGGATTACTTGTTTGATTTCTAAATCTTGGACTGAGGTACTACGAGAAAATAAAATTGCTCAGTGTTTGGGTTTATATGTAACATGAACTTTTGTAATTCCCCCTTTAAATCAAATTTACCTAGTTTTGTCAAAACTTTGCAAAAATGCAGACTTTCACAGTGGCTAATGTGACTGCAATTATCTTACTCTGGAAACCTATATTTAGCATTTACTTACTGACTGTGATAAAGAGGAAAACAACTGTAGGTAGGAGACAGAAATGGAAACTTGAATATGTTGGGAGGGGGACTTAAAAGAGATGCTTGACAGTCTTGACAATTTCTGTATCACGGTGACCTGGAATTTTAATCTTATCTGCTAGCAGCTTTCTTGAACAGAGAACCTGTTAATTGTTATGCTGAATTCATTCTGAGTGGGCAAAGAATGTCACAATTCAAGAGAAGCAAAGCTGATGTAAACGGATCATGTGACTGAGCAGTCATTACACCCAGGTGTGCAATAACACTGTGCTACAACAGAACATGAATTTTGCATTTTTTTTAAGCGAGGGAAGAGTTGCTTGGAGAGTTCTTCTTTAAATAAATAAATAAAAGGTAAAAGTAACTTTTGTTTAAATATATATATATCTTTTAGGTGTACAGGCTTTTCATTAGTTTGGAACAGTAACATCTGTCCTCAAGGAAACTGGAGGTTCAGAACAGCTGGTATAAATGGAGTTTGCTTATGTTACCTAGTTTGATGTAAAAATTAGCTGTTACTGTATAATTTTGTGTGGACATAAAGAGGAAGCCATGGGTGGGAATTGTAGGCGTTTTGTAGTAGAATCTTGTTACAGTATAATTGTACTTGCTTAATGATCGTTGTTGCAAGGTCCAGGCTATGCTAATACATGAAAAGGCACCTAGTGATAGGACAAGGGGCAATGGCTTTAAACTAAAAGAGGGAGGTTTGGATTAGATATAAGGAGGAAATTCTTCACTCAGAGTGTGGTGAGGCACTGGCACAGGTTGCCCAGAGAAGCTGTGGATGCCCCATCCCTGGAAGTGCTCAAGGCCAGGCTGGATGGGGCTTTGAGCAACCTGGTCTAGTGGGAGGTGTCCCTGCCCGTGGCAGGGGGGTTGGAACTGGATGGTCTTTAAGGTCCCTTGCAGCCCAAAGTATTCTCTGATTCCGTGACAACTACATATATACCATTAATGAAGAGATGTTTCATCTTCAGATAGTTTTTGTATTGGGTGATTAAGTAGATTTTTCTTAAAAATATGGCTGTTTTCTTCTAAGGCTGTTCTTGCTGGTGAAACATCCTCTTTATGATCACTAGTATTGTTACACAAGCTCTGCTTTGAGCCAGTGTGGTTGTACCCAAATCTGTGGCCCTCTATTAGAGAGTCTTGGTGCACGTTAAATGTTTGCTGCTTTTGTGTGGTAGATCTGTTGAATCTGTGAGACTTCTGTGTGTTAATTAATTAATTAATGCAAGTTAGCATTGTTTTTATGGATCATTGAGTCTGTAACTTGATCATTGTATTGCAGTATCTCAGGGATAGTGTGATAATGAGATGTAGCTTTACAATATGTGGTGAAAACTTATGAGGAGATAAGGATTTTCAATCAAGATGACTAAAGTATCATTTTAGTTACTTCCTTCAGCATACTTATGAAGTTGACACATTGAGTCATAAAACTATACTCATAATCTGGAGTAAGTATTGTTTCTTTTTTGGGGGTGGGGCGTGGGGTGGGGATGAAGGAGAAGCAAAAGAAGCCTCTTCTGTCACAAAGACCTGCTTTTGATTTGACATGCAGTTTGAGGATGCTTTATAGGAACCACTGATGAATTTTCAGAATGGATCCCGTGGTTGGATATTCACCTTCTAGTGAATAATGACTAAGACAAGTGAAAGATTTCTTTCCTTAAACACTGAGCATAATGACCCAAAGCCTTTTTGGAATTCTACAGGGTAAGTGTTCCCTAATCGGGCTCCTTGTGCTAGATACAGTATGTGCACTTTACTTTAGATAGTATTGAAAGCTGTTTCTGGTACCATAACCGAGACTTACAGGCTGAATCTTTCCTCTTTGATGTCTGCATTTTCAGTCTCCTTTGTGTTTGTGATTTATACAGCTGTGATATTAGATATGACATGAGTACAACCAAGTGTAGGCTATATTTGGAGCAGAATTTGAACATTGTTTATTTATGGGGCTTGCGTTTTTGTTCATCTGTTGTTTAAATAGGCAAATGTTTGCAGAAATGTTTATGTAATGTGTAGAAACTTCTGACACTATGTTGGTTTGCTTCTTCATTTGAAAAAAAATACTGGCTATTTGTGCATTATATGCATCTGTTTTGAACAAATTACTAGTAGTTATGCCAGTATGCATTATTTATAGACAAAAAAGCTTAATTTTAAATTGGTGTCCTACAAACATTTCTCATTTAAGCCTACCTCAAATGCTCTGCAGAAGTTGTCTGTTGCAGCTGTCATGAAGTTGTTGCACCATTTTATCTCTCAATATGCAGGTTGATATTATTAATGAAGTGGTGCAGGGATCCATGAAAAACAAAAACAAACATCAAATTCTGGCTGTGCTAGCTGTCAAATAGAAATATCTGATGAAATTCTAATCTAGGCATGCTACAAAATTTTCCTGTTTGTGAAAGTGTCAGTTTTTTTCTTTTATACAGCTAATGTAAATGATGATGCTGAGTCTGTTGTGTCCTGTCTCTCTGAAGTTGTTCAGGGCTAGTTCCATGAAGCTCCATTTTACTGTAATAAAACGGATGTATTCTCTCACAATGTGATGTTCAAAACAGAATAGAATTGCCAGTTCATAGTTAATAACACTCTTTATTGGAGGAAGAAAAATGTTTTAAAATCTTGTCAGATCACATAATTTATATAATACTATTTCAAGTCTTTTGGCATAGCATTTGTCAGGGTGGCTTTTTTAGAGTCAGTCATGCCAGCCACGAGAGAGATGTTCATTGGTAGGTGCCAGTTTCTGGGTGGTGGTGTGGAGAGTGTGGAATCCAATAAATGTTTCCTTAAACCAGTCAGAACAGTATGTTAATAAACTTCCAGACAGCACAACTCTCGTGAGCTCACATAGTGGGTGACAGGAGACTGGACTCTTCGTGGGCCTCCAGGAACTTCCTTTGAGTCCAGGGGAAAACTTGGGTCCTCCTGTCAGCACTCCCTACCTGCCCCTGAATGAGTCCTGTCTTCTGTGGGTTGGCATTGACTTGTGCTGAAGTTGGGTCACAAGTCCCCACCTAGGGTCTGGGAGTCATGCAGTGATTAAGTGTTGGGTTTTTGCTGTCCTGCGAACCCTGTAAGGACATGCAGTTATCTGTGAATCCCAAGGTGTTGTTCTCTGTTCCTTAGGTGTTGACTTCTGGTTGCTGTTCCGCTAACAGCTGTTGGTACTTCAGGGTATAGCTGCCTCTAATCCTTTTCCAGAGACCAGACTTCCCTGGGTTTAAATGCCTAAAATCTGGGTTTGACCGCTAGATTTGTCAGGCACATTTCTTTAGCAGATGTTACAGCGTGTATTTGAGACTATAAACCAACCGGTTTCAAACTGGCTTTTTGAATGTAAAATAATGAGTTGTGGAAAGACTAGTCACTCCTTCTGTTACTGTGTAATATATTCTAATTAAAGGGGTAGACCTGTATACTAAGCACAGTCACTAACAAAACTCTGTATTTGATTGATGTTATGTTTGTAAATGCTGTATCTGGATATCTTTTGGGCTGCATAACCCTGTGTTGGTACAGTAGTCTACCTTGGTGGCTGACCAAGGCACCTCTTTGCTCATACCTGGCTGACCAAGGCAACACAGGCGGCTTGTTTGCCTGGCTTGTTTTCACTTTATGCTGTTGACAGCATCCAGATAGTTGCTTCAGTTGTCAGTCTGTCTCTTCACTTTTAGATAGGAAATGCAAAACTCTAAAAATATACAGTCCTTCTTAGAAAATCTCATTTTGGAGGGAACCTTTGTTTGAATTGAGGACAGGTGAAACTTTGTTTTTCATTTCTCAAACTGTTCCGTTCATTGCCCCCTTTACTTTTTCTAGGTCTTCCCTGTATGTTTGTGGAACATCTTAAGACTAGTGTCCATGGCAGTAATAATTACCTGCTGGTGGCTATGTGATATAATTTTTCTCTTTGCCTTCTAATCCCCACCCTCCAAATTACCAGATTCTCTGCAAGAGATCACACTCTGTCAGGATACTGATGCTATTGTCATCAGAGACACCGGAGGAGCTTTGCCTGTGCATGTCAGGAAAAAAGGATTGAAACAGTTAATGTGCCTTGTTGAAGTGTGTCTTGGCTTCCTATCTTAATTTTTGGAGGTTTAACACAACCATAACTTTTTTTTAACTTTTTTTTTTTCCTATTTGTGAAAAAAGGAGAACTGCTTTTGTTTCTCAGTCTGCAGGATATGTATGTATGCATAGATTTTTGACAAGCCTACTACTGTTATTTTAAGCTTGTGGTTAGTGAAGATCATTTCAAGCTCCAGGTGGCATTTTTAGGCATGTACACTGCTCTCCAGGGATTTGACAAAGTGCCTATGACAGCTGTGAATGATCTGCACCATTTCCTTACTTCAGCTACTAACCATGGCAGAGACTGTTAGGAATTACAGTTCAGCATTCCTGGTGCTCAAATGAAAATGCCAGGAAGTTGTGTTTATACCTGCTTAATCTGCTGAGTTCATTGTTTGGTGCACTGTGTGTGTAGTTTGGTCCTTCAGCCACCTACATTGTAAAATTGTTTGTGCTAAATAGAGCTTAGAGGTTCTGTGGCTTCATGTTATTAGCTCATATAGCTGTCTTTCACCATTTTTTCTGACTGTTTAATTTTGATGTCTGTCTTGAACATATGTCGGCAGGAGATGACTTCATCTGTGTTTATTACTTCAGTGTTTGTAATGAAGTTCTATTAGTCCTTAAGTAAATTTGTTAGGTTGAGTTATATGTCACCTGTTTTTAAAAGTTTAGCTATCTACTACCCAACTAAAATTTTAGAATTTGATTGAGGAAGTGCTAATTGACTTAACTGTGGAATATTGTGATTTGCTGTTAAGAGTCAAAACCACAGTCTGTCCGCCTGCTTTTTGTGGAGAATTTAGTGTATGAAAACTTTTCTACACTGATGTCCATCTTTGGCAGAGGAAAATCGATCATTTGATGTTTTATCAGAATTTAGTGAAATAGAATCATTTAAGACCCTTCAGATTATCAAGTCCAATCAACACCTAACACTAGCACGTCCACCACTAAGACAGATTCCTAAGCACAACATCCACACATCTCTTAGATACCTCCGAGGATGGTGACTCCACCACCACCCTGGGCGACCTGTTCCAATGCCTAACCACCCTCTCCATGAAGAAGCTCTTCCTGATATCTAGTCTAAACCTACCCTGGTGCAACTTGAGGCCATATCCTCATGTCCCATCACTTGTCACTTGAGAAAAGAGACCACATTCTACTTGCTGCAACCTCCTTTTAGATGGTTGTAGAGAACAGTAAGGTCTCCCTTCACCCTCTTTTTCTCAAGACTAAACAGCCCCAGTTCCCTCAGCTATTCCTCATAAGTCGTTTTCTAGTCCCTTCAGCAGCTTTGTTTTTTTTTTTTGTCTGCATACGCTCGAGCAGCTCAATGCACTTACTGCTTGTAGAGAGGGGCCCAAAATTGAACACAGCACTCGAGGTACAGTCTCAGCAGCGCTATGTACAAGGGGACAAACCCTTCCCTAGTCCCACTGGCCACATAATTTGTGATGTAGGCCAGGATGCCGTTGGCCTTCTTGGCCACCTGGACACACTCCTGGCTTGTGTTCAGCCGGGTGTTGGCCAGCACCCCCAGGTCCTTTTCTGCTGAGCTACTTTCCAGATGCTCTTGTCTGAGCCTGTACTGCTGCATGGGTTTTGTTATGCCCCACGTGTGGCACCTGGCATTTGGCTGTGCTCAGCCCATCAGTCCAGCCTATCCAGACCCCTCTGCAAAGGGGGTCCCTTCCTACCCTCAGAGAGATCAACACCCCTGCCCAACTTGGTGTCATTGTCAAGCTTACTGATAGTGCACTTGATACTCTCATCAAGATTGTTGATAAAAATGTTGAAACTAGCCCTGATGCGAGTCCTGGGGAATGCCACTTGTGACTGGGTGCCGACTGGGTTTAACTCCATTCACAGTGACCCTTTGGGACTGGCCATCAAGCCCATTTACCCAGTGGGCAGTACATCTGTCCAAGCCATGAGCAGCTGGTTTCTCCAGGAATAGGTTGTGGGAAATGGTATCAAATGACTTGCTAAAGTCCAAGGAAACAACATCCACAGCCTTTCCCTCATCCATTAAGTGCATCGTCTTGTCATAGATGGAGATCAGGTTAGTCAGGCAGGGCCTGCCTTTCATAAGCCCATGCTGACTGGGTCTGACCACCTGCTTATCATGTACATGCCATGTTTATTTTGGAAAACTGTAACTTGGAAGGTTTCCAGGTATTAGTAATGCAGTGTAACATCTGTGTGTATTTAAAAAATCCGTTTCTTCTATTATCTTATCAGGAATTTTCTTAATAGCTTAGCTTTTGGGTTTTGCTGCTTAAATTGAAAGGGAGATAGTAAGATCTCTTAGTGTGGGTGCGTTCATACACATATCTATATAATCAAATTTAAAGTATATTTCACATTGAAGACTTCATCACCTCAAGTGACAGTTACACTGTTGAGCTTGATTAGAACTCTAGGGCAGTAACATTAGTGTCACTCCCTCTGTCTGTTCTCCTGTAGAGTTTAGGTCACATGTCTGAATCTTTAAGCTGGATGTATATAGTAATAAAGTGCAAAAGAAAACTAGCCTCTTTGCATCAAAGAAACTCCTAAGGAACTCCTAGTTAACTTTAAATGGTTTGTGGATGCAGATGTGCTTATAGCTGTTAAAGCATGTGCTCTTCATAGCAGTCTGACAAACTGTAATGTTTAGAGGATGGAAACAAAATGTCCACACTGCTGGCTTGCTTTGCATGTTTATGTTCTCTTAACATTTTTTCTCTAATATACCTTGAGCTTTATGCTATTTTTAAATTTGTTTATATTCTTGAAATTTCAAGTCACATTCATGAAATCTCACAGTAGAAAGGAGGGTGTGTATGTAACGGCCAAACCATAAACTTTGGTTTCTAGGTTAAAAATTACGTTTGGCTTAGAAAGATGAGAATGTTTGGAAACAGGGAGAGTATTTGAAAAAGTATAATACCTTCCAACTGCATTTGTATGCTTGTACGCTTCTACCTCACATCCATTTTTGACTGTGGTTCAGATTTTTTTGGTCACTCCTTGCCTGGAACAACAGGAGTAGTTCATTCACTGCTCTTTGGCTGGTGATTCTTGGGTTTCTCGAGCAGCAGCATAGCCAGAATGTTCAGCAAGACGTCCTGGCAGGTGGTGACTGTGACCAGCAGCTAGTTCATCAGCTTAGTGGTTTTGGGTGGTGAGCTGCAAGGGTATGTGAAAAGATAAAAGTTTTTCTTTCAGTGCAGGGGAACAGGGAATGTGGCTGTGGTCAGTCTATAGCACTTCGTCTCTGCCGCTCCCTCACAGTCACTCTCTGCCCCTGCTCCCCGTGGGGTCCCTCCCACGGGATGCCGTCCTTCCCGAACTGAGCCTGAGGGGGCTGCCCGCAGGCAGCAGCTCTTCAAGAACTGCTCCCACATGGCTCCGTACCACGGGGTCCATCCATCCCCCAGGAGCAAACTGCTCCAGCACGGGTCCCCCCCGGGTGGGCGGCAGCTCCCCCCAGACCCACTGCTCCTGCATGGGCTCCTCTCCACGGGCTGCAGCTCCGGCCCGGGGCCTGCTCCTGCGGGGGCTCTCCATGGGCCGCAGCCTCCTCCAGGCCACATCCACCTGCTCCACCGGGGGCTCCTCCACAGGCTGCAGCGTGGAGATCTGCTCCGTGTGGGACCCATGGGCTGCAGGGGGACAGCCTGCTCCACGAGGGGCCTCCCCTGCACAGGCCACAGGGGAACTGCTGCTGCCTGCCTGGAGCACCTCCTGCCCTCCTGCTGCACTCACCTGGGGGGCTGCAGGGCTGCTTCTCTCTCATTTTCTTACTCCTATTTCCCACCTGCTGTTGCACAGGAGATTTTTTTTCCCCCCTTCCTTAACTCTGCTCTCCCAGAGGCCCACCCACTGTCACTCCCTGGCTCAGTTCTGGCCAGCAGCAGGTCCCTTTTGGAGCAGCTGGAGCTGGCTCTGCTCTGACAAGGGGCAGCTGCTGGGCTCTGCTCACAGAGGCCACCCCTGCAGCCCCCCTGCTACCAAACCCTTGCCATGTAAACCCAATACAATGAGGTAATGGAATTAGTTTTTCAAAAATATGTATCCATTCTAGATTTGGCTTTAAGAATTCATAAATCTGAATTGGTTTGTTAAATTGTCATTGCCATAGAATCATAGAATGGTTTGGGTTGGAAGGGACCTTAAAGACTTTAAGATTAAAATCATTTTTAGATTAAAACCATTTTCCCTTGTCCTATCGCTACACTCCCTAACAGAGTCCCTCCCCATCTCTCCTGTAGGTGCACTTTAAGTACTTGAAGGGCACTAGCAGATCTCCCCATAGCCTTTTCTTCTGCAGGCTGAACAACCCCAACCCCCTCAGCCTGTCTTCATAGGAGAGCCCGTGGATTTTCCTTGTGGCTTTCCTCTTGACTCATTCTAATAATTGCATGTCCTTCTTGTGCTGGGGACCCCAGAGCTGAATGCTGAGCTCCAGGGAGAGATTTAGTATAATCAGTTCTTTATTTTGCAGCATTATGCAATCAAGGGATGGAGATATGTTAGGAATTGGTAGTATAGATATATTTTATTAAGCAAAACAGGAATTGCTTACTGAACTTCTGTGCCTCTTTACCTGCCTTGCAAAAGCTTTTGCGTGGCTACTTTTTGTTTTCCACAAAGATGGCTGCTGGACATGATTGCGGTACCTGAGCTTCGGAAAGGTGCATTAATACATCATCATCCCTAGAGCACAGTTGACATTCTTGATGATAATTAGGTGAAATCAAAATCTTTTTTTTTTTTTTAAATAAAAAGGCTTTTTTGTATATAATAATTAAAATGTGCAGTGTCTCTAAAAATGTTATTGCTAGCCACCATGAAGAGGTACTCTGCTTCTGTAAAGACCTCTAATACATATTTGTGTGTTTGGAAGATTTACTAATCATTTCGAAGATGAAGGTGACATTTTGCTGACATTTCATACATAGCTTGAAAAATTGGTCCTTTGATATTCTAATTAAAACAGAAAATATAGTGCAGACTATATAATTTAACTCTACATTCTCTTCTGTTAGTCATTCAAAAGGAAATCAAGGGATCAAATCATAGTATTCATATTCCTTTTTTACAACTTAATTTTTTAGGCAGATTGTTTGCTGAAACCTGAGACTTTAAGTAAAATCAGCCGAAGGTTTCAGGTTTTCATCTCCAAATAGTTTGCCTGTCTCTTGTTTAATCTCCTTTTTATTGCTGTTTCTCTGGATCAGAAAAAAACCACAAACAAACAAAAAACCAACCTCACTGACTTTCTAGACTCTGTTGCACTTTTAAGATTCTGGTAACTGTGAAGCACTTGCATTGCACGAGAGTCATGATTAATACTTTAATATTTGCATAAATGTCTCCTCTTCCCACTTTTTCTCCATTTTTTCCTGCTTTCCGTGGAGTCTCTAAATGTACATGCATGTAAGCAACCACAAACGCAGAAACGCTTATTTGGAGTTAATGCATGTATTTTTTGATAGTGAGCTGAGAAAATTTCTTGACTTGTTATGAATTGTATGAGTTATTGATATGTCATTTTTAATAGTAGCATTATATTGTCTAATTCCACTCCTACAAACCAGACGGTAGCAACAGTGCTGTGTTTCACATATACCAGTAATGAACTCTTGAGTTACCATTCAAAACAAGGTCTAAGCATGCCTGAAAATATCAGGGCACTATCTACTTAGTGATCATACCCCCCAGATAAGCTGGAAATTACCAGCAAAGGAACAGAGAATAGAGTAACATTGTCTCTGTGTAAACTGATGTGCATCTGCTTCCTGAATACTGTAGAACTGCAGAATAATTGAAATTTGAGGAGAACTCAGGGATGCTGTCCAGTCTAGCGCCTTGCTGAACATAGTGTGAGATTTGACATTGTATCAGGCTGCAAAGGGTCTTGTTGCATTTGAGTTTTTTGCAGCTCCAACAATGGAAATCTCTCTGGGAATTGTCCACATTTAATCACCTTCCTCATTGTGATTTTTTTTTCCAGACTGTAACTGGAGTTGTTGCTGATTGTTGCAGCTTGTCCTTTTGCTTTGTACCTAGAAAAGTATGCCTCTATGTAACCACTTACATTTTCAGATCATTTAGTTACAGAGTTGGTGTAGGATGCTCAGATACGTGGAAAAGCTTCTGTAGATTATTGAATAAATAGATGGAGCTTTTCAGACTTGAAAAAGCTGACTGAAGGGGAATGTGATGAAGATGTGATACATATGGAATAAATAGAGAAAACGCATATGGAATAATGGTTGTTCACTGTCTATTCTGAAGCAGCAAGTAGGGCCACCAAATGAACACAGCAGACAAAAGTATCAAAACCAGTAAGGAAATGTGTTTTTCAAAAATATGTAATTAAGTTGTGCTACTGTTTGTCACAGCAGGGAATGGTAATATTTTATAAAGATTCAGAAAGCAGCTTGAAAAAAATTATGGAAGGAAAATCCTTCCATAACACTTACATGTAAAAACTTTGAATATGATACAGGCTGGTCTTGCACTGTAAGTCTTCAGAGGATGAGGAAATGCTTTGAAGAATTATCACAGTCCTTTTTTCATAGACCGTCAGGACATTAGCGTGGCCTGAGATGTATCTTTGGTCTGAGAATGTAAAGCTCTTCTTAAATTTCACTCTGGCAAGCCTGTGCTTTTTAAGTCCTGTGATTCAGAAGGTGGAACATGAATTTACACCTAGTGCAGGGTTTTACAAGATGTGTACATCAATTATGCATCATTTCTGCTGCTTTGGAAGGTGTTACTTGTATTTAAAACAGAAAATATTAGCTTATCCAGAAATGATTTTTGAATGTAATTGGTTTCACTGTGTACTTGAGATATTTTTAATTAGCTTTGAATGTTCTTATTTTTAACGACTTTGTTACACCTTCATGGCTCTGCACAGTGCTGCCCTCAATTCTAGATACCTACAATAGGAGGGTAAAAAAATGCAAATTATTATTCTTGGGAAGGCTCTCCAAAGATAGAAGATCTGCTCAACTCAAACAATCAGTTCATATTCAGCCAGCAGCTGGCTCTGTGTGTGGATGCCATGCCAATAGTTTAAAATACCCGTTCTTGTTTGTTAAACGTAGCATGATTCCTCTTCTGTTTTTGTACATTTGGTCTTTCTAAGATTCCCAGTTCTGTCATGGATGGGAGAGGGAGAGGGGAATGGGGTGGGGTGAAGCCTTTTGAGGTGAGAGATTAGTCTTATTTCTGAAATCAAATCACAGGACAGGCTTCAGGAACTTCAGGTATGTTCTACTGTATGTTCAGGTGTTTGTTTGTTTGTTTTTACCAGTCCTTTAATGGTATTACAAATGATTAGTATGTGCCAATACCTATACAGAAGGCATTCAAGATAAAGATTTTGTGGTTAGTTTATCCAGTCATCAGGAGGCAGGCCAGAATTACTGTCATATTCTAAGTTTGTTGCATGTTTTTGAGGCCTCCTGAATAACTTTTTCTCTCCACTGCTGAAGTGACTAATGCAGAGGATCATTTTCAGAAAATGACTCTGTCTAAAGATTCTTTGAAGAACTCTTGCTTATAAATCACAAAACTCCATTCTCATGCCAGGCATCTATAGCCTTCTCAGAGCAAAAATCTTCATCGTTCTCCAAGTTATCTAAATTTGGAGCCTTAAAATGAATGTTGTTCTGTCACTTTTTTCATCAGGGAAATCATATCTTTAAACCAGAAATGAAGCTAGCATTCACTTCACTCAAAGGGGAGCATCTTAATTGCTCTGCCAGATACTGTCTAGTGTGTTGCTTTTATCTGTAAGTTCATTGAACATACCATTTGCAATAACTACCAGGAATTCCTCCATTCCAGTTTTTTATCTTAGAGCTCTTGCACTTTACTGTAATATTTTTTATCAGAATCTCTGAGGACCAGTTCCCCAGCCAAACCTCAGAACCAGGAGTATCATGCTCATCTTTTAGATATCAATGATTGTGTTCTTCCAGCTGTAATCTCCTTTTCTTCTGGGAGTGTCTTTGCAACACATGCAGCATGTGTTGGTGTACGGGCTCTTCAGCTAGGCTGTCGGTCACGTCACCTTTTCAGAGGAGTCCTTGCTAATCGCTTTGAAACAGTTCACAAGTATTTTCCTGTTTTTTCCTAAAGTGACAGTGGTCCCAGGTTCACTTCCATCACTCAGAGGTACAACCCCTTCCCCCACTGCATCTAGTTTAAAGCCCTATTAATAAGCCCAGCCAGCTTCCTGCCCAGAACACTCTTGCCCCATCTGGTCAGGTGCTCCCCATCTGGTGTCAGCATGCTAGACTCTCAAAAGTGCAACTGAGATCACTGAACCCAAACCCCTGAGTGTGACAGCCAGTTGTTGACTTTGTCTGTTCACCTCCTTTTTCTTGGGTCACAGTCATCAACTGGGAGGACAGACAAGACCCCTACTTGCGCTCCTGATCCCTTCAACATCTTTTTGAGGGACATAAAGTCCCGTTTGATGTTTCAGGTGTTGCTGTTGCAGTCTCCTTTGATCCTACGTGAAAAAGTAGGAACGAGTGGTGGTCTTCTGGCCCCACCAGGCTTCGTAGCCTCTTCATAATATCATGAATGCAGACCCTGGGCAGGCAGCAAACCTCTCTGGAGAGGTTATCTGCCTGGACCATGGGTGCCTCAGTGCCTCTCAGCAAGGAGTCTCCAATTACTAACAACCTTTGTGCCTTTTTTGTGGCACTGGTTCTGATGCAGGTGGTTGACTGGGACAACTTTGCATGGCTGCTCTTTCCTAGGTCCCCATTATTCACACACTCTCTTATTTCCAGCCCTAGAGCACTGTATCTTTTGTGCAGGGACATGTCAGGGGCAAGGGAATCCTCCTCCTGCTCCGAGCAGAGACGGGAATCCAGTCTCCCTTGTTTTGTGGGTCAGTCAAGTTTTGTCAGTTCAAGGCTGGAAGCTAGCTTACCTTCCCCTTCCCAGGACTTAAGGCAGGGCTGTTTCTCAGCCCATGTCAGTGCCAGTGATACCATTTATCAATCTTCCACCCAGATTCCTGGATGTTATATTGTCTGGTGAGCTCCTCTTGTAACAGAGCCACCTGCTCAAAAAGTTCATCCAGCCGGGCACACTTGCCCCTGTGACACCCACCTCTGCCTTTGGGACCTATGTGTTGTTAGAGAACAACACATTAATAAAAGAAAAAAAAAACACATGCACGAAGCAAGGGTAATATAAGTGTGTATTTTTTATTTTTATTTTTTATTTTTATTTTATGGTTTCAAACCAATGCTTTTTTGAGAAAACATTAATTTCAGAAGAAGTGAGAATTATATCCTCTGTTTTAGAGTACAAAAGAATTTCAGTTCTTTTTATAGTTAAAAATAGTGATATTTAAAATAATTGCACAAAATATTTAAAGCACAAAATATTGAAGGAATTTTTCTGCTCTTAAACTGGTATGTTTTAGTTTAATCCCACTGATGGTGACACAATCTTGCTGGTTGGTATAAGCCTCTTGTTAAGAGGCTCAGCCGGTCTCTTAAACAAAAACTGTAAGTCTGCATTCCATGTTCTCCAATAATTCAGTTATCAATGCTCAGAGGTAAACTGTTATTGATTTTCTTGGTTTCACCTGGGATACTACTTTTTCTCCTAGGACAAGAAAGACAAAGTCTCAAGATTTGACACTATACGTCATTCCATAGCTGGAATTATAAGGTCTCCAAAATCCATGCTGGGCTCATCGTCAGTAAGTAGCATCCATAATTTAATGTTGTACTACATTCTCTTATTTTTACAACTTAAATAAGAGTGTTTTTTTTTTCCTGAAACATCACACATTTCCATCTACATAGACAAAAAGTAGACTAAAATATTTTTAGAAACAAGATTCTGATTGATCAGTGGACACAATATTGTTGCATAGCAGTTTGTTAGAATAACTAATTTGTTGCAGTTCAGAAAAAAAATATTTTTTGCAGCGTCCAGACTGGTGCTGTAGTTTTAAGAATACTCTTTCCTGTGAGTCAGATTTACTAGAAATGCTGTGGGTTATACCGTACCAATACTAATACTCTGTAGTAGATCAAATTGTTAATCATGTTTTAACCATTTTTGCAATAATTATGTTCCCCAATAGATATGTCTACATATTTATATATTTACTTCTTCAATAGCTTTAGGTACTATTTATGTATTTAGGTATTATACATCTTGCTTCAATCCCCAACTAAAAATGGTCATTGAATATCTTTTATAATTGGCTTGTGTTCATGTTCACCAATGGATGGAGAAAGTTTCTTGTTGTCCAGGTGCCAAAACAAAAAAAAGTACATGTGAAAAGTGAGACAAAGAACAGCTGCTTTTGTATTCCTTCTGTTGTTTTTCTTTTGTTTCATGTATAAGCATGCGATAATACCTAAAATACTTGAGCTAGTTAGTTTGGCATACTATTATGCAACAATACCTACAGAGGTGTCAGATTTTACTTGAAAAATTTCCTCCTAGAAATTCAGCTGTGTTTTACTGAAGTGGAACAGGAGCCCTGCCCTGCAACTGCTAACTGCCTCGTCTCCCCTTCCTTCTCCCTCTCCTCCCATTCTGCTCCCAATAAAATAATATAAAATCAGAATTGGAATTTGGACAGAATTTTATAAATTACCTTTTAATTGTGATTTTATCACCTAGAACTTTAGCTCAAAATAGCATTTCTGAGAAGATTTTAGATTGAATAGACCTTCAATTTTATCAATTAATTTCAAGATTGCATCCGGGGACCCACTAAAGAACCTACTAAACTTTATTTTAGCTAACCAATATTCAAGATAGGTGGAAGAGATTACAACTGCATGTATACATACATGGATATGTGTACACACAAATGTGTATGTATAGGAGCATTGTATATGGTGATAAAGGAATGGAATAATCATAGAAACATTGAATGATTTGTGTTGGAAGTGACCTTAAAGATCATCTAGTTCCAACCCTGCTGCCATGAGCAGGGACACCTTCCACTAGACCAGGTTGCCCAAAGCCCCATCCTGCCTGGCCTTGTACACTTCCAGGGATGGGACATCCACAGCTTCTCTTGGCAGCCTGTGCCAGTGCCTCATTACCCTTACAGTGAAGAGTTTCTTCCTAATATCTAGTCTAAATCTATCCTTTTAGTTTAAGACCATTCCCCCTTGTCCTATCATTATCTACCTGAGTAAAGAGTCCTTCTCCATCCTTTTTATAAGACCCCTTTAAGTATTGAAATGCTGCAATGAGGTCTCCCTGGAGCCTTCTCTTCTCCAGGCTGAACATCCCCAGAGCTCTTGTACGTTCTTCATAGGAGAGGTGCTCCAGCCCTCTGATCATCCTCACTGCCCTCCTCTTCTGGACCTTCTCTAATGGCCCCACACCTGGATGGGGCCAGGTGGGTACTCCAGGTGGGGCCTCACGAGGGCAGAGCAGAGGGGGATAATCCCCTCCCTTGACCTGCTGCCCACCCCTCTTGATGCAGCCCAGGACGCAGCTGGCCTTCTGGGCTGCAAGCACGCACTGCTGGCTGATGTTGAGCTTTTCATCCACCAGAACCCCCAAGTCTTTCTCAGCAGGGCTGCTCTCAGTGAGTTCTTCTCTCGGTCTGTACTCATGTCTGAGACTGTCCAGACCCAGATGCAGCACCCTGCACTTGGACTTGTTGAATCTCATTCGGTTCACATGGGCCCACTTCTCCGTCTTGTCCAAGTCCCCCTGGATGGCATCCCTTCCTTCTGCTGTATCAACTGCACCACTCAGCTTGATGTCATCTGCAAACTTGCTGAGGGTGCACTCGATCCCACTGTCTTTGTCACTGATAAAGATACTGAACAGCACTGGTCCCAAGCCAGACCCCTGAGGGACACCACTCATCACTGGCCTCCACCTGATTTATTACGTAGAGGAATAGAGAGCTCTTGCACTCTAAGAAAAACACCCTTAAAGAGTTTCCAGCTCCGTTCAGTTCCTCTATCCCTAAGGACAGTGTCCCATGGGATCTCATCCACTAGGTCTTTGAACAGCTGGAATTTCACTCTTCTGAAGTTCAGGGTCCTGACTTTGCTCTTTGCCACACCCATATCCCTTGAGATCACAGACATGGTCACTGCAACCCAGGCTTCCTCCAGTCTTTACCTCTTCCATGATCCCCATTGGTGAACACCAGGCCCAGTAACACTTCTCCTCTGGTTAGTTTGTCCACTACCTGGACAAAAGAATTTGTCCTCAGTGGACTCCAGGAGTCTCTTGGATTGCATACTGCCTGCCATGTGGCTTTCCCAGCAAACATCTGGGTGGTTGAAGTCTCCCAGGAAGATGAGAGACTGTGAGCATGATGCTTCCTGTAGTTGGAGCAAGAAGGCCTCATCCACAGGCTCCCCTTGGTCATGTGGCCTGTAGTAGACCCCAACCACAAGATGTCCTTTGTTGGTCTGGTCATTTGTTTGTATCTACAGGCTCTCAAACTGCTCTTGGCTGTTTCTGAGAGGCAACTCTTCACAATCTATCCATTTCTTAACACAGAGGGCAATACCACCACCCTTCCTTCCCTGCCTGTCTCCTGTAAAGCTTGTCGTCCTCCATTCCAATGTTTCAGCTGTGTTATTTGTCCCACCATGTTTCTGTGATAGCAATTAGATCACAGTTTTCTAATTGATCTGTGGCTTCCAACTCCTCTTGCTTTTTTCCCATGCTGTGTGCATTGGTGCAGCTGGGCTATGGGCTACATCGCCTTTTTAGAGGAGTCCTTCCAGATTCCTATGGGATGATTCACAGGTGTTTCCCCCCTGTTTTCCAAAGTCTTGGCATTCAGTGTTTTTTTCGTGTCACTTACAGGTACATCCACTTCCCCCTCCGAATCTATTTAAAGCCCTGCTAATGAGTCTGGCCAGCTTGCTGCCCAAAACACTCTTGCCCCACTTGGTCAGGTGCGCCCCATCCCATGTCAGCATGCTGGGTCTCTCAGAAGCACTCCTGAGAGCATAGAACCTGAAACCCTGAGCATGGCACCAGCCACACAGCCAGTCATTCACCTGATGCATACGCCACCTCCTCCTTGGGTCCCAGTCTCCAACTGGGAGCATTGAGGAGAGCACTTGTGCTCCTCATCCCATCGGTGTCTTTCCAAGGGACATAAAGTCCCTTTCGATGTTTCTGAGTCTCCTTGTTGTGGCCTCAGTTTCCCTATGTGAAAGAGCGGGAATGGGTGATACATGGTAGGTAGAAGATTACTAAAGCTTTGGAGTATGTCTTGGAGAAATAAGATCAGAATTGCGTCATCTGAGGCAGAAAGTCAAATCTGAGTAACAAGTGTAGTCTTGAGTATTTATCACTTAAATGAATTCAAAGTCAGGCTATATACAAACCAATCAGTTTTCAGTTTTCAGCTTTTTGTGTTTTTAGCAATTTGTTGTGTGTTAGGAAAAGCTAACCCTAGATATACAGACAAAATTTGTGTCACAAATTAATTTTTAACACTTAGGGTGTTTAGCCATTCTCCTTTTGCACACTGAAAATTATATAACGTTGCTGATTGCTAAATGTATAACCTAGAATATACAACCTAATATCTATCATCAAAGTGTACGAACTGGTTATTTAAAATGTGTATTATAAAAATAATAATATGTATAAAATAAATTATGTTTTAAAAAAAGAAAAAGGTATGTTAACTCTGTTTTCATAGTGTGTATTTTAAGTGCATTTAAACTTTAGAATTGAAACCATATTTTGGTTTAAATGTGGTGGTATTCTAAAGATCCATAGTTGGTTATGAGAAGTTGATTTTGCGTGTAATTAAGGAAAACTAAGGTGGTTTTTTTCATGTCTTCTGAATAAAGTTGTAGAGAAACCCAGTACTTCCTCAAGCAGCCAGAATTTTAACTGTTATTTATGTGTTGGCACTTAAATAATTTACAGGCTCTGAGAAAGTTCTGAGAATAATATAGTAATAAAAGTATGGTTTTGAAGAGAATACAGCAAGGTTAGGAATTCAGGTGGCTTCTGTTGAACAAAATGCAAGACACTTTTCTTTAACATCAAGAGACATAAGTTTAATCAAATGAGGAGAGAAAACACAAGAAGAAGATCGACTATTTTCTGTACCACTAATGCTGTGCTATGTATGAACAGAATAAAGAATATGAATGAATAGTATCATAGCTTCTGCCCTTCAGATAGAATGAGTAGGGGTTTTTTGTTTTGTTTTGTTTTACCACTTAGGTAACTGCACACGTTGCTTCCATTACTGCAAATATTTTTTATTTTTTCACATTTAATAATGATGATCCTAGAAAAAACATCACTCAGTACAAAATGAGAGGGTTTTTTTTTTAGAATATTTGATTTTATCTTATAATTTTCAGGTCTGTGCATTTTTACTTTTGTAGGATTGTTTTTGGATGAAATACTTGAAAATTTTCATTTCCTTGATGGAGTAAGTGTTGGTTTTGTATGATACATTAGCACATGCAAATGAGCTAGATTCAGTATCAGCAGAATATTCTACAGGGAAATCTCTCAAACTATCATCCTAAATGTATTGTTTTACTTTCTACTCTCTCTGTGCCTCTTTTAAAACTGGAGAGAAAAAAATCTTTTGACAAAATGTTTTTCTTGTATAAAGATGGAAAATAAGCAAGTACACAAAGGCTAAGCTTAGAATATATGTGAAAGTACAATTTTAAGTAAGCTACTATTTTAATAAAATACTAATCCCATTATTCTTTTCTTTTCATTGATAGAGTAAGTACGGGAATAGTCTCTCTTTTTCTGAAGTTAGAAATAATACAGTAGTCTTTGCTCCATTTTCTTTTGAATAAGGACAGCAGCTAGGGACAGCTTGATTTTTCCTCCAGGAGAAAAACTGCTGTTTCAATGGGTTGTTAATTAGTGGGAAAGAAGGAGGTTCCGAATAAGAAAGGAGGACAGTAATAGAATGAGCATGATTGATATGAGAGTATTTCCTTCCTCTTGGAAAGAAAAGTATAATGAAATATACGAGGCTATCCCTTCGCCAAAGTAACCAATGAGCAAACTATGGAAATAAATTAAAATGTTGAAGGAAAAAGAAAACAAGAAAAACAGGAGGTTGGGAGGGAGAGTAAAAATATTTCAGTGTGGTTTACTTTCCTTCCATGTGATTTTGTTAATTGCTTATTGTTAACTTCCATTGAAGCTAACAAAACAAACAACAAACAATCAAACAATAACAACAAAAACATTCCATTTAAGCCGCTGAAACACTCCTTTGAAAGTGCTTCTGTGTATAAATAAATGCGCAAAACATCTCATTCCCAAAGTGAAATTGTAAAACACTGGGGCTTAGAGTTCATATTTGTTCTTAGCTAGATACTATGTATCTAGTTAATCAAATTCAGTAGCTTACTGCTCTTTAAACTTACTAAGAAGAGAGATGGGAATCATAAACTATTTTTGAGAAGGTAGCTTTTTTCCCACTCCATCATTTTTAAAGACTAACCTTTCTTATATTTAAACCATTTAATTCTAACTACAAAGTGCAGTATAAACATTAGAGCTAAGTGGTAAATTGAGCTGAAATCAATATTAAAATGATTATATATCTTACACTTGTACTGTTCTTTTTGGGCTTTCAGCCATGTTTTCTTTCAAAGCCAGTCAAGGTGAATATCGTATCATACAGAAAATATGTTGGAGCAGGGAGACTTGTTCATAAAAATAAAACAATTTTGATAACATGCAAAACATGAATAATTACCAGTTGTTTCTTCAGAGAAAATAGTGTTTTTTTACCTTGGTTATGATTAACCCTTGGCATAAGATAAAAAATAAAGACAAAATAATGTAGGAGACACTCAGCACAGGCTACATTGGGATTTTCATTGTTTCCTTCTAAAGAAATAAATATTTGTTCAAACAAATTTTAAAAAGGGGAAGGTTGATCTTAGTGTCATAAACAGCACCCAAGTTAGCAATGTCTAAAATGCTCCCTTGTTTTTCCATAAGCTTTTTCTGTGTTTTATTCTGGGATATAATCATACTTGTCTGAACAGTAAATCACTTGACCCAGTTTGAACATTAGCAGGTGTTATTATCTGGTGTCTGCCTCTTCTGTAAACTATGAAATGAATTACATGTCTTTTTTTTAACCTTCCTTTGTGAGGGCTACAAACTAGTTTATTGACCCTGAACTGTCCTTTTATCCTTAGAAACATTTCCTTTGAAGTAGAAATGTGTTTATCTGGCAAAGGCTTTGCTACCTTGAACCCCCTAAAATTTCTTGATAGTTTAGCAAAGGTTTTTTTTTTTTTTTCTGTTGAGTCAAACTCAACATCTTTAAAAAAATAATAAAAAAAATCAAGTAAATAACCTTTTATAATACTCTGAAAACTTATTTTTTTCGTGTTAGGAGTTTGTGAAAGAGAATTGCTTAGTGTTATTTAACAGTGGGAGACAGCTCTAATCTAAGAAGTATTTAACTGTTGATGGAATTGAAATGACTGCTTTCTTGGCCAAACAATATTCTGGGTTTTTAGTCATTCATTATGCAAATAAATACAGTACCTTGGAGTACACCTTTTGATCTTACAAACTCTGTTATCTTTCTGTTCAAGCTATTATTTTTTTCTTACATGTGCCTTCTTAGCTCTGAATCTGTAATCAATCATGCTCACTCTTTCTAGTGATGGGTTTGTTGGTAACTGTTTTAGCCTCAAATCTCATGTCTGAAATAATCCCTGATACAAGAGGCACCCAGGGCTTTGGATAACCAGTTTCAAAGTCTGAGAATATGAGGCCCAGTCAGACTCTTAAATATGCTCTCCAGTTTTCTCTGAGGCTCCTGGACTAGATAAACAATATCTTTCGAGGTATGACTTGGAAAGATAGCCATACACCTAGAGACAAAGGCATGTTTTATACCAGGGATTTCATTAAATGCTCAAAAATTGGGCTTTGCTCGATGCTCATAAATTTGGAAATGTTCACAAATGCTCACATATTTGGATTTGCTAATATATTTTGAAACAAGTTCTCAGTAGACTCCATTTTTGGGTCTATTTATTTCCTCTCTGAGGACTCCTAGTGTTTTGGTTTGTTTGTCTTTGATTAGCTGGGTCATCTTGACCTGACTATCTCCTCAAGAAGACAATAAATTTGCAGATGCCCTCTACCCTGCCCAGATCTATAGTATGTCATTTTTTTCTTTTATGCACTAGTGGAGTGTTTCTGTTCTCTTTCCCCAACCTATGTGAAGGAAATATCATATCATCCTTGCTGAGAGGAGAAAAACAAACCAACTTGTTTCATCAGCGTAGAGCAGTAGCAGAGTTTCAGTCAAAATACTATGTTTTGTTTGTATCTCCTACCTGGGCCTTAACTGAGGTGCGCGTCTTCTTTCTGTCATCTAAAATGTGTTTCAGCAGGTTTGCATGGAACACACTCACATATAATTCAATTCCTGATGCAATACACAGTGTGTTATTTTATTCAGATTTTTACCACTCTGGCAGTGAGAATTTGAAGGAGTTCTGATAGTGGTGATTTTGAATGACATATAGCCTTACTAAGAATTTCTCAGTTTAGTCAGAACATACAAATATAAAACGGTAATTGAATAAAGGATGTTTTTTCTAGGTGTTTGCTTAAACAATGTAAGCTTGTTAAAATTAATATGCAAAACTGTAGGTTAAAACTCATTACCTTCTGCTTACAGCCAGTGAAAGCAGTATCTTATAATCATTATACTTGCAGAAACTCAGTGCAACTTCATAAGCACGGTATGCCCAGGTGTCTATCCCCTGCTGTCACGTAAATGCTGGAAAATATGTTTCTTAGAACTATTAATTGATTTAGTGTGAGGTTTTTAAATTATATGAAAACAATTTATCCAATTCAGATGCTTTTTTAAAATTTAGTTTCTTATGGTTTTGTTTCAGGAGATTCTATATAAAGAAATGATTCATTTTGAATTATTGCTTATAGTATTTCAGAACGTTTAAGAAAGAGTGAGAGAGAGTCACTGCTCATTGTTGGTCAGTATGGATTAGGAAAAACAGCAGGGCCAAGTGAAAATTAATATATGTTTTAATGGACATATCTATAAAGTTGTGCTTTTTATATATATAGATTTATTTTTTTAGGTAACAGGAAAAAAATGTGATTAGTATCCCTTTTGTGTAAATGTAAGAGCCTTGATTTTGTTTGTTAATAAAAATACATAATTTAGGTACTGAAATAGAGATTAATGTTGTCTGTCATGCTTTTCATGTGAAAGTAAACTCTAAAAATGTACTGTTATAGTAACATCTTCTTCAATATTTTTCCCAAGTTCTTTGATGTAATATCAACCACTGAGAAACCATTGGCAGAGCAAGACTGGTATCATGGTGCAATTCCAAGAATAGAAGCCCAGGAGCTGTTAAAACAGCAAGGAGACTTCTTGGTGCGAGAGAGCAACGGGAAACCTGGTGAATATGTCCTTTCTGTGTTTTCAGATGGACAACGGAGACACTTTATCATACAATATGCTGATGTACGTCTCTGCTATAGTACTAAATATTCAATTTTAGGAAATTTATTATTCCAGCTAAATGATTTAAGATCTACATAATTTACTATGTCATATGGTTGTAGCCTTTATGTGAAAATATGAAAGCTGTTGGTAATATTGCCATCAGTGCTCAAATCAGGGGAAAAAGGTTATTTGGGGGAATAAAAGAAAAATATGAAATATAAGGTTATTCTACATCTTTTATCCTATAATGAAAAGACAAATTTCTATAAATGTTATGAAATCCAGAGCTTGTTATTACTAATTTATGCATGTACATTTATTTATTTTTAAACCCATTTTCATACTTGGTACTAATTAGGCTACTTTTAATACTTCTAATTGAATCTTACTGAAAAAAATGAAAACGTTCATTGAGGAAAAGATAATCTGCTAGTTTCTATACAGTTAACAGTTGAAGCCCCTGCTGCACTGGAGATGCTTGAGTTTCTTTTTAGCCCTGTGGGCATTGTTCTGTTCATAAAAGTGAACCTTGACACAAAGTCAGTGTTTATTTTGATTTTTATAGCCTTAAAGTATTTTGGTGTATCGGTGTGCTAGACAGAAAAATAAGAGCAATAAAACTACATATACCTAGACACACAGTATCTTAAAAGATGTTTAGAGCTCTCTGATTCTTAGCAGAATTAAATGCACATTATATATATACTTGATGTGGCTGAAATCATTTTGTGTAAATTGTGGTATGTGGCAAGTGAACCTTTGAAAAAAAATAATTGGGCTTTGAAGTCAATTTGATGGGCTTTTTTAATGACTGTTAATTTGAGGCCACCCTTATCTGGAAGATGAATTTTTTTATATCATTTTTTCCATGAAAAAAATGAACAAAGCTATCTTTATTCCCATAATTTAATTATTTTCTCTTAGGAATTATATTTGAAATGTAAGACCGTCATTGTTTGATGTTGCATAGCTCATGATGGAACAGTCCAAACATCGTGATGTCACTAGCTCTGTCTGCTTGTACATTTAGTAATAGGGCATTGTATTAATCTGCTTCTGGGATTTATTTGGGGATGATTTTGTTTACAATCATGGAAACTGAAACTTTTGTTAAAGAAATGTAGAACTCTTTATGCACCCATATGGATGAATTTTCTACATTTATTGTAAAAAAGGCTTATGTTTTAAAAAGGGAAAAAGCTTTTTAGCATTAAAAAAGAGGTAAATAGTGGGGCTGGTATGATCATATGACAAGAGGGAATTGATTCATTAACATTTTGGTGAGTTTGATGAGAGTTTAGTGCAAGTTTTAAAAATGTATTTTATTTTATTTACATTGGTATTAACAATGTGAAATCAGGTTTCTGGCTGGTCAAATCTCACTGTTGGATCACTGACAGCTTTGGTTTTCACTGACAATTTTTCTCCTGAATTAGAGACTGCAGGGTGGAGTAGGGATATATACTTAACAGTTGTCCTTCAATTGCATAAGTGTTGTCTCTGATTTTACCATTATTTTAAATGCAAATCTTAATAAAAGTATGTGTGAGATAAATGAGTTCATTGTTCAGCTTTAAGCATCAAAATTCATTACCAAAATCCACTAGGCATTCAAGGCTACTGTTGTTTTTCACTGTTTTTATTGGAGGCTATGCTATTTTCACATTGCTGTTTGTTAGTGATCTTAATAATGGTCATAATCTTGTGTAAGTACGCTGAATAAAGGAATGCTCTTCACCCTGAAGATCTTAGATCAAAGGCAGCAGTTGTGTGCACAGCTGAGTCTGAGATGAGTGCTGGTTATTTTACTAGGCCCTAGTCTTAGGACGTAGGGTTTTTTGGATCATCAGAACAAAAATGTAAGAGAGGTTATTTGTAAGGAATGGAAACTAAACTTACTGGTCAATAAAAGCTGAGCCAGTATCTAGTAACTGAATGAAATTAAAGGGATAAACAACAGAAAGTGTTCAAACCATGGAAGCAGTTTTATGATAGAGAACCAGGAATTTTAAAAATAGTTGACATGACCAAGCTGTCTTTACTAACAGTAATAACGCATTTCAGAAAGTTGAATTTTAACCTGAAGAAAGAGACACTTATAATGCACTATGTAAAGAATTTAACCCTGTAGCTAGAAAGAAAAAATCTGCGTGTCAGTGGTACAGGTTTTCATTGCCCAGTTTTGTAAATGAACTTGAATCACTGCCTGTGCTTTAGGGTTGTGTTGTTGGTGGTTTTTTTTTGAATTATGCGGTATTTGTTTGCTCTTGCCAGTCTTCAGAATGGCTTCTGGCAGTTCCTGTCTTGTGCAAGGAGTTCTCTAACTCTAGATAATGAGGCACAAGTTTTAACCCTGTATCCCAGTCACCTAGCAGCAATGTACATTTTAAAACATGGAGGAGGATAAAATAATTATAGAGTCACAGAATAGCTTGGGCTGGAAGGGACTCTAAAATCATCTAGTTCCAACCCTGCAGCCATGGGCAAGGACACCTTCCACTAGATCAGGTTGCCCAGAGCCTCATCCAACCTGGCCTTGAACACCTCCAGGGGCTGGGCATTCATAGCTTCTCTGGCCAACGTGTGCCAGTGCTTCACCACCCTCTGCATGAGGAATTTCCTCCTAACATTTCACCTAAATCTCCCCTCTTTTAGTCTAAAACCACTCCCCCTTGCCCTGTCATTATCTGCTTGAGCAAAAGTCACTCTCCATCTTTTTTATAAGTCTCTTTAAGTACTGAAAGACTGCAATGAGGTCTCCCCTGAGCCTTCTCCAGGCTGAACAGCCCCAGCTCTCTCAGTCTTTCTTCATAGGAGAGGTGCTCCAGCCCACTGGTCAACTTTGTAGCCCTCCTCTGGACCTGCTCTAACAGCCCCACATCCTTCTTGTGCTGGGGGCCCCACACCTGGATGCAGCACTCCAGGTGGGGCCTCACAAGGGCAGAGCAGAGGGGGACAATCACCGCCCTTGACCTGCTGCCCACCCCTCTTGATGCAGCCCAGGACGCAGTTGGCCTTCTGGGCTGCAAACATGCACTGCTGGCTCATGCTGAGCTTTTCATCCACCAGAACCCCCAAGTCTCTCTCAGCAGGGCTGCTCTCAGTGAGTTCTTCTCTCGGTTTGTACTCATGTCTGAGACTGTCCAGACCCAGGTGCAGCACCCTGCACTTGGACTTGTTGAACCTCATTAGGTTGGCCCACTTCTCCAGCCTGTCCAGGTCCCTCTGGATGGCATCCCTTCCTTCTGCTGTATCAACCGCACCACTCAGCTTGGTGTCATCTGGAAACTTGCTGAGGGTGCACTTGATCCCACTGTCTATGTCACTGATAAAGTTATAAAATAACACTGGTCCCAAGCCAGACCCCTGAGGGACACCACTTGTCACTGCCTGGACACAGAACCATTCCTCCACCTGCAAATAAGCACTTACTGTTTCTTCCCATCAAGAATAAGGTCAAGGATAAGCAAGGGAGATACTTTGTGTTTTATTTTTTCCCCCGATAGCTGGAGAATGCTATGTCATAGTATTCTTTCCTAAGACCATGTTACATTTTTCTAGTAAAATATTAAGAGATTTAATTATTTTAATTGTGTTGAATCATGTAGCTAAAATGAAATCAGTTGACAAGGATGGGGGGCTGGGGAGGAGCGGGTGGAATTTTGTCTTGGTAAAATTTTCTCTGTGGATTAACCTGCCTCTGTTTTTAGCACCAGTACAGCTCTAGTCTCCTCTGGCATACACTTCTTAGTAAACAATAATGTTGGTCATGCATTGCGCTAGGATTTATTAGTTTTATCCAATGTTGTAAGTGCAGTACGATCTGAGTAAAACAGTATTTCTTATCCCCTGTTTAGTTTATTGTCTGATGTTTATGTTTGTTTTTTTTTTCTGTAATTTTAGAGCTTTAGGGCTTTAGAAATTTCATGATATTTTTTCAAGTTTATAATATTTTTATGTTACTGTCACAGTTTGAGTATCCCAAACAGTCCCATCTTTTGAAGTGCAAAGGCTTTTTTCCTTCAAATTAAGATCTTAAACAAGTAATTATTATGTTGCTGTGAGTGATACACTAATTTTGCATTTATTAATTTGTTTCTTACTGTCATTCCATTTAATTAAGTAGAAATACTGTTGAAATAGATTAGGACAGAAATCTTATTTTGTAAAAGCGAACACTTCTTTGTTCTGTTACAAGTGAAGGAAGCTTTGTAATGCTCTTTTTTAGTTTGTTGTTTGAAATTTTGCTTGTAGAGAAACAATTATTTCCTTTTACCTCCATACAGAATCAGTATCGTTTTGAAGGAACTGGGTTTCCAACTATTCCTCAACTCATAGAACATCATTATACAACAAAGCAAGTTATTACAAAGAAATCAGGTGTTGTTCTGCTGAATCCTGTTGTTAAGGTAAATGCATACATTCCAAGAACTCTATGTAACTGAAAGTACTTGAGGAGGTTGTACTATTATATAAAACATATTCCTATGCAACTTCGAAGATTTTTCATTCTTGATCATTGTTCTTTTCTTGTGCGCTTTTTCTTTCTCTGCTCTGCATAACGCATTCCTTAAAAGTAACACTTCGTCCTGATTCTTAAAATAAATCTTTACTATCCTGAGTAATGGTATTTAGTCTCACAAAACGTCCTTGCACTTTTCCTTTCTCTGCTTTTGGTTTTCCATTTGGATTTTACTACCGACCAAGGAACCGAGACCAGTATTTCATTGCCCATGAAGTTGTAATGAACAATTTTTCTTGAATCAAATGTCGTTCTTTAAGTGGTAAAATTCTCACAGAATTTGGAAGAATTACGGTAACTCACAGTTTTGCCACTATTTTATATCTCAGATACAAGGTATTGGTACAGACACGGGAACAGGTACTATCCTGCCAGAATTATTTCAAATTTGAAATAAAAATGCTCTTTTTCATCAGTAAGCCATAATAGAATGGCTATCAAGAGAGGAACGAAAAGGGATGGAAATAGTAAACCATACAACTGTTTAGAAAACTTAGAGTCTCCCTGCCTCCTTCCAGCAGTTTTGCAGTTGATACTTCATTCATAAGTCAACTCTTTTCAACTAAGTCTTTCTATTTTAACTAAGAGTAAGACATTTGTTCCTGACAAAAATAAATAAATAACCCATGCCAGTTTCAAGCATATGTAAAGCACATTCTTTGTTCTACAAAATTTTCAAAAGCATAGCTATTTATATTACAGAGTTAGTTTCCTAATCCAAGTTCCTAGTTCTTTACCAGTAATAATGCTAAGAAACTAAAGCATGTTCCCTTTCCCAAAATTAATGCTTTTTATACTTACCTGAGCTTGCTTACTATATATACCTTCAAAATTTAAAGAATGGGACTTTTTAAATACGCATTTTTGGTTAATGTCATTGTAATTACAGAGTTGAGACTTTATTGAACATAAAATATTGCTTAAATTCTTTGAATATATAAGAAAGCTTATGACTATTTTTGATGTGCATATAGTTTTATTTTGATATAAATTGTTTAAGCTAAAAGTAAATGGCTGTCAACCCTGGATTAAAATCTTTCTATGGTTATTTGTAAAATTCTTTTATAAACCTCTATCTGGTTTAAATATTCAATGTTCTTTCTGATTTCTAGCTTTTTTTTTTCCTGAATTTGTATAATATACATACTGTGAAAGCATCGCTGTTTTAGGAAATGTAAAATGATAACACAGTATGTTACTATGTACTAAATGATAACAGAAGTTACTCTTTTTTTTTCTCTGTTGAGGTTAAATGGCCTGGAAAATACCATCTCTTCATTGTCTGTTTTGTCTCTGAAGGCCAGAAGCTTCTACGTTCTTGACATTTTTCTTTAATCTTGATAACATTTTTTGGATAGAGTTAGGTTTCTATTTATGCATTGTTTTTGGTAAGAATGTATAGTCAAAGAATTTTTCTAGTACATAAGCAATTAAAGAAACACTCTCACAAATAAGTTTCCAGATCTTTTCTTCATTAGTTTAATTTACCCCGTGTGCTTTGAGGTGTAAATGCACAGAGGGGGTGTCTAAAAATCATTTGATGATAACCATGCAGACATATATGACTGTGTGGTGAGTCTTTTCAGCTTGAATCTTTAACACCACAACTGCAGTCAGACATAACATAACGTCCGCACAAACTGATGGAGGGCATTTTCTGAGGCTTTATTATTATTATTGTTGTTGTTGTTATTATTATTATTATTATTATTTTCTCTCTCTGTCTCTAATACTGTCAATGACTGCAAAGTTGTTTTTTCTTTTGTCTGTTTTCAGGGGAAACATGAGGTGGCCCTCCAGATTTGTTCATCTGAGTTAGTTTTAGTATTAAATAAAACAAGAGAAAATACAAGAATTTCTTCTAGGAGGATGCTAGTTTTATGAGCAGTTTGTAGGTGATAGGACTTGGAGTGGAAAAAGTACTTTTACTAACTCGGGTTTCCAAAGTGCTGCAAATAAGCAGCATCTGTTCATAAAATTGTATCACTCAGGCTGCATTTTTTTTGGTGAAATTACATACTTTGTGCTACTGTATTTCAGTCTTTAGTATGTGGGTATATTTCCTATAGGGTTCATAAATTCTTCAGCTTTCATACTGATAGGTTATGAGAAGTAACGGAAAAGATTGTCATGGTCATACTGACAGTGCTAAAAAGAGTATTTGGTGACAGGAAACTTTATTGTGTATATATATACACATACATATATGTATGTGTATGTTTATGAATTTATGTATTGCATATTTTATATAGGCTTTCAAGAATTTATGAAATATGATCTGATAGCTACTAAAACTGTAACTGAGAACTGTATAATGCACTTTGTGCTTCACAGCCAACAATTTGAACCAAGTAAGGAAGTATTGACAGAGGTGTTAGCTAGACAATTTAAACTGTTGTGTTTTGCTGTATCTTTTTGTCTTAGCTGTGATTTTATGATGATTTTAGTTCTCCCATCTCATCAAAGTTATTTGTTGTAGAAAAGTACTTCAGAATTAAGAAAAAGAGTATTATGAGCTTTCCTTTTTAATTGGCATCGAGCTCTGGCTTTTGTATGGAGAAGTGGGGATATTTTGTTATTTTCAGAAATGGCATATGTGCTCTGACATCTAGGGTTGGGGGTATTTTCTGCACCATGTGCTAATAGCAGAGTATCTTTGATCTTTTCCTTAAAATTTGTTTGACATCTGCAGAGACTGTTTTTCCTGTTTTCCTTCTTACAGCTGCAAAGTAGTCTTTGACGTTTCATGCAATCTTTAATCTTTTTGGGCAAATTGCTGTTCCTATTATAACCTGTTTAGAAAGTGAAAGTTAAATATGACACAGAACTTCACAGAAAAACAATTATGCTATGTAGTTTGTTTTTCCTTTCCTTCCTTCCTAGAGTCATTTATCCTCCTTTACCATATTAGCAAAATTAGTGTTCACCTTCTGTGACGTTGTCCTTGAAAGGAACACTCTTAATTGAGCCACAAAAGGCCTGTCCCACATCCACCCTTCATGTAGACCAAATCTGCCTGCTTGGAATTCTAATGATACATAATAATTGAATTTAAATTAGAAAAACTAAGGTCATTAAAAAGATATCCGCAAGTGATTTTTTTTTTAATGGAGAAGTCTCATTTATATTTATTTATAACCTTTTAGAAAAAATGCACATTACATTCTTCAATTTATTATTGATGAAATGACTGGTATGAAAAGCCTCAGAGTAACCTCAATGCGTGCCTAAGGACTTTATTAGTAGAAAAGCTTTTTTAGGTATACACAATGTGTTTTAACTTTCTACCGTCTTTGACCTCATGTTTTTGAGGTATTTAAATTTCCTGAAATACATTCTGTATGCTTAAGAAATCTGTATTAAGTTGTGGATGTGCTCAGTTTGAGGAACAGAAAATAAAATCATCAAGGAAATAAGAAGTACCAGTTTTATGTGGATATAACTGCATTAACATTTTAACTTGGATCAGAAATGCACTTCTGAAGCAAATCTGCCCATTGCCACTTAGGACACTGCTTCCATCGTTGAGCAATCCCTGAGGATTCAAGCATTAAACAGAAACAAAATAGGAAGATGCACAACTGCTGATTGAAATACAGTCTTCATAGTCAGAGGAGATCTAGTCAGAAATACTCCTTTGCCCTCCTGTGTGTATGTTTAAGGTACTCTGCACCAACTGTTTCAAATCTGCTGCTATTTCACTAGTGCCAATATAGTCATAGTCTTTGGACCTTCTGCAGTGAATTAAAATTCCGAGCTCATGAAAAAAAATAAGCTACTTTGTCAGATGAGTTGGACTGTGCATTCTTTGCCAGTGACTTTCAGTCTGGATCTATTTTGATGTGACAAACAAGCCTGTGTTATGGATTCAAACATTTTTTTAATGTTGGAGAATGATGAACCCACTAAGTAAAATGAGTAAATTGAGTAAAATAAATAAAGAAGTTAAAAAAACAAAACAAAACATATTTGGTAGTGGTTCAAATGATGAACAAGTTTGCAAGTGACATGAGCATTCTGTGTGGATTTGATGATCGGTTGCAAGATGTGATTGTTAGACCTGTGAAAAGAAATTATGAAGAAATACAAATTTGAGTGAGAAGACAAAGGTAGTGAGATTCTTTTCATGGAAATGCACTCATAAAAATCTGACATGACCCTAATTGTTCAGTCACTGAACCAGTTTAAGCTGTATTAATCTGTATTCATATTTAAAAGTCTTTGAGCTCAGCTTTCAAAGACTAAAAGTATAAACAAGTTACTTGTTCCATATTTCAGCTCTTAGTACTTTCAGAATATTGACTCCTTTAGCATAGTTGACGTACACATAACACTCATACAGAGCTGACCATAAGCTATTTTCCTGATTTTTGGCTTCCCTAGTTGTTCATTGGTTTTGCTTTATTTTCAAAAGCATGTTCATTGTTGCAGACAACATGCATGCTCATGTTGCTGGCAGCTCATGTTTCTCAGGCCAGCAAGGCTGAGCTGAAAGAATTCAAGAAGTTCGCTGACTAGTCTCATTTTCAGGCAAGTCTTCTTAGGCCTGCCGAGGAAGGCAGAAGAGAAGCAGAGACTCAATAAGAAGATTTTTAGGTTTATCCCAAAGTAGTGCTGACACTCAATTAGGAATTCTGATCTTGTGACATGAAAAAATTAAGTTGGTGAAGAGGAAAACAATTGCTATAATTGGCGTTGCCTGTTGGGAAGATCATCTTGTATTTGCTTGACCTGAGGACACCTCTTTAGGAGCAGAACTCTCAGCTGAAAGAAGCAGGCCAGAGAAGCGTACAGTTCAGCTATCACAATTTTGTGTAGTCTAGGTTTGTAGCTCCAAAGAGGATCACAGTGTGAATTATCTGGATGGTACCCACACACCTGGCCAGGCTTTTAGAAATGCCAAGAAGGACCATGTGGTCATGGTCTGTGTGGGCTGAGTTTTGGCCCAGAGCTGTAATTCTCATGAATATAATTAATGTCTTAATGTATAATTATATGCACTTTTAAATGTTAAAATATATCTTTTATTTTCTTAAGGAAATTAAATACACAATGAGAAGTGGGGATTTATAGTACATAACGTTATAGAAAAATATTGTATTTGTTGCATAAGCATGAAATGAATTTTTTGCCAGTTCTTCACTATTATGATGATCATGGAGAAGGCTTGTGATTCATATGACAGGATTATTTTATTTTTTTTTTTTAGTGTAATAGGAGAATTTAGGCAGATTGTGAGCAGGTACTTTAGTTTAATTCTGGAATCTGAAGAATAGTCTGCAGCTATTGATATTTGATAAATTTCATATATTAGTATTAGAGATGCTTTTGAATTATGTTCCTATTTCCTTAGAATTTAGAGGTGTTACAGGATTTCATTTTAAAGGTTTTAACAAGGACTGCAATAGTTCTGACAGGTAATAAAAGGAACACATCTTCCATAATGGTGGCTTGTACTTCTGAAAGTATTGCATCCTAATGAGAATGGGAAAAAGGGGAGTGATTTTCTCTTTGTGCAAACAAGCTAGTAAACCAAATTTAAGTATAATTTCAGGTACCTTGAAAACTTTAAAAAGTTAGAGGAACTTTTTCTTTCCAATAATATTTTTAAAATGTTGTAATAGCAGAGGCACATTAGACTGCCTAAACAAAGAGTAACAAAGATTGTTTTATATCCAGATATTTTGTGATCAAAGACTTCTGTAGCTTTTCTGCATGTTGGTGGCATTTCTGGTTCCACCTTATCTTTATGGTAAATCTTTCCATTATAAGTTTTAGAACAAAAGTGGAAGATAACATTATTAAAGGGTGTAAGCATTCATGTTCAAACCTGGAACAAAAAGTGTGTTTTTATCAAGTATATGACTTCCATTTTAGCAAACAAAATGTCATTTTTGAACAATCTCTTTTAAGAAAAAAAATCTGTCCTAGAAATATTAAATGGGCACCCTGGCTGCATGTGCACTCCTAGTTTTGTATATTCACATAAAAAAGGAGTGCTGTATGAGCTACAAATTGAACAAAAGCAGTTCTCAAACACAACTGAAAACAGAAAATAAAACATTTTGAAAGTAGTAAAAGAACTAAAAGTTATGAAGGAGATGGAAATAAGCCATTCTTACTAAAATGGTTTTACTCAGATGGGCAGCCGAGCTTTACCACAACTGCTCAAAAGGAAAGGGAGAGAAGATATGATGGAAAGGGCTCAAGGGCTGAGATAAGGACAGGGAGATCACTCTACAGGTATTGTCACAGGGAAAACAGTCTCAGCATAGAGAGATTAATGAAATTTATTACCTATTATTAACAAGCTAGAGCAGTGAGAAACAACCACCCCCAAAAAAAAACAAACTAAAAGCACCTTCCCCCATCCACCCTCTTCCACCTCCTCCCTCCGAGCAGTGGCAGGGTAATGGGGGAATGGGGGCTGCAGTCGGTCTATAGCACTTCGTCTCCACCACTCCTCGGTCGCTGTCTGCCCCTGCTCCCTGTGCGGTCCCTCCCACGGGATGCCGTCCTTCCTGAACCGAGCCTGGGGGGGCTGCCCACAGGCAGTAGCTCTTCAAGA
Organism: Anser brachyrhynchus; assembly: GCF_964034855.1. Classification (NCBI taxonomy): domain Eukaryota; kingdom Metazoa; phylum Chordata; class Aves; order Anseriformes; family Anatidae; genus Anser; species Anser brachyrhynchus. Next base: position 54,005,646 of record NC_137697.1, on the reverse strand, counting down.
ACTGCTCCCACATGGCTCCGTACCACGGGGTCCCTCCATCCCCCAGGAGCAAACTGCTCCAGCACGGGTCCCCCCCGGGTGGGCGGCAGCTCCCCCCAGACCCCCTGCTCCTGCGTGGGCTCCTCTCCACGGGCTGCAGCTCCGGCCCGGGGCCTGCTCCTGCGGGGACTCTCCGGGGGCCGCAGCCTCCTCCAGGCCACATCCACCTGCTCCACCGGGGGCTCCTCCACGGGGGGGGCTGCAGCGTGGAGATCTGCTCCGTGTGGGACCCATGGGCTGCAGGGGGACAGCCTGCTCCACCAGGGGCCTCTCCACAGGCCGCAGGGGAACTGCTGCTGCCTGCCTGGAGCACCTCCTGCCCTCCTGCTGCACTCACCTGGGGGGCTGCAGGGCTGCTTCTCTCTCATTTTCTCGCTCCTCTCTCCAAGCTGCTGTTGTGCAACAGTTGCGGTGTTTTGTTTGTTTGTTTGTTTTCCCCCTTTCTTAAATTTGCTCTCTCAGAGGCCCACCTAGCGTCGCCCACTGGCTTGACTCTGGCCAGCAGCAGGTCCCTTTGGAGCCAGCTGAAACTGGCCCTTATCCAATATGAGGCAGCTTCTGGGCTCTTCTCACAGAAGCCACCCCTGCAGGCCTCTGCTACCAAAACCTTGCCATGTAAACCCACTACATAAGAAAAAAAAAATGTTAGGAGTGAAAAATGTATTCCATGGAAGATTTTTGAGTAGGGTTTTTTTGATGAAAACTGGAAACTAGGAGGATAAGTTACTTAAATGAAAGCATTCATCAGCGAAGGTTATTTGGATTTACCAGTTTCTATTTCTACATTTTCTATATGCATGTGAAAATCAGAGGACTGACTGCACTCCATGGTATTCTGAGTGAAAGTCAGACCTTTGTGGAACACTTTTAAAAATGGGGGCTTTACATTGTGACTTTTGAAAGTCTTCATCAGAAGCTTTATAATCAATCATTGATAGAGCGCAATATTAAAATTTGATTAGAATTGGGTAGGATTGCAATAATGAAATTACTTTTTTGCTTAAGTAATATCCTGATTTTTTTTATGGGTTCTGACTGTTTCCACAGATTTGTAACTTAAGTATTGTATTAGCTATTTTCGTGACTTGCAAGCTTCTTGTAGGCCTCTAATTGTATTCTTCATGTTGGTTTTGCTAGTGCCATCAGTGTGACTTTAATACAAGTAATTTTTTGAGTTTACAATACTTTTGTAGGCTGTGAAAGGCTCAAAAACCAGCATGGATTAAGAACAAGAGTATGAGTGTGTGCTCTTAGATAGGGTTTGTAGTATTAAAGTTCTGTACAGTGAGGTACTATGAAGAAGCTTGTGATTGCCTTCACCGGTTTAAGTGAAACAAGATGTTAAAAAGGAGTGAAATGATGTGGAGAGAAACCAGGGACAGTATTGTTTATCAGTGACTTAAAAGCCAAATCTGTTGTAGATTTTAAAATAATCATGGGATTGACCATCGCTTATTTTACAATGATACTACAGCAGAAATCCATACAGCATTTTCCCTCTCTCCACAGAAAAGTAGTTTATACATATTTTAGCATAGGTGACTTGCAGCATAAGGTCTACTTTGACCACACTGTGGGAGAAAGAAGGGACATTATTCCTTAGAGTTCCAAAACAGCTTTTAATTTGGAAGATCAAATGGATGGCCAAGAAATTTTTTGCATTATGATAATGAAAAATTCATTAATAGGGACAACTTCTTTCCATGAATCAGTTGAAGACATGCATATTATGCAAACTAGAATTTTGATTTTGTTTTCCTTTTATAATATGACCAGAATATACCAGGAGGAATACAGGATTGTTGGCAAGGCTGTAGAAAGGAATATAACGTGACTTCTGATTCCATTTTTTTCAGGCTATTTTGTCATTTGTTTTTCTGATGTCTTTTTCTGGAAGAGATGATGTCATCTTGGTATTAGACATTGTGTAGGTATTTAATAAAGAAAAAAAGTAGTTTAGCTACAAATTTTAGATGGAGTTTTATGGTTTGGGGTTTGTTATTGCAAATTGGGAATGTAATTTGTTACAGGATTTAATCAGTAAGTAAAAATGTTGGGATAGCTACCATGTGTGTAATACCAAAATCTGCCAGGTTCTTAAGCAAGTGTCCTTGTTTTTTTTTCTATCTGGTCAGACGAAGAGTGCTTTTTCACGAGAGCTGTTAAAATCGTTTCCTACAATAAATGAGTGCTTAGATTGACATTAAAATTGAATAATTTTGGTCTTAAATGCTTACAACCTGCCTACATGAGTTTATAGATTTCTATGTGTGAAGCTTCATGTGATTTCAGCAAATCATTTGTCTGTTACAGTAGGTATCTCCTATTGAATTTGTAGTGGTTTGCATGCATGTGTCTTCACAGGTTATCTCAAAAGCACCTGACGTTTGCACCTGCATATATTGGAAGAAGAAGATAATGATATTGGCTTGGCTTGCAAACTAAAATGCTAAATGTAAGTTTGACCAGCAGTTGCAATATATGTATTGCAAACAAATTGTGATAAAGCAAGTATGCTTCCTCTCAGGAAAACCATTCTAACAGGAAAAATCCTGCAGTGATTTGAAGCCAATGCATGTGTTCATATGGAATGGCAGGAATGGTGCATGTGGTTCATGGATTCCCATCAAAGTCCTTTACAAGAAACTTGCATGGAAAACTATGACATCACAGCAAACTTTCTTTTCTTGTGGATTTTCTGGGTAGAGATTATTAAAGAATAGGTGGCTCTTCTTTCTGTAGCTGCAAGCTTTAGTGCACCTACACTAAACTAACACTACTAGTGTTGCTGGCAAATATATACCTTCATATTTAAAGAGGTGTAAATATATATACCTTTATATATGACATGCAGACTGTCATCTTTATTCACATGCATGAAAGGAAACTTCATGAATATGTAGTTTACACTTCTCTGTGTGTGTGACTGTGTGTAGAAGGGCAATAGCCTTAACACTTAGGTTTTTCACTATGCTTAAAATAGATAACTAGTAAATTACATCATGTGCAAACCACCAAAAATAAACACTTACAATGCTTACTAATAAAATAAGCATTGTGGCAATCAAGATATATTTAGCAGTGTACGTGAAGATTGGAAAGGATGTTTTGTCTGTGTGTACCATACAAGTCTATTTGTTTCTGTAAAGGCAGCCTAATTTTATGTTAAAAATGTTGAGTGCAAGTAGGTCAAGCTAATGCTGAGTGTCAAAGAGGAGCAGTGGGTTCTGTCTTTTACTATTCTAGACGTAAAATAGGCTTGTGTAACTGCAAAAATGATCATAAAAACAATTGGTTCTGTATTGACCTGTCACAGCTGTAATTTTGTATTCATTTTTAATGATCCATCTGGTTAAGGGCTTCATTTTCAAACAAAACTTCAAAGAACAGATTGATTCCTTTATATGTTAGTTGTGGGTGTGTATTTGTCTTATTTATTTTATTAAGAAAAGACAGATAATATGAATTGAAATACATACTTTGTAGTTAAAGAACAGAAGTTAAAGTTCAAGAGAGTGAGTTAAAGACCCGTCTAGTGCGCGTTGCCATGTGGCATTGGGCCGGTCATTTCTGATAGAAGAGTTCCTTGAGCTGGATTCCTACCTACATTATATTGAAGCATATTTACATAAAATACTTAAGGAATCATACAACAAAAATCTCTAGAAGCACAAAAATTTATTGTTATCACAACTATAATGAGTATGGTATGAATATGCTAGAATTAATGGTATGCAAGAAGCTAGCAATATCTTGTTAGAGTACAATACCTACCTGATAAAAATGCAACATGCTTTAGTTAAACTATTGACATTTCTGTAATGTTGCTTGACTTTGGGTTCAAAGCTATCATGTATCTGTCTTGGAATGCAGGCAGAATTTACTAATATTAACACTGGAAAAGTCATATGAATTAAGGCTGCAGTTTCATGTTGCAGCTGAGTAAAGTGAACAACTTGTTGCTGCCAAAAAGGTGTATATGTGTGTGTGATAGGAAGGTGATCTTGCTCCTTTTTTCTTTCTTTGTGGCTTTGCCTTTTTCCTGCTCTTTCCCAATTGCAAATTAATATACCTGTTTATTTGAAATTTTGCCAGGTCCATTTTTTTGCATTTTAATAATCTTAACGCGTTACCTAAAGATTATGAAAGCCAATGAAAGAGGAGCATATGTGGCTAGGAAGGGATAGGTTGGAGAATGTTAAGCTTTTGTCTGAACAAAATCGGAATTTGGCAGAAGCTCTAATGGGGACCTGAAGCTCTTTTGTAGGTATACCAGAGTGCATACTAACCACTACAATTTAGAAATTATTCTGGAAGGATTGTTGGATATTTAAAGGTTCAGTCTAGCAGGGAGTATACCTTAGTGTGTGGATGTTGCCAGAATAAGTGAAATGTTTTATCTCATGGGGAAAAGAAACCATCTAACTGGAAACAGATGAAGTTTGAAGTTAAGTGAGGATGGAACCAAATATATCGCTAAGTACTTTACATAGTTCAAGGAGACTCTCTTGGACATTTTTATACGCATCTGTAGTCTACCAATCCTATGAAAAAAAGTGCATGAACTATGAAAAGTTCATGCAATTTTCATGGGAGGTGGGTGTGGGGAGGAGGCAAAGAAGTAAAAGTATGTGTGTTTGTGTGTATGTGGAAATATTTTAGCCTAGTTTAACAATTGGAGTGTATTTTTGCTTGTATGCATAAAATGACTCAGTTTTTACATTCCTCTCTTTTCAATCATACAAAATGTTTAAATGAAAAACTGTGCAATCACAGTTTCTTTTTATTTGAGTGTGAGTTCATTTGAGTTCACTGAGGAATGGTCCTGTTTTGGAAGGCATACCCATAAAGGGCAGATAATATCTGCCTGCATGTATTTGGTAAATATGTGATTTTGAGTTCTTCAGTGTAGGAGCCAAAGCTATTATATTGAGTTGAAATAAGTGCTCTAAGTTTCCTTAATGTGTTTTAAATACAATGAGATTTAAATAAACTTTGCTTTTTTTTTTTTCTATGCTTTTGGATTTCACATTCTATTTATTACTTACTTCTTCTCAGCTTTTTTTTTTCCTTTATTTTTCCTTATTTCCTGTACTTTTCCTGAAATACTCTCAGCATCTTTCCAGTCATTTGATGAAGAAGAGAACATAATCTTTGGGAAATATTGAATATTCTTTCAAAAAAAGTATTTTTTTTTCCATATTGATCTCTGCAGTCATTGTGTCTATTCTTCAAGAAAGAAGGCTCAAGGAAAAACTGTGCGGTTAATTTGAGGTCACTTCTATGTTTTGTATGCTGCATAGTAGCTTTTACAAATCTTAGTTCTATCTTGTTGGTTTATGGCTGTTCAAGATTTGGTTTAGTAAAAAAGTTGAACTTCATAGCGAAGGTTTTAATGGCACTATCAAGTCAGATGAAATAGGTTTATCTCCGTGGAAAAAAGTTCATATTTTGCATAGATAATGCTAAACAGCTTCTGTAACAATTTTTACAGGTCATGAATCTTTATTCTGAAACAGTTTTAAAGCAGTTGTCAGTGGGGTTTTCAAAACCCCTCTTGTAAAACTCACTTGCTCTTAATGAAAAATCTTTTCCGCTAGCTACCTGTATTTCTGTACTTAATCTGAAGGACTTGAAACACATAGTTTGTGAATCATGAAATTGGTATACACATCAGATCTACTGCCACTGGTGGTGCAGCAAATCGTAATTCTAAGATCATTTCTCATTTCCACATGGTAGGCCCGATTCACCCGTACACAACTGTTACTGGCTTTCTTTTTTGTATCTGCTTCAGCAAGTTTTGAGAAGTGATATTTGAATACCTGCGTCATGAAAAATGGTCTGTGATGATGACTTTCTTAGCTGTTAAGAACTTTATTCTAATTAACATTACTACTAAAGGTGAAAGATTAACTTTTCATTTTTATTGCTGTGGAAAAATTGCTCGTAGCTGCAGTAATTCTTACTACCGATATCTTCTATCCCAGTTGGAAGAAGGAGTGGAAATACTCCTTCAAAATATTTTTCTGAACCCATATTTTCTGCTTGCAATATGAAAAAACAGGCATAATGCACGTTTATGCACTGTGCTCATGAGCAATATTCCTCTATTTTATGTTTTTCTAGAAGAACGTTATTAAAGAATTAGTGGAGGTGGGGGAGAGGAGATTGAGGCTTCTGATAAATGCCCCATGCTCAGTTAAGATACATTCCTAGGTTGGAAGTCCCATGTTTTCAGTTCTCATAAAACAATGTTTTGTTTTTGGTTGAGTCTTCTCAGTGTTTTAAAAAATTAATTTTAATTAGTGCTATTTTTTTTCCCCTAAATCAACTGCACTTTCCAATTTCCAGAGATTTTCAGCCTTTTTTTGCTTTTGTTGCATTTACTGTTAAGATAAAAAGCAGTGGCAAATTTTGCGGCACACGGTGTTTTTGTTAGTATGACAGTATCTAGGTTTATGATTTCAATATGATCTGAACTAGCAAGGGGAAATACTGATACAAAGTACATGAGATAAGTAAATAACATTGATGATAAAACAGAATTCTTCGAATGTGTTCATCCTGTGAGAGAACCTAATCAGAATTCACTCACTCTTCCCTGTTACAAATCTTGCTTTGTAGTCTGCTAGGTAAGAATCTTGCTTTTCTCTGATGGTACTCTGAAATAGAATACAAAAATAGGTGGCATTTTCTTTTCCCCCTTTTCTGTCTCTTGTTGAAATGCTAAGTTTTGTTTTTTCTAAAAAAAAAAAACAAACAAGTGCTTAAGCTGTTGCTTTTAAATTTATATCTAGTTCCCAAAATGTCTGTTTCTAAAATGTTGAGTACTTAATTGCCTCACTGCTAGCTGTTAATTTGAAAAAGCACCATGTTACACTTTTTCATGTTTGAAATTGTTACCAACAATTTGTAGAAAAATGTTAGGGGAACTTAAACAGTAAATACTCAGTCTGGGTTTTGTTTTCCATTTTATTGAAAGCTGTTATAATTTGATATAACTAATTTGTTACTAACTTCTTCCTGTCATAATAATTCATGTTTTCTTTGATCTGTTTTCTGTTAATAAAAGAAGATAGGTAGGAGGAAGACCTCATCTCAGATTTGAGCTTACTTATTTGGCAGAAATTAGGGTAATACTAATAACATTTCAGTTGCATAGTTCAGAACAGGAAGTATGAGATTTCATCTTGTACAGAGACTATCAGCTGTTCTTACTGTGGCCTCAGTGGCCTAGCGCACAGCTCCAACACCTGCATCTCTCCTGAAGAAAGGAATGATGTGCAACTGATTCCTTGCTGATTATTCAAGGCATGAAACTTACCATCATAAATGGAACCATGAAACTTACTAACCGTCTTAGTGGAACACTTTCTTCTTCAAATACAAAGAGAAATTTGTGGTTAATTTTGAAGGTTTTTTGTTTGTTTGTTTGTTTTTGTAGTTGAAGATTGTATTTCTGAATTACTGTTTTTACTGTCTTTTCGGGGGGAGGAGGAGGGAGGTGTTAACTCTTGAAATAACTCTCCTCTTTGCAAATGCTAGTCTTTATTGAAAACAAACTGAGTATTGTGGGTAGACTCAAAGCCTGAAAAGGTGCTTGCTACCAAAAGCGGTGTTCATAAGAACCTTCACTGTGATGTGGAGACAGACAGCTAATACCTGAGCATCTAGAAAGGACAGCATTGTCAATGTTTACTAAGTTTTCTACTCTGTATTGCCTAGTAGACAACTTGTTTGACAGCTAGCTCAGTAGGAGCACTGAGCAAGCCCTTTCCTGGCCAGGGCTCAGCACTACACCTTGATGATGGTACAAATGAGGGCTGCCTTTCCCTCTGGTGACCTTGGGGTGAAGCTCCCGGGCAGGGCTGTGGGGAGGCCTCATCCAGAGCTGAATCGCATCCGTGGGAGCCACTTGCAGTGAGGCCCGATTGCTCAGACCCCTCAGAGCCCTGCATGTGCCTGGCCACATGCCCCGTTATCTGCGGCAGGGCCCTAACCCATGGGGTGATGCTGGGACTGACCCTGGCGCTGCCTCGTCATGGTGAACCTGCCCAGTGGTCCTGGGGCTGTCTGACCCAGGATGAAGGCCAGGCAGCATAACCAGATTGACCCACAGGCTGATTTCCCAGCTTGACCTTGGACCTGCTGTATCACTACAGACTCGGCTGACCTGAACTTGGGGCTGTCACCCCAGCCTGCGCTGCCTTGCTCCCATGCTGGAGGCAGTGGGATGAGCCCTGGCTGCCAAGACCCCTATCCTGGTCAGGCCCCCTGTGGCTCCTGGCTCCCCAGTCCCAGGGGGCTGCTAGCTCTCCCTGCACATTGACACTCAGGCTGGCTAGTACCTAAAAGGGAAGAATAAGTAGGAAATGGTAAGACCACTGAAAGAAAACAAATGGGAGAATGTGGCTTCAAAAGGCAAGAATACCTTTGCCAGCCAGATCCTACTTATGTGGGCCAGGGAACAAAGAACCCCCTTGCCTGCTTTGGAAACAATCATGTTTTTCCAAGAAGGATGCAGGGTGAAAAGTAGGATTGCAACCCTGGGCTTCAGGAGAGCAAACTTTGGCATCTGACTTACTTGCAGGAATCCCATGGGTTAAGGCCCTGGAAGAAAGAAGGTCCAGGAGAGCTGGTCAATATTCAAGCATCACTTCCTCCAAGCTCAAGATCGATGTGTCTCCATGAGTAAGAAGGCAAGCAAAGGGGGCAGGAGACCTGCATGGATGAGCAAGGAGCTCCTGGCAAAACTCAAACAGAAGAACGAGTATACAGCATGTGGAAAAAGGGACGGGCCATTTGGGAGAAATAGAGGAACATTGTCTGAGTATGCATGGATGTGACAAGGAAGGCCAAGGCCCATTTGGTATTAAATCTGGTGAGATGCCAAGGACAACAAGAAAGGGCTTCTTCAAGTGTATCAGTAACAAAAGGAAGATTAGGGAAAATGTAGGTGTGCTGCTGAATGGGTCAGGTGTCCTGGTAACATAGGATACAGAGAAGGTAGAGTTACTGAATGCCTTCTATACTTTTATCTTCACTGCTAAAACCAGCCCTCGGGAATCTCAAACCCTAGAGACAATAAAGGAAGTCTGGAGAAGGGAGAATTTTCCCTTGGTTGAGGAAGATTGGGTTAGAGTTCATTTAGGGAAATCTGATACCCACAAATCCATGGGCCTAGATGGTATGCACCCACGAGTGTTGAGGGAGCTGGTGGATGTTATTGCTAGGCCACTCTCCATCATCTTTGAAAGGTCATGAAAAACAGGAGAGATGCATGATGACTGGAGGAAAGCCAGTGTCGTGCCAGTCTTTAAAAAGGGCAAGAAGGAGGACTGAGGAAATTACAGGCCAGTCAGCCTCAACTGGAAAAACCCTGGAAAGGTGATGGAACGGCTCATCCTGGAGGTCATCTCCAAGCACTTGGAGGCTAAGAACGTGATCAGGAATAGTCAGCAAGGATTCACCAAGGGGAAATCATGCTTAACTGATCTGGTAGCCTTCTGTGATGTGATGACTGTCTGTGGATGTTGTCCACTTTGACTTCAGGAAGGCTTTTGATGCTGTCTCCCATAACATCCTTATTGGCAAGCTCAGTAAGTATGCGATAGATGAGTAGACAGTGAGGTGGACTGAGAACTGGCTAAATGGCAGAGCTCAGAGGGTTGTGCTCAGTGGTGCAAAATCTAGTTGGAGGCCTGTAGCTAGTGGTGTTCCCCAGAGTCAGTACTGGGTGCAATCTTGTTCAACTTATTAATCCTGGATGATGGAATAGAACACGCCCTCAGCAAGCTTGTGGATGACACAAACCTGGGAGGAGTGTCTGGTACACCAGAGGGTTGTGCCTGCCATTCAGTGGGACCTGGGCAGGCTGGAGAGCTGCGCAGAAAGGAACCTCATGAAGTTCAACAAAAGCAAGTGCAGGGTCCTGCACGTAGGGAGGAATAACCCCATGCGCCAGTACAGGCTGGGGGCTGACCTGCTGGAAAGGACTAGAGAAGGACCTGGGAGTTGTGGTGAACAGCAGGCTGACCATGAGCCAGCATTGTGCACTTGTGGCCAAGAAGGCCAACAGTATTCTTAGGTGCATTCGGAAGAGTGTTGCCAGCAGGTCAAGGGAGGTGATCCTCCCTGTCTACTCAGCCCTGGCGAGGCCACACCTGGAGTACGATGTCCAGTTCTGGGCTCCTCAGTAAAAGAGGGACATACAGCTACTGGAGCAAGTCCACCGGAGGGCTACAAAGATGATTAGGGGACTGGAGCATCACATAAAAGGAGGGGCTGAGAGAGCTGGGCCTGTTTAGCCTGATGAAGAGAAGACTGAGAGGGGATCTTATCAATGTGTACAAATATCTGAGGGGAGGGTGTCGAGAGGATGGAACCAGTCTCTTTTCAGAGGTGCCCAGTGACAGGACAAGAGGCAATGGGCACAAACCAAAACGCAGGAAGTTCCAGCTGAATATGACAAAACACTTCTGTACTGTGAGGGTGACAGAGCACTGGGACAGGTTGCCCAGAGAGGCTGTGGTGTCTCCTTCTATGGAGATATTCAAAAACCCCCTGGTGCAATTCTGCACAATGTGCTCTAGGTGATCCTGCTTGGCAGGGCGGGTGGACTAGATGATCTCCAGAGGCTCCTTTCAACGTCAACTGTTCTGTGATTCTGTAAAATAATGTACTAACCAGAGCAGTCTCTGTATCATTCTTGCTCATCTTTCATTTTCTACTCAACTTTCCACCTTGAGGTGGTTCCTTTCTGTCCATTAGGTATCTTGGCATTTCCCCAGTATTCTTCCAAACAATATCTCAAAATCCTGCTCTTGCCAAGTATCTCCTTATATATAATAAAGGCTTATCTCCAAAAAGGCAATGAAGCTTTATCTGAGCCAAGCCAAGTCAGTTACAATCCTTGGTCATGAAGTATGGCATTCCCGTAATTTAGTTTCTGCTCCTTTCATATTTATCTTGAAATGATAATGGTAGTTTTGGACACCAGAGGACATAAATAAAATGTAATAGGATAAAGTGTCTGGGGTTCTTAAATAACCCCATTTGGAAATAAGGTATATTATTCGTATAATAAGCAGGTATGTCCAAGCACTAATTTCTATAATAGATTTGTCTGAATTGCTTTCAAATTCTGTGGTCCAAAATTAGTAATAAAAGAGCCTGAACCAGCACTAGGTAAAGAGTGATTTATAGTTGTGTTGCAAGAAGAGGGTTATATCATAAACAGATTCCTTTTGCAGGTGTTGTGGTTTAGCCCAGCAGGCAGCTCAGTACTGTACAGCCATGTGCTCATTCCCGGCACAGTGTGATGGAGAATAGAATCAGGGGTAAATAAAGTAATGACAATTTAATAGGAAAGAAAGGGAGGGGAGAACGGGAAAAAAAAAAAAAAGTAGAAGAAGAAAACATTACACAAAGGTGGTGCACAATGCAACTCCTCACCAGCCACTGAATGATGCCCAGCCAGTCACCCAGGCAACAGCACCCCTCCCAGCCAACTCTCCCCATATTAATTATTCAGCATGACACCGTGTGGTATGGGGCTAGTCTGGGCCAGCTGTCCTGCCTGGGTCCCTCCCAGCTCCTGGTGCACCTCCAGCCTCCTTGCTGGTGGGGCAGCACCCAGCTGCCCCACCTAAGCTGTCCTTAATTGGTATAAGCACTGCTCTGCAATGACTAAAATATTGGTGTGTTATCAACTTTATTTTCATCCAAAATCCAAAACACAGCACCATATCATCTGCTAGGAAGAAAATCAATGATATTCCAGCCAAAACCAGGACAGCAGAGAATTGTAATGGCATTAACAGTCTCAAGAGTTCTGGCCTTTTCTTTCATTGAGTAGCTTATGACTAGGAATAAAAATCTATTGAATTTGCTCTATTTGATTTAGAAGCAACCCTGTTAAAATGAGAATTTTTATGACTCAGACTGATGGGCATTAGTGTCTGTTTATCCATACATACGTTAAAGGTTATATTTTATTTCACATTTTGCTGTCCTTTTGTATCTCTCAGTGTCTTTTGCGTACATGATTAATCTGAGGGTATTACCATTTAACAACTGGAGAAATACTGTCTGTCATAATCAGAAATAGGTACTTGCACAAAATCATGAAGTTTGTGATAAGATAGGAAAAAAGACGACCTTATTTGCTAACTTTTGTTTATGTTATGCTGATCAATTGCTTTGTGTGCTTCACTGATGTATTTAATTGTTGGTAGCTTCCCAAAAATAATTGGATATGACGTATTCAACTCAGCACAATTTGAACAGAATTAGTGAAACTACATACTTGCAATAGAAACACAGTTTTGACCTTGTTGCTGTCCACTTTGCAGTGCTGTAGGTTATTAAAGATGATTATTTGAGTCAGTTGCACAGTTTCAAAACAGTGTTTGAATGGCTATTTAACATAGTGCTAATTAGATTTTTTTTCTTCTAATGCCAGATTTATACACTAGGTAGCATCTCTTAGTCTCTTTTCAGCTATCTGCTGAAGAAACTGCCTTGGTGCAGGTCAGTAGAATAAACAGAGGTTAAATCACTCTGCAAGTGCTGTAAGATGCTAGATAAAACTGTAATGCATGTGAAGCTTCAGACTTGTTTAATTTAATATGTCTACATTAAATATTTTCTTCAACTTGACTAGTGCTGTGCGACAGAGGGACCAGCTACAGTTTAAGATTTGAATTCACAGATGGACTTAGGGACCAGTCCTACATTAAGTTTTTAGCCTGCCTTCTCAGTGTATAAGGGCATACCTTAGCAGCAAGTTTCAAACTTAGGAGGAAATTACAGACATAGCTAGTGCTAGGGCTTGGACATGTCTCTGCATAGGTTTTACAGGGCTAAGTGCATCCTGGAGCACCTGGATTTCTTCTAGTCTTTCAAGAAATAATCTCAAGTAAATGAGTTTGCTTTTCAAGTAGAGGAGTACAATTTAGTAGTATGGTTGTCATCTTTTTTTATCCAGAAGCCCAGTTCTAAGACTCACGCAAAGTGAAGGCTATATAGGCTATATTAAAGGACAGGCAAAGCAGGGGAGGAGAGTTGTATTTTGGTATTTCCTCGAGAAAATAATAATTGTTTTCACAGTCTTTGAGGTGTTTTTATAGTCTTTAAGGTTTTCACTGAACCTGAGAGAGAGAAACCAGGAGGGAGGACCAACAGAAAAGCTTTTGGCTGAGGAGAGTTGACTTAGATAAGAGTTCTGGGTTACAGTTTCTGTTGTATTAATTGTGTTACAGTATGTGTCTTCTGCTAATCTCTCCTGGATCATCTGGGAAGTATTACTGGTGTCAGAATCCATTATATTTATACAGAAGTTGAAGGACTAAATGAATAATGATTGCAGTCAGAGGGAGTGTGATATGCCAAGGGTAGCATCATTTTCTTTAGCTATCTGCTTTTGAGGTTGGTGCAGATGGTGACTAATGAGTATTAAAAGTTTTTGAGGAGATTTCAACTAGAAGCAGAAAGGATTGTTTGAGTGTCCCTGGAGCTGTACGTGCTGCCTTTTCAGTCTGCTAACTCAGTCGACTAGTCACAGGAATGGCATACATAGTAAGTCTCTATAATCTGAGACAGTTTGTATATCTACAAAAGTAATACAAGATTTCTGTTCGTAGAATGCTCTAATAAGAAGGAAACTTATAAATTTATGTATGGTTGAGGTGAATATTCACTTGTCAATACCTTGTGAAACTGAGACTAGCAAGGCAGCACAATTTGCTTATGCTCATGAAAATATATATTTTTTTCTAATTCAAAACCAGGAACTTTAGCAATGAAGCTGATCAAACTTAGTGTGATCCTTGAATTGTGAAAAATTTGACAGAACTAAGATACTCAATGTAATTAATGCTTTATACTGGTATGACAAAAACTTAAGGTTTTCATAAAAAAGAGAGATACAGGTAGTGATTAATGTACTACTATAATGATAACAAGTCCTTTGACAGGTCATTTAATTACAGTTTAAGGTACCATATCGTTTAATTATTTCTCTGAAGGATTATGTATCAGATTTTTTCTTCATAAACAACCATCTGAAGTGTCATGTCAATATTCAGAAAGCCATTCACTGAAATAGAATCTTAGGAATTAAGAGGTTAAAAAATCCATTTTTATTTTTATAACTTCTTGGCTTTTACAGTACTTATTTCAATGTTAAAAAGACGTATGTTAATACTTCTAAGTAGTCATTTATATATATATATGTACTTTTTTTTTCTTTAGAACTTTATTTTCAAATTGTTTTCTTAAATTTGAGCTTTTCTTGTGAAGGACAGTGTGCAATTTGATGGCCCTTCCTACTTTTGTAGTATAACAGCTTCTGAAAGAAGCATCCCATCAGCAAAAAAAAAAATTCTAGAATATTTAACAGGCTCCAGTGAACAGAACATTTCTAATTTTTAGCAAAATCAAATGGAGATGAAGGAAAAATGTTGTTTCTGGTGTCTGGTCAGTGAGGCAATAGTTTTAATCAAGAACATTGTCTGCAGGAGAAAAATCAATTGATCATTATTGGAGAATTTTCTTTCAAGTCTCCCAAGGCCCCTCCTTGGAAGAGGAGATGGCAGCGCATGGATCCCACCATATATTCATGGTGTTGTGGTACAGGGCTTCATGCCTTGAGGGCTGATGGGAGTTCTATGCCAGAAGTTGGGCTGACTAGAGGCATTTAGAGATACTCTAGAGAGTGCAGTGAGCATGGCTTTACAGGAGCAATGATCAGCATAATTCTGTGATATAACTATCATAGAAATCATAGTAACAGTTTCCCCCCTTCCTTTTTTTTTTTCTTTTTTTTCTCCCCCTGCTGAGTTCATGCCAGTGGAGAAAAAATATAGAGAAAATTAATGAGTGCATTATGCAGCATAATTCTTCTTTGCTCCTTCCATTTTATCAGTTACCTGGAACACTTCTGGAGTACCTGCTGAACAGTTTTCTCCTTGCAAAAAGAGCAAGAAATAAGTCAGTACAAGACTCCAAATTCATTATGAGTTGACATAAGATGTTATTGGCTGCATAGGTCAAAGGAAGTAGCTCTCATTCACTGTGATGCCTGTGAAGAATATTTGTAAAAGATTTAGCCTTCGATCTGAAAGGGGAGAAGAATTTCCAGAGTTTAAACAACAACAGCCAAAAACAACAATAACAACAACAAAAAAAAAACACATAAAATGCTTCATCTTCTTTTAAGATGAACTCAAGCTTTTTGCTGCAAAAAGCTCATTCATAATGCTCTGTACACAGGTTATGCTCAATGTTCTGTACTAGCTACTTAGGATTCAGCCATGGTAGGAGATAGGTTTATATATATATATATATTTTTTTTTTTTTTCCTGCGATATTAGAATTTTGTTATGGTTATGTGTCTCACTAATAAATAATAATAATAATAAACCACATTCAACATTTCATTTTAAAATCGAAAATGTGATAAAGGTAGTAATGGCTGTTGCAATGTCTTCTGTTAGGATACAGTCTTTGGGAGAAAAATAAAATCTATGTAATACCTGGTTCCAGCTTGGTTTAACCATGGTTTAACCTAGCATAAGAATTACAGACATGTTGCTTCCATAAAAGAGTGAATTCCATGCGTTAAAGGCTAATTACATACAGTAGGGCTTTCTTTGTTTTTGAATCACAGGCTGTATTGGGTTTATGTGGCAAGGTTTTGGTAGCAGGGGGGCTGCAGGGGAGGCCTTTGTGAGCAGAGCCCAGCAGCTGCCCCATGTCAGTGAGGAGCCAGTCCCAGCTGCTCCAAAAGGGACCTGCTGCTGGCCAGAGCTGAGCCAGGGAGCAGTGCTGGGAGGGCCTCTGAAGAGCAGAGTTAAGGAAGGGGAAGAAGTGCTGGGCAACAGCAGCTGGGAGAGAGGAGTGAGAAGCAGCCCTGCAGCCCCCCAGGTGAGTGCAGCAGGAGGGCAGGAGGTGCTCCAGGCAGGCAGCAGCAGTTCCCCTGCGACATGTGCAGGGAAAGGCCCGTGGTGGAGCAGGCTGTCCCCCTGCAGCCCATGGGTCCCACATGGAGCAGATCTCCACGCTGCAGCCCCCCCCGTGGAGGAGCCCCCGCTGGAGCAGGTGGATGTGGCCTGGAGGAGGCTGCGGCCCCCGGAGAGCCCCCGCAGGAGCAGGCCCCGGGCCGGAGCTGCAGCCCGTGGAGAGGAGCCCACGCAGGAGCAGGGGGTCTGGGGGGAGCTGCCGCCCACCCATGTGGGACCCGTGCTGGAGCAGCTTGCTCCTGGGGGATGGATGGACCCCGTGGTACGGAGCCATGTGGGAGCAGTTCTTGAAGAGCTGCTTCCTGTGGGCAGCCCCCGCAGGCTCAGTTCGGGCAGGACGGCATCCCGTGGGAGGGACCCCACAGGGAGCAGAGGCAGAGAGCGACTGAGAAGGAGTGGTGGAGACGAAGTGTTATAGACCGACCACAGCCCTCATTCCCCCATTCCCCTGCCGCTGCTTGTGGGGAGGTGGTAGAGAAGAGTGGATGGGGGGAAGGTGTTTTTAGTTTGCTTTTAGTTTCTCGCTGCTCTTGCTTAATAGTAATAGGTAATAAATTTCATTAATCTCCCTATGCTGAGTCCGTTTTGCCTGTGATGATAGTTGCTGATTGATCTCCCTGTCCTTATCCCAAACTTTGAGCCCTTTTCGTTATATCTTCTCCCCGTTTCCCTTTGAGGAAGGGGAGTGAGAGAGTGGTTGTGGTGGAGCTCAGCTGCCCACCTGAGTAAAACCACCACACAGGGTCATTTAGGTTAGAGGAAGCCTGAGATCGAGTTCAACCCTACAACTAAGGCTGCGTCAGCTGTAATGTGGTTTCCTGGGACCATGCCCAGTTCGGTGTTGAATGTCTCTTCAGGTGAAGACTCCAAAATTTCTCTGGGCGATCTGGTCCAGTATTTCATCATCCTCACAGTAAAAACATTTTCTCATGTTCAGAATGAATTTCCTGTTTCCTAATTTGCGACCATTGCCACTTTTTATGTTACCAGGAAGCGCAGAGAAGAGTCTTGCTTCCCTCTTCTTTGTCCCCTGCCATCAGTTATTTGCACACATTGGTAACTATCTGTTTTGTACCAGGAAGTGTTAGGATCCCAGTAAGAAAGTCACTCAGACTCTTCAAGGTATCCTTTAAAATACTATTGATTAGAGCTAGCACTGTAGGGAAAGAATAGCGTAGTCTTACATCCTGTTAGACTGGGGGAACTCCAGGTCTTGTAGCGTTTAATGAACTTCTAAGCCAGAGGCAACATGCTGGACAGGCCATCTTTGCAGAAGACTTTCTCCTATTTCAGTCACTGGAGCTATTACGGGATTTTTTTTATTATTATTATTTTTACTAGTGAACAACTCTGTTCGTCATTTCTACTGTCAAACAGAAAATATGTCCCCATGAGAACTTCTTGGTGCACTGTTAGATAAAGGCAGGGCTGTGCAGGTGGTATAATAGCCAGTACCAGGTGGGAACTGTTACAATATGCTGGCTGAGTTGGCCAAATTTATCCTATGGCAAAGGGATGTATGCAGCACAACACAGGCCTGAAGGCCATTTGGTACAACCAGCAAAGGCAGGGAGCACCGAGATTAGCATCAGTGATGAGTCCTAATTCTGTGACATACAGTGGTCTTCTGTGCAGGATCACAACAGGTATTCCATGGTCCAGAAAACCTGATAATGTCATATATCAGGTATACTGTAAAGCCAGTGTGGTTGGATTGGTTTTCTATGAGCTTTAGTGAGAATTTATTTTTACAGTTGGCATACACCTGTTTAGATATATACCTTCTTATTAGTAATAAAGACTACTTAGGGTCATATCAGTAATAAGAGAAGTGATAATAGTGTTTGTGAGGTGGTAAGTAGATGAGATGCTAACAGAGAAATAAAATTTCTGGTCATCAACACTGAATAGATAACCATAACTAGCATTTGTTATGTTGTCTTTTCAGGTAGTTGGCTATTATATATCGAACTACCAAAGAAGAATTAAGACCTAACACTTAAGAGATACAAATATGTACCTTGTTAATAAGTAGAAAAATCATTTGTTTTTTATGTGCACTGAGGAAAAAAAAATAATTATTTGATTCTGCAGTAAGTTACCTCGTATTCTAAAATGAAGCTTCATATTTGATCTTGACAGAGGTAAAAACATAGCACTAGATACTGTTTCCAGAGCTGTCATGAGAAAGTGCATAGGGTTCTATCAGCGCACATACTTTGATGTGGTTGCTCTACAGTGTATTTCAATACTTTGTTGAATAGCAAGTTTTCTAAAACCTGGTTTGTAAACTCATAAATTTTTAACTGCCTGGTATGTTTTTGATTGATCAGTCTAAACAAAATGCTTCATTAGATCAATTTCTACTTGTTGAAATGCATCTTATAGATAGTATATATTTGTGACAACTGAAAATTTGTCTTTCCTTTTCTTGCCACAGGATAAGAAATGGGTTCTCAATCATGAAGATGTCACACTGGGAGAATTACTGGGCAAAGTAAGTAATCAAGTGAGCTAAATAACATTTTTAAAAGTATATATTAGCCATTAAACCTATATATTTCCTGTTTGCCTTATCCTTTAAATTACTGCAATACGCAATTTTTATACCTTTTTTTCTTTTTTACTTTACAAGACAGTATTTTGCGTTAAATAAGTTTAAATCAGGTGTACTGCTAAGTGTTGCAATGTGTCTGTTGAAAAGTTTAACATACATATTTTTCTTATTCGGAAGGCTTTAAGCTAACTAGATGTGTGTAAAGCATTACATTAGTTTAAATTGTTCAGTCTTATGAAAAAAAAGTTTACAAATATGAAAGGTGTATAAATAAGATATATCATATAAGATGATGATGTAGTCAATACTTGTTAAAACATATGTTCTTTGCTATTGTATGTTTTTTTGACTTTGAAGTAGCTTCACAATAGTATATGTATAAATTAATTCTTCCAGGGTGTATCACCCGTTCTGCTTAGGAGCTTCAAGTCTTTGAAATACTCTCATTCAAGTAAGCCCAGTATCTTACATACATTTTCAGCACTTTTGCACCTATCAAGACAGTTGCAAGTGACACTTTGAATACCATGTTCCAAAAGATTTCCCCAAAACTGAAAAATAAGCTTGAATGAGAAGCAGACAAATGTAAGCAACAGTTGTCTTATTAGTTTCTTACACACTAAAAGAACTGATAAACTTTTCAAGAAATGGGGAAATAAAATACTGTAAGAAAATCCTGCTTCCCAGGAAAAAAAAATATTTTTGATAGCTTAAGACGACAAGAATTATTAGCTGCCTGTAGACAGATCTGTGTTGCTTAAAATGCCATGCAGGTACCATGACAGTTTCACATTCTTAAGCAGAAACATACCAATGGGGGGAAAAAAAAGATGTTTAATCTATTAAAATAACTTTGTTTGCAAAAAATAAATATGAATTAGTTTTGATGAGTAAAGACAGCCAAAACAATCTGAAAATTGATTTATAAACTGAATTTACATTTATAGCATGTTTTTGACAAAGCATTTTAACACTCAATAAAGACAACTCAGTCTTAAAAGTGATTATAATAAGTTATATTATTTAAAAAATAAATGCAGAATGAAAACTTTCTTGGGACACTATATAAATCTATAATGCATCCTTTTCTGAAAAGATAGAGTCAGACTAGGAAAGGTAAGAATGACAGGATCATTAGCTTCTATATAAGAAAATACTAAATAAACTGCAGCCATTGACCCTGGAAGTAAGAAATCTGTGAAATTACAAAATCTTGAGTGTCCTGGAAAACATGACAAGGAAAATGATGAAAGCTTAATGCAGGCAAGGATGCATACTGGCAAAGTAGAAAGAAGATGTGCTTCACCTCAGCAGTGAATAGTCCTTTTATTTACACAGTATTAATTCTGTAACATATTAAAAATTATATATAAAATGATAAATATTTTAAATCAAGAATAAAGAATATTTTAATAATTAGTAGTATTTAAGGTAGATTCATTTTTGACTGTTAAGTTCTTCTAAACAGAATGCCAGATGAAAAGCATTTTCTAGACATCAGAGGTAGTGTTCTGTCCTCTATAAGTGCTGGTTTAGAAGGGCCATAGATCCTATGCCATGCTTGCCAGGTGTTTCTTACTTATAGGGTAAATAAAATAATACTTGAAGCCAGTGTTTAGGCACCTGAATTTCTTCCCTTGTCAATAATGATGCATTAGCATTTATCATCTATGAGTTTCTGCATCTCCCCACTTTTTTTTCCTCTACTTTCTTTAGCAATACAGGATTCAAATGCATGGTATAAATACATCTTTGTCACTGAGGAAAGAAAGCAGATTCCAACAGATTTTTGTAGTTCGTTGAAGTCGTATGTAGCTCTGTGCACCGGGACACAGGAGAGGAAATTTATCAGACACGGATTTAAAATGTGGTTATATTTATTCTTTGGAAAATGCAAAGCTTAACTAAAAGTATGAGATCTTCGTGTGTTCCCCGCCCATCTTGGTTCTTTTCATTGACACCAGATTTCTCTGACACCACAATATCTTCCTTCCTTTAATTTTTGTCCTCATTAATTTTCATTTTGTTTTTGATTAAGTAAAAAATACATATGATGGATTTTTGTCTATGAAAGCTAAAATAAACATAACTCACACTGAGAACAAGTTGCTGAAGACCTAAAAAATCTGATTATAAAAGAAGCTGATTTCTAAAGTCATGTCCAAATAATGTCTTAGGTATAGCAGTCTTGAGCTTAGGTTTTAAAAAAATGTAGATAGTGTAATATTTTTAGAGGGGTGTGACAATTTTTTTCAGTGGTTTTAATTTGCAATCAAAATTAATATTCTGTGTTTTTATTTTTCTTACTTTTTTTTTTGTTTCTTGTACGCATGAGAATGTGTATGTTTTAAAGTGTTTTTTCGTAGTTTCACAGATCATCTTTTGGTCTTTTACAGACTGCAAGTTGGAAAATATTGAAAAATGCAATAGTTTGAAAATGAAAGAGGACAGGAGTAAGAATAAGAAAAAAAATTACTGCTATCAGTGTCTATAGACTTCAGATGTCACTAGAAGTTTTTACAAGAAAATTGTAATTATACAATTAATGTATTTTTTTCTCTTTCTAGTGAGGTCAACTAGAACTCATATATCATATCCATATAATAGATGAACTCCGTCTACATGAACTAAATTGTGTTAAGGGCATATACTAGAAGAAAATTTCAAAACATATTTCAAAGTCCTGAACCAGTTACATTAGCTGTCTGCTTTATTTTTCTGGAGGTTTGTAAAGATTCTATTATTTAGAATTATTTTATTTTCTGATTTCAGGGTAATTTTGGTGAGGTATATAAGGGAACGTTAAAGGATAAAACTCCTGTTGCTGTAAAAACTTGTAAAGAAGATCTTCCTCAGGAACTGAAAATAAAATTTCTGTCAGAAGCCAGGTGGGTTCTCTAAATGTAGTTGAAATATATACTTATACTGTGGGACTTTTTTTTCATTTATAGTTATTTTTTACTATACAGGTTTACAAAATATGACCTTCACAAAAATTCAAAGAAACTGTAGACAAACTTTTTCCTTTTTTTTCTCCCTCAGTACTTTCCACAGCTGTTGACCTGGTAACTAAGCACAGGCATTTTATTAATGTGTGTATGCAGCAAGCATCTGCACTTGCTGAAACCACCTATGCAAGCTATGGCTATAATACAGATTTTTGGTATTGGAAGTGCCTTTATTTAGAACTTTTTCTGATACACATCACAAGGGTTTGGATATGAAGACTGGAAGATACTATTAATTTAAATGTGATTACACCAGTCATAATGGTATGTGCAGACTAACGATATGTGACTAATTCAGCTTGTCACATGTGACCATGTAACAGTATAGACCCCATTTAATAATGTCCTCTTTGTAAGAATTCACCCCAGTAGTGATATTTTACAGTTACAGCATATAACTGTGTACTTATTTTTCAAATGGCAATCCAAGTATTCTGAATGTAGACTGATTAGATGGCTACATGCACAGAGTTTGTAACACCTCAGGGTAGAGGGGTATATTGTGATAATTTCATAATTGTTTAAATTAATTTGCTCTGTTGTGGCTATGAAGCCACTCTTACCCCCAAACTAGGATGATCAATATATATCTATTACTATATCCGTTGCATATTTTTGAACCTCTCATAACTTGTCAACCTCTGAGATTTTACATTTATAGAGCAGCCTAACACTGCTAGTGTTATACTGGGGAAAAAAAAAATATTTTTTCACTAAATTTGTTTGTACCAGGTAGGTTAGTATTTCACTCTTGTTCCTAGGAAAAACAGGAAAGAGAGGGGGTGTTTTAAGTTATTAAATCATAGAATAATCATTTTAAAATTGTAAAGTCTCTCTAGAATTATTCCTAGCCCTTCCTTTCACGTATAAATCATAGCATGCTGTTTTAGGCTGCAAATGTTCTTATTAAAGTATCACATAAGAAGATGTAAATTTAATTCCCAAAATTAAAATTGTTGTCTTTATATTCTTTTAAAACTTATTGTATCAATTAACCTCTTGGAGTAAAATTGAAATGAGTGTGCATTTGAAAAGTGCAGCATAAAAGTGTAGAGAAATACTGTGCTCCTTTTTTGATGTACCTCTCTTCCTGGTCCACCAGTGAAATACTATTTAATTGCAAGGGTTCTTGAGAACCTACAAACCTGTCAGGCCATTTTTCAGTTATGTAGACAAATGTTCTGTAGACAAATGGTAAAACTACAGTAAGAATAATCTAGTTCAATCTTGATCTTTTAGTGAGTAAGAATGCCCTCAAAGAGAAGGATGATTGATCTGTGACATTGATTTTTTTTTAATGATAACGGTAATGTCATGTTCTATTAAAATAACATTAAGGGTATAAAATATTTTCCTATTTAATTGGTTTGTACAATAAAGTTTATTAATATAGTAAACTTACTGTATGTTTTGCAGAATACTCAAACAGTATGATCATCCTAATATTGTAAAACTTATAGGAGTTTGCACACAACGACAACCTATTTATATTGTTATGGAACTTGTTCCAGGTAATTTTATTTTTCCTTTTTTCACAGCCTATGTTCATATGTACTGCTTCTATAATGTAAAATACATTGTTTTCTTTGTCTTTATCTGCATTCTTATGACTGGCCTGAAAAGTCACTTGCCTTATAAATCTTTGGAGATTTGCTTCTAGCGTTTGCTAGCTTATGAGTAGAATGAGCTCCATAAATCTGTTGTGAGTTTTTCTGTAGCCACTCAAGGCAACAGAATTTGCTACCAGATATCTCATGCATATCTTCATTTTTCTTTTGACAAGATATAACATAGTACTTCCTTTAACAATAAGGTTATACAGTGAATGTTATGATGCTTGCATTTGAAGAAACTTCATGACTGGGTAATGTTCAATTTAATAACTCAGATTTGGATAATATAAGAGATTTGTTAATATAAGAGATTTTTCTTCCCAGTATAAATTATTCAGTCCATGGATTGGTCTTGATTTATTTTTGGAATGTTGTGTTCAAGTTATTCAGCAGTGACTGAAGAGAATCTCAAACTGTTGGGATGAAAAGTTGGCATTTGGGCAAATTTTGATTGTCTCAGCTGGAAAATGTGGTGGCCTCTAGTACTGCTTAATATGCAACACTGTGTTTTATGTATCACTGAATTTGTCTTCAAAAGTATATTGTAGGGTGTTTTAAGAACCATTTCCTTCATGAAGACTTAGATTGTTTGTAACTCAAGCTCTGGATTTAGTACAAGAGCATGAATTCAGTCTATTACCTATTGGATTTTTATGCCTTTATTCAATTTATTATATTAGAGATTATATTAGATCATTGTATTTGTATTTGTATTAATATTATTCAAATGGAAAGTCATAGCAGTGTTCTGGGTTTTAAGATGTACTTTGGTAATCAGCTTCTCCAGACATCTCTGCTGGTAAATATAAAACCTGATCTTTTAACACCATCACCATTTTGTTTCAGGGTTTTCAGAGTCTAGGACAAGTTGTTGAAACATACTAATACCATTAGAGAAGGAATTAGAGTCTCTGATTCCCACGCCTACTTTGCAGTCCAAGTCTATGCAGAAATTCTTCTGTCTCCTGGCTTTGAAACTGCAAAAAAAAATCTTAATTTCCATCCTGTTTTGCTGGTCTGTAAGCCCTCTGGCTAGCTTCCACACTTGCCTGCCCTCAGAAATGCTGTACTGTCTTCAAGTCATCACACTTTCCCATATTCTTCTGAGAGCTAAAACTTGGCTACCATACCATCAGAGTGACCGAATCAGCTAGAAGAGATAAGGATGCCAACTGTGAAGAAGTTGGCAGAGGAAAGACAGAAAAAAAAATTAAATTACTTTAGAAAAGATATTCTGATGTTAGTTCTCTGTTTTCTAATGGCAAGTTTGGGATAACAAAAAATAAGAATTATTATCAGTGCTTTGACTTGGTATGTAAAGCTTTGAAGGACAGAACGCTGGTAGGCTTGTTAAATTGTGCCTAACGCTCACCTTTCTCGGTATCTGCTTTGTCTGCATTTTGTCTTAAACATGCTTTAAGGTGTTTAAGCTGTTTTTCTGGCATTCTTTTTAATAATTAAAAATGGCATGTTTTAGGTTAGAGTTGTATTCTGTAAATGTCTGGCTGAGAAGTCTGGTAATTCATAAATGTCAGACAATTTTTTTCCCTGAGGAAAAGCATTAGAAACAGCTCCATTAACCAGGAAATCTCCTCTGTGTTAATTTTCTTGTGTTCTGTTTAATGTTTCCCCTTTTTCTATATCCCAAATACATATGTGCTGTATACTTACTGTGTCTTTTGAGACTAGTGCGGTGTGGCTTGGTAGCTGCTCAGTAGCAGCTAATTCTGGCTTTCATTTCAGATTCAGATTTCAATTAAGTATCTTAATTCATTCAAGTATTAAAAAATTATTTTGAAACTTAAAAAGATGCTACTCTGTTAAAAATGTAAACTGAATTAAAAACTATGCATCAGTTCTCAGAAACAGTGGTCAGGCATTGGAATGGGTTGCCCAGGGAGGTGGTGGAGGCACTGTCCCTGTGGGTGTTTAAGGGAAGGTTGGACGTGGTGCTTAGGGACATGGTTTAGTGGGTGACATTGGTGGTAGGGGGATGGTTGGACCAGGTGATCGTGGAGGTCTTTTCCAACCTTAATGATTCTGTGATTCTGTGAAATTGACAGAGTCCAATAATCTGATAAAAGACAGTTTTTTTCTGAAGACTCAGAGAACATAACAAATATTTTAGACAGTTGTAAAACACGTATGTGTTAATAAAATATTCACCCTCACCATCACAAGATTCCTTTTTACTCTTTAAACGACCTATATTGAGCAACATGCATTTTAATATAGGTGAAAAATACTGGAATATTTTTAAAAGAGATGTGTTTTCCTGTATTCTGGATAAGCAGCTGGCACCAATCTAGAAGTAAAGAATTGTAATAGTTTCCCTGAAAACAAAAGAGGATATTCTGCAATTGGTTTCTTATTCCTTTAGACACACATACCACAGATGAAAATCTCAGTAGGTTGTGGTGGTTACCTACTGACAGAAACCCCTGATCAGTATTCTGAAGAGCATTATTTGGGAGGTATGTGCTTCTAGCTTGTGTAGGAAAGTACTTATTTGTTATATAACTTAAATTTATTATTGCTCTCTGTTAGCTATTCTTCTAATTGATAAAAACTTGGACAATTGAAATAGAGTCACTGCAACCTTGAGATTTTTTCTTATAAACATTTTATATATTTGTACAGAGATCTATAGAAAAATCTTAATTTACAGGCCTAAATTATGCTAGGTAGCTGCTGTGAAAAAGGAATTTAGCAAAGCAGATGGTTTTAAAATGTTGATTTGTGACTGCATAATGGATAAAGTTGTAATAACATTTAAAACAATTGCAAATAATTAATTTATACTTTTCTACCTAAATGACATTGAAATATTAACTGAAAAAAACAAAGAGCTGTCCAGATCAGTTCAAAAGCACAATGCTGAAGTTGCTATGTGGCTTTTAGACTATCACGTAATAAAAACTAACCTAAATTTTACAGTAATGTATTTTTTTCTGTGATTTTTTTTTTTTTAGTGGACAACTGGGAAAACCCTATTAGGACATGATGTTTGCATTACAACATCATGTTAATGGAAATCTTGTTTTAGAGATTTCTCCTTGTTTGGTGTTTTTGACTCTTTCTCTATGACTTATGAATTATCAGATTGCACATATTAAGACTTATAAAGAAAATTTGAGTAGAGCAATACTCATGCATTGGTATGTTGTGTTCCTAATGGAAGCTAGATTTTCATTTTTCTTTTGTTATGTGCATACCTTTGCTCATGATTGTTGATTTCATATTGCTAGCTTCTGCTCTTCACATTCCATTAGGGCTCTCACTTTAGGACGTGCTTGGTCAATGCATGTGTGCATGCCCATCAAGTCCTCTGCGCTTATGCATTAAGGCAGGTGTGCTGCCTTCTAGACACAAAGACTCAGTTAATCCCAGGTCCCTTGGCATGTGATGTCTTCACCCAGAGAAGCACATGGTATGGGATCCAGAATCAGTGTATTTTTTTTATAGACTTCTCGGCATAGTAAGCCACACAAATCTAATTTGTTGACAGTTTGCTGATCGTCTGCATAGCACATGCACAGTGAATGGGATGCATGCAGCAGAGGACTGTTTTTTAACAGCAGGCAGATAAGGGGCCTGTAAGCTTGATTTATGACATCAAACTTCATATGGAAACAATACAGTGAGCAAAGTCTGGCCCTACTGATTCTGACTCCATTGAGGTTACCCCCAGAAAAACACAAACACAGTATTTTGAAAGCAATTTTCTTCTTCTAAGTCTCCAATGTCCAAGGGCAGGTTTCAAATGCCATATTAGAATATAGCTAATGAGAACTCCATGTCTAAAAGTCATGTATTATTTTACAATACAGTGAAATAAATCTTATTGTAATTGCAATATCAGGCAATGAATTTTAAATTCTGCGTTGAAGGAATGGAAATGAAGTAGATTGGCTCCAGGAGAAGCTGAGCGCAACTCTCAAGTTGCTGCATACCACCGAAGTTTTCATACCTTTCAAAAATTGTGGTTAGAGTGACTATTGGACTATTAGAACTTAGTATTATGAGAAACTGGTAATCATACAGATTACAAAAAGGTATTTTCTTTGCAATGTTCTTTCTTTTTTCTTTCTTCTTCTTACAACTGTGTAATGAAATGTCAGATAAGTAAGCTTAATAAGGTTTGATGCCAAGTTGGATTTTTTCTGATATTTTCTGAGCTAAAAATACAAATACTAAAGTATTAAATAATTTAATACAGTAATTTTCTAGTAATCTTCAGTGGTTTATTTTAAGTGCTCTGTTTAGCCTAAGAAAAAAAGGTGAAGTAAAATGAGAGTTGCTAATGAATTACAGAAGAAATCCCATATGTTGCGATTTGCCAAACACTTGATATTAATATTGAGCCTCAAGTTTGCACTTTCATATGTATTTGACGACTTCATCTGAATGAAAAGTAATGCTGTAAAGGTGGGATGCTGGTCTTATAATTGTTCAGGGAGAGTTGCTGCATATTTGAGACTCTGCAAATACACTCTCTACACTTCTTGCCTTCATTGCAAGAATTTCCTAATGTAGATAAGGCTTCGTCAGAAATGGTTTCCAATATGAGGAGCAGCAGAATTTTATGTAAAAACATGATTTATAGTATTATATAAAAAGCACATAAATTCTCTGAGATGCCACATCAATCTATAAAATTGAACATTTTAATCTTATTTCACAGGTTAATTTATTCTTTTTTCTTTTCTCTATGTCTGTTTTCACAGTGGTTTTGGTTTTGTTGTTTTTTTGTTGTGTTCTTTATCCTGCATTGTTGACCTGAAAACTACAGAAAGAGTAGTAATAATGAGGAGCTGCTTTGATATTCAGAAGAGGAAAAGAACAATTTGCCAGAGTCAGTGAAAGGCCACATAGGGCATAAGGAGTTTTCATAACAGCTCATTTTTAGCAAATTTACATGATGATCAGAGAGACTGCTTGGAATACTGCTGGTATTATCTGTAAATTGGCTAGAGTCCAGACATACAACCTGAGACAAAGAAATCCAGGATTTTGCTGGGGTGTAAAAATGATTACCATGAAAATGATAAAGGAAATGATGAATGAAAATAATGAAGGGATTGAAAAATACGCTTCCTGTTCTTTGCTTCTTTCCAAGTGAACCCAGCATCTTTTCATTGGAAAAAACGTGAAAAGAAGAAACTAGAGTACCTTTCCCTTTTACCCTTCTTTAGTATTATTATCCTGGTCCCAACTTTACTCTTGCTCATCATGAATCTTATGGTATTTTTGCTTTGATAATAAAGGATTTCAATTCACCAGAACACTCAGGATCACTTAACTCTGTTTTTTTTTGCTCTTAATATATCAAGCAATCAAAATCGAATTGCAAAACTCCCTTTAAACTGCAAATGCTTTTTCTCTTCCTATGTTTAGGGGAAAACCAAATCAAAATCAAATGTAATTTGTAAGATGCAAAAAACAATACCAGGTCACAGAATTCTTTCTTCTCCTACTTTATGTTCATTTCAGTTGGCTTGTATTTTAGTTTGCCCTAAGAAAATAATTTATTTTAGAGGTAAGAACTTTGCGTGTTTGTGAATGTTTGTTTGTGCATGTTTGTTATACAGTGAGGGATTTGGAGATAGTTGTATAATCTTGTGGTACAGTTAACACTTCATGCAAATATTTCAACAGTTTATCTTACAGAACCTTCAAAGGTTCAGCAAAGAGAGTCTGCGCAGGCTGTTAAGATAAGCACCATCATCACACCTGCACCCTCTCTCTCTGGAAGGATATACTCAATTGACAGCAGATGGCAAACATTTTTGTAAGTTCCAGCTGTTGATTCAAGGTGATAGAAGGAAATTTGTTGTCACATTTTTCCTTTTAGCTGTTGTTCTGTTTAATCACCAGCTTATAGCTTGCATTCTGTTTCAAGCTTCTATATAGTTAAACATTTTTATAATTGACAGAGTTAAAATTACATTCCCAGATATATTTTAAAGCTCTTTTTTTTTTTTTTTTCCTCCCCCCAAAGTCAGGCATTCAAAAAAAGACAATTTAAGAAGCTGGCTTGTCTGTTGAGTGTTAATTTAGCTTCCCCTTGCATACATATTACGATACAGACTTTAATAACTAGATTTCCTCTCTGCAGCAGATCCTAACCTCACAGAGTTCTGAACAATTTTGCAGGAGTTGTTTCTATTCGCCAAGTCTGTCCTACAGCAGTAGGCCTTGTTTAATCTATTGTATCAGTGATCTGCTTTTAGTGTGATGTGGGATTACTCTGCTTCCCCTCCTCCAGAGGGCATTTCTGGATGTTTTTCACTCTAGTACTAAGTGCATTGCAAACATTTCTCTGGGACAGTAGCTTGCTTTCCTGATGCATCCAAAGAATTACTTCTGATAGCAGATACATGGTTCAGAAAAACAGTAACCCCACAACTTAATTGCATACAGAGTTCGTGTTCCTTGTTTTATTTAGGCTCATGCTTACTTATATTGGAGTAGATCCACTGAACACTTGCAGCTGGAAAAAAGTTGAGATATAAAAACATTCAGTAATCTGATAGTATGAGAAGGTTGTCTGAATTAGTCATTAACTTCAGGTTTCAGTTGTGTTTGTTCAGCTTGTATCTAGACATACATAACTAGCTCTCAAGGTGAAGTTCAGCAAGGTCATAACATCCATCTTTGCAACTGGATAAGGTAACCTGTTCAGATTTGGACTGAATCATTTGGGATGCAAATTACACATGCCATTGATGCAGAAACAATTCTGAGGTGACAGGTTTTATTAGCTCAGGTGCAGCACTGCATGATTTCAGCGATGCTGGCTCCCAGGTACGTTCAGAAAGAGCAGAGCCATTTCTGTAATGCCTGTAACAGGATCTGATAAGCCATTACTAACTCAAGCTTTGGGGTTACCTCTGTACCCTGTTCATGCTGTCCTGTCTGCAGTTGGCTGTGGTCCATCTTGGTTTACTCTTCTGAAATTAAGGTGACTCCATTGCTATTTTCTCTGTGTTACAGCACTTTTACTTCCACGGGGCATGTTAGGTCAGAAACATTTGCAAATAAAGCCCGGTGTTCTGCCTGGCCTAGCAGGTCCTCTTTTTGGCCTTTGTTGGAAATGAGGGCTATATGGCATAAGGTGGAGAAATGCCTACAAATCAGTACAACTGGTGCTGAAGTGAAGCTGATACAAGCTACTAAACTAACCCGACTTTTGAGGAATTTCTCATACTTTCTGTATGTAGTGGTATTTTAGGGTATAGCACCAAATCACAGCCAGCTCCAGGCATTCCTGTTAGCTGCACTGAAGCTAACAGGCCAGTTTGGAACCAAAGTGTCAGTGCTGAAACTGAGGTATATATAATTTATTTGTTGACGTGGTGAATAATATTCAGATGACCTGAGCTCTTCTGCTAGTTGGACTGTCTAAATAAACTATCATTTGAATGAATGAGGCCTGACTGTATCTAAGAGTAACCGAAGTACGTGTACACTATAGCTTTCCTGAGGATAAAGGTTAGCCCAGCTCTCTCTGATGTGCAGCTGATTACGTTCAAAGGCCTGGAATACTGATTGGGGCTGAAAATACTGCTAACTTTCACGCTATGTGACTCAGTTGCTGTGTTTTCTGCTTTGTATATTTTTTGTCCATTTTGTGTTTCTGGAAGCAGTGAGATCTGTATAGAGATCATTCTATTTTTTTCCAATTGCTTCTGTTTAGGGACCCCTTAAATGTTTACTATCTGGCTCATGGTTGTATTGTGCACCCTTAGTAGCAGCCTCTTGCCAGCAAACTTCAGTTCTGTGTCCTGTCTTGCAGTCACATCCTGAATCTTTTCTGTGCAGTGTGTCAAGAATCAATACAACAGAAAAAATAGTTGGTCAAATTCTAGAGAAATTCGAATTGCAGATAAGCTGCAGATTTTTAACAGTGATAGTGACTGGCTTTTTTTTTTCCATTCAAGTCCTGTTTTTTTCTCTGGAAAATACACTTTAGTCAAATAAGCTAGTTGGCTGAATACCTAGTTGTTGCTAAACTCATCTTTTGTCTACCCTGCAGATATTCTTCGTGCAAATATGACCTCTATCTCTTTTTCTTTTTTCTCCCTCTCTCTAACTTTATCCTTTCCTCTTGCAATCCATTATGTTTCTGGCTTGTTTTTATTTGTCTCTACTCCTCTGCAACCTGCCTTGCTTCTGCCTCTGCCACTTTCACTTTTGTTGGGCACGTCACCCTGCGAACCAGAACATACACACACACATGACTTCCTTTTCTCTGTGTATGTCCAGCTTCGTCCAGCTCTCTTGCAACACACAGACACACATAGAGACCCCATTTCTTCTTCCTCCTTTCTCCTTTTATTAGCCTTGTACATTCATATGTGGCTCTGCCTTCCTCCTACTTCCTGCGTGGTTTCCAGCTGTATAGATACTAAGAGTACAGGGAGAACAGTCAAACATCTTTGCTGGGCAATTAAGTGGTGGTCATTAAAAATTCCTTTCAGCTCAGAGCTCATCTGTCTGATTAAATAAGACCAAAGTCCCACTATACAATCATCTTTTATTGCAACATTTGAGACTAGAGTTTGATTTTTATCTTTTCAAGTATTTTAGGCTTTGATGATTCTCTATTTTGTTTCAAGGCTGTACAAAAATAAATGAAAATTTCATCCATTTAACAAGTAGACAAGAGAAGTAGACAATCTGTTTGAAATCTCAAGTCAACTAAACATAAAAATTCAGCGTTTTGATAGCTGCAAGAAATTCTCTCTGCATCTTGTCTTTTCAGTTTTGTTAGTATATCTTCACACTATTACTTTTTGTTTTACCTAGAACGACTTTTAAGAATGTTTATTATTTTAATGTATCTTCATTTAGAAAAAAAAATGTTCCTTGTTTTTCTTTAAAAAATTGTTCTTCATGTACGTTCTGTTTCTTGTAGTTTCTCACTGCTTTCTAATTTAGAATCCTCTTCAAGGATATTGCTTATTGTTTTGTAAGCATAGTCCAGTTACTGAATAGAAGACTTCCTGGGGGAAGATGATTTTCCTTTTGCTTAGTTTCTGAAGCATGTTGCATGTACCTCCACTCGTAGTCCTGTATCGTTGTTGCCACAACACCAAACCGTAGTGTCCAGGTAGTCTGAGTAGGATTATTTCATGCAGCACAGGGGACAGGGAGTGCTGGCTATTGATACCTTGCTGTGATTTCTGGCTTCCTCTTTGGAAGGTGGTGACAGGCTGATTTAGGGAATAAGGAGACCTTTCGGAATATGTAGTTACTGTGGCACGGTCATTGGCTTCACACTCCAGTTATTTGATCTACCTGAAATCAAAGGCAAGGTTGTTGGTCATTGTTAATATTTTCCTCATTTTGAGAATATTACAGCAATAGTCCATCATCTTGTTAAATGGAAATAATGTGCTGTAACATTTTTTGTCATCTTCAGTTTATCTGAGTGCAGATTTTGTACTAATGAATTGTCTGCATTGTGGTCTCATCACAGATCTTCTGCTAACAAGTTATCTGCACTGAGGTTCTGGTGCAAGCAACATCTCCATGTTTACCTCTGTATTGCTTCCTATGGTGTCCTTGGCTGTCAATGCATGCCATTCTTTTAACTCTTGATCTCTTCTTGCATTTTTGCTTTCACGTTATGTGCATTTCCATTCATACTTCGTTACTACCAATGTTAACATTACTATTGTAAAACTGGTGCATGATTGCAGCAACTTTTATTTGGTTTGCTTAACAGGAAAAATGAAGTTTTAACTGGATTTTGCAATGCTGCTCTTCAGGTAGTTAAAAAAACTCAGGTTTATTTACAATTTCTGTTACTTAGTTACATTAAAAAAATAAAAAGGAGGTGTGGGTGAAAATACTTCATTACACATAAATGATCAATTAGTTGAATATTGAAGTTACACTGTTTTAAGGAAAGCGAGTACTTCATGTCTAAACACATTTTTAATAGTTTGTCAAATTGCTGCTTAATTCCTTCAAAAACTGTTTTAGAATTGCTACAGATACGTTTAATATTCAAAATTCATAGTTTTAAATAGCAGTGTTTAAGTGTGTTTTTTGATAATGCACATGAACAATAAAGAAAGTGTACATGCATTCTTTAGATAGAAGGCTGATGATACGAATCCTCAAATTTATAAATACAGGTGCACATAAAACATTTCAATAGTATTATTATAGCTTATAAAACAGTTATGTATATTGAGTCATGGGGCTCCTCTGTGTTAGGTGACTGTTCAGTGATATGGCCAGAAGCACGCTGTGTCTTTATGTTTACATATACAGTTTATGTATTTTAAACTGTAGTTTATGTATTTTAAACTGTAATACAGTTTATGTATTTTACCGTGTGTTTGTCTGCAAAATATAAGTGGACTGTTTAAACAAACTGCCACTAAATAAGACTATTTAACAAAGGGAACTCCCGCTCTGTTAAACCTTACATGTAAATAATAACATACATAATTTAATAATATTCTTAATAGTTTCTTCTATGTTACTATATGTAAGAATACTGCTTTAATTATTGTTTGTAGCATTATTAGATCTATGTAATACTGTACATAGATATAATATATACATTACTTATATCTAGATATTGATATAAATGAGTAAAGTGGCAGATTTCCCAACATAATTTCAAAACTTTATTTTAATGATGTTCAGTATCAATATGGGGTATGAGAAGAATGCCAAGAGTGCCTAGAAACAAGTAAGTAGGTACCCTTTGGGGCACCAACTAAGGAAAACACTAAATTATGTACTCAGAATAAATCATAAATGCCATTGAAGTCAGAGATTGCCACAGCTAAAGATTTTGTAAATAGATTTAACGTATTTCATTGCTGTTTCTTGGGTTTTGGTTTCTTCTCATTGATCACAAATAAGTTTTTTCTCTTTCAGAATTGCAACTTACTTTTGCATGCCCTGTTAATTGAACTGTTATATTGCCAGAATATACTATATAAACTACAACATAAAGTTTATGCTATAAGGTATGGCCAACTGCAGGAGATGTTGATATGTGGCATTTTCATTCTCTTAAAATTTCTGCATATAATGAGAAATATTTCACATTCACACATGAAAGGCTGTTTCTGACGAATCCAATTATAGCAGGCTGCCCTAGTAGAATCATAATGCTTCCTGCTTATGCACTACATATTGTCATTTACTTAATAAAATAATTCTGTTGTATTAGGCAGACACTCCAGTCCTGTTATTTATTCCCCTATAAACCCCAAACTGATAGTTGATTTCTGCTTGGTGGTAATGCTGTAATGGTCTAATTATATCAGTAGCACTTGCAGTAGTTGGAGCAGACCTCATTTCATGGTAGTGTTGTGTGCCATTAACTGGAATAACAGGTAACTGTGTAGAATACAATGGAAATTATGCATGTAGGAGAAAGCATTGCTTACTATTATGTAGCCATCTAGTTTTGTTTCAGTTGTTTGATAGTCTAATTGGTCTGTTAATTTAATTTTTGTCAACAGTTATTATATTGGAGATTATGTTCTGACAGTATGTGCTGCAAATAGTAAATTAGGGTATTTTATATTAAAATTTGTTTTAAGAAGTGCATAAAGATATTACATAGCTACACCGAAGGGTTTGTAGTGAAATCCTCTTTGCTCAGCTTTGAGCAAATACCTGAGCTCAGGTATTCGTGGGGATGCTTGCCCATGAAGTTGAGTAGCTGGAACATTGGTAACAGTAGACTGTACAATTCAGAATTTACTAGTTAGTTAAAGGACAGACAGTGGTGTAACAATGATGAGGATTATCAGATTTAACCTAAAACAACATAATATATCTTGTACAGGATGAGATGCATATCACTTTCTATTGTGTCTGCAGCTAAGAGCACTTTAAAATCAGTATTGAACAGAATATTTAAAAGACAATTTCATCACCTCTGTTCAAGGCAGATAGCAGAAAACAGAACTAGTAACAAAAACATACCCTTCCTGACGTTTTTCACTATTGTGACTGTAGACAGATTGGGATAATTTTATTAAAAGATGGTTTTGATGGTAGGCATAAAATGCACTGTATACAGCTTGAGGTATATACTATGCTGATTTTGTTCAAAACTCTACAGATTCATACAGTACATGCCAAACATTGAAGATCAGCAAATCTTAATCACTTGCTGATGGCATAAATATACATTCACAGCATGGGAAGTTACGGGCTCGTACTCTGCCCTTTAACACATTCTGATACAAGAAATTGAGCACCTTTCAGTCCTCTTCGAACATGAAAATTCGGATCTTAGTCTGATTGCCTGAGTGTATTAGAAATGAATTTATAACCTGTGTTATTGCTAAACTTTGGAATGTAGATGGTTAACTTTTTAACCTCATTGTCACTTGTTATTTGATGAAGTTCTTACTGTTGATTGTGGAGAGTGATAACTCCTTTCTACAAGGGATTTATATGAATTTTGAGGAGAAGTGATCTTTAAAATAATTATTTCACGTATTTAATCTTTCATCTCCCATGTTTTGATTATGTTTTTGCCACTG
Organism: Anser brachyrhynchus; assembly: GCF_964034855.1. Classification (NCBI taxonomy): domain Eukaryota; kingdom Metazoa; phylum Chordata; class Aves; order Anseriformes; family Anatidae; genus Anser; species Anser brachyrhynchus. The sequence goes on along the minus strand of NC_137697.1, from coordinate 53,969,871 downwards.
TTGTTTTTTTTGTTGTTTGTTTGTTTGTTTTTTCCCATGCTTTGGCCATTTGATCTGAACCCCAGTTAAGCTGAGTTTACATTCTTCTTGGACAAAGAGAGTTTTGGTTTAAGTAGTCTCTGTGTCCTGTGTGTCAAATCAAGAAAGATAAATTATTTCTTAATGATATTCTAATGTAAAGAAAAAATTTGGTATACTAATGTCTGGGCTTTACAGTGATGTTGAAGGAAGAGCTTCTATGTGGCAGAGCTGCTGTTTTATCCTTGGTATTTCATGGAAACTTGGGGTTGTTTATTAAAGGGAATTCTGTGTCAAAGGTAGGATCTCACATTAAGAATGTGAGATAGAGCATCCTGAGGCTTGTCAGCTGGATCCACTTCAGGAGGATGAGTTACAAGGATTGTCTTTGCTTCCCTTCTCTTTATCGGTCCCCTAGCACGGGGGAAGAGGCTTGCAAGGCAGTTAACTGCTTTAATGGCCTGGAGCCTGGTCCTTACAGGTCCCTGAGGGGGTCTGTGTCTCATGCGAACAACATTCAAACATCCTTCAGCATGTGGAGGATGTGCACTTATGTGATGGGAATGCAAAAAAGATTGGGAATAAATACATCATGTCCTGCCATTTCGTGGGATGTTCTTGCATGTCTGGATGCACAGCAGGCTACGCAAGCCAATCTTTGGCACTTGATTTGTTGCACATGCTGTCACATGATAAATATTTTTGCTGAGATGCGTTGGCAAACAAGCATTCTGAGCCCTCACAGCAGGAATCAGTAAGAAGAAGAAAAAGAGGTAGTAAAAATCACTATAAGTTAAGTAATTACTTGTCTTAAAAAAACACTAGTGACTAGAATCAGTAGTTGTTGTCTTTTCAATGCAGATTTTTAGTCAGTCATCTTTCATACTGAATGCTCTGTTAATTATTATGCAGCTAATTTGTACAGAAATTTTCAATTACAGTGTGATAAGTTTGATTGGAGAGTTTTATTCCAAAAGATGTTACGTCTTTTTTAAAATGGCTTTAACTGGATGATTTGTTGTTATTCAAGTTCTGTTGAGAGTGATGTATCCGGAAGAATGCTTACTTTCCTTGCGGCTTCTACTTTTGCCCATGATTCTTTCCATACCTCTATATCTTCATTCTCTTTACCTGTGAATTTCCAAGTGCCAAGGAAGGTCCAGAAAAAAAAAAAAGAAACATGTAAGAATGAAAATTCTCAAAATCATTGTCATGTATCAGAGCATATATAATCTTGCATCTTGGTGGATTCTATTTCTATTTGTAAGCCTATTAGAACTAAGGGATAACTAATGGTTTTGGTTTTCACCAGTATTTAACAATATTAATATTTATTGTCAAGGAAGGGAGTTTAGAAATAACAGTTTTGCTTGGAAAAAGAATTCTACTCTCGCTGCAAAGATTTTAACCTCACTCCTTTGATTATTTACAATTAATATTCAGACTCACATTGATGTTGTTCTAGCATTTCTTATAAATAGACCTTCCCTATTTAGGACTTGTTTCTTCATTTTTAATATGGCTGTGTGCAATGGCATCTTTTCTTTTAGTATATCGAACAGAGCTTATCTGTCTTCTCAGTTCTTCCTGCAGCAAGATGCTGGAAATTCTCAGTTTTCAAAATAGGAATATTGTTTGATTGAGGGTAATTGTTTTTAGGGCGGCCTTGTGTACTTTTTCTGTAAGGATCCTTGATGTACTGTTCTCATTGAAGTAATGCCACAAGTTGTCAAGACTGGAAAAATTTCACATTCATAAAGGCATATAATCATGCTTGTTAATTAAAAATGATTCCTATGTACAGAGCAGTGACTGCTCAGTATATAAACAAAATAATTTTCATCAGCTCTGAAGGTAATATTGCTTGGTTGTATGTGTTTGGTTTTCAGGGAGCAGAAGGAAATTGCTTAAAAATGATTTTAGCTGTCTTCTATAACCAGAATATTTCTGTGTGCACATGTAAGAAATGACAGATGCTTCAATGGAGTTTTTATCTTTGCTATCTCTGGCAATATCTACTTTTTGCTAGCTAGCAGACTATGTCAGTAACCTCTAAGATTAAAGAAAGGGTGATTGTTGCTCACTTCAGTTTGCAGTAGTATTCTGTTCTTTTAAGATTTCATTAGAATTTAAAATTCAGTATTCTAAGATGGATCCTTTCAGACTGTGGAGGTGTAATATATGCAATGATCTCTTATAAAACAGAGGTCATTCGAAATTGGCTAAATCCAATTGACTCTGAAGAGTCAAGGGCATCCAGTCAGCTATTCACTTTCCATCTGTGGATTATCCAGCCTCTGAGGAGGGGATGTCGTGGGCTCCATGTGTGCCAGCAGCACTGGTAGTGCTATCAGGATGCAATATTTGCTTACTCACATGAGACATGCTGGTTGGCCCAACATGAGCAGTGTAAAAAAGATTGCTCACCTTTGCTATCATCCTTGTGCATTAACAAAGCGTTCTGGCAGTCTGTTTTTAAATACTTAGATGACCCATGGTTTGGGATTATGCGAATTGTATGAACCTTTTATTACTCTTGAAAATTTGTAATAGACTGTATATGCTTTAAACGGACTGAGTTTAGCTGTTACACGTGTTCCTTTTTTAAAATTACCCGAAATTTTTCACTGAAGAAAGAATGTATCAGGTAGCATTATTCACATGTTTAATTGGAATTGGGGTAGTAAGAAAATTGAAGGCCAGTAACTAGAGGTGTACCCCAGGGGTCAGTGCTGTTTAACACCTTCATTAATGAGCTGGATGATGGGGCAGAGCGCACCCTCAGCACACTTGCAGGTGACACAAAACTGGGAGGAGTGGTGGACGCCCTCTGAACACCAGGAGTGCTGCTTTGCTGTGCGGGTGACTGAGCACTGGCACAGGCTGCCCACAGAGGCTGTGGGGTCTTCCTCTTTGGGGATCTCCAAAAGCCGCCTGGACATGGTGCTAGGCACCCTGCTCTGGGTGGCCCTGCCTGAGCAGGGGGCTTGGACCAGGTGACATCCAGAGGTCCCTGCCAGCCTCAACCGTTCTGTGTTTGTGTGAAAACAGTGTTTTCAGCTTTCCTGTAGTGTTACTGTGTTCACAAGCAAAATGGAAGCAGTGTTTTCTATCTATAGTTTATCCGGTGTTTGTTTTCTGGGAGTTTTCATTAAGACAACCTATCAAGCCATCATCTTCAGATCCTTCGTACTAAAAGAAAGCTGATCCCAGGGCAAATGAGTAAGTGAAGGGTATTGCACTTGATAGTTAAGGTACTAAGTCATTTTATTGTTGCTGCAAGTTAATATTTGAAAGTCCTTAGAATCATAGAATCTCTAGAATCATTTAGGTTGGAAAAGTCCTCTAAGATCATCTAGTACAACCTTTTGGAGTTAGGCTTTTTAACAGTAGACTCTTCTCTTTAACAATCTCTTATTTCTTACAGTATGAAATATAAATGGCTTCCAAAGAAAATTCCACATGAAACTTTTTAATATAAGTCTTTTTACAATCATTGCTAAGAAAGGCAGTTTATGAAATCGTGTCACAGTGCATTACTTGCAGGAGAGAATTGCTGTAGTCAGTTCAGTCCAATGTGAAAAGAAATGAAGACTAGAGCAACAGCCAGCTACGTATTAGCAAATAAATACTGTGACATGTAAAGCTCCACTATGATTTTTAGGCTTTGTCTGGAACAATGAAGTATATTTTAGAATAAATCTCTAATAGAAATATGTCAATCTGAGCATGACTTTGCAGTGTTTATATAATGCCTCCACTACTTACCTTTCTCTTAAATCAGGTTTTCAGTAACTTTTTCTTGCAAATACAAATTCCCTTTCAGGAATCCTTCCTGCTGACAACTTCCCCTCCCCAGACAAGACAGCAGCAAATTAGATCCTCAAAAATGGTAGACTGTGAAGTCACAGTAATATTAGTTTGCCTCTAATTGCCAGCAACAAATAGGCAGTTAACATTGCCCAAGAAATAAAACACTTTGTTACCCTTCAGTGGCTTCAGAGTAGTTTGAGAAACATCACTGCAGATGATCAATTAAAAATTGATTAGGACATTAGGAAAAATGTCTTTACCATGAGGGTAGTCAAACACTGGAACAGGCTTCCTAGGGGGGTGGTCGATGACCCATGCCTGTCAGTATTCAAGAGGCATTTGGACAATGCCCTCATGAATATGCTTTTTGGTTAGCCGTGAAGTGGTCAGGCAGCTGGACTTCATCATCTTTGTAGATGCTTTACAATTGAACTAGTCTCTCCTCTGCTCTTCATTAATTTCTTGTACCTAACAGGAATCAATCATTTTATTAACAGTTTTAGTAAAGTCCAACAGCAATCATTCTGTGATGTGAGAACTATATTTATCACAAATGATCAATTGTTTTTGTCAACAAATTTTAATAGATGTCTATAGTTAACGTTACACTAGTAAAGATCTTGAGTATAACAAAAACACAGCTTTTGTTTGTTGTGCTGTGTGCAGTTTTCACTCCTAAGTGCCTTGTATTTAGGGGAAATAAGGAAAACTGCATCCTGGCAGGTGAATTCGTCCCTTTTCTTAGGCTAGCCTCAAACTGACGGATTGAGGAAAAGAGCTGATAGCTGCATTTTGTTTGGTCTCATTATAGTAATAAGAGATGAATTTGAGTATTCTATCTGTCAAGTCTCACTGTCCATCTGTCTCTTTTTCTAGGAGGTGATTTCCTGTCCTTTTTAAGAAAAAAGAAGGATGAACTGAAAACAAAACAGTTAGTGAAATTTTCATTAGATGCTGCTTCTGGTATGGCGTATCTCGAATCTAAAAATTGTATACACAGGTAAGGAAAGTACTTTTTCCTCACTGTTGTAATTTTGATAATTTGGAATGCTGGCAGATTAAGTGTATGTAGTGCTTAATAGCAGAAATGATCCCTACAATTAGAAAAAAAGGCTACCGATTTTCTGAATGGAGGTTATTGCTTATCTAATTCAAAGGTGTTCTGTTCATTTGGGTAAAACTAAGTGCTACATTGTTTGGTTTGTATGGTTTAGAGCTCTGAATATAGATTGATAATGTTTTTCACAACATGAGGAGCACAATTCATATGGTAACATTGAATCATGGCAAAAAGAAATCTGTGGAGCTTATATCCTCTCTGAAATGTACAGATATTTGCCAGACAACACAAAAGTTAAGGTATATTTACAGTGAATTTCAGAAAAATCCACTGGTATATCAGATGTTAAAGGGATTAAAACTGGAGTTCCACATATCAAATTATTATCAATTACCCAGAATGCTTTCCCCAAAATATGGAAGATGCTATTCTGATACTTTATTTCTGTTGGTAGCTTTCCTCTTCATATATATATACATATATATATATATATATTTTTACCAATTTGGCTCTGGCCTGGAACTGCTTATTCTCAGTGCGTATCAAACAGAATATGTAAGCGTACATAGTCTTCACCTATTTTTCTCTCAAAATATCACAGTGTATCCCTGCTACAGTGCTATGCCTGAAATACAAGACGTAAAAATGATGGTAGACCACTTTGTATGGTATAGAGAACAAATTTTAATTTGTAATGTTGATAATTTCCACTTTGCTTTGTGTAACATTTGTAGATAAACTCTGTGCCACTTAACATACATCATATTTGGCACAATTCTCATGAATGCTATTACTGGAGATGCAAATGGTGTTTCTCTTTGGTGTTTTCATTTATCTTAAAAAACATTCCACCAACCACAGCAAGCTCAAAACCTGTTCGCAAAATTTTGCAGTGGTATTGTATCATTGATGTATTTTTCACTCTTTTGGGGGCTTGAGTTGACCTAATCAAGCTTAAACAGAATTGTGATATTTTTTAATTCCTGTTTTTCCTTCTCTTCTATCCTTGATGTTATTTGTTTTTATGGTGTGTTTACAAAGATAATAATTAGGAATTCAGAAAATACATTTCAGAGAGCACATATATGTAGAAATGTCTTACAGTATGAAGGTTTCATTGTGATAACTTTAGAAAGCTGAATAGAAAGCTGATGTCGAGAATCTAAAATCAGGAAATAGCTGTAATCTAATCTGTTTTGCTAGTGCCTTAAACTTGCACACAGTCTAGGTTACACATACTATTGTACAAGTTGGGAAAAGATACTTTTCCCATTCCCTTTTTAACCTTCAAAATCTTCACAGAAATTGATTATTGTTATCACAGATTATAATGGAAGGTTATTGAAGAGAACTAGCAGTTTCCTTAAAGGCAGAAACAAAATTTTCAGTAGTAAACCTATCCTGCAAAAACTAGGGTTTCAAAATGCAGCCAAGGTGGCAAATAAACTCTTCAGAAACATTGTTTACTTTTATGAAACACTTAGGATAATAAATCAGAATATGCTTATCCAGTATTATTTTACAAGTCATATTTTCAGGGATCTTCAAGACTTTGTTCAGTATTATGTGGTTGGCCATAATATGTGCTTGTTTTATTTATGTTCGGAATTTGATAGATAAATATAATGGAAAAATTCTGAATCAGGACAACAACCAAGTTTAGTAATTTTAGTTGTAAGAAGCACCTCTGGTTTTGTTTGTTTGTTTTTGGTTTTGTTTTGTTTTTTGTTCTTTTCATGTGTGTTTGGGGAGTTTAAGCATTCATCCAAGATTTCTGAGCACCCTGACGGCTGGTTGGAGATGTATTTGTCAAAAATCCTATCTGCCACAGAAGCACAGGACATCTGTTACTTGCTGGATACTCATAGTCTATTGCACACTGGTGGACACAACGCTCTGGAGCTCTGTAGCAGATACACTAAATAAGGGAGCAACAGGCTAGCAGGTAGAAGTCCCACCGCATACATAGTGCTTTGTAAGCAAGCTCTTAGGTGTACAGGGCTCAGAACCCCACTGGAGTTTCAATCCCTTCATCAGTTGCATTGAAGGTGCAGCTATGTGATAGCATCATCTGTACCAGGAATATGGGAACCCTTGTTCCCTCCTCCTCTTTGGGTCAGGTAAGACCCAAAGGGACTATTTATGGGTAAATTTTATACTGAGGTCTTGTAGATCAGAATGGAACAATTTATAGTAGGAAGAAGATGCAGCATTATGAAAAAATAATACGAGGTTTTTTTAAACAACAATAAACTTGTTCTCTCTTGTCGGAAACGTCATTAACTAAAAGTGGTTCTCAGTTTAAAAAGAAATAAGAAAATTAAGTAGGGACAAAATGGAATATGCAGCAGAATATTTTTTATTTTGATTAAAAGTCAGAAGGCTGTGATTACTGTTACTTAAGAAGAATCTTAAATAATGTATCATTAGAAATGCTTTCCATTATGTAGGTTGCAGCAAAATGAAATTGTTTTCCTTCCATACTATTGATTTTCCACAATATTCTATTTGTTATTTTAAACATTTGCTCAGAACCCTTACTTATTTTTTCTTAGTAATGTAGGTGACCATTATTTAGTGCCGTGTTCATTTGACTTACTGTTAATGTCTGTGAAACTAAAGACAGCTCAGCAGCTTATTAAATGATTTTTAATGCCACTTTTTAGATATAGCTGGTCTATCTATACTTAGCCTGTGTATTTTAAATTTATGTCTAAATCTGTACTGGCTTTCTGAAATTACTATCCAAGTCACGCTTTGGCTTAGTCTTTCAGTAATTGGGCCAGTGCAACAACTAATCTGCCCTTTGATTTTTATTTTTATGTGTGCTGTGGTGTTTCAGTAAGTGTAGGTATAAAGTTTAAATTTGTCAGACTTCAAATGCATAATGCCTGTGAGGGATTATTTGATCTGCATTTTCATCTCCTCTAGAGTCCAGAAATCACTTGTTCTTTGCTCTCTCTTTGTTCTGATTAAAAAGCAGAAATGAGTGGGCTTATATTAAAAAAATAAATAAAAAAAAAGGCATGAAAAGATTTTATTAAAAGAAATAAAAGAACAGTTGAACATACACAGAAGAATGCAGTTATTTCATCTCCATTTAATTAAAATGAGTTTAAAGAATTGTTTCCTGTTCTTCATTTTTACCTCATGCTATTGTTGAGATGGTTCAATTTTTTTCTGTTAATTAGAAACACATGATTAGGATGGAGATGTGATAACTTCAGTTGGTTCAATAAGCATTCATGAGTGATATTCTTTTCCAGAATTTGATTTGCATGTGTTGAATGAATTTGTCCTTAATTTATTTTTAGTTTCCATACCTATCCCGTGCAGCTACCTTGTTCAGCTAATATGAACATACTTGTTGTTTATTTCATTATCCTTCCCCTTACAACCATCATTTCTTACTGAAAATAATTCAAATTATGGTAAAACTCAATTTGAAAAATATTTTAATACCAAGAAAAGCAATTATGTTTTGGATTTCCTCAGTTTTATCATTTGATAGTGCAACCCTTCAAAATCAAAGAGACAGGTCTAGAAAATATTATTTCTGTGTGGAAAACAGTGTTGTAGCTTTATCTACAAGTAATACATATATGATTCTAATTCAAGCTAACAGAAATATTCTTTTTTTTTCAGTTAATTATTGTGCTCCTTGATAGTTTCACTACTTCACTTGAGCAGTAGATTAGTTTTTCCTTCTTGAAGAGCTTTCACAAACAAGAACCAGTTTTTTTTAAAAATAATAGTTTGAACAAATTTCAAGATGCAGTATTGGGAGAGCTCTATATTAAAAGTTAGAATCTTAAAAGTGATTAGTTAATAAACATTCCAAATGACAGTTTTCTGCTATATTTATCAGCAGTAGCCATCATCTGTTCATCTACCAAATGTAGCATAAAGTTGGTATCAGGTTCAATTTACTTATTTTCAACATATGAGAAGATGTTGCCAAACAGCATTCAAGGCTTAGTCAAGTTTTCCTTTCAGTCAATGCAGTTAATGTTCTGGAAGTCTCCCATACTCTGAATTAAAGATGTGTTCACTGGTAAGACGATCATGTTCTGTGGTCCAATTCCTCTATGTTTATTCATGTCAATACTGCTTTTTTACCTTAATGCAAATACAGTATGATTTAATGCTGTTTTCTAGCAATTACAAATTCCACATTATATTAAAAGTGGCTGGTTTAGCTTCATACTATGAAATCCTGGCTCTGTGCTCTATGGATGTTAATTTCGGATTTCTGTAGTTTTGATCAGATTTAGGTGGTTTATATTAATTACATTAAATTACTAGGAAAATACTTTTTTCACTATTACTATCTAGTTTGCAAGATATACTCTGTTCCCAGACAGAACTTTTTTTTTTTTTTCCCCACTTCAGCCTGCTAACTGCTAAGGTAAAGAATTTTGGAAAGATGCATCAGAACTCTTTCCTAACCAGGAATTCCATAGGAGCTATTCTGAATAATTCAGTTAGTCTTTCCTTTCCAATGAATCTTTTATTTCTTTCTGGGACAGTAGCCCAGCTACACAGAAAGGAAGAAAAGTGATCCTATTTGGTTTAGTGTAGGTGCCATTCAGCTTAGTGTATCAGTAGTAATTTAAGTCTCCTTGGAAGCAGGAGGGAGATGGTTTATCTCAGAAGTTGAACAGGTCTCCTTCCTAAGGGGTGGGGAGAATAACCTGCTTCCTTGAATTCTGTACCCACATCCTGTCAAAGACAGGAGCCAAATACACGTCTATACCTCCTTTCGTCTTTCTCGAAGCAATTCTGTGCTCAGAAGAATGTCTCTCTCCATTTTGAAATGCCTTATTCTCCTTGAGCACGTGTTTCCTTGAATACTGCATTTCGTCCTGGGGCACAAAGAGCTTAAAAGTTGGTATTGAATACCTAAGATCTTTGCTGTAATTTCTGTAATTTTCTGTGCCGATGATAACTTTTGAAGAAAGACTATGTTTCTGTGGAATGAATTTGCCTTTCGATCAACTAGATGGGCTCATAAAGGTTTACTGTGCAAGCAGTAAGTTCTTATAAGATGATATCCACTCCCATAATTCATGAAATTCCCTGGTGAAGTATTAAAGACTTCATAAAAGAAGACATTAGTGAAAGAAATATTATACTTGTGACCTTATTGATATTTTTTCCTTGGGAGGGGTATTATGCAAACTTAAATTGCAGATGTTCAGAAGATGTGTTAGTCTTCTTTGTCTGTGTACTGCCATTTAAAGTCATTGTCATTATTCATTAGTTTTTTATGATTCATTCAGAACAGCATGTATGAAATTGTGGTAGTGCAAAATACTACTTCTGTATCTTTCTTTTGAGGATAGAAAATATTTAATCATTTATTACTGCATCAAAAAAATCTGTTTGTGGTTAATAATAATAGTTGATCATGCTTCAACAAAGTGAAGCCTTTCAGGGAATTATTATAGGTGGTACAGTTGAAACAGCACATAAATGTAATGAATAATCGTAATTTTAAACCTTATTTATAAGATTATGTCTCTGTTTCATATAAAACCCTATTTTTTACAGTATGGATATTAGAAATCATTTCCATTCTATTTAAAGTTAAAACTACAAGTGTGAACACTAATAAAGAATTGTAACTGTTTCTTGGTCACTTAAATAATGTAGGTATGTTGTTATTGTAAAAGGAAAAAGCTCCTAAAATGTATTCTCTCATATCTATAAAATAATTTTAGTCAAATTTTGAATTTGGTTGCCACATTGCAGTGCCACATACTTAGCTTTTATTTCTTACTATGCAAGTGCTTTATGAAATCTTCCATTCTTTTTTTTTTTCATGAAAGCCAGTATTTCCAGTGAGTTTATTAGATTGTAAAGATACTGTGCAGTTTTAACACTATGGATTTTGCACAAGTTATTGATTAATTTAGTTTATTAGTCATGGTAAGTACTAGTGGAAGAACCATTACAAATGCATAGTTTTTATGTGGAGAAGTGATCCAGACTTGCGGCAGGTATGCAGGAAGGCTGCAGAAGTCCACCCTGTCCTAGCTCTTTTGTGGGTAGCTGATGATCTGTCTGCTCTTTGCAGCAACAACAGAAGTGCAAAGAGCAGCTCGTGGGAATCCAAGTTCTTACTAAGCAATTCAAGGGTGTGTTGACTGTTGCCAAAACAATGGCACTGCTCCATGCCCATAGCACTTGGCACTCTGCTTCTGCAGGAAGGGGATGCTGCAGCCATCTCAAGGCAGCAGTGAATGCTGACACTCCGTTATAGTGCTGCAACAAGGTGTTTGGAGTCGTCAGCCTGTCTCTGTGCTCAAAGGGCATGATGCTGTCGTCTATCTGCACATGATCCTTTCATTCATCAGTGGCTATTAAAACTGGATTCTTGACCATCACATTTCTCCATACACAAGTGTCAGTGCTTTGCAATGCTCCAGGGAATTATTTTTCATAGTTCTTACACTGCTGTATGTGCTTCCAAATGTGGGATTTCCAACCCTAAAATAACTAAAACGGTGCTCTTCAACTGCTGTAATCTAGGAAGAGAGACAGGTAAACACTGCTGCATTTCACTGTGCTTGCCATATAGGAGTAGATTGGAATATCATAGACCAGGTTATCTCACCAGAAATTACTGATTTTACATAATATGATACCACGTTATGTTCTTTGTGAATTTTTGCTGTACAGCTCAGGGATGGACTTGAAAGACCAACATGCCATTTGTTTTCTTTTCCCTAAGGAGCTTTTCTTACATTTGCTGTGTCATTTACATAAATAACATACAAACATTTTTTTTTTTTGTTAATACAGTTCCAATATGCTTACTTCCTTACCATTTAAGCTACTGAGTTGGATAATTCCTAATCATTCACTAATCACTCTAATCCTCAGGTGGAAAATTCTTTTCCTTCTCACTCAACCTATCTCCTGTAATAGTTACTATAAAATTACATGAAGAGCATTCTGTTTTGTATTTGCTATCAGAAGCATTTTAACTTTTGGCAGCAGAATGCTGCATTACAAGTTGTGTTTAAGCAAACCCATGCATGGTAAGTTAATATTTTGAAGTTCACCTATCTATAGATGAAGTCTTCACTATCTGTAGTAAGTTACTTTTGAAGTTCTTACTATCTGTAAAATAACTTCTGTCTGATATACATCTAATAAACATAAAATTCAGGAAAACTTAGTCCATTTTTTCACATTTTAGCTTTAATTTTCACTTTTATAATTGTGTGTAGTCAAACTAGCTTGAATACAGACAGATAATTGTTAGCTTAAACTACTTTTTTGCAGTATGTCTACTTTCTATATGTTGTTCTGTAGTGCATACTTCCACCCTTATTCAGGGACTCCTCTCATAAGCATCTGTTCCTGCAGAAAATTCAGTCATTTCTTGTGGGACCTTAAAGTCTATCTTTTTGTTCTTTGGAGAAAAAAAGACTTTACAGGAAGTTTTTCTAGGTAGAAGTTGAGACCTATTTTTTATTTCAGTTTGAATGCCTTTATTGAAAGTTTATGTCTCTGTCAGAGATTATTCAGTTGTAGCAGGACATTAGTTCACATTTGTCAACCTGCAAAATACCTTTTCTGCAGATTGATCTGTTTTTCACAACAAAAGTGTCTTTATTTCACAGCACAATGCCACCTTCATCATCATTGCCCTTCATACTTTCCATGGTCCTGTGCAAAACCACATAACTACTTGTAGGTCCTTTAAATCTGAAAGTGAACATTCAGAAACTACAGCTGCAACTGTAGTTAATAAGTTGGATCTCAGTATTCCTTTCTTGGAACAGTTTTCATGACTAACAAAGATCACACTATACATACAAATGTATATGCTGATTTAAAAAAAAAAAAGCATAGGACATTAGGCCATATGCATCTACATGATTTCTTGTGGCAGGATTTTGGTGAGAGTGCTTCAGATTCTTGGTCTAATGACTGCGTCTGCTTCACCATGCTTATATAGGGTTCTGCCCCATGTGTCTCAGATGGTGATTAATTCTTAATAGTTTTGCAGAGGACTGTCATTTCATTTTCATAACCCTGTCCCAGATGCAATCTCAGGTACTGCTCTTATGGCTTAGAAAACTGAGTCACTGAGAAACAAGTGCAAATTAACAGTGTTGCAGAGGTCAGAGGTCTAACAGCTTGGGGCTTCTCAGTCCTTTTTGCTCATCTTTAGGCAGCATGTTCAGGTAATCACAGGTAGCATTATCCATACCTTTTTTTTTATTATTATTATTTCATCAAAAGGCAGGGAAGTGCAAGATCAAAATAAAACTTTAATCTCATTATTCAGAATTGTTTCTTCCCAGACATTAATCTCAAAGACGAACCAAAGTGTGTAAAGTTCTGCTCTAACTGGCTGGCTCTTGGATCAATATCAAATGCCTTCTTGATTCCATAATTATCAGCACTGATGCACACTTTTCTCCCAGTTCCCTGCATTGATACGGCAGGATCAAGGATCAAGTAACTTTCCTGGAACTAGTTTGACTCACACAGGTTTTTGTTTGGGACCTTTAAAGTTTATAATTTCAGCTTATTTCTTACAGTTGGATACTGGGAATACTCATCACCTGACTACTTGATATCAGTGCTTCAGGTTCTAGTCATCCTTCCATTGAGAATTTTTCTGAAGTTTGTGGAAGTTGTTGTGTTTGGAAACATCACCATTTAGTCTTCATCAGATTGGGAATCTGTGGGCTTTCCTTTAGTTACTGTGTTGTAAAGTACTACAGGTAAACACTCATTTTGACTATACTTGCAAACAAGCATTCAAAGGAAACAAAACAGACTTTCTTGTTACTGAGTGCTGAGTTACAGTTTAGTTGCACATGCAATTAAAACCAATTAATGGTACTCTTCAGTGTCTTGCCTCATCTTGAGGTTCTTTGGTTGAAGCCTTTATGAAGGTGTGGTAGTTTTAGTCCGGTGGGCAGCTGAGTTCTACCACAATCACTCTCTCACTCCCCTTCCTCAAAGGTAAAGGGGGAGAAGATACAACAAAAAGGGCTTAAAGTTTGGGATAAGGACAGGGAGATCACTCAGCAGCTATCGTCACAGGCAAAACAGACTCAGCACAGAGAAATTAATGAGATTTATTGCTTATTACTAACAAGCTAGAGAAACCAAAAGCAAACTAAAAACACCTTCCCCCCATCCACTCTTCTCTAGCTCCTCCCCCCAAGCTGTGCAGGGGAACAGGGGAATGGGGGCTGCGGTCAGTCCCTGAGGCTTCGTCTCCACCGCTCCTTCATGGTCACTCTCTGCCCCTGCTCCACGTGGGGTGCTCCCATGTGTGAGAAACACTCCGTAGCCAATAACTTAGGCTCAGGCGAGGATCTCAGTGAAGTAGTAATTTATTCGCGATTGCAATGGCGGGCACCCCACAAGCAGGAGAGCGCACCCACTAGTTCCAAAACACAGTTTATATACTTTTTGATGACAGGACCCTCCCCTGTTTCCCCATTGACTGGGTAATCCAGGTTCACAATCTATCTGATGCTTCACAGACAATGCCTGGCCTTCAGTTGCTGGCCTGTTAAATTTCAAGCTTCTTTTGACTTTTTTACTGTTTGAAGTGGTAATGTTTCATCACTTATCTGATTTGACTTGACACCGTGATTTTCACCTAATTGCTCTAAGGAGTCCGGCTGTCTGCATTTTACAAGGTTTTCTGTTAAGCTTTCTTATCACTGTAAGCATATTTCAATACCACATTCCTTCCTTCTATACAATGTAACACTGCAAAAACAACATTTCCATTCCCACACATGGGATGCTGTCCTGCCCGAACTGAGCCTGCGGGGGCTGCCCGCAGGCAGCAGCTCTTCAAGAACTGCTCCCACATGGCTCCGTACCACGGGGTCCATCCGTCCCCCAGGAGCAAACTGCTCCAGCACGGGTCCCCCACGGGTGGGCGGCAGCTCCCCCCAGACCCCCTGCTCCTGCGTGGGCTCCTCTCCACGGGCTGCAGCTCTGGCCCGGGGTCTGCTCCTGCGGGGGCTCTCCATGGGCCGCAGCCTCCTCCAGGCCACATCCACCTGCTCCAGCGGGGGCTCCTCCACGGGCTGCAGCGTGGAGATCTGCTCCGTGTGGGACCCATGGGCTGCAGGGGGACAGCCTGCTCCACCAGGGGCCTCTCCCTGCACAGGCCACAGGGGAACTGCTGCTGCGTGCCTGGAGCACCTCCTGCCCTCCTGCTGCACTGACCCTGGGGTCTGCCTGGCTGGTTCTCATTCCTCACTCTCCCATCTCCTCACTCTCCCATCTGCTGTTGTGCAGCAGATTTTTTTTTTCCATCTCTTCGATCTGCGCTCACATCTCACAAGGAGCATCTCACACTGACAGCTCTGGCCAGCAGCAGGTCCCTTTTGGAGTAGCTGGAGCTGGCTGTGCTCTGACATGGGGCAGCTGCTGGGCTCTGCTCACAGAAGCCACCCCCTTCAGCACCCTGTTAACAAATCCTTGCTATGTAAACCCAATACAGAAGAAGAATAGTTTGTTCTTTTATTGCTGTATGAGCTGTCTGTTTAGGGTGCAGGAAGGCTCAGCATTGTTACAGATGCTGGTAGGCTTAAAAAAATCTGTATGGAGCATGAAGATCTGCATCAGCAATACATCTCAAAGTATGGCTGTAGTGTTGCACTTAATGTTGATTCATGATTTCCAAACTTGTGTCCAACTTTGCAACTTGTCTGTCAAAATAATAATCATGAGTTAAAAGTATGGTAGTCCACTAAGTACTGTACTACAGTATCGGCTATAGTCTATGATATGAATAGAGTTTTAAAACTGTAAATTTTTAGCATCTTGTAGCTGATACTGGTTATATAATACAATGAAAAGGCTAGCTTAGCCTGCATCCTCAGTTTCCTTGTAGATGTTTAAATCACAAATGACACCATTGCATGTTCTTTTAATTAGCACCCTAGTAAGCAAATCACAGGTAGTGCTGCACAGGTAGAGAATTAAATTGGAAGCAGGCTAAAAATTCAGAGTCTGAGTTTACTCTGCTTTATGCTGCAATGGGATAGATCTAGGTAGGAAGAGAGTATATTTGTAGTGTTTCTAATCTTAGCTCTAATTAACTGTTGATTTTCTAAATATTTTTTATGAGCAATGGAAGATGTCTTTTAGTGCTTTTTAAAAGCAAAATTCACATAAATAAGTTGTTGAAACTTGAAATATTTTTCTGAGTTTTCCAGTTATTTCCACTATCACATTGGTAAAGGTAATTTGATCCTAGAGAAATCCATCTACAATTAAAGATGAATCAATTCTGAATTAGTCATTCTGGTTGGCTGAAATCTTATTTGAGCAATGTGATTTTTTTTTTCTTTCATAAGCTTGTATGATTCTGATCTGAAAGTATTAAAGAAAAAAACATGGAACATGCATATCCAAAGCTATTAAATTAAGTATTACAAGTATTATATGCTTTAAACGTACTGTAATGAATTAGATGGATTATTGAATTCTAGATATGCTTCAATGTATGGGGATTTGACCTATGATGAAGAGCTGCTTCTGAAAAAGGAGTGAGCTTCATTCTAATGTATTACCTATTTCCCTAAACTATTTGATTCTGGCACGGCTGAATAACAAAATATTTTTAAAAAGAGAAGAAAGCAGTTTTTCCATACAGACTGTATGCATTTGTTGTAGAGTTTGATACTGCTTCTTGTATGCTTTATTTGAAATTCAGCCCAGCCTCCAATAAAAGCAAATTAGTTATGTCCTGCATCTCAGATTTAGCTTTGCCACAGCTGCAGAAATAGTTCTGAAGGCTTGTGATTAGAGTAACAGATGCATGGATTTGGATGATCAGAGTGTGATATAAAAATGTCAGAGTACATTTTCGTTTACTCTAAATCTCAATATATGATGCTATCTTAATAAGACCATGCTATGTCACATATATATTCCTGAATTATACTTGGTGCTGTCCTGATTCCAGAGAACTCTATGGTCACAGTATGTAGGAAAAAAACTGCTTGAATTGTGGCTTCTTTGTGTTACCATATTGTGAGTAAATAAGCAATAGAGTATGCATGTGAATATATTAACTTGAGGTGGGTTAACCTTAGCTGGTCACCAAGAAGAGGGAGAAAATACCTTGTGTGTTGAGATAAGGACAGGCAGATTGTTCACTGATTACTCTCATGGGCAAAACAGACTCAACTTGGGGAAGATTAATTGAATTTATTGTCAATTGATAACAGAGTAGCATAGTGAGAAATAAAAGCAAACTAAAAATACCTTCTCCCCAACCTCTCCTTCCCAGGCTCACCATCGCTCCCGCCTTTACCTCTACTCTGCTTCCCCCTTTGCCCAAGCAGTGCAGGGGAACAGGGGAGTGGGGCCTGTGGCCAGTCCCTGATGCTTCATCTCTGCCGCTCCCTCACGGTCCCTCCCTGCCCCTGCTCCCCGTGGGGTCCCTCCCACGGGATGCCGTCCTGCCCGAACTGAGCCTGCGGGGGCTGCCCACAGGCAGCAGCTCTTCAAGCACTGCTCCCACACGGCTCCATACCACGGGGTCCATCCATCCCCCAGGAGCAAACTGCTCCAGCAGGGGTCCCCCACGGGTGGGCGGCAGCTCCCCCCAGACCCCCTGCTCCTGCGTGGGCTCCTCTCCACGGGCTGCAGCTCCGGCCCGGGGGCTCTCCATGGGCCGCAGCCTCCTCCAGGCCACATCCACCTGCTCCACCGGGGGCTCCTCCACGGGGGGGCTGCAGCGTGGAGATCTGCTCCGTGTGGGACCCACGGGCTGCAGGGGGACAGCCTGCTCCACCACGGGTCTTTCCCTGCACATGCCGCAGGGGAACTGCTGCTGCCTGCCTGCCTGGAGCACCTCCTGCCCTCCTGCTGCAATCACCTGGGGGACTGCAGGGCTGGTTCTCACTCCTCGCTCTCCCAGATGCTTTGGCACAGCAGTTTTTTCCCATCCTTCAGTCTGCTCTCCCAGAGGCCCAACCAGCATCACCCCCTGGCTCAGCTCTGTCCAGCAGCGGGTCCATTTTGGAGCAGCTGGAGCTGGCTCTGCTCTGACATGGGGCAGCTGCTGGGCTCTGCTCACAGAGGCCTCCCCTGCAGCCCCCCAATACCAAAACCTTGCATGTAAACCCAATGCATAATATAATGGTTCCCACATTAATGATATTACTTGAAGTGCTGTTGTCTTCTTTTTCCTTCATTTATTTATTTATTTATTTTATGTTTTGTTTATTTGTTTTATGATTGTCACATTGCTTGCTTCAGGTGCTGTTAGGGCAGATTTTGTTTGCCAGTGGTAATTTCTAGCACCAATTATCTTTGTCATTTGCTAGTTTTCTTGTCAAATACTACTTTACCAAGGCATCTATTAATAGTAGTGCAAAACAAAGTTGTTGTTTAACTATGGTTGTTCTAAGGCTTAAATTAATAATGAATATTTACCAGAGGCTAATTTAGTATAAGACATAATTAATTCTGCTGTTACGCAGTTTGTAGTGGCAAGTTGAAGTTTCTTCATATAAAATAAATAAGCAGAAATTTACTTTTTCTTTCTGTGAAGGGCTTTTCTTTTGATAAGGCAATTATAGTGTTTCACCGCATTTGTTAGAAATTTCCTTTAGATTTCATCTTACCTCTAGGCAACATGCAATCTTTATATCAGCTGAATGTTACCCAGGATAATCAGCTATGGTCAGCCAAAGATAGTCCTTTATATTCATATTTAAACTTTCTTAAAGGATTCAGTGAGATTGATATTTCCATTTTATGATAAACTTTCTTAATTATTGAGCTTGAACGTCATCTTTTCTGTGTTTTCTGTTAAATGGGAAAGATATTCTCTCAGATTTCAGTATGTCACATTTCCTAGGATTGTGACTTGAAATATCATAAAGAGATGGATTGTTTGGGCATGTTATTGCCTAAACAGTATATAAATTATATAGATTAACTTAGATAAACTAAAATTTAAATACCTAAACTAAAGACAGGTAATAGATAAATTGTTTAGCTTGTTATTGCAGAATCATTTTTTAGACATACTGTTTAAAAAAAATACATTATTTTAAATAAATACAATGACCATATTGGCAATTAAATATTGTATTATAAATATCCGTGGTGATAGAAATCACCAATAACCACTAATACAAGGAAAGCTAAAAAGTCTATTATTTCTCACAATAGTTAGAAACGTTTAACATTCCACTGTGGCATTTTGTGTTGCTACATCTAATTCTTCAGTTAGCAACT
This sequence comes from Anser brachyrhynchus, assembly GCF_964034855.1. Taxonomy (NCBI): domain Eukaryota; kingdom Metazoa; phylum Chordata; class Aves; order Anseriformes; family Anatidae; genus Anser; species Anser brachyrhynchus. The sequence continues at coordinate 53,950,724 of NC_137697.1, read as the reverse complement.
GGAGCTTGAATTTACTATTAGAAGGTAACTTATTTCTTCTAATCAACAGTGTTACTCTCTGCATTGTATTTTTGAGGAAGCATGACTGTTTCATGTATTTATATATAAATTACACATGATGTGAAATCTTAATTTAACACTAGTGGATTTGTTTCTTCTCAAGCTGCTCTGGTGAATGAAGTCCTTTGACTGGGGATGAGAGCAGAACAAGGTTCCCATTCAGACTGCCTCTGTCAGTCCACCCCAACTGTTACCTGCCAATTGTTTGTTAGATTTTAGAGATGCCGTGGCAGTTAGGGTTTCTTGGCTTCTAAGCTCTCTCTTTTTACTTAAGGAAAGCGTAAGACGTTGCCATGTGTGAGGTGGAAATGACACTCACTGCAATTATATCTGGGAACACCCTTTTCCCTCTTTCTGAACTGTCTGCATTCAAATGAATGACCTTCAATAGGTAGTGTCTATAGTTGGAAACTCCTAAGTCTTACATTAAGTTCATGGTACTGACTCATGTTTTGATAGTTTGAGGGTGGGGAAAACATTGTACTTTTGGCATGTGTGCAATACGCTAACTAGGTTACTATTATATACAATACTCAGACATTTCTACCTCATATCTTTTTAGTTTCATAGGATTCATTTTTACAGTTCCACATACTCTTAACTTTCTTTGCTCTGAACAAGAATTTTAGTTTCTGTGAGCTTACTATTGAACTTTAAGAGGTAGAATATGAAATTCTAGTATGCCATCAGACATGTTTCCTCCACATTTTCCTAGTTTGTGCAATCTAGGTTCTTTGAGTAGGAAATGAAAAAAATTGCAAATAAGTTTGAAATTCCATAATTTCTTCCAGAGAGGAAAAATGTACTGTAATGTTGAACAATTTCAACATTTACATACTCTTTCAGAAATAGGTCTATTACCTACTTTCTTATCCAATATACTCCTATTTCTTAAACAATGGTTTTTGATTTCATTTAAAAACAAAGTTTGGAGAGCATTGTACCTTTAATAGTAATACTTAGGAAGAAATGGTAAGGTGCGAATCTGAAAGTATCAAGAGGTATCAAGGGAAATCAGTATTCAACCAAGGGTCCTAACCTCCCACTGAAACTGAATAAAAAATGAAAAGCTCAGACATTTTACAGACAGATGAACTTTTATTCCGTGCATTAGAATTAATTTGCTGTTAACACAGTCCGTCTGGTTATTTAGAATAAAATAGTGGCTTGCTTGCCATCTTTGTGGTAAGAATTTTACCAGTAAATTGTAGTGAGAAATTAACTGAGCCCACAGACCAAAGTCTAATTGCAGGAGATGTTGCAAAATGGAGTGTGTACATTAAACAAAGCTTTGAAATTAACAGAAAAACTGTCATTGAATTCAACTGGATAGGTTGTCCTTAGATGATAATGACTGCTCTTGCAAACCTTCAATACATGTTATTGTCAGGAAGATACAGTAGTAATTCTCTGTTTACTGTATTTCAGAGTTCAAAGTTTCATATTAAATCTGCTCAGAAAGTTGAGATACCTTCTTGTTCAAAACCATCAGATTCTAAATATATCGTAACCAGGAGATGCAGGCCATATTTATAGCTGATTATACTGCTGGTGGTGTTTTTACAGTTTTTTAAAAGAAATGTTTTTGATGATTTGTATCAGGCAGAAAGATGTACTGCAGGATAACATTTTTACAGTGGGTAAAGGATGCATTAGTGCTAAACGATGAACAAACAATTAGATCATCAGATAAGACAAAAGCAGAAGTAGGTGGACTGGGGAGAAGAGGAGGAATGTAGTCAGCTATTTGCCAGTCACCTTGGAAATGGGATACAGGATTTTTTTTTGATCATGGATCATTGACCAGAAGTCCGTGCATCAGTGTTTGTTTAGCAAAGCCAAAGTATGCTTTAATGTGCATTGTTTTCTTTTCTTTGGAATGTGAAAGTTTTTATTTTTTTTTTTTTTCCTTGTACCAGAAAATTCTAGTTAGTATTTCCAGAAGACAAAATATATGTTACATTAATATATTATGTATTGGTTTCCTGATGCTGATTCTTGACAGTACAAAGAGGAATGTAACCTAGTTGTCTGAGACAGGAAGATACTTTAATTCTAATCAAAATCTTTTAGGCTATATGTCAGTGGTAATAAAAAATAAATTTGCAAAGTACTTTTTTGAGGGGAATATACATTTTCCCATTTTCTAATTTTTTGTACAGATGCACACATATATACAGACACGTATGTGTATATATATGCATACAAGGTTATAGCTATTTTAGGGATTTGACAAAATGTTTAACCACTATTTTTACAGATAGTGCTAATGATTATATACCTTACTGTAGTGTAGTTGTTCCCTGTACCTCAGGAGGCTTTTCAGGAGTGCCTCAGAGCTTTACATTGCAGTATTTTTATCACTGAAGTGTTACATTCAGTGTAGGTATATGTCTGTGTACGTAATGAAAAAGAGACAGAGAAAGAATGTAAAATGGATTTTAGTGTGCCTTTGTGAAAAAAAACATTAAGTTTATGCAACTGAAAAACAGTGTTTTACAGAGGATATTATTCTGCATGATTCATAGATGGTCTATAGTTCTGCCTATCAAACAACCAAGAAAATACTGGTTTCCAACTTACCGTTCATCTTTCTTTGAGAATCAAGACATTTTTTCATAAACCTGAGAGAAACTTAGGTGAGGTTATGCATGTTCAGCTCAATTCAAAGGTAAATTCAGTTTCACTAGGTATTTCTCATAAAAAGATTCTGAACAAATTTAATGTATCTTAAAGGGATCACACTTGCTAAGAATGAGTAAAATAAAATTTACAGTAAGCTAAGTGCGTGTTATGTTCTCTCACTTTTTGTCATTACTCTAGGTTTCATCCTCTTTCTATCTTGCTTGGCAGAGTTATAGTGTGAGGATATGCTTTTATGAAACATTTTTATATAACTGTGAGTATTGATTGAAATAGGGTCTTACTTTTTGTCAAAGGATATTTCAAAATCCCTTATGCAAGGCAAGAGGCAGTGAAGAAAGCTTTATTGGCATGTTAACTGATTTGGAAGATTGAGAGAGATCATCAAGGTACATGGAGCTGTAAGAATTGTTGAATCAATGTTACAGTATTTTGTTGTTCACAGATAAAAGCTGAGTCACTCAAGCCTGACAGAAAAAGCTCCTGGCAAAGCTGGGTGTCGAATACTTCATCAAGTCTCATGGGTTCTGGGAAATAAAAATAGATCAGTGAAATAAGGGCCAAGTCCCAGTTTTGCAAAACTATATATAGGAATTAGGATGGTAAAAAAAGTAACAATACTTGAATTGGGATGGTAGAATAAATAACAATACTTGATTAGAAAGTCTTCCTGTTTTTAGATTAATTTCTGGGCAGGATTTTTGAGATTCGAACGATGATTAAGCTTATAAATGCTTAAACAAGTAGTTTTTAACCTTTCTGCCTATGAGTATCACTTCTTAATAGCTGGTTATAAACAGTTCCATTCCCATTCACTAGCAAATGAATTGGCTGTCCTTCCTATTTGTTATCATAGACCTTCCTGACTTCTCATTCACTGCCAGGAAGCTACCCTTTCTTCCCATTGTTGCTTGTTCAGACAGTCTTCTGCACATGATTATTCAGACTAGTTTCTTACCCTTCTCCCAAGGGCACGTATGGAGTTGTGAACCCGCTCCCTTGTCATTTGCTTTTACAGGGACCACCTCTGCCTCCGTCTAGTATTTCACGTAATCCTTGTTAGAGCTAACATAACTGCTAACATGAAAACTAGTCAGAGATGCAAGTTTAATGTATTTATAGCTTGAAATGATTAGAGATCATCATGTTCCTGAACAGAAATTCTGAATATTGTGAACATGGATGGCAGAACTGAGATGACAGGATCTCCCATGCTGCTGTTGTCATATTTTAGTTGAATTCAAGTGTGAAATAATATTACTGTGGTTACAGACATATTTATTTATCCTGGTTATTTTTAATGTGTTTTAATTTTCAAGAGCTTGTTTAGCTTCTCAGTGTATATCATTATTCCTCTATAACACAGCTGGACTTCAATAGTAAATTAAAATAAAGTGTTTATATGTTTATAAGTAAATAACCATCTTTCCTACCACAAGAGAGCATTATAATCTTCAGAGAGTGTAAGGCAGAAGGAACTCAGAAAAATCTAAAAGTTATGGCAGATTTTTCTATGTAAAATATAAAAATATCTTCTTTCCTTCAACGGGCAGTTTTTGCATGTTTTAACTACTCAGTAACTACTAAACTGAAGTCCTTCAGCTTCATTTTGGTCAGTGTTTTATAGCAACTGATGTGTGGCTTGACAGTCTTTTAGATTTGAGAACCAGGATTTTTCTATAATAGTTTTAATCAATTCTTTAAAACTGCTTAGCTCATCTTTACTGGATTTTTGAGCCCCTTGCAGTAGATGTTGTCTAAATGTGGAACTGGAAGGTGAAGACATCATCAGGCACAACGATGTAACTCAGAAATACTACAAGAAGGAGCAGAAATAATGTGGAGGCTTCTGTGAAGGGCTCTGATGTGCAGCTATGCTGCTGACGTCTGCCTAGGATTGGGAAAGGGCAAAATGGTATTCCCTAGGAAGCCTGCAGTTGAGGAAACCCAAATTTGTACCACAGCTTGGCTGCACAATTTAGGACCATATTTTGCAAACAAAAACAGACTACGTCTGATGACAAGTAAATCTCTGTAACTGCATGTAATGGAAATCTGAGGAGCCTCATCACCAGCTACTTCAGTCTGTTTATCTGTTTCTCTTGTACTGAATTACTTGCTAATGTAGAGATATCTGTGGGGGACAACTCAGATCCCGTTAGGCTAAGATCATAGCTGCAGCTGCTGACCTAATCTGGAGATAAAAAATAATAATAAAAAAAGAAGTCTTTTTCATGTATTTCCCCTAAGATTCTAGACTACATATACAACTTTTATTTCACTGATGAATTGTATACTTCTTTTATATTCTGATATGTATATTCAAGACACAAATTCATTTTTTATCTAGCATACTGTATCGTTCATGTCATCTTTTGCTGAGATACTTAAAGCTTTGGAATAGGTACCCACATACTGGAAATTGGTAAATGAAAAAAAAAATAGACCATTCTATAAGGTAGCAGAGCAATTTAACAGAATGCTACATGCAGCTCTTGACACTAATATTAGAAAGTGGTAAATAAAATTCGTAATTTGGGGGGGAAGTAAGAACATAGGTGAAAACTCCTAATTAGAGAAAACTCAATATTAAAAATGCAAAAGAAAAAAAATCCTGGTTGATTGAAGTAAAAATTGTTGTAAAAAAAAAAAAAAGTTGAAAAAAATCTATTATCATGAAATTACATTGTGTAAGAAAAGAAAAATAGTCTGATTAGGGTGACCTAATAACAAAATTTTTGAAAACAGAAGCGGAAGCTTCCATCACTTGGAGAATATGTTTCTCTAGTAGCCATAGTTGCCATGGTCACAGCCCACAAACACAACCATGTGCTTCCAAAGGAAATTAATGCTTTAATTCTTTACTGGAAAGAGGGAATTTACTTTGTTCTGACACCAAGACAATTCTTATGCTCCACTTTTCCATGTGACTCCCCCATGTTAATTCAGGTTTGCACAATTCCTCTCAAGAGACTATATCTGATTTTAGAGAAACTAAACAAAGTTAGAAAAAATATAGTCGAATGTTTGATCATATTCAGCTTAAAAACAAATCTTGAAATCCTGATTTTCCATTAAATTAATTAACTTTAGCGGAGCCAGGTTTTAAGTTTGTGGCTAATATTTACAGGTAATAGCTAGTTAAAAAAAAAAAAAGTCATTTACTGGTTTTAACTGTATGCAAAGTACTTTATTTCCTTTTGTTGTTTTTGTAGTTATATATGGGAAAATAGTGCCAAATTCATTAGCTGTTTTTGTTCCAGCCAGTATTCTTTCACACTTTCCAATCTATAGTGAGCTAGAGACAGGTTTCTTCCCAGGGATTTGCTGTCATCCTGTTCGTGGTTTAAGTAATCTGAGTTACGTTTGACTTATATTTCTAAATGACACTTAGAGAACTTTAGTCTTTTGAAAGCTGTGTATTGCAATGACTACTCCATGCACTTTACAATGTATCAGCCTTGTTTCCTCTAAATATTCTCCTAAATGAAAAACTATAGCTTAACACTTTTCAGAGAAACAAAGGTCCTGGAGAAATACGAAAAACATATATTGCCATTTCCAGTCATTTTTGTATTCTTCATTATTGTGCTTAATCATTTAGTTTGGTATTTATTTTGTTTCTTGCCTCATAAATGTCAGCTTGACAACAATAATAATCTGGACTTTCTGCTTTTAAATTGCACTTACATCCTTTACCGTTGGTTCTGCCCTTCATTTTATTTGCTATAATGTCATCTTTTTCCATTTTTGTATATTTTGGTTTCTCTTACTGCGGAAGGTCTGACAACTTTGCTGCTTATACATACAATCGTAGGCAGTGTCATTAGTGAGCAGGAGAAAGTTGCATTCCAAATCAAAGCTATAAATAATTATGATTACCTTTGCTACTTTGTTATGACTATTAATTTGTCACGGTTAAGACAAGATTGCCGACAAGATTAGTTATGATAGTAGGGCAAAATATTTCTTACCTCCTTCTCCAACTCATCAGGCCATGAGCACATGAACTTTTTACAATGGAAAAGGAATCAGCAAAGCTAAGCCATGTAAAAGAAAGGAAGTTTTGCTACCAGTAAGAACTGGTAGGAAGTTACTGCATTGTTTGATGAGATGAGCTGTAGATACGAGGAAGTTGTGTCTCAGAAATTTTCTCTTTGCATTGCAAACACAATGACTCATAAGCAGAGAAAAATTGAAGGCAAGTAGAACCCTGCAAGAGCTGTACCTGAGGCAGTTATTGAGTAGTGTGGCAGAAATTAAAAAAAAAAAAAAGGTAAAAAGGTGGGGGTGAGGAGCCTTGTAAGCTAATTCAAGAATATAGAGTCGAGGTATATATAGAGACAAGGTATTGCACAATATGTCCAAATGTTAAGTATCAGGAAAGAAGAATGAGTTCTATTTTTTTTTAGTGGAAATTTGTTTCTATTGAGACAGAAAAGTAGATATTATTAAACCAGCACTCACCAAATCACAAAGTGGTTGAGTCTGGCAGGGAGCTCAGGCAGGGCCACTCAGAGCAGGGTGCCCAGTACCACGTCCAGGGGGCTTTTGGAGATCCTCAAGGAGGGAGACCCCACAGCCTCTGTGGGCAGCCTGTGCCAGTGCTTGGTCACCCGCACAGTAAATCCGTGCTCCTGGTGTTCAGACGTGAGCACAGGAGCATGTGTCCCATGTTTCAGTCTGTGCCCATTGCCTCTCGTCCTGTCACTGGGCACCTCTGAAAAGAGCCTGTCTCTGCCCTCTTTGCACTGTCCCTTCAAGTATTTATATACATTGCTAAGATCTCCTCTGAACCTTCTTTTCTCTGGGCAAAGAGAAGTCCCAGCAAATGTTTGTATTTAGGCTTAATTTTTCAAAATATCTTCATTTATGTTTTACAGTTTAAGTCTAATTTTGTTGTTTCCAACAGGTTTTTCCCAACCTTTCTTTCTTCCATTTTTTTTTATTTCTTTGCCCTTATTGGTGTTTGTAGCAGCTCCTAATTTGCTATCATCTGGAAATTTAATTAAATTGCTATTTGACTTTTCCTTCAGATCATTAACAAAGCTGATAAATGAGGACAGGCAACTTCACTACATTGTCTTGTGACACTTTCTATAATCTTCTAGCAAATTTCCAAAATACGTAGCAGTATCCATAATCTCTTTCTGCAGAAAGATTTTAGAAGTTTAGCAAATGCTTAGCTGAACTTTGCTTATTTATTTTATAACCTTTGCCCACTGCAAATGCTAAAATAAAGGTAAAAATTTAAACAGTGAAGAGGATCATGTGTATCTAAAGTGTAGTGATATAATTTGTGTGTATGTGTGGAAATATTTCAGAATAATAGCCAGGTACAGTAAATCAAAAGCTCTGCAGTAGTTTTCTAATACTTAATTCTATTCCCATCTTTAGATTAAGCACAGGAAAGTGTTTCCAGCACCTCTGAGTTCGCAGAGGGCATGGGAGCATTCCAAATCCATTGGCAATCAACACTATACATGAGTGAGCATGCTTCAACAGAGACAGACAATAGCCAGAGGCAGGGTGGCTTCTTTGAAATAGAGAATACTGGATGTTCCAGGAGAAGGACAATCTTGTAGCAGATGATTTAATGAAATAGCATTGAAGGTTCGGTAAGAGAAGAAGGGTGTTGTTCAGTAGGTGATGGACTTAGAGCGCTTGGATTTACTAACATGTAGTCCTTAACCCTTCCCGGCTATAAAATCTTCTTGTGATGAATGTGCATGTACATGTTAGTTCTTGCAGTTTCCAAAAGTTACCTCTGCCATCCAGTCAAATTTTTACCTTACTAGATACGGAAAAAAAAATAAATGTAATAATTGTTTTAAAATATAGATGATTCTTCTCTCTGGTTTTGGTATTAGTTTCCTTTATGTCTTTCTCTTAAAAATTCAAGAGGCATATTTTCTTAATGTCCTAGCTACAAAAATTGAACTACAATACAACCCTCTTGTCTAGCACTATTTGACTCTACTACTACTCTGCTTTGTCTGTTCCTTCTAAGCTCTAATCAAGCCCGATTTATTTGGTTTCTTTCTTATTCCTGTATATTATTTCATGAATATGTAGCCTCTTGTACCTTAGTTATGCTAAATGCGTTGTATCTTTTTACTGTGATTATTAGCTTTTCATTTTTTAACTTCATTAAATAAATTGTCTTGGGCTCTAATGCCTATATAATATTCAGTCAACTAAAAACATGAACTTTAGTCCAGATTCATATGTTACTTCTGAAATCTTAATCCATACTTGTCTGCTGGTAGGAGCAGACACATTTCAGTTATATGAATGCATTAGAGCTAACAGATTAATCCACAATATAACATTGTTGGTGTTAGCTGTTGAAAGAGCGCTAGTGGCTAAACTTTTTGCCTGCTGTGATGGCTTGACCTTGCCTGGCTGCTAGATGCCCACGCAGTTGCTCTCTCAGCCTCCCTTCTTAGCAGGACAGGGAGAAAATATGATGAAAAAAAAACCATGGGTCAAGCAAGATAAGGACAGGGAGACCACTCACCAATTACTGCCACAGGCAAATCACCTTGGGGAAGACTAATTTAATTTATTGCTAATTAATAACAGAGTAGGATGGTGAGAAGTAAAAGCAAACTGAAAAAAAACCTTTTCTACCCTCTTCTTAACAGGATCAACTTCACTTCCCACTCTTCTGCCTCCTTCCCAATAAGCAGAACAGGGGGATGGGAAATGGGACTTGAGGTCAGTTCATAAAACTTAGGCTTTCCTGCTCCTCTCTCACATTATTCCCTGCTTCAGTGTGGATCTATACCACAGGTTGCAGTCCTTCAGGAGCAAGCTGCTCCAGCACGGGTCCCCCACGGGTGGGCGGCAGCTCCCCCCAGACCCCCTGCTCCTGCGTGGGCTCCTCTCCACGGGCTGCAGCTCCGGCCCGGGGCCTGCTCCTGCGGGGGCTCTCCGTGGGCCGCAGCCTCCTCCAGGCCACATCCACCTGCTCCACCGGGGGCTCCTCCACGGGGGGGCTGCAGCGTGGAGATCTGCTCCGTGTGGGACCCATGGGCTGCAGGGAAGTCTCTTCCTTGGCACCTGGAGCACCTTCTCCCCCTCATCTCCACTTACCTTGGTGCCTGCAGGGCTGTTTCTCTCACATTTTGTCATTCCTCTATCGTAGCTGCTGTTGAACAGCATTTCTTAGCCTTTCTTAAGTCTGTTGCCATGGAGGCACAACCAGCATTGCTTACAGGCTCAGCTTTGGCCAGCAGTGGGTCCATTTTGCAGCTGGCTGAAAGAGGCACTGTCTAACCACAAGTGGGACAGCTCCTTGTCTCTCATCACAGAGGCCACCCCTGTAGCCCCTACTGCTACCAAAACCTTGCCATATAAACCCAGCACACCTGCCTCAGGTGAAGCTTTTAAATTTTAAAATACCTTCTTTTTCATTGAGACCTGAAAAGCTCTGCAGATACTATTGTGCTCATTTGTCTTAATCTAGTGAAAAAGATGAAAAGACAGATACTAACCTGTATTATAATTATGCTTCTGAATTTTATGGTTCCTTGGGTGCTTGTGATGTTTTTCGTTGACTTCTCATGCTCTACTTTCCATTATTAGTGTTAAATTGTTTTAAACTACATGCAATGTATAATATTAACATTAGAAAAAAATGTTAAACAGAAAGAAAATTTGATCTTCTAAAAAGCTTATTCATTAAATCAGTGCTAAAAATTACACAACTTTTGACATTTTCTTTAAATGCAGCCTACAAGCTTTTCTATCAGTGATGTATGATAGACAACAGAGATAGTTTGTCTCTTCAGGTATTATCAAGTTTGTGAACAAGTTAAACCAGTATTTAATGCCTCTGTATAGAGAAATCGATAATAAGTTGACATTGTGCTACAGAATAGAATATGTAAAACATTCAAAACTTAATTCAGAATTAAGAACTGAGAAGCCCTCCTTGTATAAAAGGGCAAGGACAGTTACTGCAGCAAGTTTTGTACCATCAAGTAGGTTGATGAACTCCATGATATTATTACATAAAGAATGTATATAATGCATATAATCATATGCTCTGCTGTCGTGTTTCATCTTCGTTGCTTCTATGAATGATATGGTACATATGGAAACTTTTACTTGAATATGGTGTTTGCTTACTGGGAACAACTCAATCTATTTGTACATCTGATTTTGGAAATGGAAGATGTCTCTGTGAATTTGAGTTGCAACTTTCTTGAGCAAAGAATGAAAACTTCTGATCCATCTTGGATAATTATCCATCTTAGATACTTAAAGAGTTATCCATCTTGGCTGATTACTTTCTGGACACTTAATTTTCTGTATAATTCAGTTGAATATCAAATAGGTTTTTGAGGAATATTAAAAATGTTATGAGAATCATAAACTTATCCATGTTTTTGATTAAAGGTAAGGATGAGGAAAAGGCAGAGTCATTTAATGGTTTTTGGTTTTTTGTTTGTTTCATTGTTTTTTGCCTCAATTTTTAATCACAATGACAGATCTTGGGCTGCCCAGTTGTCAGAGTTGGAAGGACCACAACTAGGGGAGCAGTGACTTCTCATCTGTGGTAACAAAAATTATAAGCTGAGATTGTATCAGCTGGGTGTTTGTAAGACCATGGGGCCTGATGGGATTCACCTCAGAGTACTGAAGAAGTCAGCAGATGTTATAGCTGGACCCCTTTCAATAACCCACCAAAGATCTTGGGAATCTGAGGTCTCCCCACTGACAGGAAGTTAGCCAGCGTAACACCGATCTACCAGAAGGTCATTAGAAAAGACATAGGAAACTACAGACTTTTTGAGTCTAATCTCAAGGGGGAGGTCTTGCAAAGGGACCTAGATACACTGGACATTCATTGGTGGCATGAAGTTTAACAATGTAAATGCTGGGAGCTGCCCCTGGGGCAGAGCGCTGCCAGACACAGGAACAAGCTGGGAGTTGAGTGGCTGGAGAGCAGCTCAGCAGAAAGGGACCTGTGGGTGCTAGTGACAGCAGGCTCAGCATGGCCAGCATCGTGCTCTGGCAGCCAAGAGGGCAAACTGCATTGTGGGGTGCATAAATACAGCATCACCAGCCAGTCAAAAGTGGTGATGCTCCCACTGTATTTAGCATTGGTACGGCCTCACCTTGAATATTGTGTGCAGCTCTGGGCTTCACAGTATAAATCATAAAATCACAGAATGGCTTCATTTGGAAAGGACCTTAAAGATCACCCAGTTCCAACCCCCTGCAATGGGCAGGGACACCTCTCATTAGACCAGGTTGCTCAGGGCCTCATCCAACCTGGCCTTGAACACCTCCAGGGATGGGGCATCCACAGCCTCTCTGGGCAACCTGTTCCAGTGCCTCACACCCTCCGAGTGGAGAATTTCCTCCAAACCTCTAATCTAAATCTCCCCTCTTTTAGTTTAAAGCCATTCCCCCTTGTCCTGTCATTATCTGATTGAGCAAAAAGTTGCTGTCTTATCTTTTATATAAGCCCTCTTCAAGTACTGAAAAGCTGCAGTGAGGTCACCCTGCAGCCTTCCCTTCTGCAGGCTGAACAGCCCCAGTTCTCTCAGCCTTTCTTCATAGGAGAGGTGCTCCTCTGGACCTGCTCTAGCAGATCCAGATTCTTGTGCTGGGGGCCCCAGACCTTGATGCAGCACTCCAAGTGGGGCCTCACAAGGGCAGAGCAGAGGGGGACAATCACCACCCTTGACCTGCTGGCCACCCCTCTGTTGATGCAGCCCAGGATGCAGTTGACCTTCTGGAAAGCAAGTGTGCATTGCTGGCTTCTGTTGAGAGGACAATAAATATGATTGTAAGACACTTTGAAGCATCCAGAGAAGGGCAACAAAACTGGTAAAAGGGCTGGAAAGTATGTCCTGGGAGGAGAGGCTGAGGACAGTTGTCTGGTCTGGAGAAAAGAAGGCCAAGAGGCAACCTTATGGCTCTCTGCAACTTCCTGAGGAAGGGAAGGGGAGAAGGAGGTGCAGGCCTCTGCTTCCTGGTAACTGATGACAGGACTCATGAGAACGACACAAAGCTATGCCAGAAGAAGTTCAGACTGTACATTAGGAAAAATGACTTTACCATGAGAGTGGTCAAACACTGGAACAGGCTTCCTAGTTGGTGATTGATGCCCCATACCTGTCAGTGTTCGAGAGGCTCTTAGTCAATGCCTTCATTAATGTGCTTCAGCTTTTGGTTAGCCCTGAAGTGGTGAGGCAGTTGGACTTAATGATCTTTGTAGGTCCCTTCCAACTGAACTGTTCCATCCTATTTGTACCTACTGTACTCTAACGTTCTTTCAAGACTGTAGGAATGGTTGCATGGGATCCAGTAGTGGTATTTCTGTGTGTGCTGCTGTTGGGGATTTCTGGAATGTGTTTTCCAGTTTTCAGTTGCCCTAATAATATAGGATTTCCATAAAGTTACTTATCATCCAGTGCTAGCACTATCCAGATTCTTAGTTTTTGTTAAGACTATCACTAGAATTGTTTTTTGTAACTTTTTTTCTAGAATTGGATTCTCATAGTCTAACCCATAACTTTTTCAGAAGTAAGGAAGCTAGATAGTTTATTGTACAGTTGTCCAAACTTAATTTGTAAAGGCCTTAATTTGTAAAGGTTATGTAGATCTTTGGTTCTCCTTTGGGGACGACTACCTGTAAGTTTAGCATTACTTTAAAATTGTAGGGAGCACTTATGTACCCACTTAAGTTGTTCATGTTGGACAAAGATAAGGTAAGTTTTCCTGAGTAACAGAAGAAAAAAAATGAGATAAAAAATAAATTGAATTGCAAACCATTGTTTCAAGAGATAAATGAAGTATAAGGGGGGGAAAAAATGACATTAGACATTCATAAGTCTTACATTTTGCTCAGCTCATTACATGCAATCAGAATTGCACAGGAAGAAAGGGTTATAAAAATCTAAAAATCTACAGGGACATCAATGCAAAGAAGATTATTATAGACTAAAATGACTATGATTCTGTATTCATCAAAATAATTGTTCAGAAAAGTACAAATAATAACTATTATGTTCTAAAAAAAAGTTGAGAAACAAGGCTGATGAAAAACATGTAGATGCTGCTGATAGGAATGTTTCTGTTCTAAAAGCAGACATTCCTCAGAAAGAGGAAAAAGGTGGGAGGAATAGATTATGTATTGATTTATTGTTTCATTTCTGTCTTTATAGTCTACTAGTTCTATGGTATTTGGTTCTCTTCAGGGGAACTCATTGTCTACCATGCCCATCTTTCCCTCTTTCAAAATAGTTGGTATGGAAACCTTGTCATACTAGGAAAATGGAGGATACCCAATAACTTTCCTGAGTGAATTTCAAAGAAGGTAAAAGTTTTGTAATGCGTCAGTTTGTATAGTCACATCTCTGAGCTGCAAACAGCAAATTTCCATTACTTTATTTTCCTCCATTATTACCTCTTTAGTGGGCAGGTGCCCCATATTGTGTGGTAGGAACCTGGGATGCATCCCAGGTAAAAATGTACCCAAAGCAGAAAGGGTGATCCTCAACTGCGTATTCATCCATACTTGCAGCATCTTTAAAACACGTAGCACCGCCTCCCAATATCTACTGAGCATATTTTATATTTCAATATAGCTTTGTTATTTTGTAGAAATCTGATATTTAGGAATAGTTTCTTTTGCATTCCATCAATTTCTAGTTAAGCCATGCATTAATTTTAATGTTTAAGGTTTATTGGCTGTTATTTTTTTTCCTGTTTTCTTTGGCCTTTATTACTTAAAGTTTGTCTTTTGATTAAAGTGAACTTGGTAAGCTTCATTCACAGATGGATGTTCACCAAGATGTTAGAAATTGTTTTATCTGATAGCTCTAACCGCCGTGACTATGAGAGTGAGCAGGGCAGTGCGGGTTCTGTAGAAAAAGTCCATTTTTAGATACAAGCCAGTTATTGTGGTGTTGTTCAGCTACTGGATACAGTTATTTGTGGTTTGGTTTCTAACTTTTTTTTTTCTCTTTTAAGCTGTTTTTCCAAATTTTTAAGTCTCTTACCTGCAAGTTGCAAAATACTTCAGAGAAAGTAATTGAATGTCACTTACTGCTGTGAGGTGGAAAAATCTACCTATTTTGTAGTTGAGAAAAGCTGGGCAATATTGAAAACTCTGGATAGTAAGCAGAACACTAGACATTATTAAGAACTCACTGCTGCATCTAACTTGGGTCTTCTCTGTTTTCCTAGCCCTGTTCTTCTCTGAGAATGAAGGTGGACTTGTATTATATGAGGAACGGAGAGAAGTGATTATTATTATTAAAACTTGTACTGGGTCTGGCTGGGATGGAGTTAACTTTCCCTGCAGTGCTGTGCTCTGCACTTGTAGCTAGAACAGCATTGGTATCACACCAGTGTTTTGTCTATTGCTGAATAGTGCTGACAAAGCATTGGCTCTCTACAGCTACTTGAAAGGAAGGCGTGGGGAGCTGGGGGTTGGCCTCTTCTCACAGATAACTAGCGATAGGACAAGAGGGAATGGCCTCAAGTTGCGCCAGAGGAAGTTCAGGTTGGAAATTAGGAGACATTTCTTCTCATAAAAGAGTGTTCAGGCATTGGAACGGGTTTCTCAGGGAAGTGGTGAAGTCATCGTCCCTGGGGGTATTTAAGGACAGGTTTGACCTGGTGCTTAGGGACGTGGTGTAGTGGGTAACATTGGTAGTAGGGTGATGGTTGGACCAGATGATCTTGGAGGTCTCTTCCAACCTGAATGATTCTATGACCGTATTATCATGGCTCCCTCTAACTGCCCAAGCCGGTTGCCTGGGGGTGGGCAAGACATGCGGGTGCCAAAGCAGCTGACCTAAACCGACCTAAGGGATATTATGTGCCATATGGTGTCACACTCAGCAATAAAAGGGAAGGAAGGGGAAGGAGGGGGTGGGGACTCCCATTTTGAAGACGTCTGTCCTCCCAAACAATCGCTACTCGTATTGATGCCCTGATTCCTAGGACATGGCCAAACATTGCTCATTGATGGGAAGTAGAGAGTAATTATTTTTCACTTTCTCTTTGCTTCCACAAGGCCTTTGCTTCTTGTTTCCCCCTTCCTTTTCCCTTTAATTAAATTATCCTTATCTCAACCCATGAGCCTTTTTTTTTTCTTTCCAGCCTACACTCTCCGAGTGAGAGAGCGATTGTGGTGGAGTTTGGCTGCCCAGCAGGGTAAAACCACCACACAGCTCATCACTGTTTTCTTAGAATTCTCCAGTGTTCATAGTGATATGTGAACTAATGTGGAGAAATCAATAATACAAAGTGTAAAAGGGGGAGGACAGCATAGAACACGTACGAGGTGTTTCTGACCTTCTAATACTTTTCCAGTCTGTTATTAAGACACATAATTTTGACTGTGTTCATATATAGCAAAAGGAGCACCATGTGAGCATCAAGACAGTTTTGAAATAGGTATATTTTGACTTAGTTGGCTAGCAACCACTGAACACTACCTAATGTGGTTGAAGGAGAGGTAGTGTCTATGGTCCACAAAGAAATTGCAGTTTCACTTTTAGACCTGCCACTCCTTCTTTTTTGATCAGGTAATAGACTATTTTGGTTGAATTAAATGTGCAGAGGGGATAAACTGATCCTGTTCACTAATTAATTACTTGTTTTTGTCACCTAGGAGTGTTTTAACTGCATGATCCAGGGAGGGGCTATAAAATGGCTAATTAGTTCGGTGAGGCAGTCTGTCCTGCTGCTTTAGTAATGAGTTTACACTTTTGTTTTGTTTTAATTGATGGAATTCCATTCAAATACTAGGTATTACTTTCAGTGTATTTCCTCTGGGGGGCGGGGGAAGGGGAGCAGAGTCCTTAGAGAAAAGCTTATGTGGTTTATTTCTTCACTGACAGACATGAATCCAGATGGTAACAACTCCCAGCACAGAGGAATTGCCTCTACTTCCTCTTTAACTTGCTATTGAATTTTTAGCAAAAGGCTTATATGATCTCTCTCTCGCAGATTCAGCATATTCAACCCATGTTAGTGATTTGTAGTCAGTGCCCTGTTTGCATTTAGAGGAACTGCTTAAAACTCAGATCTCCAATTTACATATTAATTTTTATTCTTTAGTAGTTGGAGGGAAGGCATTTGTTTCTAATAGCAATAGGAACTTGCATAATCATGGTATTAAATAGTGAGAGTCATAGCTTCTCTTGTAGAAACGAACTTGTTCTATAGAGGCTCAGTGTAATTTGTTCCCAATTTGTACACCTTTCACAATGTAAAATAAGGAATATTTGCTGATTTTCTATGTTAAAGAAGATATATATTGAATTTATGGAATTACTGAAGCAAGTAGAAAGTGCTGCATGAGAAGAAAAGCAATGCCCCATGTAGAGAGAGACACCTAATGCAATTATATCTGCACTGTTTCAGGATGTTTGCTTTAGGTATCATTATAGAGAAGAAAGAAAACAAATAGAACATACTCACTTTCTTTATGTATGTGTTTTTTTAATGACTGTCTAGAAAGTTAGATGAATTACTACAGATATTTAACATTGAAGTTATCTGTAATAGTGTGTAATAGTGACTCTTCACAGTTGTTTTCTGTTATCAGCTCTCTATGTATACAGTTTTCAAGCAAATGCTTGAAATGTCATCTATCGTATATACTGACTCTTGAATGAAACCCTATTCTGTGTACTTCATATGGAAGGTTAAGATGCAAAGGGTATTTGATGAGCACCATAACAGTATTATGCTAGAGCTGTTTCCTTTTATCCGTAGCAAATTTACATGAATTAGAATCCTGGTAAGTGGAAGAAAATTAAAGCTGTAACTTACTAATTTAAAGCAATGGAAGTAATACTTTCTGATATCCTGACTTATTTCGGATTATAGCTATAAATTCTGTAATAAATCATAGTGGCCATAGTGCAATTTTGGTTATTTTGTCTTGTTTCTGGGCTGAAAAATATGAATATCATCTTAAAGGAGACCGTCAGATACGAGGAGAAGCAATGAAGAAGCTGTATGCAATATGTCAAAAAATCACAGCAACCCCTCAGAATAAAAAAGGAAAGCATGAGGTAGCTAATGTAATAATGTTTTTTAAGATGCTTTTAAAAATGCAAATACAACAAATTACTGAGGATACGAAGCAGATGTAAAATGACAGCAAAAATGCTAACAAGATACCCTAATTTTGAGGGCATTTATAAGCCTTAGGAATGAAATAGCAAATGTTAAACAAATAGACAGTGTGAAGACATTACAAGTAAGAGAACAGGGAAAAAAGATACTGAAAAATACATTTACAGTAGATGAAATTGCAGAAACTGAAGTGGCTGAAGGTGAAGCACTGAGAATGACACTGTACTCATGCTGCTTCACCCCACTGAATGGCAAGTTATTAAAAGTGCAAAGTAAAAGAACTTTTGGTGGGATTTAGCATGATTTAAATATTACTGTATCTGCTAGACATTGCTAGTTTTTATGTACTCCAAGAAACAACTCCTCACAAGAATAAGAAAAGTAAGTGTCTGAGAGAAAGATTACTCTTGATAATTATGACTTGATCACCTCTGTGATGAAATGACATCTTGGTAGATAAAGGGAGAACAGTGAGTATTGCGCACCTAAACTTCGGTAGGGCTTTTGGCACAGCATTCCATTCGAACCTCATGGAGAAGCAGCTGAAATATGGGCTGGGTGGGCCAACAGCAAGGTGGACTGAAAACGTGCTGAGCAGCCAGGCCCGGAGGGAGTTGATCAGTGGTGCAGTCTCGCTGGAGGTCAGTAACAAGCAGAATATTCCAGGGGTCAATACTGAGTCCCATTTAACATCTTTGTCAATGATATCCATGATGCGTCAGCATGTTTGCAGATGACCCGAAACTGGGAGGAGTGCCCAATACACCAGAGGGCTGTGCTGCCACCAGAGGGACCCCAGCAGGCTGGAGACGTGGGCTGACAGGGACCTCATGCGAGTCAGCAAGGGGAAGGGCAAAGTCCCACACCTGGGGAGGAACAGCCCCAGTAGCGGGTTGGGAATGGTTAACTGGAAAGCAGCTCTGCAGAAAGGGCCCTGGGGGTCCTGGTGGGCACCGAGCTGAACAGGAGCCAGACCGCGCTTTTGTGGCAGAGAAGGCCAGCGGTGTCCTGGGTGGTGTCAGGCAAAGGGTTGGCGGCAGGGGGAGGGAGGTGCCCCCTCCCCTCTCCTCAGCACTGGTGAGGGAGGCCACACGTGGAGAGCTGTGTCCAGTTCTGGGATCCCCACTGCCAGAGGGACGTGGACATACTGGAAGGAATCCAGCGAGGGACCACAGAGGTGACTGAGGGGACTGGATCATCTCCTATGAAGAAAGACAGAGTGAGTCATGACTGTTCATCCTAGAGAAAAAATTCAGGAGGTAGTCTCAGGAGAGAATCATACAATGGCTTGGATTAGAAGGGATCTTGAAGATCATCCAGTTCCAACCCCCTGCCAAGGGCAGGGATGCCACCCACTAGATCAGGTTGCCCAGGGCCCCATCCAGCCTGACCTACTTTGAAGATCAGGATGTCATGTGGGGCCATGTCAAAGGCCTTACAGAAGCCCAGGTAGATGACATCGGTCAGTCGTCCCTTGTTGGCTGATGCAGTCACGCTATCACAGAAGATCACCAGACTAGTCAGGCATGATTTCCCCTTGGTGAAGCTGTGCTGGCTGTCTTGGATCACCTCCTTGTCTTGCATGTGCCTTAATATTGCTTCCAGGTGAATTCGTTCCATCATCTTCCCAGGCACAGAAGTGAGGCTCACCAGCATGTAATTCTCCGTGTCTTCCTTTCTACTCTTTTTAAAAATGGGAATGATGTTTCCCTTTTTCCATTCACCAGCGACTTCACCTGACTGCCCGGACTTCTCAAATAGGATGGAGAGAGGCTTGGCAACTCCATCAGCCAGTTCCCTCCGGACTCTGGGATGCCCGGCATTGAGCCCCATAGACGTGTACCTGTTCAGTTTCATCCAGTGGTCTTGAACTGGCTCTTCACTTAACAGTGAAAGGGATTTTGCTCCCCCTGCCCCTGCCTAGAGGTTCAGGGACTTGAGAGATGTGAGAAGGTTCACTGCCGGTGAAGACTGAGACAAAGAAGTAGTTGAGTACTCAGCCTTCTCCCTATCTGTTGTTACCAGTTCTTCCTTCTTGTTTATCAGAACGGGAACACTCTCCTTAGCCTTTCTTTTCTGAGCAATGTACCTGTAGAATCCTTTCTTTTTATTCTTTGCATCTCTTGCCAAGCTCATTTCCACCTGTGCCTTGGCTTTCCTGATCCCATCCCTGCACATGTGGGCAGCATCCCTGTACTCTTCCCAGGCCATGTGTCCCTGCTTCCACTGCCTGTGCATTTCCTTGTTACCCCTCAGTTTGACCAGCAGGCCTTGCTCAGCCATCCTGGTTTCCTACCTTCCCTGCTTGATTTCTTACACATGGGGATGGAGAGCTCTTGCACTCTAAGAAAAGTGTCCTTAAAGAGTTGCCAGCTCTGTTCAGCTCCTTTGTCCCTAAGGACAGTGTGCCAGGGGATCTCGTCCACTAGGTCTTTAAATAGCAGGAATTTCACTCTTTGGAAGTTCAGGGTCCTGACTTTGCTCCTTGCCAGGCCCATATTGCTTGAGATCACAAACTCAACCATGGCATGGTTGCTGCAGCCCACACTGCCTCTGTTCTTAACCTCTTTAATGAATTCATCCACACCGGTGAGCACCAGGTCCAGTAACGCTTCTCCTCTTGTTGGTTTGTCTAATACCTGGACAAGGACGTTATCCTCAACACGCTCCTGGAGTGCACATTTTATCAATGTGTAAAAATACCTGAAGGGAGGGTGCAAGAGGATGGACCTAGGCTCTTTTCAGTTGTGTCTGGTGCCAGGACAAGAGGCAGTGGGCATAAATTGAAACATGGGACATGTTCTCATGTTCATATCTGAACAGCAAGAGGATTGCTACAGCTGTGTGGTCCAATGATGCTTTGACGGAACCTTTGTCTGCAGAATCAAATGTTGAGTACATAAAAATACAAATGTTAAAGTATTTTCACAACCCACGATGTTTCAAACTAAGACAGTCATATATAGGCACCATAAAAATACCAGTTATCTTCCCTAGATGCTTATCCCGAGTGTTAAGTGGATAGTAGAGTTCATCTTTTCAATTAAATTTCAGTGATTCTATGATCAGGAAGTGCTTCTTTGCTATTCAGGTGGCAGGGCACTGGCAGAGGTTGACCAGAGATGTTGCAGAGCCTCCCTCCGTGGAGGTACTCCAAAGCCCCCTAGACATGGTCCTCAACCATTCTGTGATTACAAAGTCCCTTAAAAGACTAAGGTGAGAAAGGGAAAGAAAAAATTCACATCTAAAGTGTTTTCTAAATTAGTGGGAGAAAGAGCATACCTGACACGTGAGAAAGCAATAGAGCAAATCTACTTAAGTCAGAAGTAAACATATTAAGGGCTTAAAAGGCTTTATTAATGCAAATGATGTCTGAAAAGTAGTACATACTGTTACAGCTTCAGAAGTCTGGGAGTTTTAGCTGAGAGAAAAAAAAAAATGGTATTAATACTTGGAGACTCATAACCATTACTACTATATTTACTTTGCTCTTTGTAGTCTTACTAGTAAGTTACGTTTTATCTATCTTACAATGCATCCTTTTCTATCTTACTGTTAGTAACTAAATACTCACTATTTCATAAAATTGTACTGATGTTCTGTGGACAATATCAATGAGAATACTTCGCTATTTGATAGATGGGTAACTGAGACAAAAATAAAGAACCAGCAATTTGCCCAGAAAGATTGATGGTGGACTTGAGAGTGGTGTCCACCCGCGCAAGTTGTGGGCCATTAGCTAACCACTGGCCCTGATTCCTCTCTTGGTGCTCGTGTACAGGGTGGCAGATTGACTAGTATCATTCTGTGACCCACTGGCTGGTAACAGACAGTTTGAAAATCACTTTCCTGAAGCAAAACTGTTATACCTGTGTTTTTTTCAGAAGCTCTAGTGTTAATTTATGTACATGTATATCCAAAATGCAGTGTCACAAGCTCTACCAACTTTGTCAGATTCCAGTTTATATTCTTGGAAGTGTACTTGTAAATTCCTAGTAATGATGAAAAATGCTTCCTCTAAAATGCTGACTCTAAAAGAAATAGAAAACTGGCACATACAAACAGACAAAAACTATGTGAACTGAGTATAATCTTTGCATACAAGCAAAGATTGTGTATTATTTCTATGTATTTTCCCTAGTAATCAGACTTTTATATAAGGAATAAACCTAGAAAGAGCTCATTACTTAGGTTTTTCTAAATAACTTGTTTAAATACTAGGTCTGACTCAGGTAGGGAAGTGTTCTTGATTTTAATTAACTCCTTGAATTTTCTTTCAGATAGAACTTTTACTTATTTTACTGTTCTTTACTTATTACTTTTTCCACTGCTTATGTGCATCTGTCACAAAATTTAGACTAAATGGAGTAAAATGGCCAAAAAAAACCTCATAATTAAAGTATGATTGGAACTTCAGCTATAAATTCTTGAAGTTTCATGGTGATACATTTTACTTGAATATAAGCAATAATAATTTGATTTTGTTTTACAGACCTCTTACTTTCACTGAACAGTATCACATGCTAACATCAAACTATATACCATGGTGCATATTACACATTTATGCATATCTTCAGCTGGAAATGTTGATTTTAGATGTTTTTAAGTGGTACATCTTCTCTAGCTGCAAGAATAATTGCATGCAGCATCACACTCAAGAGGCATAAATGTTCTTATTGGCAGAAATGTTCTGTGAGTCAGCTACAGTTTAAATGTTTGGATCTATTTTAATAACTACCTTGAAACAAAGGCTCTGTCTACATAACACGTAATGCAGTGCAATATCAATATGGATCAAATGATCAAAGTAGTTGTAGACATAAAAACTTTATGTATATATGGATCAAGACTTCTACTTCAGACTAAATTCACTTTGGGCCTCTGTCCTGGATGTCACCACCATTCATAGTGTTTGAAGGTGTTTGTCAGCTTCAGATAGCTTTTCAGACCCTTCTTTCTGCTTTAGGTGTGGAGATAAATTTGATGCACACCTTGTTCATTGGACATCTTCCAAAAATAATGTAGTTTCCATGCGCCAGAATCTCTCTTCAAAACCAATGTGCATTAAATGCTCAGGGGATTCACTTCAAAACTGTACTACAGCTCCAATCCAAAGCATGAAAGCTAATGTAGTTATCGTGGAATATTAGCTGTTTAAGCTGAAAACAAATACTGTAAATTTAGTTTTAAAATACTTTGCCCATGAATTGTAGGTAGTGTTACAGATTTAATTTTATTGTTTTAACACTTTTTTTTTCTCCTAAAACTTCCATATTATTTTATTACATTAAGACTGGAATAACAGTACACAGTATGTACTATTTTAATACATTGTGAAATAATGTAATGCAATAAACATATACAATGTTAATAACATATTGTTTTCAAGTATTTTTATTCCAAATATATGCTGCAGAGAAGCCACAGTATGTCTTTCTTTTATCAGGTATTACTACAGGATGTCTCCTAAGCCAAAAAAGCATATTTGAGGTGAGGGAGGGAAAGGAACGTTGATGATTTTCAAAACTTCTTATCTATCACTGAACCAAAATTCCTTTTCCTATGATACTGAGTAGTTTTTTTGTTTGTTTATTTTTTTAATTGAAATGTTAATGATAATACAGGTAAGATAGAGGCAGTTCTCTGTTTCTCAATGTCTTTCATAATTATGGGAACAAATTTTAGGCAGATGCTTCAAATTATGTTTCATTTGGCATAAAATCTGATTTGTTAATACACAGGTTTATTTCTGTGAACTTCATGGGCAGTAGTGGTGGGCTGACCTTGGCTGGCTGCTGGATGCTCACCCAGCTGCCCTCTCACCCCACTTCTCAGCAGGACAGGGGGATGAAGTAAGATGACAAAGCCTGTGGATCAATTAAAGGACAGGGAGATCACCTACCAAATACCATCACAGGCAAAACATGCATGACTTGGGGAACATTAATTCAATTCATCGGCAAATAAATTAGGTTTGGATGGTGACAGACAAAGACAAAAACTAACATGCCTTTCCCCCTGACCTCCCCTTCTCCCAGGGCTCAACTTCACCCCTTCCTTCCTGATTCCTCTACCTCTCCCTTACCCAACAGGCACCAGAAGGGGATGGGGCATGGGGGCTGTGCTCAGTCCATCCGAGCTTTGCTCTGCTGCTCCTTCCTCCTCACGCTTTTCCCCTGCTCCTGTGTGGGGCCTTCCACAGGCTGCAGTCCTTCAGGAGATGCCCAGCTGCTCTGCCACGGTCTCTCCACGGGCCACAGGGGAACTTCTGCTGTGGCATCTGGAGTACCTCCTGCCCTCCTTCTGCACTGACCTTGGGGGCTGCAGGGATGTTTTTTTCACACTTGCTCCTCACTCCTCTCTCCCACATGCACCATTTTCCCCCTTTCTTAAACCCGTTTCCCCAAGGCACCACCATCTTGTCTGCGGGGCTCAGCTGTGCCCTGCGGTGAGGCCGCTGGAGCTGTCTGGAACCGGCTGTGTCTGCACAGGGCAGCCCCAGCCTCACCGCACGCAGCAGCCCTGCAGCCCCCTGCCAGCGCTGGGGAGCCACGATCAAGGCATTGATCAGGCACAACAGCCTCACCTGTGCTCATTTCATCACTGAAATGGTAACAGTGACATACTTGCTTTTACTGGCCAGTTCAGCTGTGGTAGAAATGATCTAATAATCCATTTCATGTTGTTGTTCACAGTTTCAGTGCTCTTAAGTATTTTCAAATTTGTAAAAATGTGGTGCTTTCTGTCTTGTTCTAACCTAGAGACCTGGCTGCAAGGAACTGCTTGGTAGGTGAAAACAACATATTGAAAATAAGCGATTTTGGAATGTCTCGTCAAGAAGATGATGGAGTATATTCATCATCAGGCTTAAAGCAGATTCCCATCAAGTGGACTGCCCCAGAAGCCCTCAACTACGGTAAGGACGTATCTGTATCTTCTTGCAAAAAACACCTATAGCATGAGAAAATAGGATGAGAAAGGCTCAAGACTCAAGACAAGGACAGGGAGATGGCTCCCCAGTTAACATCACAGGCCAAACAGACTCAAGGAAGGGAGACTAATATAATCTATTGCCTATCACTAGCAGACTAGAGCAGTGAGAAACTAAAAGCAAACTAAAATCCCCTGCTCTACCTCCTCCCCCTGAACAGCACAGGGGAACAGGGAATGGGGGCTGTGGTCAGTTTATAGCACTTCGTCTCTGCTGCTCCTTCACGGTCACTCTGTGCCCCTGCTCCACGTGGGGTCCCTCCCACGGGATGCCGTCCTGCCCGAACTGAGCCTGCGGGGGCTGCCCACAGGAAGCAGCTCTTCAAGAACAGCTCCCACATGGCTCCGTACCACGGGGTCCATCCATCCCCCAGGAGCAAACTGCTCCAGCACAGGTCCCCCACGGGTGGGCGGCAGCTCCCCCCAGACCCCCTGCTCCTGCGTGGGCTCCTCTCCACGGGCTGCAGCTCCGGCCCGGGGCCTGCTCCTGCGGGGGCTCTCCGTGGGCCGCAGCCTCCTCCAGGCCACAGCCACCTGCTCCACCGGGGGCTCCTCCACGGGGGGGCTGCAGCGTGGAGATCTGCTCCGTGTGGGACCCATGGGCTGCAGGGGGACAGCCTGCTCCACCAGGGGCCTCTCCCTGCACATGCCGCAGGGGAACTGCTGCTGCCTCCCTGGAGCACCTCCTGCCCTCCTGCTGCACTCACCTTGGGACCTGCCTGTAAGGACGTTTCTCACTGCTCACTCTCCCAGCTGCTGTGGTGCAGCATTTTTTTCCCTTTTCTTCAATCTGCTGTCTCAGAGACCCACCCAGCATTGCTCCCTGGCTCAGCTCTGGCCAGCAGCAGGTCCCTTTTGGAGCAGCTGGGGCTGGCTTCTCGCTGACATGGGGCAGCTGCTGGGCTTTGCTCACAGAGGCCACCTTTGCAGTCCCCTGCTACAAAAGCCTTGCCACATAAACCCAATACAAATGCTGTATTCAAATAAAAATGTTTGAATAATGTTAATGTGTGATGAAGCTAAATATTTTAACCTCATTTGTGTATAAAATACTGTTCCGCCCTCCAAAAGAATAAGGTAGCAACATCAGAATTGTTATTATGTAGCAATAAAATAATGCTCTGGTTATGTTGCCAACAGATTGTAGTGGATGGCCTAGTTTGTCATCTAAATCATTAGCAAAATGAGTGGCAGGTTCTGCATATTTATGGCAGTGATTGCTCTAGCATTTCTTTGAAAATGGTAGGAAATGTTACTATTCCCTGTTAGATAAGTCATTGCATTGGAGAAAAATAAAGTCACTGCTTTACATTTTTTTTCAACTGCAGCTTTTCTTTACCTCCACTTTTATAAATTGCTATGCTGTTATCATGGAGGAAAATTCCATTATTTCTGCTTAAGGGAAGTAGTCCTTACTAAATGGGTAGTTATTCCAAAACAAAAATAGAAACTGGTGTATTTAGCTTTTTAGCTTGCAGGTGAAACTAGAAAAAATTAGATTTTCTAAGTGTGCTGTGAAGAATCATCATATTAAATGAATGATGTCATACTCTGAATGCATTTCTCCCAACCAGATCTTTACTTGATTTCTTAGAAGAAAAAATGTTTTAAATCCTTTATTTGAAACATCTGTAAATATTCCTATGATCTCTTAAAGCTTTCGTTTAAACTCATGAATTGGAAAACATAACTTTATGGCTCACAATTGAGAGCAAAATGCTTCACTTCATTAACAGTTTTGCAGGAGTTAATGCCATTACACAGTAAGCAGATCTTCCTTTTGTAAGGCTAAAAATAAATGTAGTTTACAACAGGGACAACAGTAGTATTTTCTCCAAGATCTCACCTTCCATAACATAAAGCTTTCTTTACACAAAGAGGTTTGGATGACAAGGCTGTCTTTGAAGCATAGTTGAAAACAATGGAACCAGCAGGCCTGATTTTTTTTTCTTTTGCTTTAACTGATTGGGTGCATCAGTTCTTGAGGGTCCAAATAAAACAACAGTTGAAGAAACTATACATTAATTTTCAGAAAGTATTTTCTCAATTAAGAATCCAATGTCCTCTTGGCAATTTTGTGGATATCAGCTGTGGTTGGAATATGCCGTGCTATATTAGGGAAGTGGGAAAGATAATTTTTAAGAAGTATCTTTAGAGTTGAATGTTGTTATAATTGGGGAGTGGAGGCGTTTGATCGTTTTTGTCCTTTTGTGTTAAAAGAAGAACAAAATTAGTTTTGGACAGTGAGAGGTAAAAAATTCTTAACTTGTAAGGAAATAACTGACATGGTAAGGTCTTCTCAGCCATATGCTTTGTGTAACAAGTCAGTCAAAGTTCTTAAAACTTCAAGTCGGCTTATATTATTCCTAGGTATTGACCTTAAGATAACTTGTTTACCATTGTAAATGCTGGAGACTATGATATCTGCAGAATGTTTATTAGTAGCTGCAACTTTGTTCTGCTTAAAGCTTGCCAGTATAACACTTGAGAAAAAATATGTGGCTGTAATCATCTGAAGCATGAATTTCTCTAAAGGATAAGCTGTGTGTTTTCTCCTTTTCTCAGGAAGATATACATCTGAGAGTGACGTATGGAGCTTTGGAATCCTCCTGTGGGAGACCTTCAGTTTAGGAGTATGCCCATACCCTGGAATGACCAATCAACAAGCACGAGAACAAGTCGAGAAAGGTAGGGAATGAATAAAATGCTGTATAGATCCATAAGGATGTAGTACATACCGTATAAAAATAGAAAAGAAATAGCATGTCAGTTACTCAGCAATTTTATCAACAATATTATGAGATTATTTAATTGCTAAATATGGCATTCTGTGAAGAGCAGTCTGATTTATAGATTTCTTGAAAAAAGGAGTATATTGACCAGTGACTTAAAGGAGGAAAGACTTACATGATGTTATCTGTATATAGAACATATATAACTAAAAGGTGAGATGGAGAGGGTGGATTTACTGCTGTGCAAAGCAGAGGCTTGACCAGAATGAATTATTTAAGATTATGCTAATGCAGGTATAAATATTCTAAACTGCTGGAAGAAAAAGTCTGTATCATTCCATCTTCTCTATTAAAGCATTTCAGACAAAATTTTAGCAATTACAGTGGAAAATGGTAAGCTGCTTGAGCAGTGAGAGCCATATTTCTCTCCTAGAAAATAATCAAAAGGCTTTTATTTAAAGTAGCAAATAACTGTGAGCAGGATTTCAGGACTTTATTTTCATCATTTTTATTGACATTTCAGAACTGTGCTTTCTCTACATGTGTAAAACCTCTACTGTGTAAAACAGGTTCTAGGCAAGTAAAACTGCTAAATGATTTTAAAAGAAGTATTATTATTATTATCATTATTATTATTATTATTATCATCATCATCATCATCACTGTAGGTGACCACCAAAGCTTGTCCTTAAAAGGCCAAAGCAAAAAATCTAGTCTTTTCCAGAGCAGAGGCATACTTGTAAAAGCAAGTTTTATTACCTAGTTACTGAGATTCTATTTGAATCCACTGAGAAGAATAATCTCTCTAAATTGGTACAGTTCAGAAATTAAGAAGTATATTATGCCTATTCAGTTTTTTTATACAGTAGGAAAAGCATTTCTGTTAGCCTATCAGAGATAATTTTTTTTTTTTTATCATTTATTGTATCAGCCTATTTTCTTGGTTTTCACAAAATTATAGCTTTTCTGCTTGAATAGTCAGAGAAAAAATTGCTCTAGATTTTCTTCCTGATATTGTCTGTCTCCATTACTCAATCAGTAAGAATCATCAGTAAATTTAGTCACCTTAATGCTTGTGATGAACTGGGATAATTTCAACCTACATGACCATACAGAATCACTTCATTTTAAGAAAAAAAAAGTAGTTGTTGCCATCATTGTTTTGAACAATTAGTTTCTAGAGGCAACTTTGTGAAGGAAAGAATTTTTAGTGAGTTTCGTATTATCTACAAGTATCCTAAAGCCCGGCTGCTCTCCTTTGAAGTTACATGCATTAATCCAGCACCTCGAGCAGAAGCATACGATATAAAAAAATGAAAAATAGTTCTTAGATTTACCTCTTGTCTGAGTCTATTGTCATTTATATTCTGATTTAGAAAGAGAGATACAGAGAATTGTGCAGTAAGCCTGGAGTCACAGAGCTGCTTTAGCTGTAGGGTCCTTTGTACTGTGCTGTCCACTGCCTGTAATTAACTCTGAGAGCTACATTTGGTAAACAGTTCGTAGAATCACAGAATCATGGCATGATTGAGGTTGGAAGGGACCTCTGGAGGGTCACCTGGTCCAATCCACCCACTCAAGCAGGACCACCCAGCGCAGGTTTTCCAGGAGATGTCCAGGGGGCTTTGGAAGATCTCTGAGGAGGGAGACCCCACAGCCCCTCTGGGTAACCTGTGCCAGTGCTCGGTCACCTGCACAGCAAAGCAGCTCTCCATTTATTTGTACCCTCCCTTCAGCTGTTTCTACACATTGATAAGATCCCTGCCGACCCTTTTCTTCTCCAGGCTGAACAGTCCCAACTCTCTAAGCTTCTCCTCATAGCAGAGATGATCCAGTCCCCTCAGTCACCTCTGTGGTCCCTCGCTGGATTCCTTCCAGTATGTCCACGTCCCTCTGGCAGTGGGGATCCCAGAACTGGACACAGCTCTCCACGTGTGGCCTCCCTCACCAGTGCTGAGGAGAGGGGAGGGGGCACCTCCCTCCCCCTGCCGCCAACCCTTTGCCTGACACCACCCAGGACACCGCTGGCCTTCTCTGCCACAAAAGCGCGGTCTGGCTCCTGTTCAGCTCGGTGCCCACCAGGACCCCCAGGGCCCTTTCTGCAGAGCTGCTTTCCAGTTAACCATTCCCAACCCGCTACTGGGGCTGTTCCTCCCCAGGTGTGGGACTTTGCCCTTCCCCTTGCTGACTCGCATGAGGTCCCTGTCAGCCCACGTCTCCAGCCTGCTGGGGTCCCTCTGGTGGCAGCACAGCCCTCTGGTGTATTGGGCACTCCTCCCAGTTTCGGGTCATCTGCAAACATGCTGACGCATCATGGATATCATTGACAAAGATGTTAAATGGGACTCAGTATTGACCCCTGGAATATTCTGCTTGTTACTGACCTCCAGCGAGACTGCACCACTGATCAACTCCCTCCGGGCCTGGCTGCTCAGCACATTTTCAGTCCACCTTGCTGTTGGCCCACCCAGCCCATATTTCAGCTGCTTCTCCATGAGGTTCGAATGGGATGCTGTGCCAAAAGCCCTACCGAAGTTTAGGTGCGCAATACCCACTGTTCTCCTTTTATCTACCCATATGGTGATTTCGTCAGAAAAACCTGGGTGACTGCTCCTAATGACTTCCTTATCCCTCTTGTGCCTGGAGATGGTTTCCAGGATTAGCTGCACCATCACCTCCTCCCATCTGAATAGTTACCAATGTTTTTTCCAGTGGGTTGGAGCATTGGGTGACATGACAGGATTGAAACTTATGAGGGGTAACTGCTTCTTAAGATACAGGAGAAAAAATATATGCAGGTTGCTGCCCTCAGCAATGAGAGGCATACTGGCAATTCATCCTACACAGATTAAATATCATTGGTACCCAAGTTTACATCAGTTTGATACTTAGCCATCCAAATGGGTTATGTATTGAAGACTTTGTTCATATTACAAGTCCTGTAAAATTTACCCTCAATATCTGTTTTAATGCAATGGTCTTGAACTTTGCTCATTTCTTTTTAGATTCATCAATATATATCAGTTTTTAATACTAAACACTTTCTTTTCTTGTGTACCAGGTTACCGAATGTCAGCTCCGCAAAAATGTCCAGAAGAAATATATAAAATAATGCAGAGGTGCTGGGATTACAAACCAGAAAACCGTCCAAAATTCAGTGAGATTCAGAAAGAGCTATCTTCAATCAAAAAGAAAGTGACATAGTGATATACTAGTGCCAAACTCAATGTGTGGGACTTTATTTTCCAGCGAAGTATTTTTTCCCCTCAAACACTATGCGTTTATACAACATTATTTGCAATATTCTTCTAGGATTACTTTGAAATTAACTGTTTTTTTTATATACATGTATGCCATCTTAAACGATGTCTACACCTGCATTAAAGACATATACTGCCAAATGCTATATATCCAGTCACAGTAATATTGTCATTTAGGTTACATGTAAATAGGAAAGCACATACTATAGATTTAAGGGACTGTGGCTTTTATGTGTTTTACAGCAAGTAACTGCTAGTGACATTTTTCACAGTTTTTCTACTTAACGCTGAGTTCTCACTCTGCTATCCCTGTCCCAGATGTCAACACCAGCGGCACTCTAACATGGTGACTGTGTCATGCATGTTGGCCTTAAAATTGAAGACAGTTGTGACAAGTATTTCAATTAGAAACTTTTATATTTTTCAAATTCTTTCTGCAACTGATATTTTTAAATGACAGTTTGTTTCAACAATAAAGGTCAGTTAGGTTCTGGATATAAGTCTGCTTACTAAACAGTGAAATCCAGAATTTTCTTTTGTAGAAAATTATTACCTGTCCATTTTTTGCTATGCTATAATACATATTTTTGACTTTTGATGTGATTTGCTTATGCTACCCATTTACTTCCTAAGAAGTCATCAGAATTCAGTAATATGTCTCCTTTACAATTGCTTATGTTTAAGAAACAACAAAAAAATCAAGTCTTTACTGCATGAAAGACTTAAGTTAAGAAATTTCTTAAGTTAAGAAATACTGCAAATCACCTGTCTTTCAAAGAATATGTAAAAACAGTAGGCCAACAGAAAGAGGTTTGCTAATGATAGCAGCATGTATTAGGTGACCAATAATAGCATTGTTCTTAGAGGAGTTAAAGAATGTGAATTGCTAGATTTGCTTTTGATCTTGATTTTTTTCATTAAATTGGTAATAATTCTCAGTATGCAGCTAGAGCTTAAGGCTTTGCTAAGCAAAAGTACATTCCATGCATGGTGTACAAAGGAAAACACTATGTCTGTATAGCATTAGGAGTCATTCAAGAAATCAAAAGAAGGAAGTATATTTTAAGCCTCTGGCAGGCTGAACAAAGAAGAGAAATACTAACCTTCAAGAGATTTCAAAAGATGGGGATAGGCAACTTGTAAATGCCACCAGGAATAAGAAATAAATAAAAGAATAAAAATAAAATAAAAATAAAAAAATGTTAAAAAATAAAATTTAAAAAAAATGGTTCCTCGTTATAAGACAGTAGATGGGGGAAAGAGGAAAGGTACAGTTTATTGCTCTGGCTTTGTGTCCTTTTTCTAGCTTGGATTATTTTCTAGGGCCCTATGTAGAAATAGGAACAAGTTACAGAACCCAGAACCCTGGTCTGAGTTCCAGATTTAAGGTGCTTAAAATTTCTGTATGAATTACCTAAAACTTACCAGATCAAGAGATGTCCATTATTGCTAATGCAAGTAAGAAACAGAGACTGAAAATAACACAGCATCTGGAATGTTTATTACCCCTATACTTGACTGTTACCATGGGATTGAGATGTAGTGAAGTCTGGCTACATTACACTTTTATTTCTATTAAGTTGACTTTTCTATGGTCCACAGCATTTTTGCTCTTTAAAGTGTGTTTGTGGTAGTACTGAATGATAATTTTTAAGGGCTATGCATGACCAAAATATGCGTAGTCTAGAAGAGTTTGTCTGTTACATTGGAGTTAGTGTCCAAATAAAACAAAGAATGAGCATGCTGTAGCATCTCACCTGTGTTTGAGGTGGAACTGTCAGCAACCAAATATAAGGAATGGTGAATGCTTGGATTTCTGAAGGGATTTTTTTCTTGGAGCTAGCGAAGCAAATATATACCCAGGAAGGTATAGTACTTGAAAAACTTGATGGCCTCAGTGTAAACCTCCTTGCCAGCATACTGGACATATTTTCTTAGTACTACATTTCCAAGTAGCCCAAAGATATTTTCAAGAGCAGTGGGAAGCATTCTTGTTAGTTTGTATGCTTTTAAGTTACATAAAGTTTGTGCCTTAATTTGCTAGTATGCTAATGCAAATGTAAGTGCACTAAGATTTAAGAACTGCACCACAAAAGTACAGAAAAATCCCTGTCCCAACCCCATGATTAATTCAACTGCAGGACATTATGCATGCATCACTAAAGTCTGCAAGTAAGGATAATGGTGTCTTCTCTGTCAACATTCATTGCTTCTCTGGAGAGTTGATATTCTTCTTCTATGAAGAGAATTATTTCTTTGCTATATATCCTTGCCAGGAAAAAAAAAAGTATTTTTTAAATAAAATACTTTTTTATTTGTCTTAAATTAGCTGGTGACCATCCTAACTATCACATACAGATAAGAACTACATTCATATTTTGTTCCGAAATGGTTAACATTTGTAATTCATATCACACTTCCATTTAAATTTAAAGTCTTTTTAAAACATGGGGTTTATATAGCAGCAAGAAGATGTATTATTACTGCTGAAGTAAGCATCAGTTCAGTTAAAAAATAATCACTCTTTGGGAGAATACCAGAAAGAGGTTATAGGTATAAAATAAATTTGAACACATTATGTGTTCTGTTTTTTGTTTCATTTTTATTTTTTTTCTTTTTCCTTGTAATTAATTTGGCAGTGTTTGTGGCAGAATTTGTTCATCATGTCTCACTTATAATTTTTGCCATTATATACTTTAGGAAGTGAAATCCATAACTGTGGAAAATTTTTCAAGTTTCTGCAAACTTCTTGCAGGGCTATTTCCAAACTATGATATTTAAGACAGACATGGTATTTAGGAACCAAAGCTGCCATATGTGCTTTCTGTGAACTTTTGATGACCGAAGTCTTGCATTATTCAGAGTTTACCAAGGTACTGATCATTTAGCTTGTGTGCTTGGTTTGCTCTAGAGAGTGTACAAAAAACAGGTTAGTCTGTTTTGGAAGCATAGTATTTCAAGTAGGTTCTTACAACTGCACTCAGTCCCAACCAGGCAGAGTCTGAGGGAGCTCTGAACAGTGTGCGCTGCTTAATGGGAGGGACTCCAAATACTGCTAAGGCTCTGCTACACAAGATGGAACTCAACAGGTTATCTGTTATTTTCATCTGTTTTTCTGAGGAATTGCATTAATTTTTTTGTTTTGTTTTGTTTTTTATTGTTCTGAAGACATGCTTATTTTAAGTAGTTTTCAGCAGAAATTGAGCCCAGATGTAAGCTTCAGAGTTCAGTCATCAGTGAAATCATGAGGATTCCTAAGCATTTCAATTCTATGGGAAGTAAAATATTGAAAAGCATCGTGTCTGAAAACAAACTTTACTTCCGCAGAGGTATGATCTTTCAAAATCAGCACTCCACCAAGACATTCTCCTTGAAATGTACAGTTTCTTTAGTTTCTAACAAACGCAATGAGGTAGTTTTTCATTTAACATCTAAAGTTATGTTGCATTTCTTCCTCTCAACTTCAGCAAAGATCTGCCATTTTATTGAGTTACTTAATATTTTAAAGTTGGTTTTGGAAAGCATATCACCAGAAGGCTATCAGTAAGAAGTGCAGTTTGTAAAGTAAGTCTCATCCTATTTATGTGAGTGAAATAGAAAACTAGTTGAGGAAATAATAGGTTATTTTTTAATTCATATTTTTAATCACCTGCTGTACTTACTCACATCCTAGGAGCACATCAGTAAAGATTCCTATGAAGTTATATATTTATTATCTGTTACAGCTATTTTAACCATTTTGTTATGCCTTTTGCACCCGTTGCAAAGATACTAACAACAACAAAAAGCATACCAAAACAAGACAAAAAAAACAAACAAACAAAAAAAAACCACTTCTCCTGACGTTACACAGAGTAACCAAAGCTCAGAAGCATTTGAAAATGTCTCCTCCCTCCCCAGCTTTTCCCAGATGTGAGGCTGCATGGATAGTAACAACAGTGATTAACTGGTAGGCCAGTTTCCATTATTCTTACTGTCATGTCCTCTAAATGGCAGTTCTGCTGATGCACTTTCAACCGTGAACTATTTGAAGAGACGAGTTAGTGTGTGAATAGTCATCACATATGGTATTTGAGAGCAGTAGTTCTGAAAATGGCTGGTTGTCACAAGTAGTGATAACTCATTTTAAAGATGGAATAAAAAGAAAGAGGCTAATTGGGAACATCCACTTTTTGTAACAGCTGTCCTGTTTGTAGGTGACAGAAATGTTTGGTATGCCTGTGCACTTGTATTTGTAACATTTTTATGACTAAGCATAAAGTAGTTTACTATTAAAATAAGAGTTCACCAATTATTTTCTTTTTCCTAAAGCAAAAAAGGACGTGTGATATTTGTTGGAGGCATTCTTGCTAGGCAAGTTAGGATAATGTGGAGGGAAGAATACAGAGGGAGGAATACCTCTTCTACCAAACAAGGTACTTTTTGTCTTCTCAGAATTATCAGGAATAAAAAAATAATAATTAGTAATTAGAAAGTCCAAGGGATGTTCAGTATTCCTGAAGTTCCAAATAACCTGGTAAATCTGGATCGTCAGCTCAATTAAAAGAGTTCTCTTCTATTTTCCTTCTGCAGAAATTACTACAAAAAATTGAGTTCTTGAACATTCAGCAGTAACAGTGTATAAGGAAAAATGCATCAACCTCAAAACCGATCCACTTTACATAGAAATAGCATCAGTAAGGATTATTATTTGTAGTCTTATACTAGAATTCTCCCAGGATAATGTTCCCTCCTCAAAGGCTACAAAATAAAAAATAAAAAATAAAAAGCTTAAAAATCGGAAAGCTTCCAGTTGAAAACACAAGAATCCAGTGTCAAATTCTGAATGCTCATTCTAGTACTGCCACTGATTCTTCACTGGAACAGATAATGCATCTGTGATTTCTAGCTCTGTCCATTTTTCAGCCTTGCATATTTGTGGATTATTAACCCCCAACTTCACTAGCAGAGCCAGAAAGTGAAGACTGCTTCAATGAAAAGCACAGCAAGTTAAGCTTCCCATACTTAAAAAAACAAAAGGGGGGGGGGGGGGGAATAAACAGGGCTCACAAATACAGTTGACTGAGGTCATAGAGTAAAAACATAGAGGTGCCATTAAATCCTTTTTTCTTCTGTCATCATATTTACAAAGATCAATGCTTTGTAAATAGAGCTTGCAATAATTGGCTTTGTGTTTAGGCATAAAGATGAACTGTGAACCAATATAGTAATAGGACTCACAAAGCTACCTGCAGAAAGGCTTGGAAAAAGTGTTCCTAACTTGCAACTATTTGGAATTGCCATCTAGTTTAGAACTACAGAAATTTGTACTACGTAATCAAGTATGTAACTGAAGTTTTATAGTGCATAATCAAGATCAAGTATGAAGGTGAAGTTTTGTTAGTAGGGTAGGAGAGACAGCACATGCTTCTCCATGCTTCCCTTCATAAATTTAAGGCAATTCTGCTTTTTAAAAGAAAAAAACAAGCAAACAAACAAACAAAAACAGATTGGTCATAGATTCCTTCTAGATTACAGATGTTGAAAGTATTGGAAACAATTTTTCACCACTTAAAAAAAAGAAATGTACATTATTATTTTCATATATAGTCAGCTCAGTCTTTCCCAACATACGAAGAATTCTGTAATTATTAAATGTAGTAAAAATATGAAACACTTTTCTTACTGGTATGTAAACTCAGATCCTGTGCTTCAATTATTAAAGAATCTATCTGCTCTTCACAAAGAGGTGCAAGAGGTTAATAATTCTGTCTGAGCTCTGCTGTAATAATCTAGCCCTTTGCATCTCCAAACTGTTTCTTAATTCTGATGATGCCATGTAGCACACATGGTGCCTTTTCACTTACTACAAGAAAGTTACTGTTGTAACAGAAAAGTTCAAATATATCCCCGTTTTTGCTTGACTCAAAAATATTATATTGATGTTGTACCTTGATTCCCGTGGCAACGTGTTGGTATGAAAATTGAAGTAACTGTGAAGGTGAAGCACATTGTTCAAATCATGTTTCTAATCAAGTTACAAACCCTGGATGTATCATGAATTGTACACATCATAAAAGACATCAAAAAAACAACATTTCTGACTGCCTGGTTTGTGATACAGAGCATCCTGCTCCTATTGGGAAAAATACGAGCTTAATTGTGCTCCTGGAAAAAGGATTGATTTGGCTGTCAGACTAGATTCAAAACACTATCTTTGAAATTAGTAAAAATGATTTAATTCCAGCTAAGCCTCATCATAAACAAGCCTTTGAGTTACAAGAAATTTCCAAAGAGTGTTAATTTTCATTATTGTTATCCATTTTGGTTTTAGAAATTAACATTTACTTGTACCGGTAATTATACCCCACTACCAACAAATACTGAGGCTTGCAACTTCAGAAGATAAGCACTAATCTGTCAGTAAAGGTCTGTAGGGAGTTCACTAGGTGTCTAAGTTGATATTTTAATACATTTTAAATATCAGAAAAGTAATTGTTTCTGCAAAAACCTGTTACACAATTTCAACAGCAGTATTCCTTCTACAAAATATTACTGCAGTAGTAATATTTGTATTGGGCTTGAATTCAACAAGAAGGTAGAACTGTACCTTTCTTCTTGCTCTCATGTTTACCAGAAAATGGAACTGCTAAGTTAAAGCAGCCAGTTCAGGTGCTTCTGGCCATCCTGATAGGTAGCATAGATGCAGCCAGGATGCTGTAGAGGCCTTGCAGACTGAATGGCACCGTTTTATGATATGCTTACACCCACTACAAGTCACTAACAAATCCTCTGGAGACTGAAGTTTGCTGTATCTCAGAGTGGGCCTGATTCCTTACATTGCCTGAAGTTGTAGTGCTTAAGGAGAAATAGTGAAAAAAGATTTTTTTCTTTGTCACTATGCAGGCAAACAGGAAAGGAGATAAACAAGGGGGAGTCTGCATTATTAACCTTCCTTCCACCTTCTGCTTGGTGGAATTCAAACTCTTTAGTAGACCTACCACCTAGAGGTATATCTGTTCCTGCTGTTAGGTGTGTAATTGTTGCCTGTAACTGACAGCCTAACCTGTTTTATTCTACCGAGGTCCTCACCTAATTTTTTACTAAAGTGCTGAAAACATGTAAATAGGAAGAAATAGACTCATCACATTGGACCCAAAAGTCAGGCAGACACTTAAACAGAAATTTTGAGGACTGAAACCCAAAAATAAACAACTGGCTGTACCTTCTATTAAGGGATTGTGTAATTATATGCATATTCAAAAGACTTCCAGAGATAAAACTTGAACTAACAGTTGTAGGACTGCTGTTTTTCAGTTGCACGTGTTTCTTTTCCTTTGTACAATTGTAGGCAGCTGGAGTTGGAGGAGAAGTGTTGGGGAAGGAGGGAAGGCTGGTTCACTGAACCACTAGCACACGCGAAATACTCTTGACACCACTAATCCTGAGTGGGGCACAGTTGGCATACATATTTAGATTTCTTTTCAAGTTTGTGCCAAAGTATGCACCAGCAAGTTTAATATCAGGTAAAGCACCTTTTATACTCTTTGTTGTTTAAAAATAATATATTTGTGAAACAGATTGATAATACATAACACTGGAAATGGGTGCGTCTTCCCAAAAGTACACATGTAAAAATAAAAAAATAAACAACCAACATTGGGAATTTATCTGACTTTTAAGCAAGTCTGAAAATGATAACTATGTAATACAGTTGCCAGTTGTCTGTCTTTTATAATTTTAAATAGATCTGCATTTTAATTTTATTTATTTGCCTTTTTTATATACTTTAAAGTTATACTTTTGAACTTAAGCTAACTTTTTATTTTCCTAGGCTGATACAAAACAGAATTTCAGTATTCTTGTAAACTGCAGACCATTTTTGAATAGTCCTCTGCCTTTTCTTATGGACCAGTTACCACTAATGAGTCTGCAGTCCTCCCTTTTTACTGTACTCTTCCAATAAATGTAAAATATTTGTATCAAGCTGTCTCATTTTATTTGTTATTTACAGGATATATCTATTCATTTTCTTCTTTAGTCAAGTGAAAGATCAGCTTTAGTAACTCTGTTCTTAGGAATACTACAATTCAAAATATTCTGTGTTTCATACACAAGAAAAATCAATAGTATTTTTTGAGGTTTTTTTTTTTGGTCGGTTGGTTGTTTTTTTTTTTTTTCCAATTTTTGGAGTTTTCTGTGTGATCCTCTCTCAGTTTGGTGGTCACTTGTCTCCCTTTGTAATTCAGAAGGCACTGAAAGAAGGAGTAATCTGATGGGCACAAGTGAAAGGACTGTCAAAAATGGTTCAGAACTTCAGGGCTGGAGCTCTGCAGTTTTGATGATGTGAGTGACACCACACTCATTTTTCTTTAAGCCAGATTTGTGTTAAGAAGCTAGGTATTGAAAAAAACTACATATTTTGCACTCTTAACAGAAAAGCAAAATCTTCTCTGTGAACACACGTTTAGACTGCAGCAATCTAAATGCATATCCAACCATTGTATTGTTTCTTTTGCATGATCTAGTTAGTGCTCTGTTCACTTTATATGAAAAAAAAAAAATCTTACTCGTTACTCACACTTTAAATACATTTCATTTTAAATGAGATTGTTTGAAGTTACTTTATATTTTACTTTGAATGAAACCAATCTCCGTAATAATTGCCATTTTCACCATGCTTTGATGCAATTTCTTTGATTTCCATAATCCATTCTTAGTGTTAACATAAATACTGTGATATAAAAATTATGACTGAGGTAAAAAATCTGAACTATGATGCTGTAAATTTTTTTTAAAAATTAATCTTTTCACATTTCATGGCTATAAATACTGTATTGAAAGAACTTTTTCAACTGCTGTATGCTCCCTGCAGTTGCATCTTGTTTAAATACCCAGCAACAGGTGAAAAGACAGGCTTTTGTGTGCCTGCACCCTTGCACAGTGTTATTAGCACTGTGAGATGGCATAGCAATGGCATTTGCAAGGCTTTGTGCCTGGCTGAAGAAGGAGGTAGCAAAGAAGCAAATTTCTGAGTTGGTGCATAGTTTGTGGTTTGTTTGCTTGTTTGTTTTTCATAATGAAATGCTACTCTTCCCTCTTATAAACCCTTTGAGGTGCTTCTGAGCGCTGTCTCCCAGTAATTGTGAACAAGAGAGATGTAAATCCAAAACTCATCACCTGGATTTACTGGTGTGTGTTGAAACAGAATACAACCCAGCATGGGATTGCACATAGCTCTGGTACACTTCTGCTGAGACACTTATTTATTAGCAAGATAATTTTACAAAAGGTTACTGCAACTAAATCTGTTCTGCTCAGTAATGCCTGGCCTCCGAGTTATGAAGACATGTTGTTTGAAAACCTGCTACTGCCAAATGCTGAGCAGCACAGGGTCATCAAATTTTCTCGTTTGAAGTCACAGGAGTTCATTAGGAGTGAGACTAAAGAAAGGAGAGAAGCCTTCAAGATGATACAGGCCTTTGTACAGTCCTATATTTTTGTACAGTTTAGAAGCATATTTAAAAGACTTGGAATTTAAAGGATTAGGTTGTTAAGACTTCTCGGAAGATCCCAAAGGACTTTAGGCAACTAAGTACTGCTTTTAAGTAGAAGATCACAGCATTTCCCTATTCTTAAGATGCTTGATTTAACTATTCAGACTTGTTTTCCCCTAACAAACAACAGTCTGCAGGAGCAAGATGCTCCCTTGTAGGAGTACACATGCCACAATTCCAACACGACCTTAATGCCTCATTTCTTATTTCAGTTCAAACTGAATTTTCTACTTGGGACTTTTTGTGCCTATCCACACAAAACATTTGAGCACAAAAATGTTGACACTGGATAACAGCATTTACATCCATCCTATTCTATCTAATTGTCCAATGTTTGCATGTCAAAGCTAGGTTATTTCATTCTCTCGGCTAACAGGCATACCTCCCTCCACCATAATACATATGCAAAATGTTTTGGTACTCGGGTACAAAACCTTCCTTGAAGTTTGGCAGAAATGGTATTTTTGTTAAATGATGGATATACATCAATCTTGTTAAAAGACAGAGAGAAGGCTCACGTCTGGATTCCAAGCAGAAATATGTGCCTGCCTTCAGCCTGTTGTAAGAGATTTGGGGGTTGAGGGGGGGAGGATGGGCTGTTCTTATGAATGGACATTTTCCCTTCCAGCATTTTCAGTCCACTGCCCCACTCCATTTTCTGACTTCCAAGAACCTTGCTCCTGGGTCTTTAATCCTCTACCACCGCCGCACTCAGGGAACTTAGTTTGGACCAAAGACCACAGGGTGTCCCCATATTTAACTTCTTCAGTTTGTCTACCCACCCCTACCCACCCACACACATCCCACACCCCAAACAAACGTAGGTGTGAGAAAACCTACAATAAGTCACACTTACTCAGGCCGAAGCCCAGGTACCACCAACGCACATTGAGTACAAAGATCCAGCACTGCCGTGACTGCAAGGCTCTGATAGGAAAATGGTAGGAAGTTCTGTGTGGTCTCCATCACATACATTCACCGAGGCTACTCTGCAGTTAGATTTCAGTCCCCCTTCAAGTCACAAGCTAGTCATAACAAATGCAAAATTCAAACATCACTGATATGGTATGAATTGCATTTGTACATTTTCATCTCAAAGGACATGATACAGATAACCACAAAAAAATGAAAGTCAGTAGCATGTGCAAACACCCCTAATCCCGGAATGCACAGAGCACTTCATTAACACAGTTTCGTCACTAACCAACTCTGCCTCAATCCCCATCAATTCATTGCATGTCTGTCACACTAAAAGCACTGTGGCTAAACAGTCTTCAGAAATGCACCTAGACTAAAGAAATAAAAGCTATGTGTTGAGCACAGAGAATAATTAGAGACAGTATGCTCTAATTCTCCATTAATTTAGCTCCCATATCTTTCAATGACCTAATATTCTGCAAACAGTAGTGAGGAAAGAGCGAAGACATACTACTGGTTAGCTCTGAATCATCAAAAAAAAAAAAAAAAAGCCATTTGGCCATGCTGTAATGGAAAGAGGCATGTATCATCTTCAATGCATATTTCAGGCTCATGATATATTAATTCCCTGGCAGTTCAAGGAAACATGAGATTGCATTAGGTACAACTGTAGTACATTGAAATATTTTTCTACTTCCTCTCTTAAAAGCTTGTATTGCTAAGTCTAGTTCACTAAAGCGGAGGTACAGAGATGAGTAAGGAGGATATTGCAACTGCTAAAATTGTCTGTACAAGCAGTAGCTATGAAAAAAGCTACTGATGAAAGCCCATCCTCTTAACACTTACACAGAGAAGTCAGAGCCACTGTAAAATCAGACCAACACAAAACTATAAGGCTTTACATCCAAATTATGACTCCTGAAGACTCTTACGCTCATCTGATCTCACAGCCCTGTGGTTCCTAAAATCTTTTTCCATACTCTATGACAGTGAATTTGAAATAAAATAATAAAAAAATAAAGGGACCTACATGTAGAATCATATAATCATAGAATCATTTAAGTTGCCAAACGCCTTCAAGACCATCTGTGCTGACTACCAACCTGACCTACCCAGTCCCATCACTAAACCATGTCCCTTAGTGCCACATCCACAGATCTCTAAAGTATCTCCAGAGATGGAGACGCCACAACATTCTTGGGCAGTCTGTTCAGTGCTTGACCACTGTCTCCATGAAAATATTCTTCCTTGGACCCAAATCTAAACCTCCCCTGGTGAAACTTGAGTCTGCTTGCTTATGTACCATCACTTGTCACCTTAGAAAAGAGAATTATAGAATCATAGAATCATTTAGGTTGGGAAAGACCTCTAAGATCATCAGGTCTAACCATTAGCCTAGCACTGCAAAGCCTACCACTAAAACAATGCCCATAAGCACCACATCTACACATCTTTTGAATCCCTCCAGGGACGGTGGTGACTCAACCACTTCCCTTGGCAGCCTGTTCCAATGCCTCACAACCCTTTCAGTGAAGAAGTTTTTCCCAATATCCAACCTAAGCCTCTCCTGGTGCAACCTGAGGCCATTTCCTCTTGTTCTATCGCTTGTTGCTTGGGAGAAGAGACTGGCCCCCCACACTACAACCTCCTTTGAGGCAGTTGTAGAGAGCAATAAGGTCTCCCCTAAGCCTCTTTTCCTTGAGGCTAAATAACCCTAGTTAACCTAACCTATCCAGATCCCTCTGCAGAGTCTTCCTACCCTCAAGATACAATTAGCTAGGTATAGTTGGAGCATCTTTTAATGTGATGGAGATGATGACAAATAAGTTTCCATTTCACTCATAATTATGGTCCCAGTGGGTCAGGTTCACAATGTCTGGACCTGAGCAGGAGTCCTTATTGTGCTCTGCAGTAGATTGATTGGGAACTAACTTGACCATCTGTCGAAATACCTTCTGCAGACCTCAGGTGGACCAGACAGGGCTTGACCTTGTGGACTGTGGTGGTCAAATCCACCCAGACCACTGGTGTGGTCTGGGGAAAGACAGAAAGTCAAGATATTTCAGCAGTGAGGCTGAAAGAAAAGACCAAAGGGTAGCGGTCAGTGGTGCAAAGTCTAGCTGGAGGCCAGTAACGAGCAGAGTACCTCAGGGGTCCATGCTGGGTCCAGTTCTGTTTAACATCTTCATGACTGATCTGGATGGTGAGGTGGAGTGCACCACCAGTAAATGCACAAATAGGAAACTGAGGGTAGTGGCTGATACACCAGAGGGCCATGCTGCCTTCTAGAGGGACCTTGTCAGACTGAAGAGGTGGGCTGACAAGAATCACAAGAAGTTTCACAAGAAGGGCAAAGTCCTGCACCTGGGGAGGAACAGCCCCCGGCACCAGGATGTGCTGGGGCCACCCAGCTGGAAAGCAGCTTGGCAGAAAAGGACCTAGGAGTCCCGGTAAACAAAAAGTTGAACATTAGCCAGTAATGTGCCATTCTTGCTAAGAAGACTATCCAAGGTATCCTTGGCTGCATTAGGCAAAGTATCACCAACAGTTAAGAGAGATGATCCTTCTCTTCTACTCAGCATTGCTGAGGCTGCACCTGGAGAGCTGTGTCCAGTTCTAGGCCCCCCACTGCAAAAGAGACCTGGGCATACT
The DNA here is from genome assembly GCF_964034855.1 of Anser brachyrhynchus. Taxonomy (NCBI): domain Eukaryota; kingdom Metazoa; phylum Chordata; class Aves; order Anseriformes; family Anatidae; genus Anser; species Anser brachyrhynchus. Next base: position 53,906,813 of record NC_137697.1, on the reverse strand, counting down.
GGAAAGAGTCCAACAGAGGGCTACCAAGGTGATCGAGGGGCTGGAGTGCCTCTCCTGTGACAGAGCTGGAACTGTTCAGCCTGGAGAAGAGGAGGCTCAGGGGGTAATCTTATCAATGTACACAAATACCCAAAGGGAAGGTGCGAGGAGGACAGAGCCAAGCTCTTCTAGTGGTGCCCAGTGCCAGGACAAGGGGTAATGGGCACAAACAGGAACACAGGAGGTTCCATCTAAACATCAGGAAACACTTCTTTAGTGTGTGGTAAGAGAACACAAGCACAGGCTGCACAGAGCAGCTGTGGTGTCTCCCACCCTGGAGATCTGGGTGGACCTAGGGGTGGACCAGGCGGCCTCCAGAGGTTCCTTCCAAATTCCGCAAGTCTGTGATTTCTCAAGCAACTCCATAGACAACCCCCCCCCCCCCAAAAAAAAGGCTCTTCACAGAAAAGAAGATGCAAATAATAATAAAAATCAACAAGTGATACAAATGTAGCAATTCTATTTTACCTCTATATGATTTGGTTATAATCTAAACTATGTACAAAGACTATATTTTAGTTGACATGGTGACTGAAACAATACTGCTCCCTCAGAAGCCTCAGTGGTCAATTTGAAGCAGAAATAAACTGTTTCACATATGCATCCAAACATGCAGCTTTAGTCATTGCAGCTGACCTTATCCAGCAGCTGACCATCCACCTTCTGGATGCAGATTTTTGAGTGATGGAGGTTCAGAAAGCCATCTAGGTTTTCACTTTGGGGCTCTCTATTCAGAACCCCCCAGGCCTTCTGTGGTGAGTTATGCCCGTGTGTCTCTCACCCCTCAGGGCTGACCCCAGGACATGCCTCTTGGGCAAGCCTCATCCAAATGCAGGCAGGGACATAGTTTTTCTCTCCTGCTGCCACACACACATCTCAGTGTCACCCACTAGCCAACACCTGGTCTTTCCCTCATGAACCCTGCTGGTGGGCTCCTGCTAGCCCTCATTTTGGGCTGAGGGCTGGGGGTCCCACACCATCAGCATCTCTCCCCATGTGTGGATCTTCAGGAACAAAGTCATGGAGACTCAAGCATCACAGCTTGCCTCACTCTTAAACATGCATTGAGCTTTAAAAAAGATGGGCACAAAGCCCAGGGTGAGAGGTTAGGAATATTTTCAGCCTGCTCATTGAGGAGGTCAGTGTGTTTCTAGAGCTGCTCTTTCACTGTAAGTCACAGCAAGTACCATCGCTCTCGTGTGATGAGGGCAATGCCTTTGTCCTCCCAGGAATATGAAGCCTTCACTTGGCCTTTGATGTAAGTGGGGAGGACAGTCACCACTTGCATTACAACAGCTTGACGTTAGAAGACACAGTACTCTCTTACAAACAGATGATGCAGCACAGGCATATTTGATCAGCGGCAAAAAAACTTTTTTTTTTTTTTAAAGTAAATAGCTTCTCAGATGGTCACTTGTGACATGGCTTTCGCAGCAGGGCTTCTTATAGCATGGCAGTGACAGACCACTTTGCCTTCTTGCTGTGGTGTGTGTAAGAAGATTCCTGCTCTGTATCTGCTTCAGCCCTCTCTCCCTCAGACTTGGTAGCTCTGTCAGGCTAAGGATGTTTATTTATTTATTTATTTATTTATTTATTTTTAACCAGCATAATGTTTAAGGAAGAGAATTATGAAAAAACCCTGCTATTAGATGCACTTGGCCAGCTTTGAAGAGGCTGTCAACCATAACTGTCTTTTCCTACAGTAGCTGAAATTTCAAATACAAGAGATGCTTTTAATAGTTCTGAACAAAGAGTTTCAATTATTATTTGTACAAGCTAACATGATTCATTTCCACTTTTCCTTTACAGGAAAATAAGTTTGCCTTTCATTCCAGGACAGAAAATAATTTCCATATTACTTGTGTCGAACCACCCCTTTTTGATCCCATCAGGTTCACTCTTCACACAGCCATTTATATGAGACTCCTGGGACAACAAAAGCATTTCTCTGACAAGTGTTCAGCATATTATGGTAACCAATTGTGTGGTTTCCTAAGCAAGCTGCACAAGGGAGAGTTATCTGCAGACACCCCCCAACTCAGCAGCTTCCACCCCATCAATTCCTCTTGTACACAAAGAGCCTGCAGAGCAGGGGCTAGGTATGGCACAACAACCTCCTCCTGGTAACTGTTCAACAGGTTTAATTAAAAATAAAATAAAATAAAATAAAATAAAATAAAATAAAATAAAATAAAATAAAATAAAATAAAATAAAACATAGTACAGAGCAAGGAATGTTTGAAACTCTCTGATCTTCTAAAACATGCTGAATTAATCCAGATGGGAACACAGGGATTGAAAGTCCCCCTCTCTCTTTTTCTATTCTTCTCTCTCTCTCTGTCTCTTTCTCTCTTTTTTCTTTTTTCTTTTGGAAAATTGGTGATACCTCCAAAAGGGTATACCATGCTCAGGTTTCCAGGCATTCAATACAGGGCACGCTGAGAAATTGCAGCTGTGATGCAGCACAGGTGAGGTGCTGTAAGGTGGGACTCACTGCATTTCTGCACGGTCACAGTCTGGCCCAGGGTCTGATTTTTTTTCAAAAGAAAAGAAGAGCCACAGGCAGACTGCTCCAAGGAAGCAACCAGGCACGGACATTCCTCAGATACAAGCCAGGCCAGGTGCTCTCCCAGCACAAGGATGCTGAGGTGTTTACATTTAGCAGCCATGGGAGTAAAGCACACCAGTGTTATCCATCTCTGGGGCGCTCGCCTGGCCTCAAGGTCGTGCAGCCCTCCCATGGGCACACAGGCCGGCACTCCCCTCCTGGCATCCTGAAGTTTTTATTTTCCCAGAAGGGCCAGGAGGTGGGGGAGGAAACATTCCCTCTCCAGCAGCTGTGACCTTGGCTCTCTTGGCCTCAAAGCCCATGGGAGAGCACTGCCGACACCTTTTGAACAAGATAAGGAGCTGATCCCCGCAGGCTCGATTCCAGCTGCACCAGCTGAGCTCAGGGAAGCACCAGGCCCCTCCTGAACTGCATGCGAGATGTTCAGACAACACAGCAGCAGAGACAGACTTTCCCTTGGCCAGGCTAGACCTTCCACCTCAATCTGGTGCCTACAGCCACCAGCAACCTGTGCCTTGCCCTTTGGTGGCTCAGACCCACCTCCAGCCCCCATGTCCTCCTGCAGGCCTGTCCCACTGTCTTCTGCACTGCGAGACACCACCTGAAAGCAGTCCCCAGGAGCCAGAGGATGTAGACGACCTCAGAAAACATAAACAACATATGCCACAGTCTGCCACTTGGGGATTATTAGGTTTGCTGCTAGAACTCCTCTAATTACATGATATAAGATTTAAGGGAATTTAAAACTAGGAGATGGTAAAATTTGTGATCCTCTTGTCGGCAGTATCAGCTTTGCAGTCTGATGTTCATCTATGTGGGTTTACAGCAGCTTTTGGAGGATGGAGAATAAGTTCATCAAAGACAAGTTTCAGGAAACAAAAACAGCATCATGCAATAGCAGAAAATGCAAAATTCAGGGAGTTTTGCAACCAGCTATTTGATAGTACAGAGAGAACACAGACTCCTGGACTCCCCTTTCATAGGGTAATATCACCACCAATTCATAAGTAATTATGAGCCCTCATAATTACTTAATAAGTAATTATGGTCACCTGCAAACACACTGTCCATTTCCTAAAGCTCAGTTTTGACACTTAGTCCTCACTTTGACTGCAAGAGGGTCCAGGAGCCCGGTCAGTGGGCAACTTGGTGGCTCTTGCTGCAGCTTGGGGTCAGGCACTCCTGCCACCAGAAGACAGAAGAAGCAACAGAATTGAAGAGCCAATGTTTTATTACCTGGACCAAGCACCTGATTGTCATGGGAAAGAAGAATTTAAGGCAGCATAATCAACTACCTTCTTTCACAATAATAGTAGTCGTGACTCTCCAAGATGTCTTGGGGAGCTCTTGCTGTGAGGTTAACGACAGCTTGTGTGCTGGAAAAGCATTTCCCTGAAACTTTCTCAGGCAAGAAAAATTTGACAAACATCAAAAATCAGAACATAGTCTGTCTTTTACTCTTGGTTATTATTAATATTCTTCAGCTATAGGGATATCAAAGTCTTTGGCAGTGATGTATGCAATTTAGCTGCTCCCTAGAGATGGCTTTAGAGAATGCGTAATCAATTTTATAAATGAGCAGCTGGCCTGCACAGCAAGGTGCACTCTGTGATCCTCCAAAACGAATAATGAATTGCATATACCCTGCATTAAGAAAAAGATTGGCATTCCTCTTAGGAACCCTTTAAAGTAAGTCCCATTTCTTTCACGTGCCAGCAGACAAACCCGTGCCCGGCTGTCCCCTGACACATCCCACCATGGGCAGCAGCCGGTGCTGCGCAGTGGCCATGCCCTGAGCACCCACCAGGGACAGGTCTCAGGTGTGGGCCACAGCTGGGTGATGGAGTCTGGAGCCAGTTATTGGAGTTTTGTCCTTTACAGGCCCCAAAAATTGATATTCTCAGCAAAGTGACAAGTGTTTTATTTATATTGAATGAAAGTATTTCACTACAAGAGCAGAAAAACAAATTCCCATGCCACGTCTATTTCTCTCAGACTTGGTGATCGCCATGATCCAGGACAAAAGTTTGCTCAGGCCCAAGGGCATTTTGCTGACTTTCCACTTGCCTTTCAGTCTATAATGTGATTTCTCAGGTCTTTGTGTGGAAATGATTTGTGACTCTAATATTCCCATTGAGAATAACCCATCCATTACATAGCCTCCAGCAAAAGCTGCACCGTGACGGGTCTTCTGAGGTCAGACGGGCCACGGTAATGCTTCAAATGGGCAGACATGTCATACCTACACTCCTTGTGGTGCCTCACAAAGGAAAAAAAAGCAAGCAGAGAGGGATGGAAGGAAGCAGGCCATGAGGCAGAGCACCCACCCTCTCTGCAGGTGCTCATTCACCCTCAGACATAGTATTTTCTCCTGATGGCACAGTCTCTGAAGAAAGGTTGCCTCAGCAGCCCTCCTCCTCCGTGCCCTGGGAAGTGTTGTCCTTTGCCCACCAAGCACCATGAAGCCTTTCCAGACACTCCCAGGTGCCTCACATCAGATTTCACTGGCATTTATATTTGGATTTCTTACCAGATAAGATTGGCAGACAGCAGCGAGGGAACGAAGGTGGCACCACAGCTCAGAGCTAGCTTGCCTTTTTCTTTTTTTATTTTTTTGTGAGTGTTGGCTTTGTTCATGAGTGAGTAGTAGCAGTAGTCACAGAGGCTGTGTGGACTATGTTCAGTGGCAGCACAAGCTAGGAGAAAAAGTGCACCTGTGGGAGCATACAGGAATACTGCTAGGCTCTGGGCTCTGTGCGTGCTGTATAAATTCAGTGCACAGCCCCGAGCCTCGTGACTTTGCTGTAGGCCTGCTGAGTGCCTTCGCTTTTTAATGAGTTCAGCAAAACACTGATAATCCTCTCTGCGCGGGATTTAACTAGCGACCACTTTTTTTTTGGCACTTCAGGCACCCGTTGTTAGTGAGATGCAAAATTAAATGCAGCACCCAGCAGTCCTATTGTATCACAATTACTTTTGTGGCTTCTCTCTTTTTGCCACATGAGAAGAGAGAAAGCCAATGGAAACACTGGTAGCGCCACAGCTGTATGTAAATGGAGAGAAGCCATGCAGAGATCTTGGCACCTGGTTCTGTTTCCAGCACCGAGGCCATAGATGGCAACACCATGTGGAGCAGCATGGCCTTTTCCAGGTCTCACCAGCACTAGGCAGCCACCCAGCGGTGTAGTTAAGGATCCAGGTTGTTGCCAAAATCTGGAAGGACCCTGTTGGGAAGCAGAGCCTTGTGCTATAGTTGCACACATACAGCTGTCACCCCAAGCAAACACAGCAGCTGTCCTAGTGGTGGATCCCAGACTGGCCATCACCATCACTGCAGCACTGACTTCTCAGATAACGTGGCCAAATGGGTAAAAGCTCCCAGTTTTTAAACTCTGAGTACCACTTCTCCCCTCTTGTTGCCTTAGGTGTGAAGCCAAGGATCTGAAGAGCCAAGCACAGCATTTAGCAGCTGCTCCTCTCAGAAAACACCAGGGGTAAGTTCTGCAGCTTCAAGGCAATGGTGGGGTCTCATCTGCTTTGTACGGACTGCAACGGAGAGGTGCTCGGTGCAGTGGGTACACCCTTTGCTTCTGCATTCTGCTTCCCGACTTTTCAGACATGCTTGTTTTCTGTTTGCTTAACATTGTTAAGCATTTTTAGTATTTTTTTAAACATCTAGATGTCACAAAAACATCATGAAGTACTTTATTTCTAACTTTCTAAACAAGCTCATTCCATGCTTACCAAGTAATTGGTCTTAAAATATATTTTAAAAGGGAGCAGTAGACAAGAACCTTTCTGTTGTGAAAGCTTAAAGATTTTTCTACATGCGGGAAGCTTTCTTTACCACAATCTCATTAGGGATGTCTGTTCTTGCTGTGTTTTCTGCAGAGCCCTTGGAGAAATGCTCCATAATCTAGGATTGAGAAGAGCATTATGGCACTTATGTGGCAGTGACACTCCATATGCAGCGAGCAGACAGCTATTTGCATCCTTCCTTTTGAAAGCAAAGTTGTTTTCCCAAGGGAGACCAATTTGTATTTCAGAAAACACATTTCCAAGTCTTATTCTTTCACTGTGTTTCTGAGAACAGACAATACACTGCAGCATATCAAGTGGAAAAATTACAGGGGGCTGACGTGCTGCACTGTGAGCATCAGGTCACATCGCTGGGGCCTAGCTGTGGCAGCACAGCCAAGGGCACGGCTCAGTAGCAAAGCCAGGACCTTACCAGGCTGGAGAGAGGAAACCGAGTCCTCAAAAGGAAGGACAGGATTATTCAGGGACCAGGGGTACCTGGGGACACTTTTCCAGCTGGCTGTCTAGTCCTCCTGACCAAAAGTGGTTCCTGCATGGTTTTTGTTCCTCTCTGTAAGAAGGAGGCTGAATGGCCAGCATCAGTTCTTAGTACTCATGAGGGAGCAAACTGGTGCAAATGACTAAGAGGCATTATGCCAGGCCTGAAATGTAATACCAGCCTCACCTTCTCAGTAAAAATACCAGCTTTTTCATCGTTCTCTCTGACAGCAGTCGGTGTCGTGAACAGAAGAGTTTGTAGAACTTTCAAATATTTGAGATGTTTGCTGATTTTACCTGCCTTGAAGAAGGACCCATTATATGCCCAGGGTAGTTTATTTGCCATCCCGTGTGAATTTTGAGCAGCAAAAAATAGCCAACCATTTTCAAAATTTTGGATAGTTTTAAAATAACCTCATTTATTTATTTGTTTGTTCATTTTTTGTTTGTTTGTTTGTTTTCAGGAGTGAATAAAACAGCCTGTGGACAAGCAGCTTGTGCATAAATACAGCTTTAGGGGAAAAGGGCCAGCCAGACAAACAGCCTGTGGTGCAGGACTGTGAGACATGGGATGCCAGCGAGAGCTGCTGCTCAAACCCATGTCTGCCGCACAGCCCACCCACCTCTGATGCAGGGACAGCCCTGCAGAGCAGAGGAAAGCACACACATGTATGTGCCCCCTTATCCTCCAGTGCAGTGGACCTATTTTACACCAAGCACATCTAGAAGTTCATAATTAAGGCCTGAAGAAAAGCCCTTTTGTGACTGCCCTACCTGTGCAGGCATGAGGTCAGCTGTATTCAGCTGTTCATCAAAAGATTTAGATGGCTCTGTAGCAGATGTTTATTGTAAAAGCTAGCGGAAACTGTTCCTGCACCCTGATAAAATGGAGCATTGTGATAATGACCCACAGCCCACTGCTTCAAGGTATATATCAAAGGCTGATGCTTTTCTAAATGCTTAGGTCTTCTTCCCTAATCAGAGAGATGTCTAACGAGTTGTAAGGAGCAGTTACCTATTTTTTATTAGAGAACTTTTTGTTGAATAGCTTGCACACACTTTTTTTCCACTAGGAAAATAGCTACCAGTCTACAGGGTTGTGAAAGGAAATAAAGCAGCAATTATTATTATTATCCTTATTTTTCAGTAAGACATAGGTCCGACTGTCAAGCATGTATTAATTATGCATTAGCAAAGATTGTTCCACAATTTAATGCAATCCTCACTGTCAGTCCTCAAATAGAGGGTGAATGAATACAAGACAATGTATTTTTTTCTAGATAAAAAAACAAGCCAGCAGAGTTCTTGTTAGAACCACAGTCACAAGAGGCGCACTTGACAAACTGCATCCTAACTGTGCTGCCCAAGGGATTTACAGCTGGTTTCTGTCCAAACATTATTCAATCAGGCATTTTTCTTCTGTGGGCATGCTGTAGGCAAGCAGAGCCAGGAGGGACGTGGAGGCTGGGTGTGTTACAGCCATTACCCTTCCTATAACTCTTTCTTCTCCTCCCCTCCCACCCCACCCCATGCACGTTGAATTATCTGGTTATTGATTACATCGTAGGCAATATATCCAAGGTTTTTCATTGCTGTCTGTGAGCTTAGTGACTACTGCAGCTGAAAAGAATGGCAATGAAGTTTCATGGAGGTAAATGGGGGGATAGGGAAGAGAGCTGTTATCAGCACCAGGGTGCAGCCCCCTGAAGCTCAACCTTTCTGAAAGCCTGCAAGTAGAAACCAAGGGCAGCACCACAGCTGTGGTAGGCAGTGGCTGAGATGCCAGCAGAGAAACAACCTTATGCCTGAACATCCCCCAGCGCTTGTTTTGTGGATCTTCTCCTCTTTGGATATGCTGCTGTCATCCTCTCCCAGAGTCCTGCCAGACCAAAAAAGCCCAGTGAGGCCATGTCTTGTTCTGCCCACCACTGCCCACCGCAGGCTAACCCATACCTCTGAAGGTAATGGTGTAGTGGACTTTTGTTTTATTTATTTATTCATTCATTCATTCATTTCAGGGTTAAAAAGTACTTACTCAGCAAAACACACAGTCCTGGTTGTCAGCTGGATGGCCCACAGTCACTGAGGAAAACTATCAGCATGAAGGAAGCCTTATTCCTTACTCTGGAAGTTCCCGATCCTTACTCCTCTGCTTTAGAAGTTCAGCACGTTTTTTAAGTTGTTGGGTTTTTGGAAGAGTGAACAAGTCTGGAGTGCTGTGCACTCGCTGCCCCACCCCCTCGTCTACAAATCCTCGCTGTCTCAATTGCTCCCATGTTTGTCCTAGCACTACACCACGTACATGAACGCTCAGCAGGAAATATGATTCAAATCTTCAAATGCAACACACTATTCTTCTTTGCCAAAACGTAGGCTCTGCTTCTCTCAGAAAGAGATTTCGCTTCAATCTCCATGTTTGTTTATTTTACATGCATTTTTTTTTCCTGAAGCTCCTCTTTCAGTCTCTGCTACAGTGCTTGAGCTCAGTGACAGCTTATTATTTCTGTTTGAGAGAAATCCCACTCACACTGAGCACTGCTGTCATCTTGCTCTATATCCAGTTTTAAAAAAAGGCACGGAGCAAATTATTAATAGAGGCGAATAAGAGGAGACAGAGCTTCTCTAATACCCTCCTGTCCAAAGTCTAACATTTTAAATCAAATTCAGATGATTGGACTGCGCCTGAGTGACGTCAAAAATGGATGGGAAAAAAAAGAACAAAAAATATGTATTTTTAAAGATTATCTTCTCTGTAAATTGATAATTCCTACCTTAATTAATCTAGGTATGAACTGTTCTGTTCTTATCATTATCCAACAAAAGTTCAATGCAACTCGACCAAGAGAGCACACCAAATGCAGGCAACCAGAGGCATGGTCACAGTCACCAGTTCGCAGATGACCCGAGACTGGGAGGAGTGCCCAATACACCAGGGGGCCGTGCTGCCACCAGAGGGACCCCAGCAGGCTGGAGACGTGGGCTGACAGGGACCTCATGCGAGTCAGCAAGGGGAAGGGCAAAGTCCCACACCTGGGGAGGAACAGCCCCAGTAGTGGGTTGGGAATGGTTAACTGGAAAGGGCTCCGGGGGTCCTGGTGGGCACCGAGCTGGACACAAGACAGCACCACGCTTTTGTGGCAGAGAAGGCCAGCGGTGTCCTGGGCTGTGTTAGGCAAGGGGTGCCAAGCACTGGCACAGGTTACCCAGAGGTGCTGTGGGGTCTCCCTCCTCAGAGATCTTCCAAAGCCCCCGGACGTCTCCTGGAAAACCTGCGCTGGGTGGTCCTGCTTGAGTGGGTGGATTGGACCAGGTGACCTCCAGAGGTCCCTTCCAACCTCAGCCATTCCGTGATTCTGCATGTCTTTACCTTGGTTTGCCCCAGGCAGGGTGGCTCAGCCTCCTGCTAGCGAAAGCCCTGTCCCAAGGGTGGGTGAGGGCCCCTGGAGGGGGATGCCAGCCTGTAGGGCAGGTGGCTGACCGGGCAGAGAGCTCACACCGAGCACACCTGAAGGCAAGGCCTTGCCATCTTAGGGTAATGAGACTGCTGCCTGCTCTCCAGAAGGCCTTGTTTTGTTGAACAGTTTTCATCTCACACCCATCACCCATTCATCCAATGTATAGGTGCAGAGTTTACAGATGTCTGTCCTCATCTGCAGTAAAGAGGGGTTCCAGAGGGTACCAAAACACCTGCAGAAAAAAAAAAAAACCTTACCCAGAATTATTATTATTTATTTATTTATTTATTTTTTACAGAAAGTGTCCTCTGTGTGTTTTCTTTTTTGAATTTCTTGTTCATGAAGATCAAAGTTTCATCTGAGGAAGGCACTTCATTTGAATTTCTTAGTCAGCTCAGGTTCAGAGATGTTTAAAGAAGTGCAGGAGGGAGGGAACGTGCTTTTATCCCTTTTGTGTCACCATTAAATCCGTATGGACTAGTTCACACCCTGAAACAAGGCACATTATCCAATGTTGCAAGCTAAGGATACAGCTCTTCCACAGAAATGCCATTACTGTTCAATGGGCTTTGAATTCAGGACAGGGCATACCACCTTCAAACAGAGAGGCGTGCAGGCGTGTAGGTTGTGCTTACCAAGCTCCTCCAGGTGAAAGCCGTGCCATTAGCAGGGAGTGCTAACGAGGCTGCTACTCAGCTGGTGTGTCTCTGCCGTGGGTGCCACTGCGGCAGGCATGTCAGAAGCATCACACAGGGCCCACGTGCACTGCAAATCTGGTTTGAAACAGAGAGAGATGGCTTACATCCACTGCAAACACAACAAAAATCGGTGACCAGGCCTTTATCAGGCAAGCTGTTAAAACCACAACTGAAGAGGATTTATAGTGTGGGATGTGTCTAGCTGTGAAGGAGTAAACGTGCAGGCACTGTCCTCCTGAAGGAGCTGCGATGCCTTTGTTGCCAGAGCCCCCTGCTCACATTACCGGTTATTTTCTATCTCTCCCCGTGCGCTTACCTTTTTCTACTTTAGCCAAAATGTTCATCCCCCTGCTGAAACATTGTCAGGAGGCAGCTCATGAAGGAGCTGGTGTGCCTGGGTTTCAGGTCTGGGGCCACACCGCGCTGTCCTGAGGACGGAAGGCCAGACGGGGGGGCACATGGAGACACAGGCAGTGCCCACAGCAGGACAAGAACCTTAGTTACAAACACGTTACATACAAGGCCACTTCTTTCATTTTGTTTAAATTGTGGTATCTCCAACATCACGTTCAGGACAACATGGCACAAGCCTGAAAGCAGATGGTCATGGAAACCCAGGATGCCCTCCCAAAGAACAGCTGCAGGTCAGCACGGCACTGTATATTGATACTTTACTCTGATAGTAAAGTTACCTGATGGTCTTGGGTCTCCGGGTCCCTTTGCCTGTCCCTTGCTGCTGCTGGACATGAACCTGGTTGCTGGTTAGAGCCATTTCCCTTCCCACCTGTTGTCACGGATGTGTGCTCAGCAGGAAGATCAGCTTGCAAACGCGGGGGGTGTCCTCCCCTGACTGAGCCCTCATTCCCTCTTGCAGTCACCCCAGCACATCCACCACACAATAAATCACTGTTGTTGTGCCAGTATGCGTAGGAGAGAAGAAGAATCAGTAATGTATTTGCCAAGCTCGAAAACCCAGCTTGAAGGCAACATAAGCACTCAAATGGCTTGCACCATTCCCCTCAGGTCCTTTTAGAAAGTCTTTAAATTAAATGCAAATTGTTAAAATGGATACGGATACCATCAGCAAGTGCTATCTTTTACAACTGTGCTTTACTTCATCGGTACCCATAAGTTCTGAGATCCCACACAACCAAATTGAAAGAGCTAATTTACACTTCCAAGACTAGAGAAGGTCTACTGAGAAAGTGGTATTTAAACACAGAACAACACCCAAAACACAGTAAATGTGTTCTCTCTTTCATCCTTCTCTTATGACACTGCTACCATGGGTAGGTATTAAAATTCTCTTGGTGTAGATCTTAAAAAACCTGCTTATAGCGTTTAGTGTATTCATTATGAAAATTGCCATGTCCTTATGTTTATGGTTTCAAGTCCTGCACAATCAAGATACATCCATCAACACCATCATAAAACATACACCTGCACTATAATCAAATCCAAAACCACACTACAACAATTCCCTCAAACAAAGTCTTATTGTGTGCACGGTTTTGGAATTTTTAAAAGGTCACATTAGTATTAAAACCTTTGCACTGAAATCACAAAGATTAAAAATTGAAGGGCCCTCCTGACTCTGTCTTTTGGCTCCCCCACACACGAAGCATTAGTTTGGTTCATAAAATGATCAAGATTTGTCTTAAAAAATCACTTCTCATCACTTTTAACCACCCCACTGTTAATCTTGGAAATTTGTTTCTGAACTGAGTGTCCTAATTGGAAGGTGCTTCCCAGCTATTCCTCAATTTATCCTCATTTATTTATTTTTTACTAGCATTGTCTTTCAGCTGGAAAAGGTCCTCTCCTCTAACCCAGTCCAGTTTCCTTCATCAAGGTATGATCCAGATTCATTAAAGAGTCAATCAAGAATATCAGAGAACAGTAGTTAAAGCTCCCATGTAGGTGATACGTTCCTACAATACACACATTGAGCAGGCTGTAGGAATAAACAGCTTCTGATATCTTGAACATCTGCTCCCTGTAAGTGATGCCAGGCCTGTAGCATCTGTGCTACAGTGGTGGACAGGCTGGAGGGATGGTCCTCCACTTCTCTCCCTCACAGTCAGACTGAAACGTCTCCTCCTGAGAGCCAACTGAACTGCCATCCAACCATGCCCCCTTCTACAGGTTACCCAAATGCAGAAGAGCAAGCAGGTGAAAGCACAGGGTCTTGCTTCGTTGTTTTACATTTCAACAACTAAACTTTTTCCTTTTAAACTATATCTATTTTTAGAAAACAGATTTATTTTATATGACTGCAGACACTTCAGGCAACAACAGATTAAAACAGATGCCATACACATAAAAAGTTAGCTTTTCAGGTCCACTGGAACAGAATTCCAGAAGGTTCAGGGCAAGAACCCTATTACTTCCAAAGGGTGATTTTTGCCCAGTGAGAAAATTGGAACAATGCTTTGTAATAGAGAGGAAGGTGACTCTGTCATCTGTCATATTTCGTCCTTGCCAGCTGGTCTTCCTTCTCTTGTTTGCACCACTTTACATGGACATTTTATATAAAGCAGGATTGGTCCTTCACTACCTTTTATCTTTTTGGTTTTAGAGCAACACAAGACACAGTTGTTCCAATTTTGTAGTATTTTGCACAAGTGTACAGTCATAAAAATGCTAAGAAAGAACACCGAACCAAACCAACCAACCAATAACAATGACAAATAAAACCAAAACCAAAACAAACATAGACCATCAGCTTCTCCTCATTACACACATTTACAGAAAAACAGAATGGTATTCTATGGTGCTGCATTACTGCAATTTGCATTACTGCAGTTTGCATACTTGGTAACATCTACCAAGGTTTTGAAAGAAAATCTACTTTTTGAAAGACAAGACTATGCAACATGCAAAAGCCTGTGCTATGCTAAGGCTATGCTATAAATGCATGCATCACTTCAAAAGTGCTGAGGCAAATGAAACCTCCTCTGATTCCCAGTGCACTGCAAAATCACCTTTCCTAGCTCCACCCAAAGGTCCTTCAGAAACACTGCGTGTAATAGCAGCATCTACAAACCATTAAACTGCCAAAGACTGCCTGACAAATGTGGGGCACTAAATCTTCTCGGGCTTTTGCTGTACCGTGTAAGAGGAAACATAACAGCCAAAATAAGCAAGATAGACAGGGAAAAGAATGTGAGAAATTCCACTGTCTTGCATTGTAAAATACAAATTGCCTGCAATGTATACTATGTGATTCTATTCACCCAGCTTCTTCTCAGTCCATATTTATGGACACAGTTGACAAGCAACTTAGAACAGGGAAAAAATATTCAGGTGTGCTGGCACATAATGCCACCTTTGAAGTTGCAAACTGTCATAAGACAGTGCTGATTTATCTGAAATGTCAATATGCAAAATTGCAAAAAACACATGTACGCTCAAAAGGCAGCTTCTCCAGAACACAAAGCAACAATGATTTTGTACTATGTTAATCATCTAATTCCAATTTCTGCCAGGTTAGTTTTGTCCCCTGTAACAACTCACACTGATTCAAGACAATAATTAGATTCACACCTCTTAATTGCTTTTTTTTCTATTTGGGGTTACAAGGGCTAACATCTCTTTTGGGAGTAAGAAGAAATCAGAGACCAAATAAAAGCCTGCCCTAAGAGATTTGTCACTCAGCTCTCCAGTTTAAGCCACACTCCTGCTCCTAAGGTCTTGTTCTGGGCACAGTTCCCATGTGATTTGGGAGCCACAGAAGCTACCACAGCTCTGGATTTCCTCCGTGCTATTGGGAAGAAGAGAAGGCTCTATATGCAGAACCGGATAGCAGATGCAAACCAAAGTACCACCCGCTTTCTAGAATAAGAAGTCCCCTTGTCTGTTTTCTCAGGAAAGGAAACGAACATGTCTCTGGAGATTACATCTAGTCATGGAGAGAGCAAGGTGGAGGCAGGAGGCAAGGCAGGTAAAAAAAGGGGGGCAGAAGAAAAATGAAAGTTCAGAGAGGCAAGGGGAAGAAAAGGAGAGGGAAATAATCACCATAATTCATGTGGAGAAAAGAGGAAGAAAAACTGCCCTGTAGTCACTGTTATGCAGGCATAAATGAACCACCATCATGTTAGCTGATCGCACAGGTAAATCTTGCAGTCCGGCTGCAATAGAACAGTGCTCACCACCCCTCATAGGGTCTTTTCCCCCTGCCACCCCAAAAGAAGGCTTGTGCCAGGCACAAGGCTACTGAGGTGAAATTACTGGCTGAATTTGCACAAGGAGCAGCCCTTTGAGTGAGCATAAGGCAGACGCTCATGAAGGGAAGAGGAAAAGAAGGAAGGGAAAAGAAGTATGATGGAGCTGCCTATAATTGCCATCTTTGTCTTGAAGGGTGGGCTAGGTATTATATCAACAGAATGAATACTGCCACTGGAATTTAGGTAAGAGAAAGTGTGTACATGGTGGCACGTGTGTTTCAGTATGATCAAGATGCTGAGCTCTCCAAAGTCAGAAAAATCCAGTAGTAGTAGTAGTAGTAGTAGTAGTAGTAGTGGTAGTAGTAGTAATGTAGAAGACATTAAGTTTAGAGATGACCTAACTGTAACAGGACATATAGTTGCATATTTCGAGGGCAATGTGCAGTGTGTGATTAGTCACTGCTGAAGTGGACATCCCCACTGAAAGTCAGTTATGAGGAAGTTGTGTTGTTCGTGACATAGGGGTCCATAGATTCCTGCAGGATCAATGAGAGTAAACAGCTTTGTTATTGGAGGTTTCCAGCAAAGACTGTGAAATGCTCTGATGCAGTGAAAGAGCACAGAGCATTTCAGCCCAATAGGTCTTTGAGGAAGATTTGATTAACCTGGGAAGGATACCAAAAATTCCTGCAGAGTAGTTGCTGAAATTCCAAAGGAAAAAAATAAATAAATCAGGATACACTTTATCAGCTGAAGCCTAGTTCATTTTTAGATGTAACACAAGAGTCCTCTCAGATGTTCTCCGCTGTTGAAGAGCATTTACAAATGAACAGCAGTTTTGCCTCTGTTACAGAAAATCACTTTCAATTTAATATGCTGCTACACTGTTTTTACGTTAACTTCTACCAATTCAACACTCCACCTGGAATTCTCAACAGCTTCATTTTCTCCACCACCGACAATGTACTTGTTGAGATGTCTACGCATAAATGTACAACATCCAGAGTAATGGGACACGGGTGGTAGGTATTTACGTAGGAAGAAAAAAAAATTCCACACATGAGAAGAAATAAGGGCAGCTGCATATGTATAAAGATGCTAAGTACGTAGTACAAGTGGGTTGAAATAAATTCTGTACAATCTTGCTTTGTTCTTTGGGATGATCCTTGTAAGAGCATGAGAAAGTACTTCAGAAAGGACAGGCTTGAAACTGATGTCATAGTAACCACAATTATATAGACTAAAGGTCTATTTTATGTGGAGAAGAAATAAGGCAGTCATTTTTTTTTCCTGTATTTGACCCAGAGAAAAACCTTGCTGATATTAAATCATCCCCAACTTCTCTCCATAGCCTGCTATGTGTTTGTCAGAACATTCCTCACTTCTCCCTGTTCCTGCAGCATCCTTGGAAGACGGTAACTCTGGCTGCCTTGAACATTTCCATTCTCTCCTCCTCACTTTAGCAAATTAGCAATGAAACCATTCTGTTCAGCAAGTTATTTGCAATCTGGTTGACAAAGCTCCTTGTCAGTTATCATCCACGTTCTTGTTTCAGACCATGCATTTCCACGTTCACATGTTCCAATGGGGACAGAGCAGGTGGGCAGAGAAATAAACATCTCTTAAGCGAAATGCTGCCTGCTTGAAAACAGAATAAAACAAAGCAAAGCAAACAGAGTACAATCCCTTGTTATTGACATAGTGTTCCAAAACAATGTTCATCCCTCTCTGAAAGATAAAGCAACAGTTAGTCTGGGCACAGCTGCTGAACACAGCAGACAAACGCGGCGATTCCTCCCCCGAGATACACTGCAGCACCCTGAGAAAACCCATTGCCTGCCTTACAAAGCAAATCAAGGGGGACGTGTCCTCCCAACTGCAGCACAGATTCTGATTAAAACCAAATTTCTCTTCTGGTTGTTCCCTGGGTAAAAAGAGGCATTCCAAATACATTTGTAGACAGCTCAAATATTAGGTCTCCAAGACACTGAGAAAACCTGTGTAGGGTTTAGGAACAATATTCTGAAGTGCAAAATATAAAGGAAGTCTGAAAAGAATAGTTTATCACTAGCTCAACTGAGAAAGTTGTTCTTTTGGGTGCGACGTAGTGCTAAAATGAGAGGAGCCGGGGGAATTACCAAGAATGGAAGAGGTAGAGTGCTTGTGCGGAAGCACAACATGTTTTAAAACATGTCCAGAACCACTTCTTAACTTTAGCAATATTAAATATTATTTATGCTTAGTACTGTGACATGACTTGTTCAGTGTCCACAGCATCACTTTGAGGTAGATTCATAACTTGCAAATGCACATGAAACAGGCTATTTATGTGAATATTTGCTGCCCCACATCTTTGCTGCCCTGAGCTCTACCCACATCAATGCTGCTACTGTTAGGAGAAAAAAAAAAAATGGATAAAAGCATTAAGAAAATGCAGAATGACTTACCTGTGTTAGAGATCAATATACTCTTTTAAAAGTTGTACTTGCATATTTAGCTGGTACAGGAGATATACAACCACCTATTTGTCTGAGGGCAAGATCAGCCAACCTAGCAAATATGGCTGTTCTTTAGCTTTGTCTCTTCGTACCATTATTTGATCCAGATACATGGCAGCTGTACTGATCAGGATGTTTACAGAGATCATTCCTGCACGATTTTTCCTCCTTCTCATAAAGTATTACTGGTTTCTCTGACACTGACGGATGTCCTCTGCCTTTCTTTTCCATTGATCCTAGATTGTGCAGGAATAGTAAAACAGCTTCTTTGCTGCCTTTACATCATCCAATGACATGTGTCTCAAGTGTTGAATTAGGATTTCAGGTTCTATTTGTAGCCTAGGGTTTGCCATATCAGTTTAGGAACCTGCTACATCAAATAACTCAATTGTTCATTTTCTTGCCTCTTAAAAATTGCTTTTGTCAACTTATCCTCAAATGAAGGTTACTCCATCATTAGTCAGAACAGGCAGGTGGTCTGCTGAAGGTCACTGCACAGGGAGGCTGTATACAAGGATTTCTATTCTATACATCACTGCGAGGCACTCTGCAATGACTGTCAGCATCACAGCTGTGATGGTGCAGTTTCATTTCAATCAATGAACTTTATTAAAGTTTTGGTGTTGACTGGAATGCTGGGGAAAACAAAAATTGCTCTGCATGAGGAGGTTACTGTAGCTTTGCTGCGGAAAACCACCTTTGTATGCCAGGATTTAGACCTAACACAGTGCATGTGTCTGTAAATAAACAAGAAGAAAGGCCTCTCCTACAATATGAGTTGTACACAACAAAGGATGACAACCTTTGTCACCAAAGGCTAGCTTTGGGTCACTTTGGTAAAGGCTTTGTTTTGGACTGGGGTGGAGGAGATGTGGTTAGGCAGAAATAGCAGGATTGTTCCTTGCAGGAAAGGGTTCAGTCATGCTTGTTTTGTATGCCAGAACCAACTTCTGTTCCCATCCCCCATACAAAAGAGAAATAATAAACAAGAAGCCCCACAGGTTTCCTTGGTAAGCAGCCACACCAGTGCCAGTGTGACCACTCGAAAAAAGGGGTCCTGTCACAGTGGCAGATGCCTAACAGTGGATGTTAGGGAGTTTAGAAGAGCAGCTCCATACCCTCACCAAGGTCTCAAACACAGCCTAAAAGACAAAGCGCAGGACAGATTTGTTGTGTTTCACTACTGATAAAGCAAGCCTTTCTTCCTGAAGCCAGTATACTATTCTTAGGCTGAAATAAAGCTTCTTTTAGCAAGCACTAGAAACAAACTCACAGATGTGTAACCCTTCCACAAACTTTATCTCATCCCAAAGATATTCTAGAAAGCTACCCAACAGCTCAGGTGAAAAATGCCATTTAAAGCTATCAGAGATTATATGAGGTCATTAGTCAAGTCCAGACTCTTCTTTCAAAGCAGTAGCCAGTAAGTTGTGCTTTAAGTCTCTGGATTGGTGTCCTGAAACACAGACACACCTTCCCCTGATTCAAGGTATGTTTCTGCTGGACATTTAAGAAACTATATGCTTAGTGCTTTATAGATCACTGATTTCTTTCATTTGATCAAAGTGTGTATCAACAGCACCATGAGGTACAGTTTCTGCACTTACTGCTATGCCCACTGGAATCATTTAGAGCACGATGTGATTTTAGGCTAGCACATTAGTGGGACGAGCTACACTGAAGCTGATCTCACATATCAGTTTTGAACACAAAGCACATTACATTAGTTCTCAATATTTTGACAATTGCAGTGTTTTGAAATCAAGAGTCCTTAGGTAATATGTTTCTGGGACTGCAGGTTTAGTCTGTACTAAGCAGGACTGCCATTACCTGGCAGAGCGTTAGGGGAGACGGGGTGTCTTTTGCAAGCAGTGTGAAAGCTAGCATTTTGTCTTACAACCTTTTCAACACCTGGTCAGAAGTCCCAGGCTATCTTTCAAGTAATATCACTGGGTTTTTGCATAATGGATTCATAATAATAATAGTAATAATAAATAATCCACAAAGAAGGCCAGGAGCCTTTGACCAAGAGTAGCTCCAGCTTGGAAAAGAAAATACAGAAAAATATCACCCAAAAGGCCCCTGCTGTTTTTGACAGTCTGGAGAGGATAAAATGGAGATCCATTTAAAAGTTATTCATATTACTTCAGTTTGTTAAGTATTTTGGTTTTGCCTGTCAGTTCAGATGACACTATTTATATGTGCCTACAATTTAGTCACAATTTAAGCTCCCAGTACACAGGGAGTTGTACAATAATTGCTTTTGATTGTGCTAAGCTCTGAAATGAGTCAATGCATCCAAGGTAGAAGATAAGGTAATAAGTGCAGGGAGAAACCACAGCTTTGCACCTTTGAGACAAAGAACACCACAACAGCAAGAAACACAAAACCAAGGAAATCTGCAGTGCTGCGGAAAGAAGAAAAGACATGAATAAGCGGCAGCAGCAACACTTGAGAGGATGAAAACCAGGACATTTTAATTCTGATTCTGTCACAACTCGACGTATGGGTTTGGGGAAATGGCTTCTCCCATGACTCAGTTCTCTCCTGCTTAAAATCAGGGATAAAAGTACCTCTGAAGTGTGCTTTGCTGATGGATTATGTATCCCGCTGGCCTTCCAGTAGTAGTGTGCACTGACAAAAGCATATGAGCTTTTCCATCAGGGTTTGCAACTGACATGTGAGGTTGCATACACTTGTCGTTTTCAAGTTCACGGCAAGAAATAGAACGCTTCCCATGCTGCACTGGACCTGATGTACATGTAGCACTGATTGTCCCCTCCTGCACAGTTGCTTTTCTGACATTTGCAAATGTCATACAGAGTAGTGAAAGCTGCCAAATACCCGGGGTAGGGCAGGTTATTGGAGAGTGCAGTGAGGCAGGCAGGCAAGAAACAAGCCACGACGACACACTCCAGATTCGCGACAGCAGTGACAAGAGGCATGGGGTCAGGGTCCAAATGTGTCTGACCTTTCATGGCATCACACCATCAGAAGATGGGGGAGAATGAATGGCAGCCACTGCTCAGGAATGTGACTGATGAGGCAATTGAGCTGCCATCCCTGAGCATCCTCAGAGGCTGGTGGGGCTGGCCCTGCAGCTGCCTTCTGCAGCGCTCCTGACCTCAGCCACGTGGCTTGGCTAGCCTGCATGGCTAAGAAAACAGTGTCCCGAAACCTTGAATGCTATGCTGGATATTTTGCTGATATTCTTCTTCCTTGGAAGGAAAAAATAACAAAGACAAGATCTAGTGTCCTCTGTAAACTAAAGTAGAAAAAAAGTAAAAAAGCCCAGCCGGTGGTAGCAGGAGGTTAAGAGAAGGCTTTATTGTAGAACTTGCATTACAGTATTTCTCAGCTACATATTGAAAGCAACCGTAAGTGATAGGGGAAATGAGACATCTTTCAGTCCTCAGTGAAGTTTTAGAACAAAAAAAATTGATTTTCCGTATCTTTTAGGTATTAACATTAGAAATATAGGTTTGTTTTAGAAGTTTTGTTAGAAAAATTAATCATTTAATTCAAACTGTTGAAGTACACAGAATCTTTTTAATTAAAAGAGTAGACTTTTTTTTTTTTTATAGTAATCGCTCTTCCTGACCTTGGAGATTAAATTAACGTGTTAAAGCCTCTTGAACTACAGCAGAAAAGTTTTTTTTGTTTTGTTTTGTTTTGTTTTTTTCCCTAAGGTAAAATTATTGAGAGACAGTAGCATTAAGTAGCAACTTCAACGTTGAAAGGGGAAATGAATTTATTTTCAAGCACCTTTTATGAAACTGTGATGGAAAAAAAAATAAAAAAAAATAAAAAAGCCAAGGCTCCTGGATTTGTTTTGTTTTTCAAAGCAGAGCATTTTGTAATTATCTCACTACTTGGAACTGCCTGAACTCAGCAAGTCACTTGAACTGCATGTCATTTTACAGAAGGAAAAACACAGCACTGTGTCATCCCAGTACATAAACCAGGTGTGCCAGGATGTGCTTATGTGTGCTTGTGCACGTTGGGGAAGGGATCAGTAGCAGAGATTTATTTGCAGCTCACTAATATTTGTCCAAGTTTTTATCATGGTTCCGTGTGGCTTATGCTATAATTTGCCTTGCAAGATATTGCAAGATCTCTGCTAATGATTTTCTGTTAATAAGCTGGTGAAATGCAACCATATAGAGCTGCAACCAGGACATTAACAACTCCACATCCTGCACGTCGTTCAAGGGGCAGACCCTCACTTTCACCACTCTTTCTGGATATGGGGTCTTCTTGTTGACAGACTCTACCCCAGCATCTGGGACCAGAAGTTTCTGGAGTTTGCTGTCCTTGGAGACCTAGCTGCAGCTCAGTGAATGCTTTTATTTCTGTGTGCTATGTCTGAGAGCCTGTAAGAACTGCAGAGACCAAAGTTTAGGTTTTGTCTTGCTGCTCTGGAATCGAGCAGCTACCTTAATGCTATGTACTTTGTGTACTATCTACAAACAAGCAAATCGTAGTTTTAGTCCACACGAAGTTGTGTTAGTTTTTCCAGGAGCACCAAATAGCATAGGTAGCTGAAGGAAAACTTCTTCTCACACCCTTTTTTCCCCCTGAAGGAAATTAAATGACTTCAAATACACCTCTCAACACCAAAATGTTTTGGCACTTGCATTCCACAAATACATCCCAAAAGGACTTCCCTGACTGAACTGTTAGTAAATAGGCAGAGCAATAAACAAAGCTGCCTACACCTCTACATAGGACCTCTCCCTGTATTTGTGTCACTCTCTCTCTGTACTGTGAGGCAAGGAAGAAAAAGCTATTTGGGAGATAATAGAAGATGATGGCAAGGCAGAGGAAAAGCTGCGAAGAGAGGATGCTCCTCCTTTGCTGCCAAAATCTCTTACCTGGGCAGAGTGGGGGAAGAAATCCGCTCACTGCTGGAGCAAACTCCAAAATTATAGATGTTTGCAGGGGTGCCACAACTTCAGATCACTGACATGCGTTCTCCTCTGCCTTTATGGCAACACTGGTCCAATGGCTTTCCACTTGCTCACACATGAGGATGAATTGTATTTTGTTCATTTTTACTATTCCTGGATAAATATATCCACCTATATCCACCCAAAACTAATTTGTCCTACTTTCCAAATCCAGAACGCATTTTCAAGGAACTTACAAGTAAATCCAACATTAACAATGTCTTCACTGCTCTGTATAGTCAAAAGATGCAAAGGTTGGAGGACAGTGAAAGACAAATAACATATTCATGTTCCGCTATCTTACGTCTTCCACTTTTCCTGCAAAGTCAGTCCTGCTTTTAAAAAATACCCTCACCTCATTCATGTCAGAGTGCTCAAAAATATGATAATAACTAAAGGGTTAATGAAAAGCATTTAACTTACCACGGCTTTTACAAGAGATTTAATATAGATATGTGCCATTTATCTTCCACTTTCCTTGCTTGTAGCAAAAACATTTTACAAGTTTCATCACAATGATTTCTTCCTTTTCTTGATGGTGTTCATCACAGGACTGATAAGAACAGTATAACATCTTTTCTATAGCTGCAGAGACTTATTTGGCTAAGTCTTAAATATGAAGTGCATTACCTGGACATAATATGCCAGAATAAACTGAGGATAAACAGATTGAAAACAATGCAGTTTGGCTGAATTTGCTTCATTTTTCTTCTTTTCATTACAAATATATGAACAATTCTTTTTTAAGATGAACCAGACCAATGGCAACAACAAAGTTACAGTAAATAAATAAATAAATATCTGCATTTTCAGATATGTTCTATTTCAAAAAATCATTATTTCATTTTACACAGAAAGTCACTTACACATTTAAGCAGCAAAATTGAGCATAGGCACAATGAACAGAACATTCCAGTCATATGAAAAATAATTATAAAATGTAATATCGGTATGTTTGTTAAAGATTGCAGTTACTTTTGATACACATCCTTGTGAGCCATTATATATACACATACACCTTTCACTGGATGCAACATGTAGAGACACAAACACACACTAGTGTGTGGGATGCTCTTGTACCCAGTCACATTTTTCAGGTTCCATGAAGTGTTTCCTAATTGCCTCATACAAAGGAGGAATTATATCACAGTTTAATGTGAGTTAATTTTCTTTCCCTAACCTTTTTTATATTTCCTCTTAGCAGCCACTGCCACAGACTTTTACTTTTCTCTGGGATGTTAGGAGAAGGTGAAAAGTGGAGGCGAAAATCCATGAATACAGAAAGGTAAACTGAATTCTGAATACATTACTGAAATTCTGTATTGAGCAATAGATAAAAGAAGTACATCTTCAGGAGCCTGGGCTTAAGCATCCTGTAACTATGTTCAGCTCTAGGTGAGATTTCATTACCACTTCTAATCTTAAATTTCCTTTCCTGAGAAAAATGTGAGAAAAGAGGCACAAAGAACAAAAAAAAAAAAAAAAGATTTTTTGTTGTAAAGCCATTTTACCTCACAGTGACATACTCTTCACCCTGTTTTTGTTCTGGAAGATGTTATCTTCAGATATAATGCTAACTGGCACTAGCAGTACCACATATTAAAACACTTAAGGACCCGAGGGAACGGCATGGAGCTGGGACAGGGGAGGGTCGGGCTGGGTGTTAGGGAAAGGTTCTGCACCCAGAGGGTGGTCAGGCACTGGGACAGGCTGCCCAGGGCAGTGGTCACAGCACTGAGCCTGCCAGAGTTCAAGCGTTTGGACAATGCTCTCAGGCACAAGGTCTGATTTTCGTGTGGTCCTGTGTGGTGCCAGGAGTTGGACTCGATGATCCTTGTGGGTCCCTTCCTACTCGGATATTCCATGGTTCTGTGATTCTGTGAAGTTTAGCCCAGTCAAAACAGTGTGCTGCTGGCAGCCCTGCGAGAGGTACAGCTGGGGGACCACACATTCCCCATCCAATCTTGGTATGACACTGCAGATAGGCACCCCATTTCAACATCTCATGGAAGCCGTTCTAGCATAGGCTAACCAAGGGAAAGAGAGAAGAGGGAGGATTTCCACCCACAAGGAGTCAAGAACAGCTTTTCTTTGCATTGAACATGCAGGGAGCCTCTGGAGAGGCTGCCAAAACTAGGAACCTCTATGGTTTTAAGGCAGCAAATTGTGAGAAATCTGGTCTTTCATGATTCTTTCTGTTCATCATTTGCGGTGCAATTGCCTAAAGTAACTAGGAAAATAAAACTAACATTCACATTTTAAAGAAAATGTACAACATTGCAGAGGCTTTCAGGGTAGGGTGTAGCTGCATTACCTGAGCGTTCCCTAGGCTTTCAACCTTAGATGCCATCACACTGGGGGAACCTGGTGTGCTGGCTCTAAGGAACAGTATGGAGCGTAGAGTGGAGTGGAGACACCACGGGTAGGCTCTGTGACCAGGTGGGGACTCAATTGTTCTTGTGCACACCGAGACTGATAAACTGCACTTTTTGCTACCCTGAGCCAATGACCTGTCATGTTTTGACAAATGCTGTACTCTAGTGTACTTTTGTTCATTATAATATCATTATAATACCAAAAAACACCTCCATCCCAAAAGCTACCCACCTCCAAAGTGTGACCACCCCTCACTGATCACGCACTCTGAATTTGTCAGAGCCTATTCCTTTAAAAGGAGATGGGAAAGCTTTTCACCAATCATAACTAAGATGTGCTTGACTAGAGTCACTCAAGTTCTATCTAAAAGAAAATAATATAAATTGGCCTAAGAGAGGGGGGATGTTGGGGAAGATACTGTCATTGGGGAAGATACTATCATCAGGGAAGATACCACCGTCAGGGGAGATACCATCCCGAGGGAATACACCATCCCGAGGACCTCCTGACTCCTGGGATCAGTTGATGGGCTGAGCCTCTCTCCCCCCCCCTCCCCCACTGGGACGCCTTTGGGTAAGATTTGAACACTTGGTTATACTGTGTGTCTCCGCAGAAACTTAGAAATCTCTATAGAGTCTTTGTGCCTGTTAACGTGTTAATTTCCAGGCTGCACACCTGTGTATTTCATGCATGCTAGCTTGCTTTTGCAGACAGTAACTATGGCTGTCAATCCAAAGATCATGTGTACCTGTTGCTGTAATAAATTGCACTTACTGGCATTGTTCCTAGCTGTGATAGTTCTCATTGAACACGACTAGAGTAAGGGCGGTTATACGTTATTGGTTAATCCGTGACCGTGGTAGTTCAGTGCTCTGAATCTGACCAGACCCATATTGGTTAATGCCTTATTGTTGAATCTGTGATTGTGATAGTTCAGTGCCCTGAATCCGACCGGACCTGTAATGGTTACACCCCTTAACGCGACATCATTGCCATCAATATGAAAGTCCATTACCTTTAGAAATTCCTCTTGCTAACACAAAAATTAGTACTGCTAAACTGATTTAGAGATTCTTTTAAACATTATTAAAAAAATAAATAAATCCAAGAACCAGAAAATGTCAGAGAGAAATACCCTAAATACCCTGGTTCCATTTCCTGTCCCCTCGTCCCCCCCCAGATCAGTTGTTCTTGTCTCAGTGAGGTTTAAGGATCACGTTGCAGATATTCTGAAAAAATAATTTATGCATCTGTAAAGGTATGCTTCTGCAATGATAGTTTTCTGAATGTAGTTAGAAGTAAAATAGATATAAGGCACCTGAGAGAAAAGAAGGTCCTTAGAAATAATGAAAAACAAATTGGAATGATATTAAGTTCAAAATGGCTCTTGGGACCAAGTCATATAATTTGTCATAATGTTAGTCACAGGTCTCAGAAGTCCTTAATAGGACTTAATGTCAAGTATCCATAAAAAGAAACCTTTTTGTTAGTTTGTTTACGTGAAACTCCAGATGAACAAGATACGTAATTTCTTGCATAAATATTGGAATAGTCTACTATAGCTCACACAGAATGAACACTACAGTTTATATGTTAAAGTAAGCCTCATTAGTCTCTTCTTAGGCATGTGAAGGTAAAGAGTATTAAATTTGTCCAGGAAACCACAGTCAAAAATAATTTTGAGCTAAAGGACTGTCAAGGACTTCAGTCCGCATTGCTGTGCTGTCAGTACTGGAAAA
Source organism: Anser brachyrhynchus (assembly GCF_964034855.1). Taxonomy (NCBI): domain Eukaryota; kingdom Metazoa; phylum Chordata; class Aves; order Anseriformes; family Anatidae; genus Anser; species Anser brachyrhynchus. The sequence goes on along the minus strand of NC_137697.1, from coordinate 53,880,028 downwards.
ATATGAATGAGAACAAGACAGAGAGAGGTGTTTGGCCCCAGAGGCCAGGGAGGCCAGGAAGGGACTATGTGCTCTCCAGATCTAGACACTGAAAACAGGAGAAGTTGTTTTGTGCTCTTGACTTTACAGAGCAGTGAATACATAAATGCATGTGAATTGTAAAAAATTGTTCCTAGCCTGCAGATTTTCAAATATAAAAATTCCCTCATAACAGACTTTACATCCTGTCTAAAATGACTACAAACACTGGCAAATAAAGACAGTTGATGTATGGGCAACTGAAACCATGCCAACAACAAAAACTAATAGAAATGGAAACATGGCTTCAATTTAAATCTCCCTCCATCTGCAAACAGAAATCTCAAGTAGGAACAAACCCCTGGCTGCTACACTGAGCTCCTAGGTGGAGTGTGTCAGCTACAGACAGCACTGTGAAACTGGATCAAGCTGCTCAGTGTCACCAAGCTAACTCAGGACTTTCCCTACCAAGGAGAAAACAGGACCCTATGGGTCCTGTTCTTTGCTGAATAAGTTTCCTCAAAACAGGACTTTGGGTGTTTTTGTCACATAATCAGTTTGCTGCTCCTGGTGCATGCATCCCATGAGAGTGCTCAGGCCAGTGCTTGCAGCTCTGGGCAGAGGCAAAGTGAGCGGTGACTGGCTGCCATGAGAACAGCGCGCCTTCCGCCACGGACAGGTAACGCAGGGCAGGGCAGAGTGGCAGGCACTTTCCGCACATTAGCTGGAGGGAAAAAAAGGAAGAAAAAACCTGATCTGCTTATACAGATGAGATTTACAATAGCCCAAAGTAAATCCTGCTTTAAACACCATAGATTCAAAGTTAAAAGGAGATTAATTTAATCCAATGTGAGTTATGAAATAACTGAAATATAATAATGTGGAGATGGAAAAATGCCATCATCATGTGCAGTCCTAATGAAAGGGAAGGCTAAAAGAGCAGCACTGACACTGAGGTCCTCCAAGTGGGAATGACCCACGCAGGGCACAAATTGAAGCTTATGTGCTGGGGAACCTAACCACACACAGTCTGCCTCTGTGTCTGTGCAGACTGTCAGCAAGACTCAAAACCAAAACCAAAGTCTATTGCTCAGAGCGGTGTAATGGATGTAGTTACCATGTAGCGCTCATATTTCCCTTCTTAATACCATAAAGCAACATGCCAGAACAGCACAGGACAAATTCAAGCTTCTAGTTTCCAACACTCAAACACATTCTTGTTTTGAGCAAATGCTGAATTCATGCTTTGTCAATTATTTATTATGAACTACATTCTTCTCAATGCACATATGCAGAATGTTAGGACTAACAGTGCCAAAGCACTGCTAAGGACTTTTGTGGGTTCACAGTAGTAACTTACTTTGCAGTTTTCTGATTACACACTGCAAAACAGATAATGGAAATTTCCTTTAAAAATCTATCGTGCAGGAATTATCAACTGCCCTTAAATGTTTACATGTTATATCACAGTGTTTGAGGTGGTATTTTTCTTATACAAAACAATTTGAAAGAGTAGTCCAAGTTTCTTTCCATTCCTGATGATGCTTACATTCATAAATGTTCATGATCTGTGATGATGTGGCCTGTGGCCATTGCATGTTTTCCAGATGGGATTCAACACTAAGTTCTGGTGCCTGTTGTTTAATTCCATTTAACAGTGGGTTCGTTAGCTGGCTTTGCAGGTGATCGTGGGACTATTACACCAAGCTTCCAGAAGATTGCAAGAGCAGCTTGTCAACGGGTACATTGTACATATGGCTGAGGTTTTGAAGATGAAGTTTCATGTGCAATGCCCATGGTTACATGTTTGCTGTTACATGGCTACTGTTTGCTTGTGGAATTACAAACCACAGATGGTAATTATTTCAGGGATTCATCTGAACTGGAATTTGATTTTACTAGTTAATTTAGGTGACTTGGCAAATCATATAGATTAAAATACATTAAAGATTGCTGCCCAAGTCATCTCCTTTTGAGAACAACATAATTATGTTCGATTTGAGATACATCTAATGGTTAGATGTGATCCTTACTTCAGAGGCAAGGTGACCAGGCGAAGCCATTTTAACTGACACCCAGAGAGGTGATGGCTATTGATGGCTATATTAAAGAAAACACATAGAAAAGAAATTATCCAATAAATCAGGAAATCAAGAGAATACCCAGTTTTGCCCTCCGTCTGTTTAAAGTTCCAGTTTCAGTATCCTGCTGCTTCTCAAATGAATAGAGAATAAAAAGCAGAAGTGACAGTGTTGCAAGATGAACACATTTAAAATACTTTTCAGAAATACAGCAAGGTGAAGTTATCCCAGATATATTCTAGTTGTGAATTAAGTATTCCCATATGCAGGTGATAAGTACATTTATGTACACTTAGGCTTAGGTATACATTCTAGCCATAAAAGATTAAACAAGAACACAAAATGCTACTGTTCCTGAGATTCTAGTACAAATAAAATAGTTGCTGCTGTACTCATTTTTTATTAAAAATAAAATAAAATAAAATTTAATATATGTACTGCTGAGAAAAAGTTCAGACTGACCAAGACAAGGCAAGTATTTTAAGAGCAACCCTATACACACACACTCATATTCATATATAAACATATACAAAAAAAGTGTATCGGGAATTTTTATTCTACTGAAGTTGACGAGAATATGTGTTTAAGTGAACGAGCCATCTGTTTCCACTGCTTTCTCATCTTAGTGTCAACATTTGATCATTCTCTCCTATGTACATATATGCATGGATGCACATTGTACATTAGTAACAGTGAAAGCAGATGCTGCGACTTACTTGCACTTGTAAAAATGTAATTGCATTTAGTTATTTTCAAATTATATTGTCAATACAATCACCACAGAATTGCACCAGTTTGTAAACACACAAATCTAAACACTAATCCATCTATGTAATGACTTCGAACATAATAGATTAGAGTTTATTCTTCCTTCCAGATATTGCAACATACCACTAAGACAGTAACACCTTTTTTGTCTTTTAAAGCTCTCAGAAGGGCACAGATGTTTTTGACACAAAAGTGACCATTGGCTCAAATCCCTTTTTGGGCATCAAATCTCCTTCCTGCTACCCATTTGGGAAGGAAGCAAGGTACCGTTGCTCCACGTGAGATGTCTCCAGCTGAACCCACAGAGTGCTGCAGGGCAGGGCAGAGCTCAGCAGAGGGGCTGCAGAGAACTGTGAACATCCCCACCATGTAACAGCTATTGGGCTATTCCCATGGTCGTGTGGTCTCCCACTCAGTGCTCCACAAACACTCCTTGTCTCCTTCAATAAATGCTGGTTCAGGGGTTCTGTCACACTGGGGCTGTGGTTTGGACAGCATAAAAGCAGTGTGCTGTGATTATCTGTTAGAGCATACTGTCCCATAGTGATGCACATTAAGTCCCTGGTGGATACATGCAGACGTAGAGGCCACCTTTGAGGGTCTTCGTGCACAAACTAGCTGCCAGCGATACTAGAGAAAAGGGGTATGCCAGGGGAATAAGCCAGAAGACTCAGCTCAGAGTCCCAGCTCTCTTTAAATCAGTATGACTTAAAATATACTTGATACTTAAAACAGGATGACTTTTGAAACTAATGTTTTACAAGACAAAATGCAATAGCAAATGTGTAAAATGCACTATTGTGCAGTGCTGGAGAGACTTTTGTCTCAAGCACCAAGATGCCTTCTGATATAATAATGCCTCTGCAAAACTACCTGTCAAACCCCATAAAGCCTCTGCCTTGTCCTCCTTCTCGTTCTTCCTGTAACCTCTCCCAGGTTGTCTCTACTGCTCTGCAATCTGATAACGATGAGAGAGCTGGCAGGCAAAGACTGACCATTTTTATGCAAAAAGTTTGTTTTCCAGGCATTTCTGTCTGCCATAGCCCATCCACCCTTGCTGCACAGTCCTTGCCTAATGTTATGTGTAATCCTACCCTAGTTTATACAAGCAATTAGGAGACGATTTTTATTTTTTTCTTGTAAGTACTTCTCACAATGATCCCTAATGCTTCACCTGGCATTCTATAATTTAACCAGGTCAAAATTATAAAAGCCACAGTCTAGAGTTTTATGAATAACTTAAGGAAAAAAGTCAGGGGCAAACAAATGCTTTTAGAAGAACTGTAATTTTGCACTGAATAATGCTACTGTGAAGAAGTTTTTAAATAAATTCAAATATTTCAGTTGACTGACTTCTGTGGGAATACTGCCTTTAAAGGAGCCACAAAACTGGCAGTGGAATTGTTATTTTAACAGCTAGAAAATTACCTAGCTTTTCTTTTCCCCTTCACACTGTATTCTTCATATTTAGTTATTGAAGGACAGCTTTTAATCTCCTGCTTCTCCACGTTGAGTTATAAACCACTACTCAGTTATGCTACATAGATTCTCGGAAAAAAAGTTAATAATGATACTAGTCATGGTTGAGAAAACATAATATGCCCATGATGAAGTCATTTAAAGACTGGAAGGCTAACACTTGAGCACCTAATGCTAACTTTCTTCATTAGTTTTCTAAGTAGCACAGAAAAGAATGGAAATACTTGCAAGCATATAACCATCTTTGCAGTGGCTATATAATTTAGGATTTCAGACTGAACTTTCACAACATCTCTCAGCAAGTTTTGCCATTCTAATTCATACTCTGATGTTTTGCAAGATCAGTCATTACAACATGCATCAAATTTTCATGCATACAGAGGCGAAGAGACTTACTGATTTAAGGAAACAGAAGGCGGCTCAGCAACTTTCTTGCCCTCTCATTGTTCCATCTCTCAAAAAAAAAAAAAAAGTTGTTTTCCTCTGAATGAGGATGTGTGTCTTGTAAAAACAATGGCCTCTTTCATCTCTTTCATTTGGGGATTGCAAATATATTTGAGTTTTATGTACAGGGAGAATGGCAAAAATTTTGAAGAACTAGATTGTCAACAAACCTTAATGTGATACATAAAGACATAAATAGCTTTTCTTAATAAAGAATGATAGATCAAGACCACTTCTTATTGTAGCCAATATAAATATATATAATTAAAAGCAGTTTGTTTGTTTTTATTAACCCAATGTAACATTATCTCACAATGTTTTAAGAAGTTCGATGTGTTTTCATTTGAATAATGCAAATCCTGAAAGTCCTGAAAGGATTTCTAACTCATCTCCTGAGCTTTAATATGAACCAGACATGGGAAAAAATCTTTATTCAGATACTGTGTTATTATACTATCGTATTATCTCTTAGTATGCAGATAGTTATCCAGTGAGCACTGAAATTATGCAGCAAAAACTACAGAAACCTGGAGATGATTAGCATTGACATGCTCACCTTTTTTTCCTTGAGGAAATAATGTCCAAAATCTGACAAGCTGCTACCCTGCATTGCAGTATGCTCCCTGATTGCACCTGTTCTTCTGTTATTCTAGAAAAGCTGGGACTAGCTAGTGCTCTCCAGTGTCTTACAAACTGCCGTGTAACAAGGCAAACAGAATGTTAATGCAGGTTAGCAGATCATACTAAATTGATGGTAACTTCAAAATGCAGAAGGTAGATGGGAAGGAATATGGTCATCTGCCTTGGATTTTTAATGTCATGCATAAAAAAGGGTAGAAGATGGATAATTGCTAAAAATACTGGCATGCCAAGTACAAAACCAAAAACATACAAAAAAATAACTTACAATTGTTCAAAAATATAAACTACTATTTGAATATATGTTAATTATGAAAATGAAACATCTAGATGTTTCCTTTGATTATCTCTGCCTGAATTATGCACAGAATCATCTTCCTTCTCTAATATACAGAAGGTGTAAGTATTTTCAGATACTTCTGCACTAACATGCATTGACTATACTAGCAAAGATACACCTAATTAGTTTAATAATACTTTTATTCATCAAGCCATTTTCAGAAACAGAACAGAAAATACTTTTCCAACAAATGAAATGATGCTTCATTCTTCTGATTAGACATGCTAAACAAATAAGAGTAGTAAAGTATGCAGTAAAACATCCCAAAGGAGCTGTTATATTTCCTGACAGAGACACTTCTGCAGGTGATGTGTGCACTATGAACATGGCACTGGATCATCCTGCAGGGCACACTGACACCCTTCTCTGTGTCCCTGTCACCAAATACGTGCAAGCTATGCCTCCTCATCAGAAAGAAAACTGTCTCACATGTTAATATTTAGACCCAGGGAGTGCTGAATGTGTTGTAGTGATTGGGCTGCACCTTTCCTGCAGTGCTGGGAGAGTGCAGTGGTCCAGAGAACAGTGCCTGCTAACCTTACACACTTTGTGCAAAAAGCAGAGTTGTGGAGCTCTTCTTTTGGCCTCCCTCCCTTCTATTTCACAACTGGATTTGGTCCTGGCTGGTAAGGCGGGTTATTTAGATTCACTGAAAAGACTACAGTTCCTCTGTTCCCATTTCTCCTTTTTCCACCATCTAGTTTCAGAAGAAAACTGCATGAACGGAAAGGATCTAAATGGTCTTTCTTCAAAGAAAGTTCAAAAAAAGCAGTGAACTAGAAATTTGTCCAAAAACTTCAAGCAAGATACTTGCTGTGTCACAGGGAGAAACAAAACTGAAGGTCGACTGTGGGTACCACAGACTGCTGAAGACCACCTGCTGTTTTTCATCACCTCTCTGTTTAAAAGATGATTCTCGTTCTTATCTCAAATGCTCATAGCTCAGAAACAGCCTCCTGTCATGGTTTTGGCTAGGACAGTTGATTTTCCTTGTAGATGCTCACACAATGCCGTGTTTTGGAATTATGAAGAAAACAGTGGTGAAAACACACCGTTTTTAGCTGTCGCAGAGCAGTGCTCTCACAGAGCCAAGGCCTTTTCAGCCTCTGGTGCTGCCCTGCCAGTGAGGAGGCTGGGGGTGCACCAGGAGCTGGGAGGGGACACAGCCAGGACAGAGGGCCCAAGCTGGCCAAAGAGGTGTCTCATGCCATGTGGTGTTATGCTCAGCAATAAAAGCCAGGTAAAGAAAGAGGAAGGGGAGGATGTTTGGAGTGATGGAGTTTGTATTCCCAAGAAACCATTATTTGTGCTGAGCCCTGCTTTGCTGTGAGTGGCTGAACACCTGCCTGCCGATGGGAAGCAGTGAATGGATTCGCTACTTGGTGTCACTTGAGCACGTGGCTTTTGCTTTACTAGTGAGCTGCCTTTATCTCAGCCCATGAGTTCTCGCACTTTCACCTTTCCAATTCTCTCCCCACCCGACCTGGGCAGAGTGAGCGAGGAGCAGCTGCCCACCAGGGCTAAACCACAACTGTCCTCTTGACAACCAACGTGAGGCCCAAAGGGTTTGAGATGATGACAGATATCATTGCAGCGTGGAGTGTGCTAGACAAAATTTATAGGTGTTATAACTGTTTAGCTGCTAATTGGCAGGTTCCTGTGCTTGCCATGGGACTTGCTTGCCTTACTGCACGTTAGAATTCAGAATTTTATATTTGCTTTGGGTTGGTCCATTTGGTTATCTTTCACACAGACAGAAAAGTAGGTTTGACAGAGTGTCAAGGACCAACATGACTAACATTAGCTTTAATATAAGTAATGAGGACTAAGTCCCCTTCTTAATCTTAAAAGCAAAAATTTCTCCCTTCCTATATAGCTTGTCATTCCCACGTAACACAACAAAGAAGACAAAGACACATTTAAACACAGATCTGTCTCTATACAGATTCCAATGCATTTCACTGATACAGCTTAAGAGGAGCTTACTTACAGCACTGCTAAAAAGAACATCTTCCTTTGACTAAAAAATCAAAAACTACCAGCTTAAAATAGGATCCACCTACTAGCAAACAGGCTGGAATATGCAAACAGTATTTTTAAATCTGAGTCAGTGTTTCTGCAGCTAAAACCTTCCTGCTGTAACATTAAAGTAGCATTAGAAAAGCATTTTGTGCATTTCTGGTTTTAGCAAGAAGAGAGAATTCCACTCATACATGGTGAAACCTTTCTACTCTGACAGAGATGATCTTGTGCATTAACAGGTCACAGTACTCAGTATACAATAAAGATTGACTGCCATCATTTCTAATCTTGCAGATTCTCCTGCTATATCAGGAAGCTATAAAACAATCCCCAGCTCCTACCTGTTATTAATCTTACCACTGTGGTTAGAACACTTAATTAGCTATTGCTTCTTTTCAGTTGGAAAATCTGACATAAAATTCCAAACCTTACTTTGAAAATGTATTCTTCCCACTATATTAGTTTTAATTGACTTCCTTGATATCTTCTCAGAGGCTTGGGTCTGGCAACCTGAAGACAGTTTTGCTTCACAGCTGAGAAAAGGGCTTGTTTTTACTTTGTTTCAAAATCTGATTAAGAAAAACAACCAACCAACCAACCAACCAACAAACAAACAAACAAACAAAAAAAACAAACCCACCCACAATTGGACTGTAATCCTCTTTACACTGTATTTCCTTTTTGTTACCTAGTAATTCTTTTCTTATTCTTGAAAGCTTTTTCTATGCCTCAGGAGCACAATATAACTCTGGTATGGATGAAAATTGTGCCCTTTGAATTTTGGCCAATCATTAAACTCTCATACTTATTAATTAATAACCATCATTAGTTGCTTTCTCTTATACTATACACCTCAAAGCAAGGTAATTATCTACTGAGAGGCTTAACACTGAGAAAAAGCAGTTATGTGGAATTTTAGGACAACAAAGATCTGTAAGTATAGATTTTGCTTATTAGACTATGAAGAAAAAAGGCTTATTCTCCCCATAATGATATTCGTTCTCTTGCCAAAATAATGATGTCTTAGTTGTTTGCGTGCACCATATTGACTAAAGGACTGCACACAACCAATGTATTTTCCTATCTCTTTTCTCTTGTGAATATCCTAAAGCACACAACAACACAAAATGCAGGTGAAAGTGTAGATAGGAAAAACAGAGATAAAGTAAAATTCAAATTATGAAACTCTTTTATTTTTCTCCTACCTTTGACATTTTTCAGAACGGAATACCTATAGCAACAAATGCACCTATAGCACTAAATTTACAGTATCAATTCAGATGTGCTCACAGCATTACTCTGTCACACTGAAAGACTGCCCTATTACAAGGAGAATGCGGAATGGAATTCCTATGGCTGCGTACCTTTGTTTTATGAAAGAATAAATGTAACTCTGATGCTGCTGCTTTAAAATGTGTCACTTACAGTGATAGTCTTAAATTAATTCACTAAAACACAATGAGCCTTTTTAGGACTGATAATTTTGCAAGTTCAAAACAAAAGATAATGTACCTGGAAATATATTTTGAGAGCATATATTAAAATTACATCTGTACAAATATATAATTTTCTCAGCAAAATATCGTCCTTTCCACCACTTAAAATTATCTGACAGATTTTACTCTCAAATATAGGAAAGAGAACTTTTTGTTTTTTAATTATTACATTATGGTGTATTTGAGGATTTAGACGTGAGCTCACGAGCACATGTTGAAGCCTTATATTCCCTTGATTCTGACAGTTACCAAATTCTGTTTCGGATAGTTTGGACAGGATTTAAATGACTAGGTAGCAGAATTTCCAGTAACAGCTGGGGGCACCTCAGGACTCCTGATCACTGATTTTACCCTTGATATTAAATTTACACAGCTGAAGGATACATAGAAATGATTGTCACCCGGTTTCTCTCCTGCATTAATACAGTTCTATCCACTAATATTTGCTGGCTGATCTACAGTTCACTATGGAAAAAAAACAAACACCCATAATCAGTTTTTAAAAGGCACTCTTTGGATACACTCGGTTTTCAACAAAACTTCATTACTTCTGCCTCAAGAAAACAAGTGCCAAATAGGAAAAAAAATATATATTTTTTTTCAAGGTAAAAGAACAGCCAGTCAAGGAGGAATTATTATTACTATTATTTTTAATTTTGTTTTCCTCTTGGCTTCTTGGGCTAGAACAAGCTTCCCAAAGACACTTCATTCAGTGATGATAAGCCCTTTTTATTGTCCCCCAAAGTACTGGCCAGTTTCAACTCTAATTAAGCTTTGTCCACGTGAATTCTCTCTATAGTGATGAACTCGGACGGCATCTCTGAGGTCTTCCCATGTCACCTGAACTTGCTTCCAGTGGCCTTCTGCCCCGCCTGCTTGACTTCCAACATTTTGGAATCACCTGCTCCTGTGCTCTTATGAGGTGGTACTTAAAAAGTGACTGGCACTAATAGTCACCAACATCTCCAAAAGCAGTTTTGCAGGGGACCTTACTAACTAGTTCCCTCGGCAGCCTGAAGTCGGCTCTCACCTTTTGTGGTGTAACCCAGAGGGCAGCTAAGCATCATACAGCTGTTCGCTTGCTCCTCCTCAACAGTTGGACTGGGGAGAGAATTGTGAAAAAAAAAAGGGCAAAAATGTCATGGGCTGAGATAAAGACAGTTTAATAGGACAGAAAAAAAAGGGAAAAAATACTAACGATAAAAGAACTTACAAGGCAGTTGATGCACAATACAATTACTCACCACCCGATGACCGATGCCCAGCTGGAACCCAAGAAGTGGCAGCCCTCCCCGGCCAACTCCCCCCCAGCTTTTATTGCTGAGCACGACACCACAGAGTATGGGACATCCCTCTGGCCAGCCTGGGCCAGCTGTCCTGGCTGTTTCCCCTCCCAGCTCCTGGTGCACCCCCAGCCTCCTCACTGGCAGGGCAGCACCAGAGGCTGAAAAGTCCTTGGTTCTGTGTGAGTACTGCTCAGCGATAACTAATCATCAGTGTGTTATCAGCATTATTCTCATCCTAAATCCAAAATACATCAGCTACTAGGAAGAATATCAACTCTATCCCAGCTGAAACTAGGACACCCCATACCCAGGGTTGAAGTTTTGGTGGCAGTTTTCCTTCAATCACCAACGATTTTCAATCCGAGTACTGCGTGGTCACTATGGCCAAGATGGCCGCCAATCACCACTTCGCCCACAAGACCCTCTCTGTGTACAAGCAACAACAGATCTAAGAGGGCACCTTTCCTCATCAGCTCCCTTAGTACCTGTACCAAGAAGTTATCACCAAGGTGTTTTAGGAATCTCCTGTTTCTATCAGCTGTGCAGTATTCCCAGTTAACATTTGGCACTTTGAAGTAACCCATAAGGACAAGGGCCGCTCTTGGAGCAGTCTCTCTTAGTTCTGTGTAGAATAACTCATTGGTGTCATCATCCCAGCTGGATGACATGTAGTAGACTCCCCCAACAACATCTCCTTTATTTGTTTGTCCCTTAATCCTTACCCAGAGGCTTTCAAACATATCATCACCATCTGCAAGCTTGGTACAGCCCAGCCCCTCCGTTATATGCAGCACCAGCACCCTGCCTCACCCGCCCTGCCTATCCCTTCTGAAGAGCCTGTAACCATCCATCGCAATACACCAGTCACAGGACTCTTCCCACCAGATCTGCTTACACCAACAATGTTGTGGCTCTGGGACAGAGCCAGGGCTCCCAGCTCCTCTTGCTTGTTCCTCATGCTGTGTGCGTTGGTATAGAAACATTTCAAATCTGCTCCAAGGTACCTGGCACCTCATGGAGCAGACTGATGGGCCTCACTAGTACACAGCCCTTCAAATTTTGGCATGCTGTCATATAGCTTATTACCAGAGAGGCTAGTTTTATCCCCTTCCCCCTTCAAATCTAGTTTAAAGCTCTATTGATCAGCCCTGATAACTCCTGCACAAATATCTTTAAAAAATCTTTAAAAAATCTTTTAAAAAGCAATGCAAAGAAAATATTCTGAACATGCTCGGGACAGGAAAGGACTGCTTGTTCAAAATAGATTGTTAGGGTTTTGCACACTGCTAGGCTGAGATTTGTTTGTTTGTTTTACGGCCAAGTCTCATCAGATACAGAGCAGATAGTTCCCCCACAGAGCAAAAGGTCACTCTGATGCTCGGTGAATCCAGGCCTGGAGAACTGAGCCTGAACGCTGATGCACTCGAGCTGTACTTTGAGGCAGGATGGCATGGCACCATTGCACGCATGCAGAACGCCAGGGGCAGATTTACTTTAGACAAAGTATGAAGATTCAAGGGAACTGCTAGGGACAAAGTGGCAGCACATGCTGAGGCTACGAGGCTGTTGAGCATCAGAGCTAACTGCACACCAAGTGCCAAACAATAAGTGGAGTCACTGGTGCAGAGCCCTGAAATAGCTACGGCTGGTGAACTTGGGCAGAAGAAAAACTGCCTGCAGCAAGAGCTTCAGCTCAGCACTTCCAATCTGAGCCAGGACCGAAGAAAACTGATGAAGAAATAACCAGAGGAATTGTGTTCAGACCTAGCAGGTTTTTCTGTCTCTTGGAAGAGCCAATAAATAAATTAAATCAACGTTTAAGAGAACGGGGAGTTCCCCAGTGTCGTCAGCTTGCCAGTCCCTCAAAGGGCTCCTAGGTTTGTGATAGCCCCTTGACCTCATGTAAGAGGTTAAGAACCCAGAACAGAATTTAGCTACTACAAGTCTCTGTCCAAAATACAAAAGACATAACTATTCACTGGCAATATAACAGCTTATATGGCTTTTAAGAAGTTATTTTTGAAGAGACAAGAATCATATTTTTACAGCTCTTACCAACAAAACAGCCCCCACCCATTGCCTCCCCCAGATGTTAAGCACAGACCAACAAAGCATGGGGGGATGGAGGGAGTGGAACAGGAACCCTCTGTGTTATTTAAAGCAGGCATCTCCAGAGCTGTGAGTGTTAACAGACAGCATCCCAAGTAACCTGAATGGAAATCCTAAAACATGCATTGCCACAACTAAACATAACTATCCCTTCAACTTGAAGGAGGTTTTCTTCATGTTAAGTTAGCTGCTTTCATTATACGTGTTTACAAAATATATGTTGCCTGCATGTCTAATAGCTGAAACAAATTAGAAAGGAATAAACAAAATAAAAAGTCTACTTTTTGTTTTAAACAAAATATCCAAAACACCCATTTTAAATTTGGAATGGAAATGTTTTATTATGTTTAATAAACAGTTTATATCATATAGTTTATTAGAAACATGTTTTGTACCATAACTTTTATTTAAACTTTATTCCAAGTAGGTAATTAGTCTATCCACTTTTATGGTCTCCCTTAGACTTTTAATTTAGACACTTCCATTTCACCAGTGCATGTAAAGACAACACAAACATTTAGTAGTAGCAGGTTTGCTTTTCACATTTCCTTCTTCTTTCCCATTGAATACTTATTTTTACATAACAGCAAAAATTTTCTTCATGTAGATAGAAGGTTTTACCAGAAAATTCCCTTTGAGCAAATTATTTTTTTATTTTAATTTTTTTCTTAGGAAAACATTATACTTTGCAAGGCCTTCAGATGAACTAGGGCCACTTTAACCAAACAATTTTACATTTGAAGCATGAACCACTTAATCTGCACAGCAAGCTGATGAAATTTTATATACCAAAAAAAAATCACAACAGGCATTTGGACAAATGATCCAAATTTCTGGATCGTGACTCTTCCTAGGTGTTGCAGGACAATTCTGGTAACCTGAGCATGACCTAGCATATACTTTTCAGACACCCTGTTGAAGGTCTTTCATCTGTTAGTTCCTCAGCTGAGGAGCCACAAAAGATCTGTAAGTGACTCCTCTACATTCGAGTTAAACAACAACAAAAAAAAGCTTGAACACATTTCTCAGGCAGTTGTTTATTGGTTGTTTAGAAATAGGAAGATGCCAGTACTGAGGCCAGCAACAGACAAGGAGGGAAAAAGCCCAACAGCTGCTTCTTTCTTAACTCTTGACACTGCTGGGTAAGTCTGGAATCAAAAGCATCTAGCAAGAGCACTTCCAGATCTTGCCCCAGAAGCTCAAGTAATCCTCTTTGTAAAACCCTATTCCTAAGGGATTAAATGAAGGCCAGCATACTGTACTGTTCCAGACTGAAACAGAACGCAGCCTGGTTTAAGTACCTGCTACAGCATTTGCTGCAGCGTGAAGCTACTGACGAACAACACCCTCAAGAACAAGTCTGATATTACTAGGCAGTAAAACCCATCCTTCTGCTGGTCTGTTCCCTACCCCAGCCAGGAATATGAATGTCTTCATTTATACTTTTGTCTGAAATGTACATATATCCCCTAAAGATCCTCAAACAACAATAAGGGCTGTATTAACTCTTTATCATCTGGTGTACTTGGTAGCTACAGATCATTCTCCCCAGCCCTGTTTGTAATAGAGATATGGAAAAATTATACTGCTTCTTGGAAGAGAGTAAGTGTCCCAGTAAGCATGCCTGTAAGAATATGTTCAGCGTATGTTCCTTGTCACATTTCCCCCAATCCTGCTGATGGCAACTTCAGGGACTATAGAGTTTTACTACGAAAAATAAGGAGCTGTGCTAACCATGCTTCTACCACTTTTCACCAATATCCAATTGTTGTGGTTTCCTTGTACTCCACGGTTTGGAACTGCATCACCTAAATTCTCATGAATATACCAATGGCAGCTGCTATCCATTCTTTGTTCTGCTGCACTCCACAAACTACACTACAGTAACACTTGTTTTATTTTGAAGGGTACACTATATTTGACTGTTATTTAAAGAAGAAATTAATATTTGTAAAGAATGACACTGATGACAGCAATAATCTAAGCACTAGGGAAGAGCTACTGTAATACCACTTTCCCAAAAATCACTCTTCCTTTCTAAGAGCCTAATTTAACTAATAGTTAGTGGAAGAAACTGTAATTGTTTTAAGACTGTTTGGATTTGATCCCTTTTATATTATTCCCATTATAGGAATCACATGTCTATCCAATAGCCACAGAAGAGATTTGCACAGCTATTAGCGCATATACACAGATCAAAATCTTAACTTCCTGCGCTCTAAGAGTAACTTCGGTATATGAAAAAACTTTAAGGGACATAGTATTATTTAGAGAAATAAGACTGCAGTTTCTAGAACTTTTCTCCTTCAAAATATTAAGTGTAGCATAACCCACTGCAACAAGTGGGTTAAGTGGGTATGCAACACTGGAAACATTCATTCTTTAATTTCTGAAATAGCTTCACAGGAGTTACCCTAATTGAAAAATACATTTGAATACATGGCTATTAGGTATGTAATGTTCTTACTACCTTGTTCAGATTTAAGACTAAGAGATATTTTAATTACAACTGTATTAGGAAAGTAACCCCACTCCTTATATATAAGAAAAATAAATATATCTAGTAATGAGAGGATGTACGTGCATGAAGGAGAAAGTACAGGAGACCTAGTTAATACAGTGGAATTTAAGTAGAACTTGAAGGAAACAGCTGCCCAGCTTTTATGGATTCAGCCTCTTAGAAACTCAGAATATCAAGTGTTGAAGTTCCAAAGTTCATACACTTATTGAGGACGTAGTCTTAAAAATAGTATTAGCATTTGTAAAAAAAAAAGTCCAGGTATCAGCAATTAAACTTTCTTCATAATATCAGAAATGCTGTTAATACGGAATAAAGGGGTAAAATACTGTTTCTTGGTGAAACTTATTTCCAGTGAAACCAAACTGTACTGTTGTCAAAGAAGATCTCTGCATTTGATGTAAAAGAGAGATCCATTACAGTCACTCGTTGGCAAGTAGTTCAGTTATGAAAAACAGATAAGCATAACTTCAGTAAGCTACAACTGCACTGCAGCTGCAGGAACTTAAAGAGAAAGTAAAGAGAAAGTGCCACATTAATTATCTTTTTGGACAAATTTGTCATAATACAAGCTTTAGACACTACAGTTACCAGCAACATTCTATCATGTAAAAAGGGGTGCACATTCTTCAAGCTTTGTTTGAAAACAAACTATTGTAAACCTAAACAAGTTTATAAATTCTTGCATCTTCTTCCTAAACTGAAATATATAATATATAAAGTATTTTACATATAATATTTTATATATAATTGTTTTCACATTGTAATTTAACAGGCAAAGTTAACATTTTTATTTTGGCAAAGGAGACTTCATTTCAGATGCTAGTTTGGAGCTCCTGTAACATCCTGAGCAGAAGATGAGGAATCATGATCAGATAGAATGGAAGCAGTTGTAGCAGCTGCTTCAGGAAGCATGGGTGCAAGCACGTGGCGACAAACAGGGCATGTTCCCGACTACAGGAAAAAGAGGAAAAAAGTGGGTCATTTGCATAGTTTGCATTCAGTTTCATCGAAAAGCTAAAGTTTATGATTTACACAGTATTTCATGTCTTAACAACAGCACTGTCTCAAAGTCACATTTGACAGGACAGATAACTGGAGCTAAAAAAATCTTATATCTCTGATAAAAGGTGCATTTTGTTCTTACACCAGGTGTATGAAGGTTACATCAGACTCCAGCAAGGTCTTCTTCAAAGTGAAGATTTTACATTTGGGAACTCTTATATTTGCCCCTTTACTCCAAAATAAAAAACTTTGTACAACCCAAATCTAACAAAAGTATTACATCATCGTCATCAGCAAGAGCAGTTTACTGTGACAGCAGAAAAAAGTAAGGCATAATACAAGCAATATTTACCTTGAAATCAACACTATTAGGGTACAAAAAATATAAACCCACCAAGAATTCATGCTAGAGGTCATCTGATCTCCCTAGTCTGAATCAATTAACCTTCTTTGTGTAGTTCCTGAGGAAATGATGCATTACCTTGTAGGCTCAGCACTTTCTAACAAACTATTTGAGAGCCATCAAGTCCAGGTTCATTCTGTCTGTAAAGCAGGGTGCAAGTGTGTGGACAAAAATACTAGTAAATCAATTACAGTTTTTAGTCTCATCTCAGCATGATGCTCAATATTTTGAAGGAAAAGCTAATTACAGATGATTAAAACAAAGTCTAATACAATTGGTTTACCAAAGGTTCATGCTGTAAATTAATCTACATGTATTCTAGCAGATTCTTACTTCCTCTTTATTTCTTCAACAATACCTGTTACAACAAATGGGCCCAACGTATTCTGGCAGGACAGATACTTGGTTCTCTTCAGAGGAAACCAAGCCATTACCTTCACTTCAAGGTAGGGTATAGTAAAGAAAACTTCTCTTAACTAACTGAAGTATAACTCATGTCTCCTTCATTCTTACTGAAAGCACACCACGTTTTTCCAGACAAAACTCCTCTCCCATTCAAACACCACTACACTCCAGTCTACATAAATAAGCATTCAGATTTAAGGATTTATAGTATTCAGTTTATTTATACATATAATATTTACATTAACACCCATGCCTAACAAAGGCCAGGTCATTCCCCTTCACGTGATTATGGATATAAATTACTCTCCTCATTTGCATTAGAACTTGGTCCCATAATGCATATAAGTAACAGGCAGTTATTTCATGGCATTTCCTCCCACTTTTTCTAAAGGTTTTAATAGGTCTCCTACTAGAACACAAGTACTCAAAAAAAAAAGCATCCTGTTTTAATTACCTTCTGTAACCAAAGAGTGACACAGGGCTTGTGAAACAAATGATGACAGGGTAGCTCTGTTAAGATTTCATCTTTCACATATTCACTGCAACAGATAGTACAACACTGGTCTTGACCTACAGCCATGAAATAGAAAAAGCATTAGGTTTTTGGTTGTGTTTTTTTTTTTTTACATCTAAGATTAATTGAAGTTAAAACCAATATATATCAAAAGTATCAACAATGATTATGAAATACAATCACACTTACTGAAGTAAAGATTTATTTTCCAAACTGACCAAGGTTATATTCAGTCTAGTTCAAAATTTAAAACCTTAGAACAGCCTTGTCAGCTGCATAGTACATTTAAATACTATATCTATGCTATTATAAAAACCTAAGTTTGTTCTTATAAGCTTTGCAGAAATTAATACTTAATTGTTTTTTCCATACCATTATGGTCATCTGTGACGATAATCTGTGGCAGACGATCTATGCTTTCTTGAGTAGCTGGTGGATGAGCCTGTTCAACATCAAATCCAAGGGACTCCAAATGTGCCAGAGCATTCTGAAAAGGGTGAGCAGAGACCAAGTTCTCTTACAAATGCAACATTCCATATAAAAACAAATAAGCAAGAAAAGGAACCCTGTCAGACTAACCGTTACATCATTTTTATTTTTGTAATGAATGAGCTGAAACTGAAGGTCAAAACAGTAACAGCTTGTTTTTAAGACTTCTCAAAATATCAGGACAGACTCACAACTTATTCTGTAATGAATGTTTGCTCATGTTACAAAATTTCAGGAAAGAGAACAAGTCAAAAATGCAATAAAACTTGCCAGTACAAAACTGTCATTACATTTCATGTTCTGAAAATAAGTTTATTAATTTGTTTCTTGGCTTCAACTACAGCATTACCCAGATATGAAGAAAAACATCAAGTACTTGGACTAGACTGTTAATGTAAGCATTCAGGAAAAAAGCAGGATCCACAGAGATGTTTCTCATCTGTATAATTACCTAAGACAGCCTGCTCTTTGAATTCATCCTGTTTTGAAACTTAAAATTTAATTTTTCACCATACAAAACCACTATGACCCCAATGCCAAAGCAGGCAGATTTGATGTTTACATCATACATTCGACCACCTAAGACATTGAAAGTGAAAAGATCTTCAGCAGAAGAAAAAATAGCAAGAAAGCAAATATAGCAAATCCAGGTTCTAAGAAATGTACGAGATATACCTGATTAAGCAATACAGCAGACTAAAACTGAAGAGCCACAAACACATAAGCACTGAGTTCATATTCTGAATGAACTATGCACAGCCCTCAAGTACAACTACTTACTGTTCTTAGCAGGATGAAATGTATTTATTCTAATAGACAAACTTCCAGGCGAGAATTTTAAGAGAAACTGACATTTTTACAGTGTCAGTGGTTTACCTAATAACTGAAAAACAAACTAGAGAAACATTGGATTACTTTCACGAGTCTTTCCTCTGGATCTTTACAGAAAGTTATCAGCTGCAGTCTGACTATGTATCTGCTCTTGTCAGAGTGGCAAGGTAGCTTGGGCAACCATTCCACCTAACAGCTTTACACCTACAGTCAAATATTTGTGGTAACACAGAGATCAGCATGAGCTAACAAATACTTACAGCTCCTACTGCCACAAGTATTCTCACCTAGAAATGCCAGTTTAAAGCAAACCCTGGAACAGTTAGCTGTGGTGCAATACGCAAGTCTACTTGCAAAACAAGTACATTCCTCAAATTCAACAGCTTAAAACCATTCTGTTCTGCCACAACAGACAATGCTGCCGTACTACCA
The DNA here is from genome assembly GCF_964034855.1 of Anser brachyrhynchus. Classification (NCBI taxonomy): domain Eukaryota; kingdom Metazoa; phylum Chordata; class Aves; order Anseriformes; family Anatidae; genus Anser; species Anser brachyrhynchus. The sequence continues at coordinate 53,860,749 of NC_137697.1, read as the reverse complement.
TTAGGATAACTTCAGTATTTGTAATGGTATTTTGCTACTGCTGTGAAGGTCTGAGAATAACTTGTAGACAGTAGTATTGTATTTAATTAGATTAACTACTACAGCTGGAAAAGCTAGATAAGCTCCAAGGCAGACAGAAGGATGCAGTATTACCTGTGTCAAACCTCTGTGCCTATACCCAGTATTAGCACAACAAAACAGAAAATAATTCACATTGTACTGTTTGCTTTTTGAAAGCTATATAACTAGCAAGCACCACAGACGCAATGACTTTAAATGATGTTTAAAACTACATCTTCAAAAAAAGCAAACCTAAGAAAGGTCCATTTTATAACTTACAACTTTTTCGAGGCTTCAAAGATACCCTAATTTTCTCTTATTTCATGTGTGACTGTTTACTGCTCCATGTTCCATAAGCCACGTTGGACACTACTAAAACCAGGGCTGTTATGGGCTACAGGTGTGTGAGCACCTCACAGCTATGAACCAGCACAGGAAATACTCAAAAATGAGATCACTAACAATGCAGACACACCCAACCTGTTCTACACTGCTACTCTAACACTTTCAGTTAAGTAACTTCTTTAAAAAGTGATAGTACAAAAAAAGAAAAACCCACATACATAGGTCATTAAGGACAAAGTGCTTAGCAGAACCCAAGAGTCTTATAGAAGACGGCTTTTTTGTTTGCTTTTAATATGCATTTGCTTTTTCTCCCCTCCAAATCTAACAATTGTGACAGAACTCTCCCTCCCCTCGTCACCCAGGTATAGCAACTTTGTTTTGCTGGATAGTTTTTTTCCCCTGAAAACTGAGCTATAATAGACTACAATAACAAGTAATGTCATCACAGTTGAACTGTCTAGTTGAAGAATCTACTAGTTTCTTTAGGTAACACAGCTGTGTGGGACTTACAGAGGGGGATTAAGTAAATCAGTAACAGGCTGAATAAAGTCACAGCTTTTGGACAAGTTTTTAATGTTTCAATTAAAAACTCAATCCAACCTATTCACCAAACCAGAGAAATAGAATCAGAGACTGGTTTTGGTTGCAAGGGACCTTCACGACTTTCTAGCTCTAACCCCCTGCCATGGGCAGGGACACCTCCCACCAGACCAGGTTGCCCAAAGCCCCATCCAGCCTGGCCTTGAACACCTCCAGGGATGGGGCATCCACAGCTTCTCTGGGCAGCCTGTGCCAAGGCCTCACCACCCTCTGAGTGAAGAATTTCATCTTAGTGTCTAATCTGAAGCTAGCGTCTTTTAGTTTAAAATTATTACACCTTGTACTGTCAGTACACTCCCTGGTAAGAAGTCCCTCCCCACCTTTCCTATAGTACAGAAAAGCCACACTAAGGTCTTCCTGAAGCCTTCTCTTCTCCAGACTGAAGAACATTAACTCTCTCAGCCTGTCTTCATGGGAGAGCTGCTCCAGCACCCTGATCATCCTCATGGCCCTTCTCTGGACCCACTCTAACAGCTCCCTACCCTTCTTGTGCTGGGGGCCCCAGAGCTGAACACAGTGCTCCAAGTGGAGTCTCACAAGAGCAGAGCAGAGGGGGACAATCACCTCCCTCACCCTGCTGGCCACACTGCTTTTGGTGCAGCCCAGGGCACAATGGGCTTTCCAGGCTGCAAGCTTGGATTGCTGGCTCATGTTTATTTTTTTTGCCCACCAGTATCCCCAAGTCCTTCTACACAGGTCTACTCTCAATTCATTCATCACCCAGCCTGCACTGACACTGGTGATTGCTCCAGCCCAGACGAAGGACCTTGCACTTGGCTTTGTTGAACTTCATGAGGTTTGCAAAAGTCCACCTCTCAGGCCTGTCAAGATTCCCCCTGGAGGTCATCCCTTCACTCCAATTTGTCGGCCATACCACTGAGCTTGTCATCATCCACAAACTTACTGACTACACTCAATCCCACTGTCCATGCTGCTGACACGTGTTCAATAATACTTGTCCTAATTCAGACCCCTGAGGAACACCACATCACTAGTCTCCACCTGGACATTGGGCTACTGATCACAGCTTTTCCAATGCAACCATAGAAACAATTCCTTACCCACCGGATGGTCCATCCATCACATCCATTTATCTCCATTTTACACAAGGATGTCATGCAGGACTGTATGAAGTGCTTTGCATAAGCCCAGATAGATGACATCAGTTGCTCTTTCCTCATACACCAGTGCTGTAAACCCATCGTATAAGGTCACCAAATTTGTCAGGCAAGATTTGCCCTTTTTGAAGCTGTGATGGCTGTCACCAGTCACCTCTATTTTCCATAGCTTACTGGAGAATCTGCTCCATGACCTTGCTGGGCATATAGGTGAGACTGACTGGTGTGTAGTTCCTCAGGCTTTCCTTTTCCCCCCCCCTGCTTTTAAACACGAGGACATTATTTCACCTTTACCAGAGACATATTACTTAAAGCTAGTCAAAGCTTAGACTTCTACATTATGAAACCTCTGGTGCAAAAATACCTCATCACCAAGAAACAAATGGGTTAGTTTAAAGTCACAACAAAAGCAGAGGTGCAGTGAACATCTTCCGTAAGGTCAAATCAGACTAAGCAAGATTTAAATAACATGTTGGCCCTAAAGACAAATCTAAATAACACTAAACTAAATAACATTAAAACAGTGTAACTGACAACTAGAAGAAAGCATTTTTGAATACTTGGACTACAAATACTGTAACAAGAACAAGTATTCTGTTGGAAAGCTGTTATACAGATAATATGCAATTGCAGAAAGACAAATGTGCCTGGGTTCAAACAGGGAAAGTTGTTTATATGGGGAAAGGAAAAACACATGCAGGCAGTAAAATCTGCAAGGTGAGAGCAAAAGATGTACAACAAGCAGGAAAGGTTTCTAGTGAACTGGAACCAAATCTCCCTGTAGAATAAGCAAGAAAAATGCCCAAAGACAGAACAAGTCCTGATCTCTGAAATAAAATGGGCTATGTCAAGAACAGATGAAATCACTCCCCTTACTCTTGGAGAGGGAAATGAGAAGCATAAAAATCACATCTTTATTCTTCATGACTGGCATTTTAATTCTTACATCCTTCAGAGCTCTAAAGCCTCATCACCTTGACCTTAGTACCTAGGATAACCCTTCATAGTGATCTCTCTCTACTTGATATATATGTACAGTTAATTGAAACTGCAGAACAGAAATTGTTGTATTACATTTTCTATATACTGAATAAAAAGACCGCATTAAGAAGTACTGCATCAAAAATTGCATTTTCTAGTTCTAGAGAAGATATTTTTAAGAGTCTTATTCAAACTTGGAAAGTCTTCAGTTTGTTCTTCACATCACAAAATATATTTATTTTTAAATAGGGTTCTTCCCCCCCCGCCCCAAAAAAAAGAAGTTCTGTATTCCACATTTTGGATTTCTGACCAAGCACTGTGACCACAGTAGGAAAGATAAGGAAAAGGCTTTGTAACATTATGACATTTATGTCATTCACTGTTCCAGTGAACGATTTCTCATTTTTAGATTTGTTGAAGAGAATTCTACATCCTACATCTACAGCTGCCTGATTACAAGGAAAGTTTAAGAGGTTGCTGTTCCAGCTTTCACACACAAATTTCTAGTCTTTGTTAATCCAGTGACAGATAAGGTCACATCATTTTATTAATAGATTATATCAGAATAGCCACTCACAAGTCCAGAAAACATATCCTACGTCTTGCTGTGATCATTAAAAAATATGATCTCAGCAAACAATCAAAATTAATTCTGGATGGATAGATAAAATGGTAGGTAATAACCCTTAAGAGAAAGGATATTAATTCTGTTTAATCAAATAAAAATGAGAATATCACCTTTAAAAGTAGCTTCTTAAGTTAAATTTTCAAAACAAAAAGAGCACTGATGGATTTGAACTAAAAAGGACACTATACTCAGGAAAGGCAAGGAGCAGATATATTAATCAGCTGTTGCAAGACATCTATCTGTTTCAAGCAACAGATATTCTAGAATTTCTTAGAGGGTATTCTGCTTTGTGCCAACAATACAGAAATTGACACACAGATAGTATCAGTACACTTTCTAAAGGACAAGGATTGAGAGCATTATATATAGATCCTTAAATCGATCTATATAAGTATGACACTAATGTACTTCCCCTTAAACTCTCAAGACTTAAAACTTCTTATGGAGCAGTTATTTCCTGATGACTAATTCCAATTATGCCAGACTTCTTATGCCCACCATAAAGTTTCAGAGATTCAAGTGCTAATTTCAAGTAGCAATACTATTTCAGAAAATTGGCTTTCCCTCTTGTCCAATACCCAGAGCGACCTGATCCACAGGTTCCAGAGAATAACTACCTCTGTAGTTATCTAACTGCTTGCAATGCAAGTTCAACAGCACTCAGTTCCTGGAGACACTAACATAATCACAGCAGCTTCTCAGTCAGCCATATATATATTCACCTATGACTGTGTTTACAGGTCAGCCTGACAAAAAGTCCACACATTTCTTCTGACAGAAGAGCTACAGAATGCTGTTGCACAGTAATGAGAAAAAAATCTCAGAACTGTAATAACCTCAAGTCACCTCTTCAAGTGTTTACATACAGATAAAAAAAGGATGGGATTAGTTTCCCCTCTCTACACAGATCCTTTCTTTGGTGTTAAGGAGGAGGTCAACTGCTTCTATAGTTCTCTCCTGTCTGATGTAGTGACAACTGGCAGCTATGAAAAGGGCATAGATTTTTCCTATACAACTTCAAAATACTGCTTTTACAATAAGGATATCAACAGATACATCCATAAACAGTTTTGATACATCTCCAGGTAAGTAACACTAACAAGATCCTGCAAAGCTGAAGAGGACCCTGTGGTACTCTATCATAAATAATGCTGACCTCCCATATACCTTGAGGGATGCACAATACACGGAAATTCAATGACTGCCAACTTCAGGGAACAAGCTTTTAATCCCCTTGGAAAATTCACAAAATGTTTGATTTCATTGCTATCTGAGGAAAAAATGCTTTATGATTGTTTCCACTGACAGCCAGCTTTAGAAAACATTTTAAAATGTCCTTGGAATTGTGCCTGCAAGCATACTATGACACAGCCTGCCCTATTCACCCCTTTTAACTAAAAGCCAGTTGCCAGGCTGCCCCTTGCTGCCCTCTAAACTTCACATAAACATTCAATTTAATTGTTGCAGCACCATATTATATGTCTACCAAACACTTAACTCTTATTTTGGCAAATATTCTGCAGGGAAGATTTCTAGCAGTGCAGGAATTGTCACATTGCATCAAGCTGAATTTCAGCTAGCTCCATATTCATTCTGACAGTGACCACCATCACACAACTCAAGAAAAAAACAAACAGGAAAAGAGACTGTAGCCATGACAGTTTATTTATCCAAAGTATAAAATGAAATCTATTAGAGTAAGGTAAAAATAAACAGGATTTAAAAAAACATATGGAACCAAGACACCAGAAAAGTCTTGTGGTGAAGTATAAAAAATAAAAGACTTCCATTAAAGCTCTTAAAAAAAAAAGCTGGGATAATCTATAGGTACAGATTCAGGTATGAACTTTCTTTTGTTAAGTAGGGAATTTAGCAACATCTTTAGAGCAATTTACTCAATGTGTTTATACTTGCTGAAATTACTATCTTCTCCTTTTTCCTCTAAGAGAAAATAAAGTTCTAAAAGTAGTGCTGATCAATAACTGCTTGCTCTGTATCACTTACAACAACTTTAACATTTATTTTCAAGTTTGCATACCTGAAAGTTCAAGATGGACCAGGAAAGTAGTTTTTTAGTTCTCAGTCAACTTCCAACTAAGAAAAATTTGTCACAATGCCACTTATATAATACTACCAAGAACACATGTACAATTCTTACTTTTTCCCCAAACACTGATTGAAATAAGGTCTGAACCCTTTCATATTTAATATAGCACAAAAGATTACACTCTGAATTTTAAAGAAAATCTGAAACTCAATGACCTGAATATTTGCTTATTAAAAACAAAACATAAGAACAGAGGGCTCTGTTCACACAAAATTAAATTGCTGTGTTTTAATACCTCCATAGCTTGTGCTAAGCGTTCCTCTAGTGCCATATAAGTGGTAAATTGGGGATCCACATATGAAATGGCTTGAGCAACTCCTAGGCCATCACCAAACTCATCCAGCAGCCTGTAAAACATGAATTAGGAAACATGGTTAACATTAAAAAGTTAATATAACAAGATGAGGGCTGGACAAGTTGTCGCACATTACCTGTTAATGAGTGTGTATTATCTCACGAGGTGGTTATGGAGGCAGCTCTGACCTCGGCTGGCTGCCAGACACCCACCAGACACTCTCACACCCCCTTCCCAGTAGGACAAAAGACGACAGAGTGCTCATGGGTTGAGATGAGGACAAGGAGATCACCTACCAATTAATTTCTATGGGCAAAACACTCAACTTGGGGAATGTTAATACAATGTACTGCCAATTACATGGAGTTAGATGGTAAGACACACGGTCGATTGCTGCCACACCTTTCCCCCAACCCCTTCTCCCCAGACTCAGCTCCAGCCATTCATTTCCAACACCCCCACCCCCTGGCCAGAGCACCTCAGGAGCATAGGGGCTGTGCCCATTACATCCCAGCTCCACTCTGCCCCTCCTTCCTCCTCACGCTTTTCCCCTGCTCCTGTGTGGGGCCTTCCACAGGCTGCAGTCCTTCAGGAGATGCCCAGCTGCTCTGCCACAGTCTCTCCACAGGCCTGGAGCACCTCCTGCCCTGACCTCGGGCTCTGCAGGGCTGGTGTTCTCACTTTTCCCTCACTCCTCTCTGCATGCAGCAGTTTTCTCCGTTCTTAAATCTGTTCCCCTGAGGCACCACCATCTTGGCTGCAGGGCCCAGCTGGAACCAGCATCCCCACTACCAGCGTCTGCACCCAGCACAGTAGTACAGTCACAACAGCGCAGACCTCAGATGAATCTGAGGTAAGCTTTGACTGAGCTTTTGCTTTGACACTTCAGAGAAATTTGTTATATTATTAATAAGTAGAAGAGAAGCAGCTTTAAATCTCTCACTGAAAAACATTCCCTCTAGCTTACTTTCACTTTAAACCAAACATGTTATTCTAGGATTAGGCTTTGCAAGTGGCTTTGATCGCTTTCTTCCTACTATTTGCAGGACTCCTCTAATAAGTATATCACAATATTCTTCAGCAATTTAATGACAAAAGATTGACTGAAATATTTGAAATTATGATGTTAGGTAAGCAAGTGTCATTTCAAAGAAAAAAGTAAGTTTTACAACATCTGAATTGTACCAGCTGCAAAACAGGTAAAGACCACAGTTAAAATGCTGTAGTGACTTGAATGTTGACTACATTCATATTACTTTACTCTTTTTTACACTTCCACTACACTTATCTTGAAAAATCAATTGAATAAGTATACCCATCCATAAAATACTTAGTGCACCAGAATTCTCTCAGATCAGACTGATTTAGCAGATCTACATTCTTCCCTCGTTAAAGGAAACGTAACACTTGCAGTACCTTAAAACTTATGTTTCTTTGCAAGTCTTAACAACCAGATTATCAGCCTTTGAAGAATATGTATACCAATAGCCACATGTATTTTGACATCTTACATGAAAAAGAAAACAACTACAAAACCTCCAAAATTAATACAGAAAACTACAAGAGGCATACACACCTCCACTCGACATCCAGGTCCTCACTCACACTGGAGTCATCCTCAAGGTTGTTGTTTCCATCTAATATAAATAAGCCAGGATGCACAAAATCACTAACTGGATGATTTTCCTCATCACTGCTACTTTCCGTTTCTTCATGGTACTGTAACCAAGTAATCTCTCCTTCCTCCAAAAGCGTTGGTTCCCTTCAAACAAATAAAAGAAAACTGTTTTTTCCTTTCAAAAAAATCAACAAAGAGCTAATACTAAAAAGTTAAGAGAATTTACGAATATATACCAGCAGGTACACACATTACACAAAATATATATATTTTACAAATATATACAAGAGGGTACACATATTACATCAACAGCTGAAGCTGCATTTCATGGACTGCAGAGTCCCAGACTAGGGATTTAATGTTGGCTGTGGGAAAAAAAAATCAACTGACCCATCCAGACTAAGAGCTTAGTAAAACACGATTCTGTGGCAAAATTATTTTTATAATACTCAAGGCCAGCAGTATAGTAAGCTACTTGCTTTGCATTTTCTCCAGTACAGGCAGTATCCCTGCCACAGTTAATTCGGTACCAACTTTCTTATTCATCTAAGCTCCTAAAACAAAAAAATAAAGGCTCTCTCAACTCCCTAGAACAGCCTTCCATGGGGAAAGCTTGGCCTAAATGCAGAGATATTATTTGTAAGAGAAGCCATGTACATGAGGAGAAAGGTTTCCTTTTCTTTGATTCTCTAGAGGAGCACAAGTCACCAGGATGTTTAGAACCACAGCACTGCAAATCCTACTTTCCTGTTTATTTGTCCTCTGATAAGGAATCATTTTAGAAATGGGTATATTCGCAGGCTATTTGCACACAGAAAGCTAAAGGATACACAGCTCCATTGCTGCTGTTCTGAAACAGATTACTTTTCATAAAGACATGCTAATTCTTCAAACCTCAGGAGACAGCAATACTAACAAGGCAGTAACAGATTTGGACTGCTTGGTGCTAGATACCATCTGCCTAAGAGCATAAGCAGGAGAAAGAACACTTAGGCATGACTTGTTGCACTACAAACACTCAAACTAAGAATCAAAGGTCAGTATTAGATGCTTAGAAATATTTTGCTTGCCTATTTATAGCTACAAGTTTTGCCTTGCAACATTGGCAGACACTTTAAAAAAGCATACAATGAACGACTGGAAAAAAACTGCAAGCTCTCAGCAAGCAAATACTTCCAGTTTACTTCAATCACTGATAAGGCTGAAGAAATGAAGAGCAGCAGCTGTATTCACTGGAATATGGAAAGCAGGGACAAACAGTTTTGCACGGAGTACTATGCAGTATCAGAAGATGTGTATAATATATACCTCTTTACAATTAGCTTGTCTTACCTGACATTTTAAAGTCAGTATATCCAGCCTGTTATCCCTACAGGTGCTACTTTTTCCTCATTATTGGAATGTCAGCGCCCTCTTATTATTTCTGTACCTTTCATTAAATAGTCAGTATTGTTTGTATGACATGTCATTTTTCATTTCATTTTAAATGAGTAACTACTGTGGTTATTATGATGTAAGCAAGTGGTTACTGCTAAGATAGTGACTACCTTTAGTATTTATTTTATTCTATACAGTGTCACATGGCTACTGTGTTACTGCTGATGTCAGAACTGACAGAAACAAGTTTCTTAGTGAAATAAAAACATACCCTCCTTGAAAACTGCAGTCTACAAACACTTCTATACCACTGGGGCTGCTATGCACTTCAGGCTCATGTTCCTCCCTGCCTGGGACAGTCTCCCAGCTCTCATCACTTGAGGACTGGTCTTTTTCTGCAGCAGCAAAACAGGAAGGCCTAGATGCAGACCATTCTCCATCACTACATTCTGAGCTGCAATATGAACAAAGCAGAGTGTTAATTTAAGCACTGGTTTATGGAAAGAAAAACAAACATACAAACATTGTGTCCTCCTGCTTTTATACAAGTGCTGTTGTCAGTGTAGACTACTTTTCTACGATATTTTTTTGCTATTTATAAATGTATTAAGTTTATATATAGAGTTGATTCAAATTCCTTTCCTAAAAAAGTGCCCATCCTACTTCACAAAAAGGTTTTGTTCTTCTCTCCACATTTTCAGAGTATATGCAGCATCTCAGGAATATAAGCCCAGACCGCATACACACCTCTTTCTACCAGCACCTAGCAAAGAGAACATCGTATCAGTGACACTGAACATCAATGCTTGCTTAGCGAACAAGCAGAAATGTCAGCCTTACTTCTTGAAGAGACAAACCTGTAGAAAGATGTTCTAACGACCTCTAAGCCATACACACCAGTCCTTTCCCCTGGCCCCTTTTTTAAACCATACAATTAATGAATTACTGAAGCTAATTAACCCACCAGCAGAAATAGATGAATGGTAGCAAGTTTTTCCACGTACAATTCATCCTCTATTTCACCAACTGAAGTTGAACATTGATGTTTTTGTACTTATCCTCTAAAAGATCAACATACTGTAAGACTAACGCAGAGATTCAGAACTGTCCTTTCTTTTAAAACAATCTAGTAATGATTTCCACAGATTAACAGATTATAGTAATATTACTATATTGGTAGTCAAATTTATTCCAATATTCTGCCTATAAAATTCTCATTAAAGTTTACACACATACACTAATTTATAAAAGAAAAGAGGTTATGTTTACAGTCATTAATAGCAAACAATGCAAGAAATTTGCATGTGCATATTTCTAAACTTAGGATTTAACTATGCCAAATTCTACAGAGATGCAGAGCTTCCCTTAGGGAAGGGGTTACATACAGACTTGTCACTTACCGAAACATGACACGTTAACTTAGCATGTGGACTTTCTGGAAGCAGACCTTCTCCTAGACAAGCTGGCCTGTACGTGCCACATGATCCCAACACTACATGGTGGGAGGTAAAGGTCACACTCCTTGTTCTACCACCCTTGCCCTCCCTAGGGACCCACCATGACCCTCCCAGCTCAGCACACACATGGTTCTAGCAACTAGGCAAGGCTTCCTCCTCCTCACGCAGTCTATACATGCTATCACCAAAACAGCTGGGCATGTCCTCAAGGGATAAATCTGAGGTGAAGGCCCATGCTGCAGAAATCAGGATGGTGAACTTCTCCCTGGGTTGGAAAGTGAAACTTGAGTTGCAGGATATAGTCTGACATGTCAGCTCTGCTCTCTATGCAGCTACATATACATTTTTGAACACTTAAATATGGACTAACCATTTAAAGACAATTTTACCTTGTGAAAGTAGAAAAAAAGTCTTTATACAGAGTAGACACTGACAGTTTACCTCATAAGAACACATCTTTTGAGGGTAAACACGGATTATGTTTAAATTAAAGAATATGCATGCTTCCTGTTTAATAGGTCAGTAATTTCCATCACGAAGAACATAGTCACTTCTTCACATCCAACCTATATTTCTCTTATGTCATGTTACAACAAGCTATCACTCCATCATGGAAGTCAGCACTATAATTGTACAGTATAGTCTGTTTCCTCCACTGCATTTTAATCTTCTAGCAGCAGCATTTCACAAGTAGAAAAAAATATTACCTAGTAACGAAAATGTTAAAAAAAGTAAACCTTACAGGGAAGGAAAGGATTCACTTGCAAGTCCACCTGTATGTTCAATAGAAAAAAATTGAAATTATGTCTACTAATGCAGTTTAAAATGCCTTACGGATTTTGTTCTCTTATAAAGACAACTCTGCAACATTTAAAGGATTGGATAAAGGATAAAATATTTTATGACCATATTCTGAAATTGTTTTAGTTACTATGTTCCATTTGCTGACAAATTATAAAGACTTGCACATTACTTACACACACAATTCAGCACAATACAAATATAAAAATGGTACTTTACCTGTCTTCATCTTTGTGGGGCCGTGGGAAGTATCTGCTCCAGTCTTCAAACTCATCCCAAAAACTGCTATCATCTAAGACATCTTTTTGTTCTTGAGCTGTTGTGTTTCTCCTTAGGTCTATCCTAGCGTTTTGAGGACCTTTGTACTCTTTGGGTTCGAAGAACATATTGGAACTCAATTCTTCTTCATCATTTCTCGATGTACGTTCATCATAGCCTTGCTGGATTTCAGCAGTTTCCCTTTTCCTCTTAGAACTGCTTTCTTCATCATCGTCAGGCAGAACCGTCTTTCTCTCCAAATGGCTTGTGGCATTTTGTTTTCTTATTTTAGGTCTCACTACTAGCTCAGGTGAGTTTCTTTGTTCAGTCTCCTCACCACTGAGATTTAATTCATTACAAGTTGTTACAGGGGTCCTAATTCTAGTATCTACCAGATTCACCTGTTGTGTTTCATGACTGTCACCACTCAGGTTACTTTTTGGTATGGCTTGATCTTCGGCAGCAGCTTCTTCAAATGTCCTGTTGTTTGGATGGTTCAAGTCTGAATCTATGCTCAAATATCTTGTTGAAGGCACTGGTCTCACTTCCTCACAACATTCTCTAGAAATTCTGCGGTTGAGAGTGGGCAATCGGGACTGTACGTCATTGAAAGCCTCTGTACCGTTTTCTAACTCAGAAGCCACAACATCTAGTGTTTCCTGAAATACACCTGCTTCTTCTCTTCCCAAACAAAGCTGGTCTTGTCCATCATCTTCTCCGTCGCTGCTGTCTGGCTCGTAAGAGTCGATGTTTACAACAGCAATTCCATTGTGACCATTCAAATCATTAGACTCTCCAGAAGCATGTTCAATGAGGAGCTCAGAATTCTTATCAGGATTCATAATGTTCCCTGAGATTTGGTTGCCTTCCACTTCATAAGAGGCTAGAGAAAACGGTGAAGTGCTTGCCCCAGAAATTTGGCTCAAAACGGTCTGACGAACAGGTTCTCCAGTTGCAGTATTTTCTAACAGTGTCTCATCCAATAAACACGAAGAAACTTGGACCAATGGCCTGGAAACTGCACAGAAAGTTGCAAGAAAATACATCAGGAAAAAATATCAAAAACAATAGAGACATTCTCACTTATAAAATCTGCTCATAAAAAAGGGTAGTTTACTGGGAATGTGATGCAATTTGATAACGAGGAACATGTAGCAGAGACGTAGTCATTCTTCATTATTGTATTTACAGTCTCATTTCTATAAACTAAGCCTAAAAAAATTAAATGATACAATTTCAGCTCAGCCTGCAACAGCAAAAAACAAATATTAAAAAAGAAGCATGCTCATAAGCAGCATCCTTACATTGTTTAATTAAAATGGAATTTTAAGATGAGAACAGGAAACCTGAAATATACCAGAAGATTTAAAGAGCTGCAACATTTCTTTCCACATGCTAAAAACTGGACTAACTGTTCATTAACCAGCTGAATTGTGCCTCCTGCCACACACAGATAAAGCCATTTATTGCTACTATAAATTACATACTAATAACATTGTATTTTGTACATGCAGCTGTGAGTGCAACTCTTCATGAGAAGACAATAATAGCAGAGGTGAATGTGGAATTTACAGTTGATAGTTACCATCACTGCAAATTCTGTTTGGTTATATTACACTTGAACAACTCTTGCATAAAAGGGACAATAAATATCAGATTCAGCAGCAAGAGCAGCTTCCAGCTATGAGTCTGGCTTGTTGGAAGCGATACTGTAGCATTACAGGCATTATCTGATTAAAATGCTGAAGTTTCTTCACAAAATTGCTTAACACCTGAGGCTGCCAGGCACCTCTGGAAATCATCTTGGCCAGCCCCTCTGCTCAAGCAGAGTCACCTAAAGCAGGTAACGAAGGACTGTGTCTAGTCAGGTTTTGAAAATCCCCAAGAATATATATTTCTACCAATCTTGCATGGTTGCTTAGATGCATTTAAGGTGTCAGGTCAATTAATAAAGAAATATGCAGCTCATTTTAGTTAGCACTGACCCAGCACAAGACAAGAATCAACAGGGGAAAAATTTAACCTAGTTGAGGGAAATAAATCGATCCAAAATGTTTCCTCAAAGAAATCTGAAAAGCTGTGATAAGAAAAGAGACCAAATAAACAAAAAGCATTTTGTTGTTAGTTAATGTAGAAAACAAGTCACTCTTAGAATTTACATACACCACAATCATTAAGAACAAGGAGATAATACTCTCCAAAAGGCACATTTTTTAATGACCCTTGAAATAAGAGCAGGCACAGGTCTGAGTAACTGAAATAAGGTGGTAGCATTACAGAGGTGGAGCTACAAATAAAATAAAGCCATCCAGAGATGATCCACTTCACCTAAGTCTCCAGGAGCAATGGCATATGATAAAGTTAATACTATCCTATTATCAAATTAAAAAAAATAAAGGAGACAGCAGTTAGAAAACGGTCTACAAAGAAAGGAGAAAATGTTACTTTAGAAGTTCTGAGGCTATGAGGCTATGTCAAAACTTTTACGTCAAACTTTTTTTCTTTTTAAGCAGAAAACAACCTCATACTGACTAGGATATGGGAATGTTTCTAACCTAACAAGTCCTTTCTATTTCATTATGAAATTACTATCTAGACACTAAAGTCATAGACAATTTAGTAAATACTAATGCTTGATATTCATTAAGCCAAAAAATGAAAGTGGCCCAACTGGTATCAACAAAGGAGAACTTTTAAGGTGTCATACAGGCTTAAACTAATTCCAATGTAACTACTCTGAGGCTGACAAAGATTACATAGCAACCTGGTCTATGATACATCAAGTGTTTCACAGCCTAGTTCTACTAAACGGTTAAAATAGGAATTCCCTTCCAAATGACATTTTCTACAAAGGATTAATTTGCCTTAGAGACAAAATAATTGGAATTCTATAGCATTATGATTATGTAATTGGTTAGCATGCATTAACTCAATCAGGAATGGACTTCTAGCAAAATTAAAATGCAAAACAGATAATACTTCGATATGCCTTCATGTTAAGTTTCATTCTAGGAAAACATTCAAATAGTAGTTTACACATATTACTATGTGGCTACTCTCTTCCCTTCTCCACATTTTCCTGTGCACCTTCCCTTCCCCAAGCACCTCAATTTGCAGTTAAATGAAATATATACACAGATATGCACATACATAAAGAAATCTCTTCCTGAATATTGTCGAACTCTAATCCTTCATGTTCTCCATTGTGTTGGTGTGCATTTCCATCTTGGCTGTTCAAGGACGGTCTAAAACTGACATAAGCATGTCTTCTTCCGTATCTTCTACCTGTAATAGTCTGATATCCACCTGCTGGTCTTGGCCATGCAGGTTTTCCAGCTTCTTGATCCATTGCTAGATGAGATTACAAAGAAAGAAAATAAAAACAGAACAAAAGAAGAAACAAACAAAAAGATTGTGTTAGACAGCATTATCTTAAAGTTTTCTTCCTCCCCAACAATTTGATTTTTTCCTCTTCGTTTTAGCAAGGAATTTCCCATTTCACTTCAATAAAGTTTTGAAATTCACTAACTATAATTTTTAAGAATTTAACATGCTCTGTGTATATATGAAAGCACATAACAGGATTCTGATCTACACTAAATATTGACAAGTACCAATATTTCCCTCATCTTAACATGTTTGAAGCAAGTAACAGACATAATAAAAAACTGAAATTAAGTCCAGATACTACATGACTTCCTTTTTTCTTTGGATGTGATACACCTCTACACAATGATACATATGTTATCTTGCAAGACATTTACAAGCACTATAAGAGAAAAGATTTCAGGTAGTGCAGCACAATACAACTAGCACTAGCTGTCTTACCCATGTGACAGGAAAAGTACAAATAATCAAATTACACCTTCTAGAACAAAAGTCCAAGTGCATTACATAGTTCAGGCATGGCCATACAAGGCAACAGCCTATGTATGGTTCCTGTTATTACAGTAATATTCCATGTTGATGGATCTTAATCTGTATTTCTTGCTGAAAATTGTAAGAGCTACACAGAAACTTGAAAAACAGCGGGGGACAGCTGCCAATGTTGCAATGAGGTGAGTTTCTAGTACAGCAGTAGTTATCAGCTATAGATAATCTAACAAAAGATTGTAATCCAAGGCTATTGCTTGTACATCTACAACTAAAATTTCAATATTTCAGATGTTCAATGGTTATCTCATGTCCTTCTATGTAATTTTTAATCTTTACTACATATAGCATTAACACAGTAGCTCTTCCACTCTTGAAACTCAAACTGAAAAGGGTGCATTACATTTAAGGAGAATGAAGTTTGCAACTATTAACACAGTCTTCTGAACTTCAGGGAAAAATATGAAAACTTCATTTTTCCTGGCTGTTAAACTAAACTCTTCATTACTCTTAAAAAGGGAACGTCTGTATGTGAAGACACTGTTGATCAGTGGTTGCTTTATGAAGCTTTCAGTACAATACCCACAAGTAAAGCTTCTACTTGCAATATGAAGACTACCCAAAGAATACAGCTGCACATGTACCAACCATCCAAGACCTTAAGCAGTTGTTTTGTTGTTTAAATTAGCATCACCATTGCAGTTGTCATTCTGCTAGGTCTCAGACACAGGAAACTACTTTTGGTGCTGCCTACGTAATGTAAATCATAAAAAATAAAACGCAAGGAAAAAATTAATGAAGTATTTTTCCTGGGGCTGTACTTACAGAAAAATCACATAATCCCTTAAAAGCTTTAACCGAAGAAGCAAATAGAAGAAAACTACCTATTATAAAGTACAGCTTCTAGTAGAAGCTACTGTCTTAAGAGGTTCAGACACAACCTCCTACAAGAATTTGTCTACAATTGCCTGCATGACAATTCTGAAAACATTTCCTAGCAATCTGCACTTCAAAGTTTTGTGAAGAAAGTTGAAATACTTTCTGCATGATCTTCCCTGTAGTAAAAAAAAAAAGAGGCAAACATAAGTTGTAGGATGATAGTGGAAAGTGCTGGGTCTGAGAAAAAATCAGGTTTCCAGAAAAAACAAAAATAATTCCCCCCCCCGCCCAATATAGAAGAAAAAAGCTAAGGTTCGAATAAACCAAACAGAATTACACACACTAAAATATCTGTCACAAGAGTCTAAAGTATTTGTGCTTCATTCTCAGGTGAATTAACAGCAATAATGAAGAGACTTCCAGTGCTCAAAATTAAAAAGCAAATATTTGCAATTCAATTACTTAAAATTGCAATGTTCAAGCTACGTATAACATAAGGAGTCTTCTATTTGAATTTTGTCAGCTTCAATTTTTGTGATCTTTAGCTAATTTTAACAAAGCATTGACAAAAATGCTGCTGTAACTTACTACATGAAATCTGTGGCTCTAAATCTCGCCTAGAATGTGTAACCCTAGTCATCTCTTCTTTCCACTTTTCTCCCCACACATGAAATGTCTTCAGCTACAGCCCACTTCCGTGAATACTAAGTCCAAACATGCCCATCACAAGCTACAATATGGTGATACTTCTTATTTCTACAGACCTGGGATAGAACCCAATTCAACCTTTGTAGAAAAAGGTTATCAGGTATCAGAGGCTGCTTTTCTCATTTGTCTATGATATTCTGTGTAGTTTGATTACATATAATCTTCCTCAAAAAAAAGTATTTGTCCAAAGCTGCCCATCCTGTAACAAACAACAGAAGCTAAAATCATAAATTCAGCATTAACTACATTACTCCTGTAATCCTTTGCAACTGCTGCTCCTTAGAAATGTTAAAATTCTCTAACATCTTTGCCAAAACAATCTCTGCAACTAATGCAAAAAATAAGGCAGGGTAGGAGGGTGACGATTTTCTTAATTAGTCAACCAGTTAAAATCCTTACTATGTCAACCAGCAAGTCATGTTTACTCAAGTAATCTCTGACAATTCTTAATTTCCAGTTATTATAACATGACTGGAAAACAGAATGCCAGAGGGAGCTGACAATAAGCATCTACATCCAGACAACTTGCAGAGCAAAATCCAAGTTAGATTAGTAAGTTAGCATAGCAACAGAGAAATCAGCCTTCAACCACACTAATACAACTGGTTGAAACAACAAAAAAATAGTGTGAACATAGCAACACTGCTTAATTGTTAATTTCAGTTTGTTCTCTAAAACATCAGTATTCTTCATGAACAGATGTCCACCCAAGAGAGTCAAACTCTTGGAATGCAACTCTTGATTTTTTATTTTTAAAAATTGATGCTCACAAAAGGTAAAATCTTTAAAGCTGGATGCAATGCCTTTTTTTTTTTTTCAAGTAATTCCTCCACATGCAGAGTATACATCTCGTATTCAATTGTTCTTAAAAGATACATCATGCAGCTATTCTGTCCTGGGAGAGGCTTATTAGATCAAAATAGTGAAAGCTTTCACCTTTTACTGAACATTTGGATTAAGGGAAAAGTAGAGATCTACCTAGATACCAAAATAAGGAGCCTGCATGCCTAAAATGGGCAGCATTTAGGCATCTAAATCCAGACACTTGTCTACAAGCAATCCTTCACACAATCAAGTTCTTTGCAACATGTAATAAATTCTCTCAGTTTCTGATTATATTTATTATATTCTGAATAAATTCTCTCAGTTTCCCCCAGCTAACCCAACCATAAAAGTGGGCATTGCTCTACCTGGCAGCCAGAAGCTCAGTTTGTTAGGCCTGTTCAAAACACATCCAATTGCTGCTGACAAGACAAAGTTCTGCAAAAGAGAAGAGTCTTGGATATATCTTCATAATATCTAAGGCCAGGATGAAAGGATGTGCTTCTCTTCTGATGCCACACACCGGTGATTAAATAATTCAGGCATGTGAAACAGGCTAAACACATTAACCACATGACAAGCTAAAGATGTTTATACCCACACCTCCATTGTTTCAGAAGGATACTGCAGTCACCTGAATTCCTCAAAGGCTCATTAACAGCAGTTATTAAGAAGAAAAGTTTAAAATTATTGGACATAGATTTAAGAAAGACACAGAACCCAGGAGAGTGGTTCCCAAAATGCACAACGAAAAGCAGGTAGGCCCAAGCTTTCCTGGGCAGAGCCTCAATCACTAAAGCAATGGAGCAGACTTCTTTACTTCCATGAATACTGCACCAAGGACTCCACTCCCCAGAGCCAGCAGACTACAGACTATAACATGGAAACCCTGAGAATCTGGATGGACACCATCTATCTGACTTACGTAACTCCACACACAAAAAAACCACACTATTTTTCTAGAGCAAACACAATAATGTTCAAGGCTAACTGAAGACGCATGCTGTTCATAGCCCAGTGCCATAACACAGGCATTCAGAAATGATCCATTACCTTGACCACAATCCTACATACAAGTCTCAAAGTCGTTGTGGTTTACAGAGCCACAGCTGGCCAGACTGGAGCCTCCTGCTCCATTACCTGATGAGTCCTCTGTTGGAATGCCAGCCCTCACACACTACAACCCCAACAACTCTCTTCATGGCAGAGGGAGGTTAAAGGGATCCAGTGTATGATTCTTCATTACTTTTCATTCTCCCCAGTGCACTTCACTCTCTCACATCCTGTACACTAGAAAGAACAGAAAGGGCTTCCAGGAATTAAGGAGTGCACGGCCTAGATCACAAATCGCCACCCTCTGGGTGGGTGCAAAATACCCATTGTGACATACGAACCTCTGCATGGAGCAATGCCGACCACCATAGGAGCAGGCAGTTTTGTCTTACCTGTGGTTCTCAGAACTGCTCTGACCTACTTGAACAGCACCATTGTGTTCAAGCAGAGTCTAATCCATAGAAGCACTGGCAGAAAAAACAGAATGAAGGAGAAACCACAGCTTATCTGAGACATCTTAAGAAAATCCTACCTTTCTTCCAAAAGCTGAAATACTGAAAATCTTTCGTTATGTACCTAGCAATTTTTGTAGTTTAAGGAATATAATGACAGCACTAGCCAAAAAGTATCTGAATACATTTTTTAAATTTAGGCTATATTATGATTGCTTTGAAACTTTCTATGGTGATAATTGCATGGATGTGCAACAAGTAAAAATAGAAGCATATAATCCTACTAGAAGTGGTTCACATATTTAAGTTTCACTCTTCTAATTGCCTGATACAAAAACAAATGTGTTCCAACAAATCTGTATTTAAATTCCTACAGGTTTTCAACTTCAAAGGTGGAACTGGCCATTGGCATTTGCATTTCCATTACTGACATTAATGAGTAATGGTATAAAACCTCGTCCTTTTATTTACAAAAAGCTGTACAGAAATGGAGTACTGTTGAAGATACGCATGCATTATTCCAGCTCAGAATTGTGAACTGCTTGATGGGAGCTGCATGTTCAGAACACAAATCACAATTGCAAACTAATGACTATGCAATTGTGAATAAGGGTTCCTGTAGAAGGATTTTTTTTTTTTCAGAAAAATTTGGCTCCCTTAAGAACCAGGAAAACATTAAGAGACTCTCCAAAGACATTCAATAAGACAAAGAAACAAAGAATGTTTCTTTGATTAAGTGATCCAGGGAGGAAACTGTATCATGAATAAATTGTAGCTGTCCTGCTTACACAAAAAAAAGAAGCAGACCCCTGCTACACTGACAGCTTTATCACATTAAAGTCATACAGAGAAAAAAAAAGTCACCACTTTTCACCATCTTTCCTATTCCCAGTCTTTTTACTTCACGACAAATGCTCTAAGCATTTGTTGCCGTGACAGCTCCCAAGAAGTGACCATTACGACTGATCAAGATGAAATAGACCATATCTCCTTGAAGATCTGAAAATGAACTTTATATGGTATAGAAAAAAGTAATTTGATGCTTTTTCATCGATTCACAGCAAAACTGCTTAAGTATCTAATCATCCACCATCCTTTGCATCACACCACATTATTTCAAGTACATTATTCCTAAATTAAGCATAATAAAAGTTTTGAGGAAAAAAGCTTGATTTCAGACATCTTAATAAAAATACAAAGCCAAACTCTATTCTACCTCTTCATGTCTTTAAGGTAACTCTAGCTAATACTAAGCACTGCTTCCTTTGCAGTTTGTTCCAAAAATTAATAGCTGTGGTATTAAAAAAATCTCCGTATAACCCTGAACTCAGGCCTATTTTTACATTCAGAGGCACCTAGCTTCAGATTCCAGTTATTCAATCTAGTGGAAAATGAGATAAAAATTGGTCATTAGTTACTGCTGCAGAAGTTTGGGAGTTTTGTTGTTGTCTGTATTTTTTTTAAGCTAGTTAAGATATATAGTGAGTCTCAACTGTCTCTCCATGAAGTATTTTTTCCAACTGTTTAATACCTTTGAACTTTTTCCCATTCTTCCTCAAATTTTTCACAGGATCCTTCAAAAAAGTAGAACTTGTGCGTATTGTGGCCGTGATCTCACCAATACTCAACACAGAAGTAAAAGTAATTTCAGCTATCCTACCCAGCTGCTCTTTTTTCTTTTACATCTACTAACAAATAAACCATTTTCTGCCACAATATTAAAATAGAAACTCACATTCAAGGTCTGAAAAAAGTAAATGCATATAATACAGACACGCTTACTGTCTTCTAGATTACAGAATTAATTTACATATTTTTGCAGAAGTTTAACAGTGCATTTGGCTGTCAAATGGGTGAAACAAAAACAACTCAAGTTCTTGACACCTTCTCCCTAACCTGGCTAGTGCTGAATCACTGCTAAAGCACATCCTTGATCAATTCAGAAAAAAGTTAAAGGTAAAAATATTCATGTTATCTTTTAAACTGTATTAACTAGTATTCCTTATCTGTAACCAGCATTCTACAGCTCCGTTTCCCGGAGGTATTGGAAACTTCCAAGAAGAGATGATTTAAAAAAATGAATTTGAATGGAGAACTTTCAGTTTTGCAAGCACCAGTGATCAGGATGATGGAGAGATTATTCCATTTCAGTTCACAGAAGAAAGGCATAGAAAGAAAAGGAAGTATCCGCATAATTTAAAACAGCAGATTGTCACAGTTCCCCTCTCCCAACTACAGCCAGATCAGCACTGAAATTCTTGAAATACTTAACTATGCTCACAAGCTCCACACTACATACATTGGCAAATTTCATTTCAAGACAATGAATGTTCAGATAGAATTTAGCTTCATTGCCTGGGATTTACCTATCTAATTTTATCTAAAATGAAACATTTTACTAAACAACCTGATTTATTTATCCAAAAGTTTCTTCTTCAAAGTCTTTAGCTTAGCAGTGACTTCAGACTCATAATTACGATATTTGAGAACAAAATAGTGATTATTTTTAAACAGTATCACCTCAACTATGTGGATATAAACAAATGGAGTGTGCTTCAAGGATTTATTTTTCAGTCATTAATTACTGTCTTTTCATTAACCTTCCAGGTCATTTTGCA